>NC_063273.1:3750000-4375000 GCF_910591885.1 Bombus terrestris
TGTACGTTTATATATAAAACAGACGCTACCAATTCTTGTGAAAAAAATTATATTACAAATTGCAATAAATAAACTTTTCATACCTTCTCCGATATTAACTAACAGATAACACTCGACTGATATCAACTAATTCTGCTACAGACAAGCCTTTTGTAACATGGTTAACTCGTTTCGCGTTATATCGAAATCAGGTTTCCAAGTGTGTGTTAACGGCAAGTACTTAATACTAAGGAAGACTGCAAGACCCTGGATATCTTCACCTTAAGGGATCTGTGTATATAGGTAAGTCTTTAAACTCCTATCCTAAACTAAACCTGTTTGGTACACGTAGTTTGACATTGCAATTTCTCTTGGAAGATCGTCGAGAGGAACGCGTGAGCTGGAATCGGAAAGGTCAGAGGATCTCGTGGCAATGCGTCATCGAGTAGGCAAACAGGACACCGATCGAAGCGAGCGTTCCTATCCCTAGGACGATGCACACCGTACGCCACACATCGGTCGTACAATTCGTCGCTGCCGTGGGCTGTCAACGTAATTACACGTACAGGGACCATTAGACACGCGCGACGCTTACAAACGACTCAAACCACCTGCGAAATCGTCACTTTGTTCCGCAGTTAAATCATGTCAAACTCGAACGACCCTGTGTACAGATGCGTTCCACCTCGTTGCGATCGATATACGACGAATGTCTACAAATGTCTGAAAAAGGTGAAGGTTATCGTCGTCGAGAATTATAATCGGAGTATAATCGAAAAATATCGCTAGAGTTCTTCTCTCTATCTTGCACGGAGATGTGTCTGACGATGAGATCTGAAACACTTCGAATCGCTTCGAACCTGTACTGTATTTTATGCGGCGGCAAATTCGTATCGCTTTGAACATGATCCGAAATTTAGAACTCTCGAAAGCTTTGATAAGCGTTGAGATACGTGGCCAGAAGTAAAATACAGAAAGATATTCACGCGATCAGTATATTCGGCTAATAGAGTAGCTGAGCACGTACAGTTTAACCGATACAGTTTCTATAAGTATAAGAGCAGCGATATAATTTTCAAGTTTAATAATTTTCAAAAACGTAAATAGTAGAATTATACATAAAGAAACATATAAACAAACCAAGAACATAATTTTTCTTTCATTCTCTTAGAACGACGGAATACCAGCTTGCAGATGTGATATGCAAATGTAAGAAATATACACATAATATGCAAATTTAATACGCAAAAGGTATAACGCAAGTGGTATAAGAGAAATTTCTAATTAACAATTTTTTATTGGGATTACCTGTATTTTTTAGGAAATAAGAAAGTTCGCCAAAGTCTGTATTTCGGAGGTTTCAGAAATTATGTTCATCGTCTGCCACGAAAATTACATAGCTTACATGCGGTCTCCATTGAGATCAAAATAAAAGTCTGTAAAACACGTTCCAGTTCCCATGGCGACACACGACCGAACAAGAAATCCATTTCCCTCGTGTGGAACACTTTCTGTGTTTCAATGAAAGGAACTGGAGATGAATTTACCGATCAACGGCTGGAGGTTTATACGGCGGCTTGTGCCTGACAGAAACATTTTCTAAGATCGATTCTCGCGAGTCGCACGAAAACGTATTTCTCGTGGGCAAAACTGAAATTATATAGTAACACCGTATTACTGTCTGTCCTATATCATAAAAATATCTTTGTGTGCAATGAATAAATATTCATCGAAGATACGATATTTGTAAGATTTTCATATTTTATTTATTACCTAAAAATGTAGTTTAGATCACAAAGATTCTTCCCATATAAAAACAAAAGTTACATATACCATGATTTTCCTTCCAAAATTAATTCAGTTAAATTAATGTTAAATCCTTCCGTAAGAACTCCGAAACAAAGCAAAATTAATACTAAACAGCTTCAAACAATCTTCGACGAATAACTTCAAACATTCCAACCCTACAGCTACGAACAATAGAACCGAAACCAATATTCCATCAACCGCACCGCCATGCTAACAACTTGGTATTGTCGCCAAATTTTTCTACAATTCTCTTCTTCTTTCAATGATTTTTCTTCAATCTCGTTTATTCTCCAACAGCAAAAGTAAAGTTGAAATTTAACCACGACCACGGAGTATCAAAGTTTCGAGAATTTTCACGCTGGCCAAGAGTGTCTCGGTGGTCGGTTGCAGATGCAGCTAACTGCGCTACGGGGCGTATTCATTATCGGGCCGCCGGAACCCAGGTTGCTGAGACGATTAAACAGGGAATGGGAGGATCCTCCAATGATTGGCTACACGGGGCCGATTCAATGTCTACGGCTCTATCGGTCTATCGCTCTCCCGCGGCCGTGTTACCCATCTCCGCCGTTCTATTTTATCGCGTTGCACGCTCGTCGCTAGTTAAGCGAAAAACGCGCATAGTTTGACGAATTGTTCAAAAATTCTTTCCCCTTTGCCTTTCGTTTCCAGGAAATATAAATTTGTGACGATCCTTTGAAACGAACTGTAAATTAACGCATCAGGCATGACTCTACGATTAGTTAAGCGAAAAATTCGGCTATTTCGGGAAATTGGCCAGGAATTCTTTTCGTTTTTTTTTTTTTTTCTTTCCTTTTGTTTTATGGAAACGTTGGATATTCGGCGATTTTGATATGTTGGAATTGTGACGATCGTTCGAGATGTATTATGATTGATGAAACTGTGAGCTGGTATGTTTCAAGTGGTAGAGCGGATTCAAGTTGAATCATTGATCGATGGCTTAGTTTTCGTATAGATAGTATTTCTGTCGATACTGTTTTTTTTTTTCTTTTTTTCGGTATCGCATAATAACAGACCGATTCTAATTTCTTTTCTACGTTTATAAATCTGTAACGAGAATAAGATGACATATTTTTATAATTACGTATTATTTGTATCGACCAGTCCGATAAAACTACTTGTCTCACGAAGTATAATACGTTTGTTAAAATGTTCACAGAATAGAGCAGTCATTATTGAAATTGGAAGACGATATCTAATTAAAGACAAAGCTCTACGAAAAGCTTGTCTAATACCACGATCTAGAATCTCTTGTCCACGTAGCGCCAGTTAGAACACGAAAGCTATCGCACATTGAGAACAGATAATCCGACGCAATTCGACCAAAATGTATCCACACGTCACGAGAAATGCAATTACAGATTGACGTCAGTCAGGTGCTTCTGAAGCGTGTTCATCGTATCTCGGGTTTATAACCGACAGCTTACGAACTGATGCAGCATTCGGCTGATCTTACAGGTTGAAATTTTTCCTCGAGGAGAGTGGATTTTTCTAAGCAAATAAATTGAATTTTTCACATTTACAAATATTTAATATGGCAATTTAAAAAATAAGAAAGGAACGATTACATGGTTATTAGCGTACTGTGAAATGTTTATGTCAATTCGTGTTTTTGTAGACACTGATAAAAAAGACAAACGAAAGTATATCTTACTTTCTAGTTATTATCTAACATGTATTTTATATTTGATATTTAATATACTCATAGATCAAGAATATTGGAAAAACATGATCATTTTGTAGATTATTAAGAGTCTAAGAGAAATGGCAGAAGTGAACATCTACTGGATGAAAAGCGAAAAATGCGATAGACGATCAACTTGTCACTAATTCGATAAAAGTAGCATGGTTTTTCTAATTTTCTTATTTTTATATCGCTATAATTCTTCGTTTAAACCATTTACTTTCCTCTATGCACGAAACGTAAAAGTTGCTAGAAAAACGAATCGATCGAACTGCCACAAGTTCAACTTTAGCATCATCGAATTAATGCAACAACACTGATCGATTCCTCGTAACCAGTAACAAGTTCAATGGTAATTGCAATCACGACAAACGCCTGCAACAACCGAGCGCTCGTAAATGATAATGTATCCGTTGCAGTGGAACGCAAAATTACGCGAAACGATACGATACCTCCATTTTCCTTTTGAAAGAATTTAACCCCTTGGCATCGAATGACGAGTCTGACTCGTCATGGTAATTTAATCCCTTGGTCTCATATCACGAGTCTAACTCGTCACAGTAATTTAACACTTTGGTGTCAAATGACGAACGCACATCTTTATACTTATAGTAAATTTAAAATTGCAAAAAGTGCTCGAAATATCCAAAGTATAATACTTGTTATAACAATCGGTGGATTAAACAAATTCCTATTTAGATTTCATTCGTTTGACTAGGTTCATGAAAGTACGAATTCGCTTGAAAATCTGCGATCTAGTAATAACGTTACGTACAAGGTATACAATGACGAACTAATCTCGACTAAATTGTGCGTCAAGGAACACGTATACTTCCGCGTGGACACGTCGAAGAGAATGTTATTCGCGCGTGTGCACTGAAAACTGTTCGTGACTTATAGTTGTACGCGCGGCCCGTTACCTTCGCTTAAGCCAACACACTCGTACCTACACGCGAATCTCCACGTTGCATAAATCCTGTCTCGATGATATACGACCGTAAGGCTTCCAACTATTTGCCGGACCAGTCTGGCTTGGCACTTGCGTGTACCTAATGCGCATACACGCGAACCCTCGTGACAACTGGCCGACCCTCCATTTTCGATTTTCAACCTGCGACTCGCTCTAAAAGCGGTCCTGGACTTCGGACTCTATTTCTATCGGTTTCAATTATATTCAATATTATAATTATATTTTTTGTATAATTATAATTTCAGGAATTTGTAATTTGTCAGAGCAGTTTGAAACGTCGTGCAGTTAAGCGTGAGAATCTGACCGAAAGTTACTCGAAATGGTTGTATTTGATTAGCTGAAGATCTGTACGGAAATCTATATTAATTCGTATATTTATATTAATTATTAAATATCTTTCATTCGCGAAAGCGTACAAAATACTAGATTTCTAAATATACTGAAAATGTTATGCAACTTAAGTTTTCAAATTATGCTGAATTTCAAACAGTGATCACTACACTGCGGATTTGTATGCAAATTCCTATGTTTGAGAATATAATTAAAAAAGTAGAACCTCGGTAGAAAATCGTTTTACCTACTAACGATAAGTAGCGAAGAAAATTCTATAGTACATTGAATATTTTACCTACTTTTTCGTATTACGTGCATTCCATGCAAATCCTTAAAAATTTCCTACAAACGCATCAAAATTCGTAGGCTGTTAATCGCAACAGTTCCTAAGTTAATCTCGTCACGATAAAAATCAACCATTGTATCCACATATTTACCACAAAAGCATTCATAGAGAGGACAATAGTAGCTCATCCACGAAGCTTCGATTTATCCAGTATATCTGGGTATTAGCCGAGGTAGGGTAAGAAATCGAGATAGTTGGAGGCGCGAAGCGAGCAAGAACGCTGGAAGTGGTAGAAACTCGGGAGGATGGGGATGTTAACGACAGACGAAAGTCCGAACCGAAACGAAACGGAACGGAACGATATCCCCCTTCTCTTTCTCTATGGTGCAGCCGTTTTTTCCGTCTGGCAGCCGTTTTCTTTTTCCTCCTGACGATCGAGCCTCGTTAACTTCGCTCTCCTCGTCCCACTCGACGAGACTTTCGTAACCATGGGGCCATTTACATGTAAATGCCTCTTACCAACGGACATTTCCTCGAGCCTTTTCCAGCATTGGTATCAACGCAGTGTCTCCCGTTCCCTTTCTTCTCTCTCTCTCTCTTCCTCTCTATCTTTCTTTGCCCCTTTTTTTATACATATATACAATCGTCCTTTTTTTTCCGACGCTCTTTGTCGAGCACTTGCTTCGTTTCGCTTACAAAAGCTTCGGTAATTAAGTAGATATCACGCTTGGACGTTTCTGGAGGGAGAAGAGGACCTAGAAATCGTGCTCGAACGAGAAAAAAGGAGAAGAAAATGAAAAGAGAAGAAGGAGCAGCGCCTACGAAAGTGCTCTTCGTCGAAACAATCGCTTTAATCAAGATGTAGACCGGCGGTGGCTCGTTCGATTCCAAAAGAAATCTTCTGCAGGATCTCTCGAGATGACGGCAGCTGCCGACAAAAGTCAAGGGTTGCGTCGATTCGATGAAATATGCATTCGCGAAACAACGCGGCGAACCTCTTATTTGCTCACCTTCTCTTCTTCTCTATTTCTCTTTCTCCCTTCCTTTCCATTTGCTTTTCACTTTTACCGTTTTAACTTTTTTGCATCGTGCGATTAAGGTGTCCATGGAGAAGGAACGCGAGTGTCCTTTGACAGGAAACAAACAGATTATCTGCTGCGTAGAGTAGCGTGTTTTATAAGAACTAGGTAACTTATCTATGTCTAAGACTAATCTTTTATATGTCTGTTATAAAAAGTGACAATTGGTGGAGCGGTTTGTGAGAACGTATACAGACATTAATCATAATCCGCGATTATCAACCAATGTGCGACAATGTTTCTTAAAACATGCAATACCTAAGTATTTGATCAATGACGCTGAGCTTTTTTTCTTCAGATTGTCAAATAATAACAATAATCGTCCAATGCGAACGTCTTGAATCAAATACGATATATTTTTTGGCGTTTTCGCAGAATCTCCCTAATTAATTTATCTTAAAAACAGTCAAAAATTACGATTACGAAAAAGCAAGAGTGAGAAACTATGCAGATATTAACAACGATTCTACCATATTTCTTTCGTAATCGAGAGACCACTTTCAACGACAGAAGAATACAATTAAGCTGCAGGATGTAAACAGCAGCGGGAAGATTTCGCGTGAAAGTATCGTAGAAAGGGTGGTGAGCGCTGTACGTTCGATAGATTCTATTAATCGTAGAGCGGGAGCGGACGACAATCGCAATAAATTTGACGCGCGGAACGTGGCGTGCGCGGAAAACGTGAGAGAAAAGGGCGATGCCGGCCACGGGCTGGCTGCTCGATATTGATGCCGGATTTATGAAGTCTCGCTGAGGTCACGTAACGTACGCTCGGCTCGCGTGGCTAAGCCTCTACCCGCCTCGAGAAACCTGTTCATTTTTCACCCAGCCGACTCGATCGTACATCGTTCACGCCACGAAATCGGCCTGGCCGCGATCACGCGGTTCGCTCTCCACGATAACACGTAGAACCCGCACTACGTTCTCTCTACGTCAGTGCCGCGAGATACGAACGACCGATTACAGAAGCGAAGAAACTGGAGGGGAAAGGCCGAAGGAATTGCGAATGCCTTCCGCGAAGTAGCCAGCGAGGTATGATTCGTGAAGCAAGTAGGAGATTCGAGAGCCGATTTTCAGCTACGAACCAGTCGCTATCACGGTGATGGTGAACTGACGAGGAACGGAAATGGGTGGTCCGTTCAACGTGTACGATACACGTCTCAGGAATGGTAAGTGATCCAGAAATGGTTGTCTCGGGCTGACGTAGATACGGGTGGCACGTGTTGCGCTGAATGGTATTCTGAATTTTTGCGTTGAATTATTGAGTAGATTTGCTTTAGTATTTTGGTACTTCGGTAGTCGTTTGTTCGTTCACTATACGATTTTAGAAAGTTGGGGTGCGCGAGGAGAATTTATTTGTTCCTTGTTTTTATGGTTGAAATATTTTGTTTTATTAGGGTTTCTGGTAAAATGTTCGAAGAAGATACTTGAGTTATATCGAAGTGCAATTTAAAGACAAAAATGTATTTGTCTTTTTCATTCGAATCTAACTTAGTAGGTCTTAGTATTTTTTCTTTTTCTTTTTTTTTTTTCTTTTTTGATGGAAGGATATAATACGTAGTTTTGATCAATTTACGGTATAGTATCGATAAACGGCGAATTAGATTGCGTCTAAATGTTGACATGCCTCTTGATACTTTTCTGACTTAATTTTTCAGTAGACTGTTTCTATTAGTGTGTCTCATGAAAGAATATTGTTGCTGTTAGCTGAATAGCGGATTCCATAAAACATACTGGAGGGCTGGAGGAGTTCGAAGCTGATCGAAGCCAATTCTATTGAAATATCACTTTCCCGTTTTTTGCTCATTTTTATCCTTGGCAAATGAGCTAGGAAACAGTATTTCCAATACCTATCCTGAGAGAATAAATAGTAGAAAAAAGTGGCGAGAATAGAACAATAATGATAAATAATAATGATGATAAAACATATCATTACACCCTTCAATTTTTAGAAGGAAATAATTAATAATCCAAAATAAAATAACATTTATTCCAATCGATAGTCTGCTTCTTTTTAAAGGTCAACTGTCCTATAAAATCTACTTTGCATTTACAAGAACATTTCCTAAATCATTTATCCTAAATTACTTATATTGCCATCTTACAGTTTAGAGTAATTATATGTTCCATAAAATTCCAAAATATGTTCCAAAATTTGGGAAATAGTCGTTTTAACTTTGGGAAACGTTTTTGTCAAAAATCTACCGAAGCCGGAAGAAAATTACTATCGATGTCTGTAGCATTAATTTTAAATTACTATCAAGATTATTAGAAAATCCGGTATAAGTACAAATGAGAAATTATTTCGAAATTATTGATAGGAAGGTAAACTTATATTTCAAACATATACCAGCTATAAAGACATTTCTTCGTCGCAGCAAGAAAAAAAGATGTGAAAACGTAGATTAACTACAGCATCATGTCGTAAATGTTTCTACGAATTTTTATCAATTTAAAGACGAATGATGTTTATCCTTTGACTGGACAGAAATATTTCTTTCGATACCTTCGTACGGAGATGCGAGAAAACGCGGAAGGTGGGTAGAATTGGAATGTCAGTTCGACTTATACGAAAACGAATAGAACAGGGGCACGTTCAGCTATCTCCACATAAAACCTTATGAATGACAAGTAACGAGCAAAGGTATTTGTTACTGCACTCGAATCCGCGAAGACGAATCTTGAGAAGGGACTGACGGCATTTGAGATTGACACGAACGTTTCGGGACATTATCCCTCTTCGATTTATTTCCACCGCTTTCTCCTCTCGCTTCTGAATGCTCCTTTATCAAACAACACGCCAGAGATATAGTATATTATTTGTTTGTTTAGTTCAAACATATATATTACCTACACTTTCTTCGTTATTCATTATTATTCGAAATATTCCTAAACAACCGCAGATTGAAAACTCCTGGTATTTTATATTCTTTACGTACGATTAAAAAATAACTCGAAATTTGTCGAGTTTCCTGTATTTTTATAACACTTTCATTTATCTACTAATAAAATATACTTATCAATATATTCATTCCCACGAGGATTGAACAGAATTAATTTCTATTATTAATAGCCATGTGTAAAAATTGAAGCATTAGAGAAAACAATAAAAAATAAAATACTCGACTGAATGTAGACAACGTTGATAAAACGTCAATAACTTTGAAGCGATGATCACAAAATTGGAGAATAAAATATAAATACAGTGGAACTCGACGCAATTTGAAATATATTTACCGCCAACGTAAAGAGTTTTCCTTTCCACAAAGCTAAAGTTGTGAATCAGATTCGTTAAGCCCGGTCCTAATATCGAAACTACCCAAATTTTAACGTTTCTAGAAGATTTCCAAAATATTTTTCCATTGAAAGAGATCTGTTTGCCAGCAAAGAGGAAAATGTGACGTGACGTAAGATGCTGGGACGCAATATCCATAGGAAGAGAGCAATATGAAACTGATTAAACTAATTACGACTTTCCGATGGCAATTTCCAACGAAACAGGCGCAGCAACTGCGAGCGTGCCGCGTTCGTGTGAACGTACGTGAGATTCTGCGCCACAAACGCGTTCCCTGAACAAGTTGCCTCGCTCTTCGAGTTATCGTGCTCACGTGCTGCAACCAACTGCAAAGATGCAAACGGAAGATTTCGCTTCGCGATTACCTCGATAAATTCGAAAGCATTTAACTACGAGCATTTTGTGTCTCCGTCGTTTGAAATTCTCCGGCGAGTCTCTTAAAGGGGATAAATGATAGAGATTTAGAAATTCAAGATGGTGCACGCGATAATTAACGCGAATACATTTTTCATAGAATTCTTCACTGCGATATAGTCTTTTAAAAAAATATACCACGCGTTGAAAGTAACTAAGCTAATAACTGAGATTTCAATTCTGTTTTTTAACGCCGTGGTAACCGAAGGGAGTCCCAGGAATTCATTTAACATTTTCCTTGTCTGTCCCTTCTACGTATTAATTCACTTCACGATTTTTAATGGGTTAAATACATAAAAGTTTCTTTGAAACTAAATTTATTACTAACAAGAATATTCAAGAGTTCATAAAATAATTCCCAGTAAAATTTTAACTCGCAGACGATATAAAAATCTGCATAGGAAAACAAAAATTAAAAAAAAAAAACGCCATAGAAAATTTCGATACAAAACGTTCATTTAGAGTGAATCTCGGGCAAAAGAAGGGACGAATTTAGCAAGAACGCTGAACCTTCCGTCTGGATCACAGTTCCACTACGTTATTTTCCAACTTCTTCAACAACTTCCTCTCTCTCTACTGCCCTTTTCCCATGTCTATCGTCGCAAATCATCCGCCTACAACCCCAAAAGAGCGAGAGAAACCATGCTCACACGCCTCGTGCAGAACATCCAAGACACGAGAGCGTTGAACGAATAGCTGCGACACCCTTGCGACAGATAACCGTGAACAAGTTCGCGCTCACCCTTTCCATTCGAGCATCTGGCCGATTCAAACGTAAGACGCGACACGTTCGAGCTCCTTTTCAGGATGATTAAAAAACACGGACACGGACCAGGCCCATCTGTGTCTTTCTCCTTTCACCAGCTTTTCGTTTCACCCGTTAACTTTCGTTCGTCGGAAAAAGGAAGAAAGAAAGAAAGAAAGAAAGAAGAGAAGAGAAGAGAAGCATCCCTCCCAACGCGGCGGATTCAAGGGTGTCTGCGTCGTTGGCAGCGGCGGCGCGCGATCAGCCAGAAATCCGATACTCGATGAGAAAGCTCGAGGGAGATGACTTCGCTCGTTGGAAAAGTTTCTCCCATTAAAGAGATGAGATTTCATCGAAGGCCCGCGCGCTCCCTGTATCTTGCTTCTTCGCCCATTCCGCCCCTTTTCACAGTGTCCGCGAGCACCGCCATGTTTCACCGCCTCTACTCGTCCGCGAGCCATCCCCCTTTCACCCTCCGTCGGCCTTATTTTTTAATACGCCTTTTTAGCCGTCCCGCTTTTCATTTTGCCGACGAGAAAGCCGCGGGCGGGATTAAATACCCGCGTTAATCCGATTCGCTGTAAATGTTTTCGAGCGCTTCCCAACCCCTGTTCACCCCCCGCTGGACTGCTCTTTCTCTCTCTCTCTCTCATTCTCTCTTTCCCTCTCTCTCTATATATATATATATATATATGTGTGTGTGTGTTCTACGCTTCCCATTTGTCGTTCGCGTGGATTCTACGAGCTTTCGTGAGAGTGAAGTATGTGAAACCACGGTTGTGCGTGTGTACACGCGTTATAGAAACGCGGCACGGTTGTACAGTACTGTACACGCGCGTACGAAACTAGTTCCAGGACGAAAGGGGATGGTTTTGCTCGATAACGTCTACGGGGCTAAGGGCGCGCCTCTTCTCGCGCGCATTATTACTTGACCGGCCTCGTAATCTCGGTCGCTGCGCTAAATTTATTCATGGCTCGGCTAACAGCGTTAAGGTATGTTTTACCTACCGCCACTGGATGTTCTTCGTTCGAGCGGGCTTTTTTCGTGTATCTTGAGGTTTCGGTTTGGGGAACGGGTTGAAGTAGAATTCGCGTACGGTGGTTGTCTCGTGAAAAAGTCGAGTGAGACGAATGAAACGATCGGAGAATTAATTCTGTACGAAGGTAAAGTTAATACTTTGCCATTACTAAAGTTTCCTTTTGTTTTCTGCATCCAGCTTCGTTAGCAACAACTAATTTCGAAATTCACCGAGTAGTAACACTGTATCGTTAGAAAGATCGAAATGTTTTAACTTGCGAGCCAATTTGCGTCTGATCGTGGACCGAGTCGAGTTCCAGCTTTTCCTATGCAGACCGATTTTGTAATTCTCGATTTTTCAAAATTTGTAAATAGGAGGGAAAGCGTTAACTAATGAACGTTACTTAAAAATCTAGAAATCACTCGACGCTTGCCTTGTAATCGCTTTTGGAAATCGTGCAAACGCGCGCGCAACGAGGTAAACACTCGAATCGACTCGGTTCGGTTGAAAATTCAAAGCGCCTCGCACACTCCCACACGAATTATCGTTGACTGGGTTCGGGTCACATCGTTGCATAGGTGTACTCACCGTGTAGCGAACTCCAGATGACGTCAGTACATCCAATTCACGTCGAAGGCAATCCCTGAAACACACAGAGGTACACGGTTACAGAGAGATGAAACATTAACCGAATTGTTGACTACCGGGACGACACAGGAAATCCGCGCCAGGGTTGCTTTAGGCTTCGATCACTGCCACGGCGCGAGTACTCGCTGAAAAGGTTTTACACTGAAGAGAAATATACAATGTGTGCGCGAACTGTAAACTAAGTTTGTTTAAATTAACAAACATCTTGAAATTCGTTATGCACCTACGAGATTACGTAGAATGGTTCAAAAATACACGGAAAACTTTCACGTGTATGTTACGTTCACAGGGTAACGCGAAGGTCTAGAAATGATTTACATTAATCATGCATTTGATAATTAAAGTACGTGCACGTGGCTGCTAAAAAGATCGGTAAAAACAATCTCCATGATAAAAATAGTTTCACGAGCGAGCTATACAGACGCGTGAGCAGTTTCGTACAGGGCAAACAACGCGGTACAGGACGTCAAGCTGAACGTTCTATGTCGCTTACATGTATTATTCAAGCTGACAGTGACGCGACGCTTAGCAAGGGTGAATCCTCGTCGGACAAGAATGCTTGGCGAGAAACAAAAATACGGAAGGACAAGGATCCGCTCACCGCGATGTCCTGCAGGAAGAGGGGAAAACTGGAGTGTCCAACGAGAATGAGGCGGACAACGAGCAACATGACGACGACGCCGACGACGACGACAACGACGACAATGTCGCGCTGATGCTGGAGGAGGAAATGTTATTTCTTTGGGACGCTAAGTGACAGGTCGAAAGACATTCGGAGATACTCGTGCCAGAATGTCGCGAAGACCGTCGCACGAATCCGCTGAACGAACAGCGAGTCATCGTGCAAAAGTTCGGACGCACTTTTGCCAAAGAAAGAGGGAACACGACGATGAAACTAGTCGCGAAAAATCTCGCTGATCGTTTGACCGACGCGACGACGACAATTCTCCAGAACAATCGGTGGAATTGTTGTCTCGGAGATTTTGCTTTTTCCATCCTCATCCTGTTTTTGTCAAGCTTTATTCTCGAAGATAACGAATCGAAGAAATAAAGGGTTTGATGGTGCTAGAGAAGATGATAAGAGATAGAGGATTTGTGAAAAAATTTATCAATTATGTGCGTAATTATGTATTTATTAAAAATGTGCATTGTGACATTTGTCAACGAAAGCAACTTCGACAAACGAAGGATTTATCTTGGACATTTTGACTTATCCTTGTTTCCGCGAAGAACTGTTCTCGAGGGAAGGAACGTACCGAGTAGAGAAAATAAGAGATTCGATGGAATTACAAAAATTGGAAAGTATCAAATCTGCTAAAACGCGTGTATTCTACTAAAAGACGAACGTAAACGAACGAAGTGGAGAAATTCGATTTCAGTAAAATTCGAAATGAAAAGATTGTATTAGTTTGAGGAATGAGACAGATTCGATCGCAGTAGAAAGGTTAAAAATAGCGTTATTCGCGTAGTATGTAGGTGATATTGATTTATAGCGTCGCCTCTACTATATATTTTCCGTCGGAAGCTAAAATTTAAAGCCTGAGTTTTTATAGAATAAATAGAGCTTCTTCGTAAACTGGATAAGAACTTATGACTCATTCAAGTGCTATTTATCTTCGTCAAGGTTCCCGGCTGTGGAGTTCTCGGATCTCAAGTTGAATTACATTAACCTATTTTAATGGAAAGCAAGATATGTTTTCCTGGAATACATATGTACATAATTTAAGACAAACTAAAGCAAAAAAACTTTCAAAGTTGCTAGAGTGAAAAAGGAGATGCATGTATGGAGAGAATGACATTTTACCATTAATAATTGCCTATCGTTGAAACGTATTATCGAATGGTAAATTGCGTTCTCGATTCTCAGATTAAATTAAGCGCACTCGATATGCAATGGCTACAAAAAATATTTGCATACCATCGTATATTATTATAGCATTTGCATATTAATCGGTTAGGTTCAAGTATAACAAATTTCATATCATTTAACAACGCTTTCAAACGGCTACAAAATTTTGATACCATGAATATGATGAAGTACAAAACATGATAAAAACGACGTTTCGTTAGAAAATGAAGAGTATGTGGAAACATGTTTTATAGCCGCTATACACGGGCTTCTGTTTCCTCTCTTTCGTCGTGCAATCAAATTGTCTATTTAAATTCTCAATCCGCTTCTATCTAAGCTTCGAATCAACACAAATCTACTATCGGCCGGCCTGTGAAATATGTTTCACGAAAACTGCAGCCATCTTTCACGATACGCGGAAACAGGACGAAGATTAAACAGTTAGGCGAAAACCTGTCTCGCGGAATCATCCCCCGAAACGGATCGTCGTTAACACATTCGTTATCGATAGGAGCGAACGACAAATCGAACTAAAAACCGAAAAAGAAGAAAAAGAAGAACAGGAGGGCAAGAAAAACGACCGTCCATCGATTGCTATCGAATTACCCATTCGAGCGATTCTGCGCCGCGTAAAAAATACTTTTATTCGACGAGAGCGATCGTTCGCCGATTATTGCATTCTCCCACGCGAAGAGTAATGCTCCCCCGGCATCGTTTGCTTCGCGCGGCCCTCTAAACCGTGCCGGCAGAAAAATGGTGAAACGAGCAGACTGAAAGAACGCTGCGAAAGCTGAAGAAAGAAAGAAAGTAGATCGGTGTGTATATCCAGGTTCTATGTGTGCGTGAATAAAAAAAGAGAGAGAAAGAGAGAGAGAGAGAGAGAAAAGGGAGAAAGGGAGTGAAGGTGGAGAAGGTATAAAGTAAGAGGAGCGGAAGCATTAGTGGTATTGCCATACTATTACTCGCGCCCCTCTTAATAGCTCGCCCATTAAAGATAATGAACGTAAATTATGCGTAACGGAGCACAGTTAAAAAGGTCGCCTCTATCTACCGCACGAGGTACGGCCACTCTAAATTGACTGTACAACTGGACGGTTCCGCATGGCGGGACACGGCTGTCCGTGAAGAAGTGGATCGGAATGAACAATTTATTGACACGCCGAACCTACCTGTCGTGGGACTACCGTGTATATACATTTACGTGAAATGCAAAAGATAGCCATGGAGATCGAATAAGAGAGCCAGTAAGGGAAGAATTTATAATTTAGGCGAACCAAGTATATGTACAATATATGTCATTTTGTAGGCTTGATTTAAATCAGTTGGAAGGATGTTCTTCAATGGGTGGAACACTGTGATGGACTTGAATCTACGATATAGTGTAGTAATAAATTAATTATCATATGTACGATATTATCAACCGGTACCCTTTACCATTCGTGATACAGCTTTGCAACTAGAAAGTAAAATGATCCCAATTGCCAGGAGTTGTATAAAAAGATTCTCAATATACCATTCTCAATATACAAACTTAAAGAACCATACGGAACTTTCTCATATTTGCAAACTCGGAACTCATTATCTAAGAAAATATTTTACGACGTTTCGTTTTCTCTCTTTCAAACTTTCAGCGTCAGAAGATGAAACTGTTGGACCAAGGAAGCAAATGTAAAATGCTACATTCGAAAAATTTGGTTGCCTGCTTTCACAAATCTGATGAAAAGAACGTAGTCGCCTGTCTATACAAGGTAACGCTGCAACGGTACCATTTCGTCACTGAATCTTGAACGAAATCGACGGAATAACAGGAGAGAAAGGGGGACACAGGAACCTGTATAATATACTGATTTTCACGTCTACATAGGGGGATATATTCGTCGCACGTCCGTGCCAGATTTCCTTGAGTTATATCGGCAAATGCCGAGGAAAATACGTTGTGTTCGAAACGTTGCCGGTCTAGTCGGAACAAATGTTTCACGACTGTACACTGTACATCTGGCACTCCAGGTTTTACGCTCGTGGATAGAGAGAGCGTGTCGTTTTATCGCGAGCACCAATCTATTCTTTGATTGCGCCATTGTGCGTTTCCTCGGTTTACGTACTCGCGGAAAGAAAAAGGGAAGAAAGAGCGGAAGACGCGGTCGATTCCAGTGTTTTTCTTTAGCTTCTGTCGGTATTGTTCTTTTTTCCTTCGTAGAAATTAATGGCAAAGCGTAACTCTTTAACGCCCAAGCACTTCAGTTATTACGGAAAATTGCGAAATACATATGTACGTTGTAGTTTGCTATTTTGAGGTGAAAGATACGAACAACGAGACAAATTATAAATTATTGACGCATGTTACATTGGTGCAACAGATATTTATAAGTTATTTGTATGTATGAGATTTTAAACGATTTCACAACGTTTTAGCACACTTGATTGAAATTTCAATCGTGTATTACGATATACTTGTAATTCACTCGAAGTGAATCAATAGCGATAGAAATGAACGCTTTGGCAAATAAACAAACGCGACAATAATCCATCTATAGCACGCGTAAAATATTAAGAATTCCAATGAATAACAAATTAATGGCTGGACTTTCAATTTCCGAGATCAATCGAATTTTTTCCAAACGCATTCATATAAAAAGTTTAAACGGCCGATTTATCCCGGACACAGTGAAACGTTAAAAACTTATAATTTTCTACTACTAAATTTTCTCAACTCTATCGTTATTAAACGAGACTGTCCTGTTCGTTGCTGAAAAGCAGCAAACGATCGTCCCGCGAGAAGGCAATATCGCGGCACGGTGCATAAAGTTCATAACGCATATGCTTTGGTAACTCCCTATTCAGCCGACGTTCGCATGATGGGAGTACGTCAAAGGGTAAACTTTATTCCACGGCATTCCTTGTGCAGTGGCTCCAACCGAGTCGGATAATCGAGACTCTATTGTGCCACTAATAATATTAGCTTTCGGGACAGCCTGCGTTTTCAGTCGTTCTACGTTGGCAATTCTCAGACGTCACGTTAACGAACGCGACCATTAGAACGCCGGATACGAAAAAAAGTTCGCGAGCTTCGTAACAAGATGTGAACATATCTCTTTCGTTGCTGAAATTTTGCATTTTCTATTATATTTCTCTGAAAGAAATTACCAACTGAGAAGATAATTTGAATTTTAATAACCAATTAGCGAAAGCTTCTGTACCTTCGGAAGGATTACACGGACGAGTCGTATCGTTCAAGACTTACGATTAAATTAATACCAAAAAGAAGTTCAATAAATGAGCCATTTAAAATGTCAAACCGATCAACTCTCTTCCTAAAAAGTTCTTAACTCGCGTATATAACTGACGTTTAATCTCTGAGAAACCAAATCGGGTGCAGCAACAGTTTAACTTCTGTATAATTCAAACGGACCTCCTTTGTTTTAATATATCGCGTTATAACGAGCACTTTACTTCGCAGATTTCATTATATACATTCTGTTCAATTTTACACGCTTCAATGTCCCATAGACAATTTAATAGCCAGCGGACAATTAGATAAACAGCTGTGGTCAAATCATTATCCAGCGAAACGATCTCTAACTTTTAACTCACAATATATATTACGTATACGTATATCATATGTGCGAACGATCGTCTGTCAATTTGAAAAGCATTTCCATCGCGCAACAAATGGCAAATACCTGGCCGAGCGAACAAGGCAAAAGCGCGATTGCTTTCATTTTCGCGCGTTTTCATTGCCGGAGATAATTGACAGAAACATAAACTAGCATTTGCAGATGCATCGGCAATGCGGCAAGGAGTATTCGATACTCGGCAATGTCTCTTGGAAGAGGCCATTAGACGCTCGCCACCTGATTCACTATCCGTTAGCAAACGTTTCACCCTCGCTTCTTTAGCGTGACGCGGACCCATTACCATTTAGATACGAGGTTGCTCGGCCCTAGGTAGGAATTCTAATTCGAGGCCGGCCCGAGTAAATTACACGCGGACCGCTTAACGTCCGACGATATTTCACGATCGGCGGCGAGGACGCGGGAATGGCCGCGTGACCGTTCGAAACGTCGATTCCCATTGGCCGACTCGATGCCAGAATGCCATCGTGATCGTCGATGATTTACGGCGTTTCACCTCGTTCGCTACTGTATCGAGTTTTCGTTATACCTCGGCTTAAGTGTGTTTCGCGCGCAGGTTATAAACTTGGAGATTCGCAGCTCTTTTTTCTGTGGTATAATTTCACGGATATGGGATCAGAGTGGTTAAGGTGAAAATCGTCGTGTGGATATTCGACGTAGCTCGAACGATGAAATACTAGGATCTGAAAACTAGGTTTATTTACAACGTTTTGCTTCTTTTGCTATCGTATCAAATTTTCGTCTCATCCTCAGATTAAACATATTCTTGTAGAAATTGAACATTGTTTATTGTAAATGTACAAACTTGCATAATATTAATAAGAAATCATCGAAACAGTGTCTAAAACCGTAAATTATTCGTATCCGTAATATTTGTCATATAGTTAGAAATCTCGTTAAATGAATATCTTGATTCAAGCAACGTTATTCGTAGTTTCGTATCGAATGACAGTGCCAAGATCCAGCGCGCAGCAAGACGGACTACCCTCTGTTTCAGACATTCCAACCCTCGTGTCACGCTTCACCGAGCTCGCCCTTCCTCAAACACTTTAACGGTACCTGTCAAACAAGTCCAGTCTAGCCCAAACCGATTCTAACCCGACGTAAAGACGATTTAATCGCATCACGCGAACCTCTTAAAATTCCACCATCCTCCCCCGAGGAAAACGTACTCGTAGACGACACTCCAATCATTTCGAGCATGGTGGAAGAATTTTCAGTACCGGGAATACGAAACGAGTTCCCCTTTGCATCTTCATCGGCGTTTAAAAGCGTCAGAGAAACCTCCGAACTCGCCACGATCTTGTCTTTCGACGAGGACGGCGATCGAGAAGGGCGTTGAATAAATTCGCTTCTGGCCGCGTTTAAGGAGCGATCGGCCGCTATATAGCGGATCGTCTCGTCCATAAACATTAGATAACGGAAATACGAGGGTGGAAAGGGGCTGAAGATAAAGAGGAGCGCGAATCGGTGCGAAAGAGGAGAGAGGCAGCCGGTAATAGGCGCGTCCATGAGAAATATCGACGAGGGGCGGAATTCCGGAGATGCTATCAGCCCTTAACCTTTACTCTCTCCCTCTCTCTCTCTTTCTCTTTCTCTGTCTCTTTCGCGCTCACTTTCGGCCGAAAGGCGAAACGAGCGCCAACTCGACGATGGTATCGCACGCCTCCGAGAATCCGGCTTAATCCGCGAATCGCTTGTTAGCAGTGCAAAAAGCGGCGACCAAGTCGAGGGATCGAGCACGCGGCTCCGAATCAGAAGAGAAGGGAACGTCGAGAGAGGTCGATCGTGACGGAGATATCGCGGAGGTAACGCGCGATGTAATTGACTGATAATGGCAGATAGCTTAATATCTCGCACGGCGTGCCACGGAAAAATAGATTTCGCGAAAGTTTGATGGTATCGATGTTGGCACGAGACTCGATCCGGAAAGGTAGGAAGGAAATACTTTGCGATAAGGGCTGTGGCGGATTTAACTCTGCGAGCTTGAAGATAATAATCATTTCGAAGCTTCTGAACTAAGCCAAATTTGAAAAAGTTTCGGTCAAGTTAAATCGATGTTTGTCGGACCAAGATAAAGTTAATATTTACGTCTGGAGGTTCTTTGGCACATCTGTTGGAATGTGATATTCGCTTAGGAGATTAATATTGACTTGGTGCGTAGTAATTAAAATAAAGACAATAAAATAAATTAAAATAAAGACATTAAAAGAAAGACAAAAATCTCGTTGGAGGTACTCATTGTTTTTCACGCATTCCGAAAAACGCAGGACTCCTTCAAAACGCTGCGGAATAGGCCCATCGAGTGATCGATTATACGTGCCGCTTCCGATTAATAAAATTGATAGTTTTATCCCAGTCTTTGTATATTAATAAACGTATTTTCTGTAATTCTGATAATCGTTTATTAATCTCTTCGACAAACACTTCTGAAAACTCCATGGCGTTTCGGGGCAGGAGACTTACAGTGTCATTAGGGTCAAGGTAAGTTCGCCCCTGAATGAGAATCATTTTTGTAATGCGTGGAGAAGTTACGGACACTCGGTGGTAAAATTAGTTAGGTTTCAAAAGCATGAGATCTACAATGTCTATAAAAAGTATTGGCACTCATCCTTATTTTCTAATGAGACGATTTTTCATCAAGTTCTATACGCTTCATTTTCGTAGTTGGAAATTCTAATCGATTAACATAGAAATGCTATAATAAATACAATAATATGCCAATGCTTTTTATAGCCAATTATATATGAATTTCGAAAGACGAGATAGAAATTTGAGATAATTTAATGGAACGTAAGGTGTAGAAGACTTGTCAGAGATGCTAATTCGGACTTACGTGTTCTTCCTTCACAGTTGCAGGTTAATTTTGACGAATAGAGTGATCAAAAATAAATGTGACGTAATTCTCAACACACACCGGTTTACAGCGTTCTATTTTCTTTCCTTGTCAAACTTTGTCCATTCTATGGACATAAATAGAAAATGGACAAACCGATATGTAAACTTGTATTCTTTGAAAGTTTATCGAAAAATTAGAAGGAAGATAACGAAATATAAAAATATAATATAGTAAGTAAAAATAGATGGACGATATTTAAGTCTAGTTAAAAGTAGCATAATGCGCAACATTTATAAGACGTTAAAGGAGACTACATCTAAATATACTTAAAGCCGTAAAACTTCTTGCGAAAGACGCAAAACCCAAAGAGCCGGAAAGATTAGGAAAATCACGTCCTGGCTGCGACTCCCATTTAAACCGTCAGCAAGAAAGTTGGATAGCGTAGGCAAGCTTACGAGTAAATAACAAGCAAGAAGAGATATAGTTACACGAAGGAGGCTGTAATTAAAATCGGTTAGTATATACTCGGAGGTAATGAAGGGGCAAACACACGGTTTAGCTATCCAGCGACTCGCGATTTCCTCATACGTTCAGATACAGTCGTATCGTTGAATACGAACAACCCTTGTATCAGATAACATTACGGTACAAAAGTTTAATATTATTCCACTTAAAGCCTCCAGAATTTTATTTTGCGTGAGAATTTAGAAAATCAGATTTTACGAATATTTTATATTTTGCTTTAAATTTGACAAGGCAAATTTACAATATGTCAGAGAAAGTTTCCAATTTCGTTTTATACAGAATATATTACAATAACGATCGTTAACTTGAATCAATCGAAAGATATTAGCTTCGCGAAAATTCTATTCAATTTTATCCTAAGGTGTAACACCAAGTTAACGATTAATCTCGCATCCACCAATTTTCAGACCGAAATCTACGACTATGACAAATTAGAAACCTACGATTGCAATCATCCGCCACTATTAACATCCTCGAAATTATCTCGCAAGGAGTCGTCGATCGCGTCAGCAACAAGAACATCATGCGCACCTATAATCGTATTCCTATGGATGCTGGCTGCGCGAGTGTAATTTCGCAGACGCACACCATTGCATTTCTCCTGTGCATCGACAGCGATTACAATTCCCCGCAACGTAATTCCTTCGAATCCCTAATTGCCGCATTCATTCTCGCTCGACTCCATTTCCAGGCGTTGCGCGTTCATGCGTGCGCGTACTAAGGCTGTACACGCTCGAGCGACACGCACGTGCGCGATTTACGCGCCCGACCACCAAACGAAATAACCGCGGCTCACCTGATCTCTTATCAACATCTGGAATCGATATTGCACGAAAGGATACAGAGAATACTGTTATTTTCTCCATCTTCCCTCTGCCAACCTTTTTGGAATAGCGACGACGTTACATCTTTGGAAACGCGATAAATCTTTCAAGCTCGTCTGTGATACACGCCGCTTTCGATAGAACGATAGCGCGAAAAACTCGAAGGAAATTCGTCACGCGTTAAAGAAGAATACATGTGGCAGTCGATAACGAAGATACAAATATATATCGAACTTGATAAAGCGACACAGTGAGACATTTGTCCAGATGGATATTCGGCAGGACAATGGGAACCACGGGTTTAAAAGATTTATTCGTTTTACCAGTAGATCGGTTTACCTCGTCTCTGAATCATTTTAACGAAGTACGTGAGAACGTAGATTGAGATACAAATTTTCTTTTGACGAATGCTTCGTTTCTAATCTTCGGATAAATCGTCGTTTGAGAAAACGTAGGATGTTTGAGAAAAAAATAGAATGTAAAAGAAAAGCGTAGGCTAAAATCTACGTCAATACACTGTTCAAACACGTATTTCCAATTCACAACTTTCTCACATTATGTAATTTTCCCAACTTCATATATCAAATCCTATTCGAAATATTTCATACATTTTTGTATGTTAACTGCGTTCCGTGAATTTTTGCATGCTCAAATTTCCCATAATCCTATAAAAATACGCAGCCCAACGACACGCGTACGACACGACAGATTAAACTTCGAAGAAGCAGCAATCAGACTAACGAACGATCGCTTAGTCTCCATCCTTGTTCGCAAATGCGTCTCAAAATTGGAACGGATTGAATTCATGGTCGATTTACCACCAGAAGGAGACTCGAACGTGATTCTGGTTAGACAAAAGCTCACGACGAATTCGTCACAGCTCGTACACGTGTATTCGTGTCGCAAAATCGCGGCTGTATGCCGACCGCGACGGAATTCGAGCAACGGCCAAATTCGACGGCTTTAACCAAGAGCCAAAATTGGCTCTTAGGCGCTCCGTAAGGAGACAATTGGACATCGGCCATTCCGCTGAGCGACAGCACAGATGCGACAAAAATATGCACAATTACGTTGAACGTTGGGACGTCGCTTCGTGAATAATAGGCGACCGTTTCTCCATCTTCCGCTTCGTTCCTATAGAAACTCTGGCCAGTGTAGAAATTGGCCCAGGCCACCGTACGACCGTTTTACGGCATCGTTGTCACGACGATTTTTTTCCTCGTTTTTTTATCCAACCAGAATGTCGTACTTGGGTCTCGTCTTACGAAATTTCATTGCGAGCTTGCACCTAATACGTACCGGTGATAGAGGATAATCCAATTACATAGCAAAGGTTATGTGGTTCTAATTACAAGGATAATAGGATTATTTGAGTTACCTAAGCTTCAACACCTTAAAATTCAATCTTAAACTTTGCACTAAATTTACGAAACATTTCGCATTTGATGTTACACTGGAACAGCAACTAGCTGCACCTAATAAGTTGGTCATATACGTAAGTCTATCGATAAACCTATACCTGAAAGACGCAACAGAACGAACGATTCGGAATGAAAAGCTTCCTTCGATACTCTGCGGCAAGATAATAGAATCAGGGTGCAGTAGCGCGCACAGCGAAGCGTCGCGTCGCAAACGCTGTTCGTGTTTACCGTATGAAACAAGGCGGGCGTAAAATCGGGAAACAAGCTTTTTCAGTTTTCGCTACTGCCCCCTCTACCCTCCTATCGACCCCCTCTTATTCGAGAACGTGGGCGGCGTTCGCGCGACGAGACGATATCCGCGCGAAGATTCGTGCCGATGAAATTCCGGGGCCGAGGCTATTATCGGGAAGCACTCGTTTTAAAATATACCCCCGGCGTGTGGCATTTGCAATTCCGACGAGGAGTCCACGAGTTTGCAATTCGTTCGGCAGGAGGCGAGCACGTAGCCGGCCAGACAGCCGAACGCTCGGCCGAGCGTGCGGCGACTCGCATAAACACGCTTCAAGTATCGAGCCCTGGACCAGGAAACGACCAGGTCTTGTGTACCGACGGACGCGACGTTTCCATGCTGGTATAATATGACTTCGTGTTCTGTGCTTGTTAAACGTCCCTCTGGATGCAACGTTATTTATGTACCTTCGAAACAGACGGCCAACGATCGAGAGTCCACCAAAATGGGTGTGTACAGTGAATCACAAAAGTATTTGTACCGGCATTTTTCAATTGCCAACTTTGAGCGATTTTAATCTTTTTATAAATACAAGTTTAGCCCTTAAAACGTACATCATCGTCGATACGAATTTTGAAGTTTGTCTCGTAAAAAATATCAATCGTTCAAAGTTCGCAATTGGCAACGTATCGTTATACCGATGGGAAAATCGGATGATCTTCGAGGATAAACCACACTGGTTGATTAAGGTCGCTGCGTGATAAATGAAGGGTAGTATCTCCCTAGAGCTGAGGCAAGGAATTTGCAAGCGTACCAGTTCCAAGTAGCTGGCTTCCAATGAAGTGAAATCAGTCTTCACAACGAGTAACCCACGAATTCCCTACTTTAACACATCTTAACAGTACGAATAGTTTGTGAGTCATTGTACGTAAGTAGCCAGGAGAATAAAAAATACCCGAATGTGTTATTATATCGTGTACTATTGACCGGCTACTTGCAACATAAAGCGCTGTTTTAATCAGAATTCACCATGAACGCAATATACATTCGGCATTCTCCATTAAATCACAACTGAAACGCAGCCCACGCATTAATCTATCCTATCTAAGTAGATAATTTTCGACACCACCAGCGACACCATTTCAGACAAAATGGGAAAGCCACGAAAGCGCACGATTGTCGATGATACCGCACGATATCGGCGGAAGAAGCACGAGCGGAACGTAACACACAACTGCCATCGTTAACACCGCGTTTCATAACGACCGAAACAATCCTCGAGCGACGTTGGTTTCAGGCGACAAGGGTTATTTAGCGCATTTACGGTGAATCAGTGCTTTCTCCGTGAATTATAACGCTGAATGTTTATCCACTTCTGACGAGAGACCCTCCATGCGACCGACTCAAAGTGGTACCGTTAATTTTAACGAAGAAATACGCCCCCTTCAGAAGGACGCGCTCCCTTCAAAGCCTGGCCTCGCTTTACTTAGCCAACGTAACTCTTTTTCGTAGCTCCCTTTCCCCTTCCGTTGCTCACCCTCCCTCTTTATGCGCGCAACGCTGTACCGTGTGTATACCCCAGGTGTGAACGCGCGCTGAATTTTCTCCTTTTTCATCCTATCCTCTCCCCTATCCGGCGCTTCCTTTTCTCTCGACGTCAAAACGACGCCGAAATTGGACGACGGCCAAAAGCGACCCGTGCAGTACGCGAAAAGCCTGTCCTTTTCCTTCATCTCGCCCCTGGCCACCTTCCTATCCCGACCATCCTCGTCACACCTCGTCGTTTCAAATGGAAACCGTCTTCGTTCCCTCTTCGTCGCCGTACTATCAATTTATCCAGCCATTTCTTGGCCCTCCTTTGCCCTTGCGTTTATTCTTTTTGCGGACTTTCGTCGCCGCGACCAGCCCACCGTGGATAAATTATTGTTTACTCCGCCTAACATGACGTTTCTTTGGCGAGGTTATCGTTTGTTATTAACAATATTTAGCTGGCACTCGTCGCCGAGAAGAACGCAGCGAGATAGAGCGTTAGCGAGATTCGATGAATAGCGAGAGGAACGTTTGTCGTTGGATTTGCGACGAGAGAATTCGAACCTCTGGTGATTGTCTCGAGAGGTACGATGGTTGACGTTGTCTTATTTTGTCGAAAATTCTTCTGAAATAAATATTTTTGTGAAAATTTTTCTTTCTCAACGAACACAAATTCGATTTTGTCGCGAACAAAGCGTCGTATCGAATATTTTATCCTATATTTTCGATTTACTTTTTCACATAGAATTATCATTTTATCGATTGTACGATAATTATAAGGACATTCCGTATAATGCAAGAAATTATTTGTACTTTCTCTTGTTTTTACATTCTTCGTTTTATTGATATCGTTATATCCTTATTTACTTCCATATTTTTTACCGCTTCATAGTTTTGCCATTTCTTAAAATTTCTATATCACCAGAGTCAAAATCTCACTATTAACAAAGCCATTTTGGTTATTTTTTTTTTTTATGTATAAGTCGCTATGAAACATGTTCCCCGAAACATGCAAATACGTGAAAGGAACTTTTCATCGACGTCTCGTCGAATTTGATATAAAATCCAATTCGGAGTGTTCAAGACAGGTATCAATAATTCGTTCGGCCAGGATAAAGGGCCGATGTAAATTTAAAGTGCGGTGTATATCGCAGCGTAGCTTTTTTTCACGAATCGACGAGCTGCGTTAAAATTTATACGACACGCGTTTTCATGCGAGAATATCGAACGATCTCTGACACGCGCCGCTCCATTCCTTTTTCCCCTTTTTTCATTTTTCCTCCTCCCTCTCCCCCACTTCGTGACACTTTATTTTCGATAGAAAATTTAATACCCGGTGCTGCTGACGCGTGCAGCGAAACAAAGCAGATTTTAATTATGACGCTGAGCCCCGGGACTTAAAATCAACGGAATAACATTAAACGTAAAACGAACGCTCGTTCCGAAAGTAACACGAGCATTGTCGACGAATATTAATTTACTATACGTTATTTCTGCCTTTTCTTCCTTTCTTAATGGCCACTAGTACCATGACACATGATAATTCCTCGTGAAATTGTGTCGCGACGTTGGCTGCCGATATGGTAAATACGTGACTGTCACATTTTTGTACAAAGACAAAAGATTAACCTTTCACTGCGTTCTATCGATCGATACCCCGCGCTTTTCGCAAAACCAGTGACGTAAATCAGCAAATAATAGTTTGCAACAATACGCGAAGCTCTGTAACGTATGTATAATCAAAAGTAACAAAAAAGTTACTAAAAAAAATTTAATAAAAATTTAGGTGTATTATAATTGTTAAGAGTACGATACCACCGAATATCAGGAACACGCACACCACGATATATACACAAAAAATATCTACAAATTACAATCGTTCCGATACTTTCGATAATTTCGCTATATGTTCCAACAAAAACGTAATTTAAATGATATAAAATAAATACGCCTAAATCCTTTTTAATGCATCCTGCTATTTTCGTATCAATATCTTGATTAATTAAAAAGTTCCAACAAAACCGTCGTTCACGTTAAGAGCTCGTCAATAAAGCGTTAACCGAAATGAAAGGAGGATTTCGCGAACAGAAAGCGGAAAGAACACGCGGCGAAACGGACGTATCAGCATGAAAATACAAAAGAGGTTGCGCCAGGGTGAGGGCGGGGGTTGGAGGGATAGCACGATTGTCGCAGATGAGACGCGAGGCGCAATGCGTTTCAATAAAATTCCTTATATATATTCGGGATCGGGCAAGGGTTTACACGAAAGCGAGTCGAAGGGAAGGTGCAACGCCGCGGAATATTGAGTCGGGGGCTTACGACGTAAACGTGGCCCGTTTCCGTTTTCGCGGTCCTTCCGCGATACACATTCAGGCGAACAATACGCGCCCGAAAAGTAGAAATACCCGTCGTGAGACTCACTGCCGCGGAAAATAGAATTTCCAATACGTCACCTCCTAGCTGTTTCGATAACAGAAAACACCGTCTCTCGTGCATCGATTCCGCGATTCTTCGTCTCTCGTTCTTCCGTCGTCTGTTATTCCGATATCCGACTCTTGGTGCTGGTCGGATAAGGTTGGTCTTGGTGCGAGAGCTTTTGTATTATTATAATTGGACGCGAATTTTTCTGAAATTTCACATTTTTACGAATATAAAGGACGGAATGAAGATATTTATTTCGTTTATTAAATATTACAACAAATATTCTGCTTTCGATGTTTTATATTTTCTTTTCTTACGTATTATACGCGTACCTTTGGCTGCACTTTGGCACTTTCAAATTCTCCGCATATACGTAACAATTCGCGGTTTAATTATAATAATGTCTCTGGCGTCTCTAAAATTTCGCGAAATAAATACAAATTAAAAGCGGAAATTTACACGGAGTCGTTTCATCAAATTTTTTACAGGTGAACGATCAAATAAAAAAAAACTTGCTGAAGGTAAACAGAAATAAAAAAAAAATACCAAAGAAAAGAAACGTGTATTCCTTTCTTAAGGTACTCGCAGGCTGAAAGTGCATCCGAGTGCAAATAGTCGGGACGATTAGTCGGTGGTAAAAACAGAAGACGACGTGGGTCGAGGTGGTGAGAGTGTAATGCACGTATTCCTATAGAGCGGAACGAGATGGAACCGAGGCCGCAACTTCCCGGAAACAGCTTCGCCTCGGCTTACGCGCGGCCGTTACAGCCGTTATAGATAGCACCTGTTACCTTTACTCAAGCTCCACCAGTCGCCCCTGGCTCTTTCACCCCGCTTCAATTCGACGCTCCTCTAACTACACGAGCATCGCTTTTACATATCGCGCCAGCGTTCTCTTTTTATCCCCCCGAGTCGACGTGCCGGCAATTCTTTCGTGTGTGCACGCCGAGATCGAAATTTTTACAGCCACGGCCTAGAGACGTGGCGTTGCTTGTGACCGTGATTCGTGAGATAACGTAAGAGCAAGGAATAGAAAGTATTATGTGTATGCTCGAATGTTCTCTTACGATGGGTTTTTAGTAAACGAATAAAATTGAAACGAATTGCAAATAGGAGATGTGTAAAATTAATAAGAATGATCTATAGATTTAGAACTTGAACAACTATGGATATAAAAGATTCAATGGTCATTTCGAATGATCGATATATTATACGTATTGCTGATTGAAAATTTAGGTTTACTTTTTCCAGTGTACCTATATTGAAACAGCTGCTGACTTTGTTATTTGTACGTTTGGAATGAACGCTAGAAATGTCAATAACAATATCTTTGATCAAAGATCAGGAACAACCAGACCCAAGCAACAACATCGACATGGTAGCAGAACACGTTGGTAACTTTCTGCGAGATTATTGGAATTCTCGACAATTTACAAAGATCCTACCGAATCATCCCTTCTAGTTCGATTGGTCGCAAACCCTTACCTATAATGTTTATTTAATTCAGCCAACAGTCGCTAATAACCTTTGATGTTGATACGACTCGGAGCTTATAAATAAAAAGGATATGTTTTACTTTGATGACATTCTTTTACCAAGAACTTCTTTAAAGCGAAAGAATACAAAATTGAGCTTTCCTTTAAATTCTTCGGTTCTAGGAAAAACATATCGAACCCAAACTTTCCATCAGTACAATACCAATAAACATATCGCGTAAATATATCATTTGAGAAATATGTTTATCCTAATAAATGGCAGGACTAATAGCCAACGTATACTTACAAGTGGATGAAACAAATTGTTAAACATTAATACGTTTCTGTTTGCTCAGATAAGAAAAACGAATTAAGATTAAATCCTGGACAATGCTAGAATCTCCACTAAACAAGTAGAACGAGACGATTTTGATCAACCGCGTAGATCTGTTACGTCTATAGGCTGCATCTACTTATGAACAGACAAAGTAGAACGGGAACGTTTATGATCAGACCTCGCTCCAAGTAAACTCTTTTAAATTCTGTTAACAATTTTAGACGTCAACGAATGATGGAAATTAAACGATCCGATAGAAATTAATCGAAACGATATTGCGTTCCCTTTTAATTTTCGTAATACGTTGTCAAGATTTTCCATCATGCCACGAAAAGATGCGTCGTGCAATATAACCGCAAAGTTTCTCATCGACGGAAGGAAATTGGTTTGAAAAGAGGCGATCTAAAAAAAACGTAACAACTTGTCCTTGCTTTGGTAGGTCTTGCCGCGACAGGAAATTGATTTACCTGCACACGTGGATTTATCTTTACGCTGTGGAAAATATACTCGTCTTTCCTTTTCTGTTATATCGGCGATCAGCAGCGTGGCCTCGCTTATCGTCTCTATCACTTGTCCAACTTTTTAATACTTTAAACAGCACTTAAAAGTTCATAAGTCGATCTATACATCTATTTCTACCGAATATTGAAAATTAAAAATTATTACAACCATATCTATAATGTGTACTTTACATCTCGTTCGGAAATTATTTCGAATACCGTTTGACTGTTTGACTTAAAAATTGTTATAATTTTATTAATGCGTACGCCGTAGATGGCAGCGTAAATTTTCACAATGAAAAACAACAGCGTGAGTTGCTGCTGTACTACTGTGCAAAGCTCATATACAAAAATTGTATATAAAATCATAGAGGCACTACAGGTAGCAGTGATTTTGAAAGTAGCTTTAAAAAAATACACTTTCAAAGCCGTCGAGCAATTTAACTTTTCAATTATTTTTCGCAAATGGTTTCGTGTTATTAAAATATGGATCGGTGTAACAAAAAATAAATGGAAATTTCTCTCAATCTTACTTTTCATCGCTTTGCCAAGCGTTTCCATTTGCTACTATATTTTCAAATTGTTTCAAAAATTATTCGACGTTTAATCTGTTGCTAAGCTGTAAGATATCGAACAGATTAACAAATAATCACTAATTCTAATATTCTCTAATTCTAAATTCTAGCTTACGCTATTCAGAAGGACGAGATGGTAGGTGCAAGCGATTCTCAAAGAGAGGAAATAGAAGTTGAAAATTGATCGACCTAATTCTAGACCAAATTATCGCGAAAGGAAAGTGATAATATAATGACGATACACAAGATACATAGATACTTATACGTTTATCATTCATATTATTAATACTTCATCTTTATACGAAGCAATTATTTAAAGATCTAAGATTACGAATGGATTACTGAAAGATCGTAGGATATAAACGGCGCTAACTATTCAAAAAGATTCAAAGCCCTGATGGCGAAGAAATTCTATCTCAAAGCGAAATCGCCATTGCACCTCCGATTCCTTACGAATGAAAAACAGCGCGTCGGATGTCTCTACGATGCAAGCAGAAAATCCAACGTCTGTAATCCTGAAACGTCTTTGACGTTGCGGAATAACGTTCGTTTCCAACGATATCGCAACGAATCTCTGTCTCGGCGAGTTATTACCATCGAGCTGGGGATCTCGAGGCGCCACACGGATAAGATTATTCACCGATGTTCTCTTAATCTTAATAGAATTACTCTCGAATCGAGAGATTCCCGCGATCCTTCCGTAATCCCAGTTTCGCTCGGTGGAGAGCTGCAAAACCATGGAAACGTAACCTGAATCGTGCCTGGCCGCCTCCACCATTTTTAACCACGTTGGTGCAGCTGGCCACGACGCGATGGATCCATGGAATTCAACTTATTACGGGCGTACACGTGTACGTTGCCGCGTGTAACGCGCGCACTACATTCGCTCTTAAGTTACAATCAGTTCGACAAGTAGCAACGTGTCACCGACTGATTGTGCCAATATACCTTGCCGTTTCCGCCCGACCGCTACATCCAATCGGTTTTCATCCCTCCTTGCTTCCTCTCCTGCCTCTCTCTCTCTCTCTCTCTCGTCTCTGCATCTGGACGGCGATCGAGCATTTTTCCTCTTCGCATCGAGTTTGAAATCCGCGAGTGTTTCTTCGTATCGTTCGGTTTCGTCTTGCGAGAAACCATTTCGCAGTTAATATTTTAGTCGACGAAGAGAAGTTCGTTTATTGCTAATACAATTTCCCTGTTCGTGGATGCACTGCTGTTTCCCACTTTTTTAACGCGTTGTCAAATTTTTGCCAGAAACAAATTCGGACCATCGTATTTACATTTAGAAGATTTTAAATCGATTTAACTTTGATTTGTCAGGTATGGTGATGTTTGATAGGTTTGGTGATACGGAATGTATCTTGTTAACATTTTCATCGAAATATAACATGCAGAAAAATGTAACGTAACGGAGAATTTGGAAATCAATTCTATGTTTCCTCTAAGATTTTCCTGAATAGGAATATTGAATTTATTTCAGCTTATATTTTAACACCGCTATATTCCTAGCGAATCTTTTACATTTGACAAGAAGAATTTCAGCTGCTTTTCTGAAACCTCGTAGAGAATCCGAATTCTTTCTCTAAACTTCATAACCATTACCAACGCCTGCAAAATTCCCGTGCAGATAAGCGTAGCACCCGTATACTTTTCCATCGCCCTATACCTCCTCAACCAGTCATCTACCTATCCAATAGTTCCATCTGCGTCTCTCTTCTTCTCCGTGCTCCGCGTCCGCTCCTTTCATCCCTGGTGACTGAGCGTCTGTTCGCAAACTTAGCTTCAAAGACCGGATGCAATTAGCGAGCAAGAAAGATCCACGTTGAGGGAGAAGGGAGACCACGAAGGAAGAGCGAAAGAAGCCGAAGAAGATAAAAAGGAAAAAAGTGGAAAGAAGAAGAAGGTTTGAAGGGACGATAGGAGGAGGCAGTCGGCCGTTTGCGAGCAAGATTTTCACGGAATCACGATCACGTCCATCATCGGTTCCTTGCGAAAGTAATTGGTACTACTGCGAATTCGCGTAATTGATCCGAAAACGTTTTTCGAGCGGCACGTCGCGTCGCCAACGAATCCCTTGGATCTCTGAAAGATTTCTCTCGTCCTCTCCTCGCCCCCGCTTCCGTCTGCTTCTCCATCTTCGGATAGAAGGTAATCACCGGGTGATTACGCCGCGTACTTACACACGGACACATTGAAAAAAGAAACGAAGAATACGATCGTTACAGCGCTCTCCTTTCGATATCCTCGACGAAGGCTACGATAATTAATTAGTCAGGTCGGCTGATTTACTGATCGCGAAATAGCAAGGTACCTGGCTCGCCGACCTTTGATCCGCTGATTTTGATCGAGATTAACGTCGTGCGCCAGTTACGCTGCCGTGCTTCGACTTTGATTCGACAGAGGAAAGGAAGCGAAAGAAGCAAGCGAAAGAAAATAAAAAAAGAACGACTTAAAGGAGTAAACAGAGACGAGAGTGAAAGAGAGAACGGCAGGCAGATCGGAGAAGAAAGTGGAAGAAGGCTGGTCCGCCGCGTAGAAAAGTTGCATTGGTGCAGAGGTCTGGTTGGCTGCTGCTGCTACTACCGCTGCTACTACTACTAGCAGCGATCTCGGAGCCGCAAGTAATTAGAGAAAAAGTCGCGACCCAGATGTGGGCGAGCGTGTCGATCGATTACAGAGCGTAGCCTCTCTTTCCCGCGCCCAGGAAAATTTTCCTTTCGAGAAGCTCGCTGGAGAATGTCAAAAAGATGGATGCATGTTTCACGGTGGCTGCCGCGTAGTCATTCTTCTTAGATGGTCGTTCAGTGTTTGCAAACGACTATCCGACTGAGAGAAAGTCATAATTTTCGTCATTTTTTCTTGCCTGATATCCTTATTTCTTTGAAGTTGCTAATCTCACAAAAACTCTTAATCAGAATATTATTTACTTAGAAATTCCATTATCTTTCTATCGCAATTCTTAGATAAACACGTTCCCCTGCAAAATTTATAATACGTGAAACGATCTACTTTAAATATCTCTTTTTACAACGGGAGAAATGGTATTCTTTAAGATCACCGATCGAAGAGAATTCTTCATGATTACTAACAAACATAATTCATCTCTACGTACTCATCACCCTAATTATACAATTAATTTTTATACCTACCAATCTAAATGATATAGTAATTGAGAATCTTTAAGGAAAATTTTAATAAATAAAGGACAAAAATTAGATAATAGGAAATGACGAAGCTTAGGTGTTTCTCGTACGTTGCCATCGTTCCTCCTAGATGAACGCCGCCTTTTCATCTTGTGCCATTACTTACAAACGCAAACCTATGGGTTTTCGACGCGTCTCGCAGAACCGGAAATGGCCATGGACCGAGATTCTCGCAATGCTATCGTAGTTATCGGAGCAATTAAGGGAAACGAGGGTCGCGAGACCGTTATAAAGCTCGTAGCTAGTTTTCGGAACACCGTGCAGCTTGTTACGTCTTAATCCCTCGAGTTGCGTGCAAGTGGCTTCCCAGACTGATTTGCCATTAATTGAAAATATTTGTCCGCTTCGAGCGAGTTTTCGAATTCTCGAGTTTGTCGAAGGGATCGTGGGACAAGGTTTTTTGAATTGCGGTTAAATTGAAATGAACGAAAAATGGAAATTATCATATCATATATCATATCGTGTATATATTCATTGATATTATATTCTGGATAGATGTTTCCTTAATCTGATAAAGTAATATTCTAATATTATCGTGTTAGTAAGAAAGAATAACGATAAAATAAAATCACATCGTCTATGGCTTTTTATTTCATCAAATTTTAGATTTATAAAATATCATTAACTTTTTACGAAACGTCGTAGATTCGTCATCGTATAAAAGAATCGTATCTTTGTATTTAATGTATTCTTTACTCCAAAACGAAAATCAGACAATCAATGAGACTCTCTGTATAGTACGAGATACGAACATGTACAGACGCCCGAGTTGAACATTTAATTACCAACGCACGGTGCATCGATGTTCGCGAACTATTTAAAATCAATCGTTTGGAAACCACGTTATACTCGTAACTATATGTACGTAGAAACCTGATTAATCATCTAACCATAAAAGGTTCTTCCTACGATCTCATCAATCTGACATCGTCTGAGCTACGCTGAGTGAAAAAATTGGCAAAAAATGTCTATTCTCGATCATTAAACAAAACGAGAACTTCGAAAGGTAGCCTTGATGAAACTGGTCAAGTTAAACGCAGACGGTGGAAGTGTTCTCGCGCGCGTCCATTATACTCGCATAAAGGATTCCATCTAGGCGTTCCCATTATCTCGTAAAAATACGACTCTGTTCGACTCTGTGGAAAAAAGGTCGCGATCATTTATACCGCGATTTAATAGCAGATTAACGAGGCAATTTGCGTCAAAGGAGGGTAGCCGGGTCGTTTAATCGGCGGAGACGGCTAATTTGTCATCGACATCGATACCTATCTACTCGTAATTTCGTGGCGGATAATTCGTGCGGCTCGTAGATCGGCCCTGGCCGCTTTCGCTTCCTTCCTCTCGCCGATCTATAAAACTAATTGATCTCGTTCGCGACGTTTTTCACCGGCCATGCACGCCACGAAGATCGATCTTCCGTCGTATTGGACGCGGCTGTGCGAAGAACTCGCGGTAATTAACGGGCCGAAACATTTTTAAATATTGCCCACAGATAGCGTTTAATTGATAATTAAGGGCCGTGTAATTAGTCGAAATTCGTGTACAATGCGCTTCCTTCGCGCTCGCGATGTTACAACGTTTACGGGAAATTAATTAGCTCCGATACATTTATCACGGCCGATCAAAACGTGATAAATTTAAAAGGTCTTTTGCCCGGACGCAACCGCCTCCTCTCGCGAGTTTACCATTATCGAAATTGTCTATAGGCGGCTGTTAAATGATTGTAATTAATTTACTGTGAAATGGATACCGAGCCGCGCCGATGTTGTCTCAGCCAATCAACGTGCGAAATTCGTTTCGAACGCCGGCTGACACCTTCTGTCCCGAAAACAGACATCATCCGTTCTAATGAACGTTCATCCATCTTCCAATTACATTTCGATAATAAGTTATTGCATCTGATTAGCCTGCCCTCTGTTGTTTTGTTATCGATCGTCGATTACGAAAGGCAATCAATTTTTCTATTGGAAAAGAAGAAGGTTTTTAATACCTAGATAAGCTACAAAATATTTAACAGATTATCGAAACGATTATTAATACAATCGATGAATACACATCGTACTTATGCACGTAAAATTGAAATCAAAAGATACTACTTTTAATTACACGATACGTAAGAAGATAATATCTCTACAAATTCTTAATGATTATACAACATCAAGATCTTCAATAAAATACCAAACCGTATTTAAAAAAGTCAGGTCCAGTGTACGAACGAATATTTACCCAGTCGACTCTGTATAAACCAACAGCTTCTTTCGGCTCATAAAAATCAACCACCTGAGCAACCGAGAAAAATCTCGATACGTCAACTACCACTAACAGGATTAACCATTCGGGCAACCTATCCAATCTGCAGCTTCCAACTTGTTTCAACAAAAAAGTCCTTTACAAATCCAGCACGACATCTACTCTCTGCCGTGAGACAGCCCTCAACCTCGATCCATATTCCCCTGTGAAAGAGGGAGTCGAGCGAACGTTCCCAGAGCCAAACTGCACCAGCCAGAAACAGCCTTTTCCCAGCCAGGTCAATTCTCGGCCTTCCAGGATCCGTCTTGCAAATCATGCAAGGTCGTTCGTTTTCGGAAAAATGGGCGACACTGGCGTTTCCAACCGGCGACAACGCGGCGTCCCTTTACGAGCAGCTTTTGGCCAGTGGCATGTCGTTGGCCCCCGAAACGGGTTTTCGCCGAATGTCGCTCCCTTGCGGCCGGTCAGCGGGGAGTTTTACGCGCGTACGTGCGGTATTGATCGTTACGCGCGAGAGCACGCCGCTTTTTACTGGCCATGAAATTTTCCCTAGATTACGGTGGATTTGGCGTGGTACACGGCGTGCTCGCGACCACCACGCCGGATGGCTGCTGCTCGTATTTAATGGATAGTTAAGTGGAGGTTTCCTACGTGGTACGAATATGCCCCAACTCGAAACCGCGTCGCATGTGTCGCGAATACGCGCGCGGCCAGAGTTGGCGAAAACGCGTGGCCAACTCCGCGGACAAACGTGTACGATCCCCTTCCACTGCTTCTCTGTTGTGTTGGCGCTTGTCGTTTTGTATTCTGGAGTTTTACGACGTGGACAAGAAGCTCGGAACGACGTTTTTCTCTTTCTTTGTCTTTTTGTTTTGTTTTTTTTTTGAGAAAGAGAGAGAGAGAGAAGGTCTGACAAAATTGTAACATTTTCGTTGAGAATAGACTTAATTTTGTTCTACAGAAGTTGAGAATTTTTGTCTTTAGCGATTTTCATGGCTCTTGCAGATTTGTACTTTAGGAGTTGTTTTTCTAATGGACAGCAAAATTTAGCGACTGTATTACGTAGAGTATAATTTAAGCCCATGCTGAAAGATTCATCTGAGTTTCTCTTTCTACGTAGCATTTGCTACATAGAAGCAAAGTAGAACTGGTCTATTGAACCAGGAATCGGGTGAGTTTCATAGAGAAGAAGAATCGATCATCGTGGCCTTTTATTTCCCGCGAAAAATTGCTTATCCACCGCTTTCCCGCGTAATTGCGCAACAGCCAGGGCATAGAAACGATCCGCGTATTAGGAACATAAGCACACCAAACACGTACCTATAGTGACCGAACCGTTTCTGAAGCTGGCCCTAGAACGAATGAAACGTCACAACGTTCCTATATAGAAGCTTTTACGGCCTGCTTTAGATTATACGCATGAGATAACGACCGAAGAAACAGCGGCGAAGCGAGCTTTTATTTGCAGTCGACGGAGAAGGCATGCGAAACCGCCCTCTCGCTTTTTCCCCGTAACGCGGCTAGTCCGGTCTCTTTAAGTTAGCCCCTTTCCCTTCTGCAACAGCGACCTCTTCATCTTCTTCCTTCTCTTCTGCTTCTTCTTCTCTTCTCTCTAGTTCTTCTCGAGATCTATACTCGAGCTCAAACTTAACTCGCTGAACGATTCGTTTCTCGAACGAGCGAGAAACACGAACTAGTTGTGGAATTGACAGGGTTTTGCCTGTCCAGTTTATTTTCCTTTGCCTCTGGTGGGCGGCAGGAGGACTGATACGATTCAGGATTTGAGTTTAGCAAGCATGAGAGGTAGGTCAGGGCAACGCTGATACGCTCGCTGTTATCCGCTCAGGTGACGTTCGAGTGGGTTTGTGTTTGAAGGTGATCAGAAGTTTCTTGATGATGCGAGATTATCGATGGAGATCGATACATAGATAATTAGGTGGCGGACATTTGTGCGAATTCATATTTTCATGAATATAATTAAAAGAATGGAATCTGGATATGGAACTGTTCCAAAAACGGGAATCTCTCTTTGACATGATAATTTCCTTTCCTATGTCCTTCCGTTTATTAAAAATAAATTACATAGAACTTGTGCAAGGATTAAACCCGAACAAACCAACATTGATTCGGTTTTATCCACCTTTAGCATGGTTTCTATCTATACAAATAGTCGGACGTTGGAAATATATTCATCTCGTTAAGGGATAACGCGATTAACTAAATAATTGCAATTTCCTTTAGAGAAAAAAATATTCCGGACAGACAAATATTGTTTAAGAGAAAGAAGAAGAAAATGGAAGATTGGGTTGGCTTTCTGCTACTTCGTTTCCTTGTTGAGTGTTGATTATTCGGAATTTGAATTCATTGGCGATTCGTATGCGCGCCACTTAATAGGAAATTCCGTTTTCCTATCGGACTTGTCCTATCGGTAAGATTCTTTCGTTATCCTTCCCCTCTTCTTTCCCCGCTTTCTTCCCGGAATCGTAACTTCTCTGCGCTTCTGCGCCAGGGAATCGCGGTCACGTTCCAACTAAGTTCAGTCGTTCGTACAAAAAGGTGATTTATCTCGACGATGAAGGGGAAGGTATTTAGATTTCCTTCTCCAACGTTACCTCTTCGAGGCAATTTTTAACTCTGCTACAGTTCTGCCGATTTCCTTTATACTTTTTCCATCGGTCGATTCGCTGGTTAAACATTCGTAGATACAAAGACGGATATTTCGAATAAATCGACATCATAACCTGTGAAATTTCTTGAATAAATAGCTTAAGCGCTGTCGATTCTCTAAGAAAACCAATCACTAAAATAAATATCTTTTTAAGTAGTTTACACTCTGGAAAATTTCTAGTTTACACTCTACTTTTGGCAAATTTTAACTTATTTACTTTCTTACTGATAAAACTTCGAATAAAATATTAATTTTACCAACATATAAAAACTGTGTTAACTCGCGACATTCGGCTATAATTAAGCACAGCTGTATTTGGCATACGATGGTGACATAAAAAATTGCCCAAGGGTTGCTAATCGAAGAGCTTTTGTTCTCCTTTAAAATTAATTGCGCTTCGGCGTAATTGGAAAAATTAATTAATTGCGCAGGGCAAAGTTGAAACTTAAATAACGATACTTTATATATCAATTTCTTCGAAATCTTACATCGAGTATGAAATATCTGGAAATCCTGAAACCCTATAAATCATGTTTAAAACATAAAACCATCTTTAAAGGGCATTCTCACAAAATGATCTCTAGATAACCGTACGAAATGAATCAAGGGATTTGCTGGAGTACCGCGCGAGTATGGCGATTATCGAGCAGGTCTGTCGTTCGCTTTATACCGCGTTCATATGTTAGTGTCGCTGTACTGCGGAAACTTGAGATCGCCTACACGAAAGTGGCCGGAGAGATCGTAAAAACGAGCCTGATCCTTTTATCGCCAGCACCCTTACTGGCCCACTGTGGATTACGTTCGCGGAATCCAGCATGGTCAGTATCAATAACGGTTTCATCGTCGTGGCGTTTGTCGCCATCGTAATGTTTGTTCCAAAAGTGCGATCGTGCGTTCGTGCAATAGAAATATTTCTAAAGAAAATCTCCATTCCGAAGCTATTCATCGAAACGAAGGAGAATTTAACTGTTTAAACAGATCTCACCGATAAATAAGAATTCTTTCTGTATTTTGTAAAACAGCGAGGTTCTTACTTTTCTAATTAATAATCCATGTGGAAAACATCGAAGTTTGTCGAACGAGAAGAAAGTTAACGCTAGATCTACCGATAGTTAACACGAAGCTATTTCTACCAAAACCAGCCAAAATGACTGGTCTTTAAAAAATACGTAATAATAGAATATTTTTACATTTATTGATTTATTACTTTCTTACAGAAGGAATTCCATGTTATGCAGTACATTTTTGGTATTATTAATCCATCTGAGACCATGATCCCTAAACGAGGATTGACACATTTATAAAATTGTAGAACCAGTCATTTTGACTGCTGTGGTATTGCTAGTGTTAGCATTTAGCGATCTATCGATCGATCCGGAATTTTCCTGATAACTGATATTATCAATACGCAGTACAAATTTTAAAAACATGTGGCAAGTTTTACAAAACGAGAAAACTGGTTAATTGGGATTCGATAAACAGACGTATATTTTGACAAGTACCAATCATTTCAACTGGTATTGAGTAGCCTTGATACAAAATTAATTTCAGTTCGAATAGATAGAAAAACAAAATAAAATTCATTATATTATTCTTTTAGTTATCGTTACGGAAATCATTACATCATGGGGGGAAAAATATAACATGAAATGGGAATTTTCAAATAAAATTGTAAAACCGGTCAATTTAACTGATGTGGTAGTTCTAGTGTTAAAGCATTAATAAAGATGAAAATGAAAGATGATTTCCAATTGTCAATTTATGTTTTATATAAACGTTTATACAAATGTTTTCTGCGAATGTGTGAAGCTTCTCCTAATTCTAGAATGCATTCGATACGCGTAATTGCTTTATCCTGTAAGAACATGAGAAACGACGAGGTATTTCCAGCGTTCACTGCTTACTTTGCGTTATAAGGATATCCAGAATTCAGGTTTAAAGGGTCAACGTCAAAGAAATGCTTTTACGAGTGATACTAACGTGGAAGCTGGCTTCCAGTTAGTCATATACATTTATCTATGGATATTCATAATCCATTTGCGTTTCAAAACTCCTGCTGAATCACAATCTTAATATAGGGGTTTAAAGCGCGGTGTTATAAGCGATAATAGCTTCGAGAGTGTCAATTTGTCTTTGGATAACTGGAGGAGTAAAATGTTCGTGAACTGAAACGTTCGAAAAGAATTTTACGATGGTATTGCGTTATCGAAATAAATTTAAGACACGAAGCTTTTTATATCATATAATTTAAATAGAATTTAATGTAAGGTTGACTCTTTTAACAATGGAGACTGCGGAAAAAAGGTTCTATTGCAAAATATAATACTATTTCTTAAAATAGATTTTAAATTACATGATAAATTCAAGCAGACACCGTAGAATGAAACAGTACCTTAGTCGAAATATAAAATAAACTGAAAATTGTTATTCCGACGAAACTTTTACAAAGAGGTAGAATAATCTTGTTGATCAAATTCCAAATACGTACTACGAGTCTCGGAACGTTCTGAAATATTCTTTCTTCCGATTCGTAACTCTTTCTCGATTTCGTTCGAATCCTTCTTTCGCTCGATCTGTTTCCCTTTGAATTTTCGCCCACGTCGATCCTGTTTTTATCTCTCCTTGTTGGTGGCTATTGCTCCGAATTCACCAGCCATTCTTCTCTCGGCCGATGGAGTCGGAGTTCGAGGTCGGATATCGATTTGCCGCGTTGGCACCCTCGAAATCCTTCTCAAGTCTCATACTTCATACGCATCGTCGAGAAATTGAAAGATATCGCACCCTTTGGTTCAAAGAGAACGGCTGCAATATGTTTCGTTGAAAATCAAAAATTGCGTGTCGGCGGTTGAACGCTTTGAACGATGCTTTCTTCAAATTAGCTTTCTACCAACAAACTTTCGCTTCATTTGCGGAAATTCATATTCCCATTCGTATTCGTATTCATTATACTTTGAAAATATTACAGTATCCAGTTGCAAACTAAATTAATTAATAAATTTCTGCTCGTCTGTTTCAAACTTATTTCTATTTTGAAAATAATAGAACCGGCAACTTGTACTTAGCTATTATTAAATTAAATGATACGTGCAATAATAAATATTAAGAAAACACGATTATCAAAATTCAAATACCATAAAAGAGAACTATCGAAATGTTGACCATATAGCAAATTCACAGCGTTCTACTAATGCCACGTTGCAACGTCAGTTTATTAACTCACCGAATGAAATTCCCAGCAATAGCATAAAAATTCAACTGCCAATTTTCGTTTCTCCGTTATTCATCAATTTCATTATCCATAAATCCCAATTAAAAATCTGTCCCGTCGCATATTCTACCTACCATCGATATCCTCGTCAAACGAAATTTGTAGGAAACCAGTGAAATTTCACTTGCACCGACAACATAAACGAAACCATAGTGTCCTCGAGCGAAATCAACGGACTGCACCGAAACCCGTCTCTTCGGGATATTTTTTCCATTTCGGCCAGTACGCAACGCAAGCTCGCCTTTTCCGCCGCATGAAAGTTTCATGCGCGTCGTAACAGCTCGCAACGGGGTACACAGAGAATCAAAAATTTGCTTGCGTAATAGGTTGAAATGCGCACGTGGGGAGAGAGAGAGAGAGAGAGAGATTTTCGCTCGGCAGTTTGCCTTCCGTCGATCGGACTGTTTCTGAAAAAAATTTTTTTTCCCTTACCTGCCCCTCTCCCTCGTTCAACCCTTACTTTTCGTATGCGTCTATTTTCGTAAAATAAACGCGCTACGTGCCAGACGGAAGCCCGTGGAAACTTTTTTACGCTCTAATAGCCACGTTTCAGCCCGGCGGGTTTGCAATCTAAACGTGACACGTACGCAACGCTCGCTCGCTATCTCTTGTGCAGCCACGCCGGCAACCAGACCGCGTTGCGCTCGTCCGGCGGCCGACACGTACCTGATAACCTCGATAATTCATGGAGATACAAAGAACTAATTTTCAACGAGCCGCAGTGCGGCCAGTTCGCGAGACACGAACGCCGTGACCGTGCGGTCTCGGGGTAATTTCGTTTACACCGGCCAAGGGGGAAACTTTCGCGGTTACGCGCGTTTCCTATGCTAGTTAGTTAGGGTAAAGCAAAGGACGAAGGTCAAACGGGAGAAAACCTGTCGGTCGAATGGATGGCCTTGCTCTTATTCCTAGCCTCGTTACCAGTGGCGGTTTCGTTCGGCGTAGGTTCTTCCGATTGGTTTTCGGAAGGGTGATCTGATTTTTTGACTGTTACAAACGTTGTGTTTGATTGTAGTGCACGAATTGGTAGTAATTGAGAATAAATTTAAGTATATATATGATAGTCTGGCGTATATGGAGGTTGAACGAAGGCGTAGATAAGAAAGATACGCGAGCGAATCTGATTTTGCAGTTAGCAGGTAGAAATTAATGATTTACAAAGTGGAAGATTTTTAAAGAGACGAGTTTCACTGAATCGTGAAAAATACATGACTATGTACGTAAAAGTTACGAAGCTAAAATCGTGCGCGAAAGAGAAAATTTTCAAGTTTGAAATAATGCATAAATGACGTGGAAAAAGACAAAAATAGTTTTTGGGCAAAGAGATTTAGAAAATTGATGGAATAAAATTGAACGTTTCGTACGTTACAGGTCATAATGTAGTTTATATAAAAATAAATTTGCAACACAAATCAAAGGGTACGACAGTATAGCGTATCACTTTGATTAAAATTGAATTTACATTAAATACGATATTAAACGATATGTTTGATCGGAAATGAATGTTTCTACTTGCACAGACCTCGATAATTTCCTTCAAATTCTTAGGGAATAGAACTGTCCGATCAATGGTAATCCTGTTCTACTTGCCATACTAAACACAGCTTAGATTCCTTTTATATTCTTGTCCACTTACGTGCTTAAAAATAGAACTGTTATGGTTATTAGACCGGAAGCATCGTCCTAGTTAACCATCTATCTTAACAGGAACAGTTCCATTGTATTTACATGATTAAATGCAGCAGCGGTCTACTTGTCCGATCAGGAACGGCCCTATTCTACTTGTACATCGGTTACTTTAATTGCTCTGCCATTTGTTTGAATAATAACGAACTAGTTCTCTTCTACATCAACTCCATAAAACGACTGTTTTTGAACATGAAGAACAATCTACACGCATGGAGGCACGTGTAATAAATTCTCTATCGCGTAACAAGGTCATGATAAGAGGTTCTATTTCCAACTATTGTCCCACCCTCTGTCTGATCATGACACGTCCTATTCTACTTTGTCTAAATCGCGATCGACTAAAAATAATCTTAGCTGATAAAAGTAAATAAATAAGCTTATCAAATTCTTAATATTTCAAACGTATTGATACAGTTATCGAGAAATTAATCTTAATGAAAAATTTAGGCTACGCAATTAATTTCATCAACTGCTTTTGAAGAACGTTTTCGATGCATTATTAACATGAACGGTCTTTCATTCGCATAATTTTAAGGAATAATACAATTTGTATTAAAAATACGTTGTATAATACTTATTGAAAAACAGCATTGACTAAGTAAGCTGAAAGTTTCGTTGCACAGCTAAGCGGCAAAAGCAGCATGAATGAACTAGGAAAGGAAAGTAATAAAACGGGCACCATAAATCACCGACAAAGAGCTCTTTCTTTCTTCAAAAGGCACAAAGCAGTGCTCCCCGTTCCTGAAATTTGTGGAAACTACGTAAATAAAACGTTATACAAAGATTTCTAACGTTACGCTATTACAATTTTTCTAGCGTCAAGAAAAAAGTCAATTCACCTAAATAAAAGAATTTTTAATTAAGAAAAAGATTTAGTCGATAAATCAATCTCTCGCTGAATATTCCCTATACGAAACTACGAACGTCCCGAAAGAAAATGCTACAAATTCTACAGTCGGAACTGATTTCTTGATCTCAACCTGCTACGCGATATGCACCCTTCGTATTTTAAATTTAAAACCGATACACTGTGAATTCCAATAACTCGCATATTGTTACCGTATTAGTAACGATCGCCTATCCCGCTACAAACTAGCGCTGTACGTTATATTTATGAATTGCTTCTGCTAAATAGAAATATAAAGCTATAGTGCCTTTTTATACTTCTTAATGTACAAGCTTCCTTTCGTTCAACCACTGTAGGTATAACGTCGAAAGGTTAATAAGAAGAAAAAAGAGTCCAACAATTGGCGATTTCGCGGCGTTCGAGTGCCAACAATTGTTGGTCGCGACCCAAGAGTGCGTCTGTCAGATACGTCGGAAACGCGGGACGGATATCGATGGCCTCTCGATGCTCGACTGCCGCCGAACGAGTATACACGGGACGCGGAAACGTGGCCGCGTGTACCGACGGAGACAACGCGAAGGATCGGTTATCGTGAAACGTTTGACAGTGCGCTGTGTCCCGAACAGCGACACGCCAACACGCCGCGCCACAGAACTACACGCTAGCACACGCTCGTATTACGAGAGTGTGCACGCGGTTATACTCGCTCGTCTCTACGACGCATTGTTCGACGTAGGCGCGCGGAGTTCCGCATGACCAGTCGACGCGCGATAACACGACATTCATACGCGACGAGCCACTGTTACGCTATTTGCCATGCTGGCGGATCAACGGGTACAGGTAACGCCAGCTGCGCTCTCGTCGCGTTTCTACGAGATTGCGGATGTTCCCCAACGATTCATGATGGCGGACGAGGCAAAGGGATGTAACAGGATTTTGAACAAATTGCAAGGTCTGCCGGGTTAGTGCGTCCAGCTTGAAACGGATAATGAATTTGCCACGTTGCGAATTTAGGTGCACACCTAAAGGGCAATTATTGGGGAAGTTTCTGGATTAGCGTTTTGAAGATGGGTGCTGCGTCGATGATGCGGGGTGCGGCTATGATGAACAAGTTTCAGACGAAGGATGCTTTGGTAACTAGATTTGTGATTTTAGAACACGTTAGTGCTACCTGTTGTTACTCTTACTTGGTCTTGGTGGTTTTATATAAAAGGCGATCGATATTTTCGAAAATCGTGTGTTATTCGTTAGTGAAGAATTTTTACTGTGTTTGGGCGAAAGTAAAGCGAATTGCTATTTAGAGAAGAAGAGCGAGGTAGACACTTCTCTTCCGAGACGTTGCCTCGGCGTTGTCAAAGTCGACCGAATATCGCGAGAGTCGTCTTAGTACTGGCGGACTCGTCCCATTGTCAGCGTTGTCGAAGCTGTCTTACTGTGCGAGAATCTAATACATATTACAGTCAGAGTGTTCCTCATGGTATTCGAATTGTTTTTGCATTCAACGATTCTAACGATTTACAACATTATCATGAATATATTATGAATGGTTAACGTATACAGTTTACATATAATATATAAATATATAATTATATATAGTAAATGACAATACATAGAATATTATCATTTACTACGAAACTACATAATACATACGAACAAAATTATACACGACGTATTCATAATTCCACGTTGACGATACGTACAAACGCAAGACGTGAATTTTACTGATTCGATGTATACTTTTATATAAAAAAAAAGGACAATTTCATAAAGAATCCATCACACAGGCAAAATAGAGAAAACACGATGTATGAAACAGATAGAATTGAGCATTGAAATAAAAATGAAAGCTCCGAGGCTTTCGACTAGCTTTAACCAGAAAGCTCCCGTTTACAACGAAATTTCATACACGGTGTGTAAAAACAAATCGCTCAAATAAAAATAGAAATCCAAGTATCCTATCCTCCCATCTACTCTTCGCTGTAAAAAAAATCCTACTTACACGTAACATAATTTCGCAAACAGCGACAGGTTTCGCGATCGAGCCAGAAAAAGGGCTGCGGAAAACAATTAATCGGTGGAAAATACTCTTCACGTCACTCGACGTTGGTCAGAGCACGGGCTACATGCATAGGTGCTCGTGTGCCGGCTACTAGCCATTGCCTGAGGGGGTTGGAACCATAGAAAGGGTCGAGGGGGGCGAGGGGAGACGATACCGGACAATGGGAGAGCCAACAATGCCCAGCATGAGGCGAGCGCCGAGACAATGCGGCGCGGTTGCTTGCTCCCCGCCGAGATCCCTAAATCAACGTTCAACATATAATAAAACGGCGACGCGGGACTTTAATGAATCGCGATTTTCTTTCACCGGCCGGCTCTGCCTTTCGGTTTCGCCGCTCCATGCCTTTCTGGCCGACGGCGTCTTTTGACAGTGTCAAAGGCACACGAGGATCGCGCGAAGCGATCGCCCGATAATTGCGAGCTCGCAAATCCAGCATCCGTGAAAGAGAACCGTTCATCAGCGGCCGATTTTAGTGTCCGCGTGAATTATGGTAACGGGTCTTTTTCGCGGAGAATTCGTGTTCCGCCTCTCCGACCGGTTTATGTAACATTGATTTATGCAAATGCGAGATGATCGCTTTTGATGGGAGGGAACGTATGAGGCACGGGTTTGGGATAAGGTGGATGAAAAATGGGGTATTACATATGTGTCGAGGATTGTATTGATTAAATTTGAACGATGGACGTGGAGAGGTTGGTCCGTTTGTGGAAAATGGGCGAATGAATTAAATTTTGATATTGTGCAGGTAATTTGGAAATTTATCGAGGATAGGGTAATTCAGTGAAATAGTAGTAGTTTGATTTTGATATTAATTTGTCCCACAACGTGGATCCGTCCGTGTATCGTAATTTATTAATTAACAGTAACAGTGAATCGATTAACGATACGTTACGAGTTATACATTTCCGTTATGCAAATACCATAGCTTCTCTAATTTCCGAATTTTTCGTCAAATAGAACGAACGCCTGACATACTCGATTAAATCACTGTCGTGACAGCCGAATGTTCGTCTCTTACGTCATCTTCCGAACAATTGATTACTATACACTTTAGACAATTTATTCTGCAATTCATTTTTCTATTCGTCAGAACGGCAGTTCCCCGGAATAACCTCGCGGGGATTACGAGATTACGATCCTTACGTTTCCTTTTAAAAATTCCTAAATTCGATTCTTCTGAAATGTCGTATTATTCGTGTATTAAATTCGCATATATCAAGAAAAGATTCCGATAATCTTTTCATACATTCGCGTATCATGCACGGCAAATAAAAGCGCAGAGAGCCTGCAGCGGACAGTGGATAAGCAGACCGCGTGTAAAGCCAGTCAAAGCCTATTGCCAGTTTACCTCAAATCAACCGGTTAAGCTCTTGTAACGAAGCATTTACGTTTCGACGATGCTGCAATGCGATTATGTTGCGCGAATTAATCCCGTAGAACGTCTATTCCGCGGAGAAGCAAATCCTCCGTTCGCACATAAGTCGTGGGCCTCGATTCGATCGATATCGTGCCATTCGCGCGTATATTCCACGTTGGATCGGTTCAAGCGAGCTGTACGTTCGAGCCACGGAATTTCCTCCAGTTCACGTACTCTGCATGTTTATTCCATTTGGAAACGTAGCAGGGTAATTTCTTCGATCAAAGAGGAACGTAACGCCAGCCAGCTCTTTCCTTTGTTCCTAAATATTAAGTTATAACTTTGCCGCTCGTAACGCAGCCACGTTGCTCGATCGTAATGGTTCTGCTGCTCGCAGTTATCGCGAGATACAGTTTTCTAAGCGGCGCGGCGTCTGGAAATAACGGGGAGGCATCAAACCTCGAAGCGTCGGTGGAACGTTTATGGCCGTCGAATGCTACGGAAAGCACCTTCGAGGAGTGTATGGCTCTCTACTCGTAACAACGCCGAAGAAGGCATGCGACTTTCTGCCAATTTTATCTCGCTTTGCGAACGTGATGCTCGCCTCGTGAACGATAACGCGAAAGCTGTGGCATCCCAACGAGAACAACGGTGGCTCGTGTTAATCCTCGGATACGTGTACCGCGTTCGGCTTTTAGCTGTTGTGCAAAATTTGGTTATTTACGGCACTGTGAGTTCTTTTGAGGGATCGTTCACGGCCGAATCGTATTTTTCTATCGTTAAAAAATTCTTTAAGTTTCATGAAAATACCAAAGAATCTTAATATACCTGATTTTTACCGTAGAACAACTGCCACGAATATCGAAGGGTTAATTACAAAACATAAAATGACTGACGTAAACTATCTTCCTCCTGTTATTGAATCGAACAACAACCCAAGAATCGATCAGAACGACGAAGAAACCGTATTCGACGATAATTAACGCCACTGCATCGATACCACTTACACAACTGCGCTGAAAGAAATTCTGCCGAAGGAAAAGAAGAAGAGAAGACTCGGCAAAGTTCCACGGCCAGAAAAGGAAAGCGATACAAGCGTCCATTGCGTAGCGAACCAACGAAGGAACAGCATACAGAGAAAAGGAATTTCGAGATCGAGGGATTCAACGAACCAGTAGTAAAGTCAATCGTACAGTCAGACTAGAACGCCAAGGCGGAGTTTCGCCGTTCTATTGCGGAACTGAACGGCGTAACCAGCATCGTAGCATCCGGATGTTCGCTCAAGTCCATCTTACCCGGAACACCTACCGGATGGAGCTAGCGATGAAAGAGAAGATAGCAGAGAAGAAACGAAGAATATCATAAAGCGAGGTGGAAAGAAACATCTGAAAAAAGGGAGAGAAGTACCGAAAACGGGAAACATCCGAGAAGTCCATGACGCCATCCACAAGTTTCGTCCTATTCCAAGCTTTCCTTTTTCACCGCGCTGCTGCTTCTCCAACGCGCCTTTCCTCGGGGTTGGTTCGTCGACTCTGATCGGGGGAACTTTTCAGGGATCTATATATCTGTATATATATATATCTATATATGATATATATAGTCCCTTTGAACGGTACCTATGTAGCTAGATACGTAGACGCGCGGAGTCCGTAGGAGAATAAGGTTGGATTGGCTTCGTCGAAAGGATTTTGTGGAATTCGAATTAGGAAGGAAATGTCGCGAGGGTTTCCAGCCACGGCTTCTACAGCGCTATTGACTCTATCGAGGGGTGTAGCGGAGAAAAGCGACGAAACAAAGCACAGAGCTTTGAGGAAGAGTGACGTGGTGGGAATATTAATATCGTGGCGTTATGACATCGCGCGAACCCAGCAAATTACGGTAATACGACAGTAACGTTACCTCTGCATGCTGTAGACGGGCGACAAATAGAAGACACGGCTGTTTTTCACTCGTTTCTCTCCTTCTTCCATCCGAGAGCCTCTCTTTGGTCTCTGTCGCCTCGTCCTGTTCTCTGTCGAGTCTCAATTTTACTTCGAGTGCACGCTCGTTTTCCTTTCCGAAAGGAAAAGTGTGCGACACCCGTCTTGCTCGCTCTTTGCCGTTGGCTCGTGTACGCGCGTTCCATCTCGCTCGCAGAGAAGAAAACCAGCTTAAAAGGAACGTCTTTCTCTTCGAGCTTTTCTCTCCTTTCTCCTCTGTTTCCCTTTTTGCTTCGAAGGCGAATGAAAAGCGCTGCGAGCCCAGGGATTCAAGGTCCGGGATAATTTGAACGTATTTTCAGGTCGGTTTGCTTTAATTAAGAACGCGGCATGGAGAGGCCCGTGAGAAAACTCAGTCGACGAAAATTCCACGCACGCCGTAAGAGGGTCTCGTGCAGAGGAAAAAGCTTGAACCGCGGAAATACGTACGAATCGAGACTTTTAATCCTGGATTTCTTTTAAATGAGATACTGATTGCTGAAGGTATTCGAATCTCGTTTCGTTGCTTTAGGAAAGAAAGCTGCAATATGCGAATAAAACTCAAAATAAATTTCTTTCTGGATCTTCTTGAACGAGATGGAGCAACTGATCGATAAAAAAAGCACATAATTGTGGATGATTTTACATCACGTTGATAATATTAAGAATTTTGTACGTTGTATAGGGACTGATAAATTATTTACAATTTTGACGATCAAACGTACGGGTTCTACGCTTTTTATTCTAATCGTGCGCAATAAATTTCGCTTGTGCCTTCTTCGTTCTCCACGTGGATGTTACGAGGCAACGAAAATCTGTACGTAACGTACGAATTGAAATCGCGAAATACGCTTGAACGAAGAAAGATGAGATCTTGAGAAAACATCGGTACAAAAACGAAAGGAGAAGGAAGAAGAGAAAAAAAAGGACAAAAATTCAGGTCAGAGAACGCTTTTCTACATTGACGATATTTCATTTTTCTGAAACCTTCGCTTGGAGATTTATTCGTTCCTCGAGCATCGAGCCGCGTAATATTTTCCGTCGTCGAGAAGATCAAAGAACGACGAAACGATTTCAAGGAAAAGTGTGCGGGGGTGGCGGCGGGGGTAGGGAAAGAGAGAGAAAGAAATAAAACAGGCAGGATTTCACAAATTTTCCGATAGGAACACGCATGTAAACGGCCAGAATATTTTCTGCTAATTACATTTTTCCGATATCGAAAATACTAGCTGCTCGACGAGCAAACACGATCTTTAATTAACCATATTCTGAACGTCAAATAATTATACCGGATAATCGATGAAATTTTACCATCTGTTTATGGTGCAGTTAATTAAATTTCGGTGTCTCAATTATTGCGACTGTGCACAACATCGATCGTCGCATGCTCGTAAAAAGACGAACATATGCTATGATATTCGCTGGTACAACGCGTGTTTAACAAGTTGCCTACTTGTTATCAAACGCGGATTCGGACGTATAGTAACAACGGGAAATACCCTATCGAGGAAATGTTCCATATTCTCTCCTAACGCTAGAAATTGCAAAAGAAAAGAGAGAGAGGAAAGAAAAGAAAGGAATAACGTTTAGTATTATTAGACATGTGGTTGATCCAATTACTTAAGACTGTCGAAGTAGATAAAAATTTGTAAAAAGCTCAAAGTACTATGGTTGGTTTGCGATTAAAAAACGACACTGAGTTATAGTAAAAGAGATATAGAAGCATTACAAAATCTTATGTTAGATGGATCGTTCATGCTTGAACCCTGGGATAAGCAGAAGCGAAGGTAGATGTTCTTAATGGTATCCCTTCCATCTCCACTGCATTCACATCCTTTTTGCGTTTTCTCTTCTCTTTACTTCGTTTCCCCTCGTTTTTCTTTCCTTCCTTGCTTTTCTTCTTTTTCCCCCTCTCTCCCGTCTCCACTTTTCTCGTTTCCCGCGAAGAAAGCTTTTTCGTTCTTTCTTTTTCTTCCTCTTATTTTATTCTTTAATCCTTTACTTTTTTTACGTGAAAAGTCGGTAAATTAGTTTGCCGGAAAATAGCCAGAACAATCTGTTCGATCATAAAGCGTCTTTACTACTGTACGTATAACCGTAAGAAATTCTAACAAAGGAAATATATCGATAAGAATTTATATAAAGTATGCCACGTGTTCTATCTGCTCCAAAAATTATTTCCATTCGTCAACAAAGGTAAATTCCTAATGACCGAAGCATTTAGTAAATTCCAGTAAATTACGCCGGAATACGAAGAACACCTCTAAAACCCAAGCTTTTCGGCGCGTTTCCTTCAAAGCCGGCAATTAAAAGTTTGCCCGACGCACGAAATGTAGCGAAACGTTATTCGAAAGGCCGGTGGATTTCGCGAACGTGACTCGCGCAAAACCAAGATCGCACACAAGTTTTCCAAATAATTCTCCCAATTTTCTGTCAACGTCTCAGTCTCTGCAGGTAGATTTCTTACGAAATAGCGTACCTACGCCGGATTTCTCGATTCTGCCCGTTGTTTAACGCGTCGAGCCAGTAATAACACGATTTAAACGCTGATAGAACAAACGTTCGTTCGAAATTTCTCATTCACGAAACGCGTTCTCGACAACTGTACGATTTATCGATTTAGGAGATAGACGGATCACTGTGTACTATAGTTCGCCGATGGAGTTGCTGTACGCGAACATGTCGCTTGCTTTGCACCAATTACGAAAATTAAACGAGCTGCCTCGGCAAATTGCAACCGGCTATTTATAAACGACCGTCTGTAAAGATAACTTCGTAACGGCTGTATTTAACAGAAGCTTACGATATTTAGAATCTCCTATTAATTTTGCTTGAATGTTGTATTAATACGAAGGGAGGAGGAAGCCTCTGAAAAATTGTGCCAGCGTTTAGCGATAAACTCGCTAGTCCTCTGGATGTAGCAATTCTTCTTGCGAATAGAGGATTATGTCCTTTCGTATAGAGGAGTAAATTTCTATAATAATAACTTTACAGTTATAAGTTACAGTTATATACTTTACAGTTAATAACTTTACAGTGATAAGTACCGTGGAATAAAGTTGGCCGTACGTTGAATTATAAGTCTGAAAGATCGTTTATTTAAAAACTAAATGTTCACTGAATTGATAGAAAAATAACGAAAGTTGAATTTCATATAATCGTGATCGCATAATCTCACATTGGATATAAATCTCGTAAGTGATAGAACGTTGTATCGACAAATTTCCAATGGTATGAAAGGCTGACTTTTTAAAAATAGAATTCAGCTATACTTGTGTTGTAATATCGAGTCACAATTGAGATAAAAACGATTATTATTGTTTCGTACTATGTGCATAGTAATTTTTCAAAATGTCGATATGATTACATTATTATTCCAAGTTTAATGCACTCTAGAATATACTTAAATCCGAATATCTGCTAATCTTATTCAAAGTCAGCCGACGTTGGTTCCATCGGAAATAAAACATACCTATATACTTTTGACGACCAACTAAAATCCAATGTTCTATATCACATACAGTTCCCATGAAACGAACCATAAAGCAGGAGAGGTTAATCATTGCACTTCTTAAACACAGACGACCATAGAATTTAACGTTTAAACAACTTGCAGGATATTCGCAAACTACCTTAAACGGTGAATTCCGGCAATTCCTATAATCTCGAATATAAAAAATATTTTACCGCGCGTAATCGTTACCCACTTGATAGCAAATTTAAAGAGAGAAAAAGTTGGACCACGCTCGAATCTCGTGTCTATTGAATTTCGAGTTCGGTGCGCTATCTCTTAATTACTCGTTAGGTAACAGGGGCTATGTAAAATAAACAGGCAGGAGGTCGTGTATACGGAAATATCGGGCAATGCTCGAAAATGTTTGCGTTTCTCGATACGCGAAAATTAAATATCATCGCTGACGCAAACGAGGACCCTTTGATAATTTGAACAACAAACTACGCGTCCTCCGGTTCGATGCATCTTCTCGTGTACCAACCAACGCTCGACGAGGTCGAATTTACGACCAGCAGAAGGGATAACCGGTAATACGGATAGAGAAGGATGTAGCTTGTTAGAGGATGAATGAAAGTTGTCAAGACGGTCCAATTAATGTCAACTCTTCAAGCCGAGTTTACCAGTGGCTTATAACCAATCGCAACTGCTCCCTCTTCTTCGTTCCATTCACCCTCTGCACGCTTCAGCGTCGTGAGGTTTTCCTTCTTACTCTGTTTCCATCGTGCGTTTCTATCTTCCAACTTCTCTTGTCTACCAGTTAGTTTTGATCGAGAAATGTATACTCACGATCAATCACCTGTTCTTAGTTCGTATTTATCGAAGATACATAGCGTATGTTTCGTAATACACCGTGCACTGTATCGAAACTTTAATTCCGAATATATCGTTAAATGATAGCTTCGAGTATCAGCTTCAAACTTGATCTTACACGCTGACACTAATGACAACATTTTGATCAGTCTCTTGATAATCTTCAGGTGATCTCAACGTTTAGTATACAAATTCTCGTAATCGTATGAGAATACCTCTAAATTGTGCGAAATTTAATACAATTGCATTTGGGTGGTATAAGTGCTACGTAAGTACTACTACTAATAATAATAAATAATACCTATATAAAGGGTGGGAAGTAAAAATAGAAGGTAAATAATTCTCAGCGATCTTCTCCTTACTGTGACGTCAAACCTAAAGTTCTTCGATGACAATCAAACCGTTCTATGTTCTCGTTTAATTATACTTCTACCAACAGCACATAGACGGTGAAGAAGATTTGATTGCGTAGTAAACGTACATGTTATGGCTGTTGGCATTCTCATACGTTCACGCGATCGCTGATCGCGAATTAAATGAATAAACCTGTACATGCGTTCGGTATAAATAAGTACGATCTGCTCGCGACAATCCCTATCATTGCAAAAGTAGATGTTATTATATTCGATGGTGTAACTTATGCGACAAAAGAAGTACACGAGAGAAACACGGTATCGTATATAATAGATCTTTTGGAACAAGTATTAGCGGATATTAGCTTGGTGTACTCGGGCGTCACGCGTATAAACGCGTATAAACGGCGATAAAAAGTCGAAAGTGTGCGGCAGACTTACAGGCGGCTTCATAAAAGCAACAGGGACTGGTGTTATTAAGAACACGCTTTGTGTTATCCCGGAACACTCGTGGAAGGAACAGCTACGAGCTTCTTTATCGGCGAAAAGTTCTTCCACGCGGTGGACAGGGACTACGACGGCGGACAAAGGATAATGCGAAAGTAAGTTTGTCACGGCGCGTGCTAACTTTCCCATGGCCACGGACAACTTTGGCCCGCCCTCTCGAATAATATTATTTTTTCGCTGGCGTCGCGGGATTACGTTAAAGTAGTCGGACCGACCCGGTGGTTCCAGCTTTTTTGCAATCGGTTATCACGCCGCTGTCAGCTGTAGAGCCTCGCACGGTACTGCGAATACCCGACCGTCGCGCTCGTCTCCTTCGATTACGTAATTGAGAACGTAGAAATTTTTAACGTAACATCTATAGGAAGATGGAAAATAAAGAGCGTTAAGTACTTTCGACGCTGGAATAAAGTTAGAAGTGGTGTGCGTTAAAGCTAGAGAAGCGCGATTCAATGCGATGAAATATCAAGCAAAAACTACCATTCAAAGACCAACTTTATCTTCTGTGACGTAATAAATCTTTTTCTCTATTTCACAACCTCGTTCATTCACTCTAGGCAAAGCGCGCGAAACACATTCAGCGTTTAGTTCAAAGGAGGATTTTAAAATCGTAATATATTCGTGTAACGCTGGAAATTCAATCGCTTGTTACGAACGATCGTCGAAAATTCCCATTGTCTTGTGAATGGTGCGAATATAGTAAGAGAAAGTTGCCTCTTATGCTAGAAAAATTTGTCTTAACAAAAATTGTTTACCATACAAATGGATCGTAGTCTATTTTCCATAAACAGATGCAACTCCTTTCGCGCAAATTTACTTCGACGTGCTACAAAATCTCCGTGACCTACAAAACCTGTGTACACGATTTATCATAAAACGTCGAAACGTAAAATAAATGTGCGAAACTCTTGCAACGTTATTTCTCCGAAGCTGCAAAACTATCCGAGCAAAAACGCAACAGCCGCGGCAAGATTGCATTCAAAACCGTTTCAATAACGCGACAAGCCTTAAACCGCACTACGGCGAGTCTAACGTAGACAGGCGTCGTCGTGGAGATTTGATAGGAATAATATTGGCAGCAAACAAGATCCTTCGCGAGAAATCGTTTTTCGCGAATAAGAAGGGCTTTTATGGGCTTGCTGAGTCAGGCAGAGCGCATAAACGAGATGGGCGGTACCTGGCAGACAAATATACTACCTTCCTCCTTTAAATCCTGTACCAACTCGTGGAGAAGGAGAACGGAAAAGAGAAATACTCGCTCATGTTCGATTCACTTGTATAGGTGTTAAAATAGCTACACGCACACGCGTACGCGCGAGCGAAACATCCGCGTGGATCGTCCATCGGCGGTGCAGGGCTGAACGGCATACTGGGCCAAAATACGATCACTAATCAACGAGACCGACATTTCCGAGCATAGTTTCCGGTGCGACGGTCGAACAGCATCTTGGAGGCAGCATCGATCGGTAGGTGAATCAACGATCCACGAAATAACTTCCAGTAGCAAAGCAACAAATAAATAGAAGGTTCGGGCTCGCGTTTCACGGACCGAGGTAAACATTTCGTTACGCTTTGCCTGGCTTTTGGTTTAAAAGGATGGAAAAACATGGCGTGGTAAATCTTGCGTCGGTGAGCACGTTGTGATTCCAGCTTGTTTTCATCTTTGTGTAACAAAATAAAATAAATATTGTTTTTCCAGAGCAAAGTCTGTCGAGGTGTTGGAATGTTACGTTTTAATAGCTTTGTAGATTATTGAAATTACCAGAATTATCAAACTGATTTGGTTTACTTAATCCTGCTGCGCACAGACGTTCGTAATTTGCGATTTTATTCGTCACGTACCATTGTTAATTATCAACCATCGATGCATTGATCTACGAATTATATGGTATACGAACAAATGGTAAATTTCTTTTCCTTTCAGAAATCTGTCGAATATCGTTTGCATCGTGTGATTAATAGTAAAACTAAATAGGAAAAATATATTTAGGATCGTCGTTTCTCCAAAGAAATGATCGACGAAGAAGATTTTCGTGGGTTGTAATATAAAACGTAAGAGAGTCATCGATCTAGAAGTAAAACACACGTTGAAGAGAGAAAGATGATACAAAGGAATGCAACTGCTAGGAGGATCGCAAGAAACTTGGAAAAAACAGGAATTTCTATTTCAATTCGCGAGGCCGTTTCATTAAGGGGACGCGCGTCTCGGCTGATCTTCTTTATCGGACGTGTTCCTTTTTTCAAAATGACGTTACATTATTAATTAATTAAACGACGTAGTTTCGGTTAGCTTCATTATCATCTGAGTCTCCTCTCGGCAGGCAACCGGCCCGTCCTAAATGCACACGTGCTCCCGCCACTCTCTACTATACATTCTTTTCCATTATGCAAATTCTCAACTATTATGCAAATTCCAAGCCCTTCTTCGGTGGCCGTGCAAGAAAGATATGTATTTAAACAGGAGGACCACGCTACTGTGTGACCGTGTTCTACGTTACGCATTCAACGGGGCGTTTCATAGTAAAAATAAAAGATAAAAAGTGAAAGAAGAGAAAATTACTCGAAAACCAAGCAGACTGACAGAGAGCATTTTCAGACGAAGAAGAGGGTAGAAGGAGGAAAAATATGGAATAAGGAAGCGTCGAGATTAATAAGTGATTTCCAGCCAAATGCATAATATCATTTCATACGATTCCAATATTCTTCGTAAGATATAACCATCCACTCATTGCATACCTGTATACAGGTACACGTAAAGTGTTATATCTTCGATCGAGCTGGTTTCGAATCTTAGATCGAATACTTGCAAGTTTCGAAAATCCACTGATAACTATCCGAATATTTGAACGAATCGAAATGCTTATAGAAATGAAATGTCAAGAAGCAGAAGAAGACATTGGACAAATTATCATTTTATTGGATCCTAAAACCAAATGTTAAGAAATTATACAGTATATATACATATTATACATTCGCGTTATACTCTTCTTTTTGTTAAATATGTATGAAAGGTTCGAATGTAACGGGTCAGTGTTCGAGCTCACTTGCGGAGTTGCACTTGAACCCATCGCTGATATTAATCCATCGAGGTTGAAGTCGTCGTTTCGAACCTCACTATCGGCTAGCGGGTATCGTACCATTTTTAACGTACACGCGTTGTTCATTCATTCCACTGACTGTGGAACGAATTTTCAGATATGAAAAACTTTTAAAAAAGTTATTATCGCGAGAAGAAAAACTTGACATCGTCCGCCTGTAACCTCAGCATCGGCGCTTCTTTCTTCTGGTTAACCACCGTACGCGAGGAAAACATGTGGAATTTGATTCAGTACTATCTAAGTAGCTTATCAAGACCGTCTGACCAAAATGGGACATTTCTACTGAGGAATAGAACAGCGTAAGCCAGTTACAAAGTTGCGATTAACATCCACGTTGAATTTTGTACGTTTTGCGTGTAGGAGATTTTGGAGTGCCGTTGTTGCTTGTTTTGGCACAATGTATTTCACTGTAATGTGTTTTCACTTGACACGAAACTTCACAAAGAGTGACGCGGCTAAGAAAAATAGATTTTTCGGGAAATCATATTTTGCGAAAACGTGTAGAACGTTGTAGAACTTGTAGAATAATATACGTAATAATACTCTAATTTGCAGCTAGATACATCGATGGTCCCTGTTAATTCTCCACGTGTAACTCCTTTAATCGATGTGACAATGGGTTAATAGTCGTTTGGAGCTTCATACTTTCATACCTATACTCACCTACATCCAACATCTTCGCGCTAAAAGGCCAAAAATTCCCAATACCTAAGAAACGTTACACTTCCATTGCTGTATCATTTTAAAAAATTGAAAAGGCTACGCATCAAGGAGACAGAGTGCGCAATGAAAATCAATAGATAATCAGTAAAAATGAAATCTCTTTTCCAAGTATGCTACAGTCAACTATAAACTTCTGTACTTTTCAACAGGAGCCCCCTACTTTCCATTCTCTTCCAACAAGTAGAATATAAATATCGAAGCTACTTCCTTGTCACTGCCAATCGATTTCACTCTCGTCTTTATGCTGCATATTTCCTTAGGATCGAGAATCCTTGCAACTCGGAACGCTGGAAATCTGCGGCCGTCTGGCTATTCGCATTTTCGTGGTTATTCTACCTCTTTTTTTTAATCGTTTAATCGTATACACAGGTACGTCGATTCCACTTGCGTGTAGCGGGCGACGTGTCGCGGTGAAAGAATTTATCGGTCCACCGCGATGGCCGCAACTAAATTTGCGTTCACGGTTGGCCAGATAAATGCGGTGCCACCGCCGCTTTTGTTAGCCGACGGAATAATATAGGCGACCGTGTATGCATACATATATTGCATATGCGTGCGCGTGCGTGCATCCTCCCCGTTCCACGCACATGCATCATTTATATGTATAATATACGCCTACGGAAATGCGTGTGTTTCCACCTGTATAGCCGGCCCGCAAACTACTGGATGATTGACCAGTGCGGGAGAACAATAGGCTGTCGCGCACCGTCGCTGAAATACTGTTCGAACGCTGCTAGCAACGCTGAATCAGAGAGAGCGAGAGAGCGAGAGAGGAAGGGAGAGGGGAAGAGGAGGAAGAAAAAAGAAATCGCCCGACGAGATAGAGTTTTTCACGATTAAAAAAAAAAGGGTGGAAAGAAAGAAAAAAACGAGAGCGTGACGCCTGCGCAACGCATATTATCGAGGAGGAACTGTGCTGCTCCGACAGCCTGTTGAAAGTGAAACAAAAGGGACAATTTCTGCGCGATGACATTTTTAGGAAGAAATTACCGAGTATGATGAAAATAAATTTGTATTTCTACCATAATCATCGTAATGTATAACGGGGGTGCAAGAGAAATTAGCTAGGGGAACGTTGTTTATTATTCAACAGACAGACAAATTAATTCGTTTAATGATAATGTAGAAGCAGATACAAGTAAGAAAACTAGTGTAAAAGTATTTGTTTGAATAATTTGCCACGATTGTTGTATGCGCGTATACGGAACTTCATTTTCGTAAATGTATCGTTCGTTAATGATTGATCTAATGTAAGATACATAGCTGACGACTTCATTATGTAAGTACGGAGCAAAGCAGCGCATCCTTTATCTCGTGTTTCCTGCCCCTTTTCATTTTTCATTTTCTTGCCAACATCGCTTCAACAACCAAACTCTCGAGACCACGGAATAAGTGGCTCTTTCTTGCCGCACTCTGACGTCACCTTAGAAAATGTACTCTAACAACTACTGTGTGTCTTAGTTTTAGATCTAGTTTTTTGTCAAAAATAGGTTTCACCGTTCGAAAGAACAACCCGATAGAAACTCGCAAAGTCTACGTTACCCGGAGCATGCTAAGTGGTATCAGGGTACTCGAGGTCAGATCAATAATTATGTCGTCAAACTCTCGCTCAGATACTTCCTACGACTTTTCAGAAGCTACTTGATTTAATGACCGACCGTTATATGAACCTCTGATCAACTCCACTCGTTGCGAATTTCACAATTTCGTTGCTCAAGTACATAAAGATTTAAGTATATAAATAAAAATGTATTTATTAGAAAGAAACGATGTAAATAATTGGAAATTCTATAGTAAATTTATAAAAATAACATTTGTAGTCGTCATTTCTTTCTGTGGATATCAATTTATGGAGTCGTACGAATCGTACAAAATTTTCCAATTTTTATTCATTCTCAAATTAGCGGGAGTATAAACACGCATTGAGCGAACAATCCAAAATTTTTGGTCAATAAATATATAATAAAGTATAAAGATATAAAAACTATAGAATCTTTTGCAAGTTGTACACGATGGAAGAACGCGAAAAACAGAAAAGAATTAAGAACGATATCAGAAAGATAAAATTTAAAATAGTTGCAGAATCGGTACGACTAGCGAGCAGTGACGAAAACAAAATATCTCCGACGATACTAACGATATACCAGATATTCGAGCATCTTTCCATAATCCTTAACGACATCCTTGCAACAACCGCATCTTCCTTTTCGCTCTGCGCTGAGCAAGCAAACGCCACAGCTATTCTACATTAACGAAACACTGAAACGTACGTCCCAATTGTGGGAACGAAGGCTCCGCAAGCACAATTTTGCAATTTCGCGTGCATAGTTTTGCCGAATCGTTTGCAGCGATGCGAAACGCAAGTTGTAGACTCGAGTCAGAAATTAAGGACAATACCGACGTGACGAAACGGGTGTCGTTGAGCGAGGCGAAACGTCGTCGCGCGTCTCGTGTTCTCCGGTCGCGTTCCTTCGGTGCTCGCGCGGGAAAAACACGCATCGGGGTCGATGTATGCGCGCGAATTCGGTGGGCGTGAAGAGTCGAAAAGAGGTAGACATCCTCGAGCCAGGATAACGCGTCCTCCAGGCCTTCGTCCCCCGCGTATCCCCGAAATCTCTGCCTTTACTTAGCATTCATCTACGGAATTAGGTTAGCTACGAGAAAGCATCCCTCCCTCGGCCGTTTTTCTCCGTTCACGAGACTTTCGAGCGCTCCGCTGCTGCCACCCAATGCGAGTGAATTTAAACGAGGCCCCTCGTATAATTTTCAGCTCTTGGGTTCCGCCGGCGGGACGGAAATTTTCAGTGAAATCGTAGAGCGATCTTGGTCAGGGAAAAAAGAACGAAGGAAATTGTCCGATGCTCGAGAATCTCTGTTCGAGGTTTTTCGGAAGATCGAGTAATCTAGAAAGTTGACCCTTCGCAGCGGAGTTTTATTTAGTTTGTTTAAGAGAGAAGTTTGTATCTGTGGGTAAGGTGGACTATAAATTCTTAGTTCCATGGCAATGTTAGTGATTAATAGATCGTGGATATTTACGCACAGTTAAGGAAAATTTATGTGTGTAAAAATGTACAAAACGCATACTTTACAAAATTACGCAAAGTATCTAAGATGAAGAATTAGTAATAATATTTAGAGAATGAGAGGAACTTGTACTTAGATTGTAATTATTTACTGACGCGTATAAAGATGTAAATTTGCGTAAACATCCGCGATCTAATAGTTAATGATTGCTACAGATAAATACGCGTACAATAAGCATACGAAATAACGTTATACTACATACATATATATAATCATACTTCTACTTGAACAAAACGCACAATTGGTCTCGTCAGAAGAATCACCTGCATGATTTTAATAATTGCAAAAATAAAAAATCTAAGACCCGTTGCTTAAAATCTAGCATTCTAACGTTCCGAATAGTTCTAACTTTGGTATTAATAAATATCACTGTCCAATGTATCTATCGTGTTTCTGAAATTCCTCTTTCAAAAATTCGCTTTTTCAGAAGCTTTCGTGGCAGCCGTAAAATTACAGGCAAAGATACAACCGCGATTAATTAGAAATGCAACAGGTGAACGTCACTATACCAAACTAATTGAATCCCTCGCGAGATCGCTTGGAAAAATTGCATTACTTCCGGCGTGGCGCCTATCATACTGCAGGCCTCGTATCAGAGAACTGCTTCCTCGGCCGGAGAATTTTCTCTGTCGTGCTTATACTAAGCGCCTCGTTCGAGTAACCAGCCACGTGAAACTACGCTTGTGCCAAAGCAGCGCGCAGAAAAGTGACACAAGAGGGGTGAAAGAAGCTACGAATAGAAAGAAACTACGTTGTACCCACGGGGCCGAAGTTTAATCTCGTAAACGCGTAAAAAGTTTAGCAAGGTACGCTGCTAGATAATATTACGCGGTTGGAAGTTAGGATAAAGACGATGCAAATTGAAGAGGCGAAGCAAGTGGCCGAGATGAATTTCTCGACCGGCAAGTAGCCCAAACGTGCGATAAAGATTAACGAATATTCTTGTCCCGTGATGGAACTTCTTATTCCTTGCTGTGGATGGGACATCGTTTCTGCCGAGTATATGATACTTTTCTTCTCCTTTCTTTTGGCCTTTTGAGACAGTGTTAGTTGATTTGAGAGTAGAGTCAGTCGTACGAAGAGTGAATAGTTTTATATTTGTTTCTGTCGTATCGAATTGCTGTTTTCGATAACATTTTTATATTAACGTAATGTGATATTATCGTTTATTATTTAGATATGTTTTACTTACCTCCTTATTGCGTACTTGCACCATATAACATAATTATATCCGTGGATTGATATAGATATTTTATGTCCAATGTTATATTTGAACCAGGTATTCGTATTTTCCAGTTTTCTTTGACTTGCTACGTATTTTTCAAGAGGTAAATGAATTACGATAAAATGTGCAAGCTTTCATGATTAAAATAACAGAATTCGAGAAACTGATTTGCGAAGAATCGATAATTGTTGAGGTTATTAGATGTATAAAGAGAGAAAACGCGTGGATGAAGTGTAAAGTAGAAAATATATATTTAATAGAGAAGTGTAATAATAAGTAGGAATACAATTTGAGCTGGTCCAGATCCTCACGCTAGCAGTGTTACCTTATAACTGAAAACCCCAAAGCCAACGTCGCCTGTCTATAGTTTATGGTCTGTCTTCGTGCCAGTCTTTTGTCTATATGCTGTCGATGGCTTCAGCGCTTGAGAAAACTAAAAAGACCAGATGTAGAGTTTTCGTAGAAGTGGTGACCACTTCAACAATAATTACCAATCACGATCTCCATGATTATAATCTTATAATCGTTGAATCTACCTAACGTGGATAAACGAAATAAAAATTGCGCATATATACTTCAGTACCAACTATTAAAGAAATGAAACAAAGATCTCGAATTGGTCTACCTAAGCGAAAGTATCGTAAGAAGCTAATCATCGACGGAAAGACAAAAGTTTATCAAGAAACTTAATCGTGAAATTTTTCTCACATTAAACCTCTGTTTCTCGAACAAAGCGCAAATACATTATTCCGTTCACGATTATTCCAACACGACGCGACGACGTGGACACAGTTACAACTTACAATTCGAGTAATCGACTTCGACATTGGTTACAGCTGTTCCCTCCCTCGAAAGCGAACGACGAGAAGCTTCGTGTCTAGTGTCGGCTGTACTTTATGTTTCTACATTAACATAGGGAATACGAATCGTCTAGCTGTCTCCTTCTTCCATCGCGTACGTTAACGGAGACAGTATCGTTTTCTTGCAACGGTGGTGACAGAGGATTTCACCGTTTATCCCGAAACCGTGACCCGTTCCCTCGTTCTCCGACCATCGTGAATTTCTAACCCCATACTACGACGAAATAAAGACACACAGCATGCCGGAAGTCTCGAAAGCATCCGACACGAGGATATCCCGGTTCTAAGGCATTTCCGTGAACCTCTGAATTCGACTGCGCAAAAGATACACTGCACCTTCGCACGCGAGGTATAAGCAGATGCAAAGTGGCGCAAAAATATCCTGCCACGATTTCCCGACCTTTACTCGCATTGGCCTTCGACCCGCGCAAGTGGTAATTTCCAATGGAACCGGCGTTTTCGTGCGGTTGCAGAGATTTTCTCGAGTATTTCCGGTAAATTTATTTCGGGGATTCTCTTCGTCCGGAATATGTAACTTTCTTCATACAGAAATGAATCGACATCGATTGAATCAATTCGAACAGGATGATCGATTTCATAGATGGTATGGGCAGACGTAATGACAAACTTCTATATACACTGACCTTTTTATTAGAAACGATTAAAGTAGGAGATATCCGAACATTTAGATCGCTCTTTAATTTATGGTTAATTGTTATATTTTGTTGAAGTGGTCACCACTTGTACGAAAGCTCTACATCTGGTCCTTTTAGTTTTCTCAAGCGCTGAAGCCATCGACAGCATATAGACAAAAGATTGGCACGAAGGCAGACCATAAACAATAGACAGGCGACGTTGGCTTCGGGGTTTTTCAGTTATAAGGTAACACTGCTAGCGTGCGGATCTGGACCAGCTCAAATTGTATTCCTACTTATTATTACACTTCTCTATTAAATATATATTTTCTACATTACACTTTATACGATACAATCGGTAGCAATAGTCGCTGTAGAAAGTCGTGCGAAAAGAAAGCGTCTACGTTGACTCGTTGATTAGAAACGGTCAGGATGAAAAAGGAAGGTTTGTATTATCGATACAATAGGTTGATCGTTTTCTTCAAATTATAAAAATGTAATAGTCGGTTGGGAGAAATGGTTTATGAAGTTTTAATAAAAAGTATACATTGATGTTTTGATAAAAGTGATCAGACTAAAGGAAGCAGATATAGATTACTTGAAACCTTCTACGAAACAAAACTTACAAACATAATTATTTAGGTAACCATGCGCAGATATTCTAAGCAACCGAATCCTCAAAGAGTTCTTTCTCTCGTAGCTCGATACCTGAAATAACCGGACCCACGAGTAACGGTGTTAGACAGTCGTCGTAGCCGAGTCAGAAAATAGAAAATGTGGATGGTGTAAATACGATTGTGCGAGACCAGTTCGCGTGTCGACAGAATAAACGAAAGCGCCGCCCCTCGACACGCGTTTCTCGCAAATGAGAACGTAATGATTAAGACACTCGATTTCTCAGCCGTTCTAATGTCACAAGACGGTAATAAGAACGAGCCGTAGCAACGGTAAACTTGGAACATCTTCTCTATCCAACACAGGCCCAGACACTTCCTTTCATCTTATATAGGAATAACGACGAACAAGTCGACTTTAATGTCTGCCTAACTTTAATATCACGGACCGTCATTTACCTTCGTCGTTAATGATTCACCTATTAAGACCAATTCTCGACAGAGAGGCAGTAGAAACTTCAAAGCCTAGGGATCAGACAACGCCGGGGCCATGATTACGTAAGAACTAACGTTCTTAAGCTTCTTTCTTCGTTCCTTCGGCCTTGGATTCGAATTCAGCTTCGTCGTCTACCCGGCAATCTTTGTTTAGACCGATAACGAGCCGGAGTTTGTCCTTTATGCGATACGAGGCAACCCAGAGGTTTCAACGTAAAGCTATCTTTTCTCTTTATTCTTATCCTTTCTTTTTTTCTTTGCTTTTGTTCGAGAACTCAGAATAGATGGAACAGGACAATTGATAATCGAATGGCGCGTCAATGAAAAGGAAAATGGCATTTTGCACGATACGATCCAAACTCGAAATCTTTGGCTGAGCTTCGTTTTTAGGCACAGCTAGTTCAGGACTTTTCTTAGAATCTACGACGATCTTAATAATATTAATTAAAGGTGGCTCGAATCTAATCCGAACCAACGTCGAGAATCGAGTTGCTAACTTAAAATTCCGATTTTTCAATTCCTTTCCACTCGTCAAATATTATACGTTAAAAAGATAGCTTAGAAATTCGGTGTGTTAAAACGGAGTTCAGTTGAATTCTCGTTTCTATTAAATGTTTCATTAATTTGTTTCTCAGTAACAATTGAACTGTTCCACATCCGGCAGCCATACGCGCATCTATGGTTCATTAAAAAACAAAAGGACCAGGAAACCGATGTCGTAACTGTTCCATTCGCGTGTCAATCGAGATGAAAGATAAACAGTTGGTGCATTTGTTACAGTTGACTCTGCTCTCTTTACGGAGCATAAACCAGAATATGTTCGAACCTATCGATATGATAAACAGCAATGTTTACGCAGCTGTGACTGGAAAATTCGTCAAAGCGTGATGTTCGTTTTCCAAATGATGATGTTCATCGTCAAACTGTGTATCGTATTCGAGTCGCTGTCTTTCGTCTCTTTCAAATTCACGCTTCGATTCAAATGCAGTCTCAATTCCGTTCGAAAAACGAAACGTATGAAACGATGATGAGTAGCTACGATTTTGTAAAAAAAAAAGAGAAGAGAAAAAGAAAAAAGGAAAGTTGAATAATAAAAAATGATTTTGTCATGTTCGAAAGCTTTGAAGTCGTCTTGTAGTTACACTTTGGATAAACGAACTGTCTTCCATGTTCCTTTTCAAAAATATCCTTTCTAAATCTCACGGGAATGGCACGGGTCCATGAAAACCTGTCGATGTAGGAGACATAGACAGATTGCACCCCCAGGTTTGTAATGTTCTCACATCCGGACTCTTATTCGCGAGCAAGGACAACCTAACGAATAGTTTTCAATAGATATAGCAACCGTTCCTGTCAGTTTAAACTATGATACCAGCGATTCTGACAGTAGCATTGCCGTGAAAGTATTACGATACGATACTTTTCAAACTGGAAATTCGAATCTTTTTCATCGTAAAAATTCTATTAAATTAAAATGTTATTAAATTATTAAAAATGCTAAGTATTACGATACGATACTTTTCAAACTGGAAATTCGAATCTTTTATCTGGTTTTGAAAAATCTCTTTTATTGGTTTCCTTTTTTTTTTTCTTTGTTATGAAAAACGCTTGATATTAGATAAAACACAATTTAAGAAGCACGTTTAACAAGGAACAATATGAAATAATACAGTTGGAGAAATATTATCGTGCCGCTAATGAATCCGACAGAAAAATTCTCCAATAGCGAATTTCTTCTGCGGAAAACTTCATTTACTTTTATAAGCTCGCTACATACCGCGAACTCGATACGCCTCAACACACGTATACGTAAAACTTCCGTATCTTTACCAGCTTCCCACAAAGTTTCGGCGATACCATGCTTCAAACTAAATTATCAAGTACATCTATTAAAGTTTTCACTGTTCCGAATTTATATGACATGACGCTATTATACCGCAGTTAATTCATAATAACCGGTATTATCTCATTGAGAAATTGCGAGCTACGAATTAAGATAACGTATCCCACATAAAAAAAAAAAAAAATTGCGAAGCGTATTTTCAACCGTCATAAAATATAATTGTCCCGAGATTTTTATAGAGATCTACGACCGTTTCTGAGAAATGAGTTTGGCGAGACTTTAATTATTACGATTAACAGAAGTTCCTATTAAAACAATCCGTTATAAAAAGAGATTGGAAGTATCAACAATTTTTTCCAAACTAATAACGTCCCAATGCGACTTTCTCGCTTTGATTCGACGCTCCGCTAAAACCCTACGTATCTCGCAATCGTTAAAAATCGAACTTTCATCGGGAACTTTAGCACTATACGTAAAAACGAGAATCTTAAGTAAAAGAGTAAAACCGTGATCGAGAGGTATAATATAATTACGATATTCACGCTCGATTAATTTTCGTTTACCGTAAAAGTAGATCCATATCATTCGAACGAACGTGCAAACTCGGAAAGGTTCGACGGGGAAACGGTCGGGCGATAAGCGGAAGATTTTTGCCTGAACTGGTAAAAGCCGCGTGGCTCTCTATCTCACGAAGCATTTAGTCGAAAGTGGTGGGGAAAAAGTTGCCGGGGAAAAATAAAAGGAGATAAAAGAGTTTGAGAAAGAGCGGAGAAGAAAAAGGGAGCAACGACGTGATCGATAAGAAATCGCGGCTCACCGATTCATCCCCGAATATTTCCGCATTTCCGTGACATTTCTGAACTGTTCCGCGCGAACGAGAACCAGCAATGAATTTACGACTCGATTAAACGTGAACACGACGATGATATTCGGCTTGGAAACGTGACAACACGCGAGTCTGAGAATCTTGCGTGCCAACAACGTCGACAAGAAATTAATTCAGGTCGTTGGAATATGCACTCGATTAGCTTCGTTCGTCAGCAATCAATTTTCCATACTGTAACATATATGCAATTTCAATCTAATTAATAAACGAGTATTACGATACAATAGAGAACCGCAAATGGCCGGTATTTTTCCTCGTCGATAATTATTGCAACGATTATTATCCCTCAGGATCGCGAACAGCTAATTTAATTAATTTCGCGTTAATTCTATTGCGATGATTTTCTCGATGAACGAATCTTTGGTTATTGTTCATTGATCATTTATAAGACCTCCTGGCGGATCCAGTAACTAGGTTGCTATATAATTTCCCAGTCAAAAGTCTTACGATTATATGTATATATTTCATATATGCTATATTATATTTCCTACATATGCGATTATATATAAGTTACAAAGTTGGAAAAGATAGAGCATTATTAAAAGACACGAAGGAACGTGATTTAACATTTTACATGTCGTTGCTGGACATTTTATATGACGAAGAAAATATTTGATGTATAATGTATTACTCTATTAAAATGTATGCTATAAACTGCATGCAATTTAAGGTTCATAATCTACGTAAAAATTTTATCAAAGATAAAACGCGTTCCAAGATTTTTTAGCGAGAGTACCAACTATGAGAAGAAGTAAGAGCAGCAAGAACGAACTATGTAAAACGAATAGACGAACGGTTTTTGGTTATTTAATTTGGTTGTTTAAAGAATATCGTCCTTGTATATGAAGAAGAACAACGTGTCATTCTAGTTACGTACGTAGAATCTGGTTGAGATGGATATGGATGTTTGGAGAAATCGAAACTCTCTGTGAAACTGCGATAAATCTAAGACTGATATTTACATCTAATATTCGTATAAATTGTGTTTTATAAATTCGTTGTATGATGGTGAATAGCAAGTTATTATTTACAGGGTACCTAATTAACAGACTCGACATCATAGTGGATTAGAATTTCATAGAACGAAGTAGGTATCGGTTATATGTGCGGCAGTTTAGGTTACTCGTGCATCAATCAAATCACACATTGGAAATGCTTGTTGTTTATGGTTAACTTTGATGTCAGACCCTGACAGTCTATGCGATCGTAATAATAGCAACTGCATAACCAGAAATAGACCTCGCCGATGCCTTTGTCGCGATTAATCTGCCATTGGATTACAATTCGATATAGTAAGTACATAGCGTTCATTAACGAGCTCCCATTTACATGAATTCAACGATACACACAAAATACGACACAACGATACGCGCAAAAGTTTAATATTCACTGGTTGTGCGTATACAGAAACAAAGATATAAGGAATTGTTAAAAATTCTTTCTCAGAAAGATGAGGACACTTTGAACTTTATTACACGTTTATAATATTTAGAGATAAGGATACACGAAGTTTTTAAATTCATTTTTTATAATTGTTATAGCATTTTCTTCCAACATGTCGAAAAGCTTTCGACTTTTATCAATACAATCTTTTTCTATCTACGATCCTCTCTTAGTTAGCTCGTAAAGAGCTGAAATTTGGAGGACTCAACCTGCTCTTCGAGCTCTTCGATGAAACAAAGTTTCATCGAAATCGAAGCCGGCCGGTTCGATGTTAAAAGTTGTAGGAAAGTTTCCTATTTCTCGTAGCTCAATCCGTGCAAAATATATCGCATGAATTATATTATTAATTAAACGGCCAATTAGTGTGTCGAGATATGGAAAGCCCGAGAGAATTGTAAAAATTTAAAAAGCCACACCTCTCGTGTTCCCGTAGCAAAAACGCGAAACAAAGAACGAGGATTTCCGTAGCATCGAAAGCCCGTGACGGTCACGCTCAACAAAAATCGTCGATCCGCGGTTAATTCCGCGTTCCGTTCTTTGGCGGTCGTGGCGGTTGGCGAGGATCGGTCGCCGCTATAAAAACGCGACATCGCGGCGAGCTTTACATGCTAATGCACGAACAAAGAACAGGTGAAAACAAAAGAGAAGGATTTCAGTGGTGGAGCCGCGGATAAAAGTCGGCGATAGCGGCTGTAAAAAGAATGGTGAACCAGAAACGACCGGACGAAGGAAGTGGAGAAGGTGAGAGAAGAGAAAGAAAAACCGGTGACGTGGCAGGAAAATGGGGTGGAAAGAGGGAAAGTAGAAGGATCGGTGGTGGGAAAGGGTGGATCGAAGGGTGGAACGAATAAAAGGAGAAGAAAAGTGGGAAGAGTTTCTTCCGCACGGGATCGATCCGCAAAACTTTCTGGCTCCGTAACGATCGCAGGTGGCCCGTATTCAACGTAGGTGCACGGGTCAAGCCGTAGTAGACGGTACGTCGAAAGAAACTGGAATAGAGAAAGGAGGAGGCAGGAGGAAGGAAAAACGAACGATCGAAACGAGGGAGGCGGCGTGGCGCTGGGTAACGAGGAATTGGAGTCCGCGCAAACTTGACCGTACCGAAAAATTGGACGACTTGTTCCGAACGCTTACGAGTTCTGGACGTGTGCGGATTACTGAAATCTTTCTCCATGCGCAACGGCCGTGCACGCTCGAGCGTGGAACGCGTGTACCTTTGCGCGAGCCAAGCAACGACTAACCGAGACCAGGATCAATGATGGTAACACACCAGGAACACGGCGAATCTGGCGCGACGAGCAACGAGAACGTAATCGGTTTCGATCGCCTGTAGGTGACATTGCAAAATATGATCTTGCGTTTTTTACCAGAAGAATGGTGAGATCAGTTGGGTAAGATCCAGATTTTAATGTCGAATACGATATTGTTCGATTATTATCGTCACATTCGTGCATTGTACTTGAGTTCCAAGTAATTAATCCACCTTTTACTCGTTGAATTCTATTCAACGATCAAAGCGTTTAAAATGGTTTATCGCGCGAATTTAACTACAAAATTCGTGATCTCTAATTAGGAAATTTTAACGAACGTGTGTAAAAAATATAATATTTCCTTCTCCTTTCTTCTGTACGTTTTAATTGCAAGTTAAAATCTCGATATTATCGTCTTATTTCCAAACACCATTGAATCATGATTTGACGCTTGATACTATCTACTGACACACGTCATTTGAGAACATTGAGCAAATCATAGAAGACAAAGTAATCAACTTCGTCAAGATAAAACGCTTAAATTTGAAGAGTTAATCTTTATTCACATAACTGTAGTATTAAACTTGAGAAGTCCATAAAAAGATTAAGTTTATCAGTTTGACTTGCGAATGGCTTAAACGTAGGATATCTAAGTACTTGAGGCCAATTTTTCTAGCATTCCATTCAGAATACCTATAATAACAGCTAATACTATTAACTACAATATCTTCTGATGGATTTGCAATGAAATCTGGTGGATTTTAAGTCGCGGACGATTCTTTTAACGTTCGTTCCATCGTCTCTGCGCGAGTATAGCGGCGACGCTAATTTCGCTGGATTCTTTTCAGATTAAACGATGCATAGATGAATGTGCATCGACGAAGAATCGATGTTTATAATATCCTATTGTCTTAGCCTGGCATGTTCATTAGGATTCTGTTGAACAATGAAATGCGTAAATGTCGTGGACCATTATGATCTCATTGGGATTCGTTAATAGAATAAAATTTCATTTGCAAGGCGCTCGATTGTAAAGGGAACGAAATAAATCAATGAACGCTTTAATACGTGACTCTGAATTCAGATTCTTATTGTCAACGGTGACCTCGTTCGTTTCACTTGATTTACATAATCCCTTGCAGAAATACCTTTTCGTAATTTCGCAGTTCCAGAAACAAGCAGAAGCATACATCGGTTAATAAACGTATAAAAATAGTATGGCATTCAATTAGTCAGAATCGAAAAGTTCCTGGAAACTCAGCCACATTATTTTCCAATAAATCCCTCAAACGGTATACACTGTTCCGTCAAAGAACGAAATATGTTGCAGATTCTTGTAAAATTAATTAATTCTACTTTTAGCAATCAGCCCTTTCAATGCTTTCAGCTTTACCGATTGAAATTGCGAGTTAAATTTAATACTAAAACTCGTACTAAAGAAATCAGTGTGAGAGACGCGTGGGAAAATACACGACGCAAGACAGAAACAAGCCTCTGTCCGTATAAACGCTTTATACGAGAGAAAAAATGATCAGTCAAATTTCCAAAAATACGCTCTAGTCTTGCGTCTGTTACACGATGGCTAGAATTTTTCAGTTTGCTTCAACTTCGTCGATAGTAGTGAAGCATAACACGTGCGACGAAGATATCCTTTAAATCTCCGATAGGTTTAAAAATTTGACAAAAGGATCCACCGATAACGACAAGCTTTTATTGAAATTGCCACTGAGATGTAACTTTTAGAGCATGTAACATCTGCGGACGTGAAATTGGTAAAAAATGGAAAAGCGATATTACGTCGCTAACAATAAGCGGAAACAGAAGAAATATACGTTAAAACTCGATGAATCTATACGATTTCCGTAAATAATCACCAACTGGCCATTTCAACCATCCTCTTAGTTTTGTAGTAGCATTAAATATCGTAAGCTCCCGACATAAAGCTTTATTTTTTATCTTCGCGTTTTTCCTGTTTGCGCAACTTCGGTGTCGCATGAAGAGCTCCAGAAGAACCGTATCGACAAACAACAACATCCAAATATTGCGAGAGTCGACAAACAAAGACGAATAGCTCGAACCGTTTGCCGGAAGAACAAATCACGCAAAGACTCGCCTACAGCGCAGCTGAGGGTGACGTTAATCCGGATATCCAGGATACATACTTCGATACGACTGGTAGAGCGATAGAAGGCGGCGGCTTAACCGTAAGCTCGAGAGATCGACTAGCTCTATCCAACTGGTTGGTTGGAGACGAGACGCGAAACCACCCCCACGCGGCTCGCCCCCGGATTGTAGACAGAGCGAGTGTCAAATGATCGGAAACTCTAATCAGGAACTGAGCAATCAATTATCGTAATGCGCGTCGGCAAAGCGTTTAAGCGAGCTTCAGATTACCGAGTGCGATTGGCATCCCGAAAACCCGCGGAGAAATTGTGTTCGATACAACGAGAATCTTGCAAAGCCGAGGGAACACGGCTACCCTCGTTGACGTGCGCTTTCAGTCACACATGCTCGGGCTTACGCGGTTGACTGTCACAGTCGACTGTAATTTACACGAACAGGAAACTGGAACTAATTAGAGATAATGCAAATTGGCAGTTTGTTTGAGAATGGATCAGACGACACTTTTCTTTTTCTTCTTTTTTTTGGGGGGGGGGGGGGGGGTTTTACTTCGAATAAATGATGGAGAGAAACATGGAATTATCGGATAAGTTTTTACAGGTGATGTTTCTTACGGGTAATGTTTCAGTACGTCGAAACGAATGAAAGTCAATGAACGTGCGTGGTATCGTTCACGGAAATTATAAAAAGTTTATAGGACGTTATTTAAATAGAAATTACTGTTTCATAAGATATAGTAAGAATTTTATGAGGAAGATATCAAAAAATTCTATAAAGGAGTATCAACTAAGCTTGCATAATATATATAATACCCTGCTCATCTACCTAAAAATCGGCACAAACTTTCCAGGCAACCCGATAGTAATTAGGAAAATCTGGTGCAATTTATGAAACGACCGTGTCCTCGACAACAGTTCCTCCGGATAGCAACGTTTCCGTAGTTCAGCCTGAGAAACGGGGAAAAATCGAAAACGAAGATACGCGGCAGAAAAGACGTAATCAAGTAGGAAAGGAAGAGACGGGAGACAAAGGCAAGATAGAGCATCGAACGACCGGTCGACGAGCATAGAATCCAAAGAAAGTGAATCCCGTTTCTGCTTTCCCCTCGTTTGCTTCATCCGCTACTCCTTGACTCGTGTGGTCAGAAGCTTTTCTTCTTTCGCTGATCAAACTCCTCCTCCTTCTCTGTTTAGCCGTTTCTTTCCTTCCTATATATTTTTCTCTTCTCCCTTTTTTCTTTTTCAACTCGGTCTTAGGGCTCGCCTTTCTTGCCCCATACCCAGCCGACTTACTTCGTCCAGCTAGCAGACGGGCCTTTCCATCCTTTTCTTACCTTCCACTCGCCTACCTACACGTACAGCCTTTTACCACGTGCCCTCGCTCCTCACGCACCCTTCTCGACCTTCCTTCGCCGTTCTGTAGCTTCCGACAACGACGACAACGACGCCGACGCTCACTGAGACGCGCGGCTACACGGGTGTACGGAACGAGGATTATGGAAGTTTTCTCAGCGAAGGTAAAGTTGTCGAGGTAAAGCTTAAAGTCCCACCCTTCTTCCCTTCCTCTTTTCTTCCTTCGTTTCCCCCTTTTCAGATGTCGCGAACGCAGAGAGAAAAGGAGAACTCGGCTGGAACCCACCGAGAAGCAAGGTTGAACTACGCGAATCCATTATTCCCTTTAGATTTTAGTTCCTCCCGCCAAATGCGACGTGCACACAAACCGAGCCTCGCAGTGTAATACATACGTGATTACATACGAGCTGCACTATGTGTCCTTGGTTGGCGCGCGCATGGCCACGTATCTATATAAAATATCTGTCTCGCACAGCAGAGAAACCAGCTAGGACACCGTTTTTATTCTTCAGCGGTTTCCAGGTTTCCCATGTTCCGCCCGTCTCTAATCGTGCTTTCCTTTCTTATCCTTTAGCCCGCCTTTCCACGTAATGATCCTCTTACCGTACGCCTTCGCTACCTTACATCCGTACCCCACCTCCAGAACCGCCACTCACAGCAACCTTCCAGGTCTACGATCCGTGCAGCCTATGGCACAACCTGCGCCAGCGAAAACGACGAGAATTATGGAAGTTTCCTTGCTGCTGACGTAAAGCTTCAAGCCCTTCCCTTTTCCCTATTTTCACCTCTGCGTTCGTCCTCCGATAGGATCGCGGCTCAGCCGCTTGAAACTGCACCGATTCGTTATTCTCTTTGAATTTTTGCTCTTTTCGCGAGGTGCGTCCTGTTTATGGTGTCGGGCCGATAACGCGATATTTACGCGCAACCATAGCAGCGACGAATGGAAATCGTTCTTCCCTCCTTCGTGCAAAAGGAAAAATTAATATTTCAGTTACATCGTAATATAACTCGGTGGTCCGTGTCGTGAATGCGCGGCTCACGAGAATGTAACGCTCTAACAATCGGACAGGCGATGTTTTTTCATAGATGAAATATTGACTTTCTTATAGAATACTGGAATAATTGTGGGAAATGTGGTGCGAATATTCGCAAGTACTCGAGCGATTAAATTTCAAATGCCAGAGAAAGTGCAAGCGCTAGTGAAACGATCGAGAAAGTGCTCGATATTAGCGTGGAAGAAGAGCGTACCAGTTTTTGGGTGCGCTCGATTTACCGAAAACGAGTGAAAGAAAGTGTAAAACGATGAAATAGAACACCAGTGTATATAAATAGAAATTATACAATTGTTGCGTAACGAAGCGGTAATCTTTCGCTTTGTGGAATAATTTTATTTTATTACGGAACAGTTGTGTTAGCATTTATAATAGTTTATTGCAACAAATGGCGCGGAAGTTGCTTTGCTCGTACCAAGAGGACACGTCAGAGATAATCTGGGACTCAGCGTGCACGATACAGGTGTCGCAGGATTCGTGGGACAAAACGCAGATGACAATGTGTGCACATCAAGTCGAACCGATGTATACGATGTTGACTATGTTGGTCTCGCGAGAAGCGATAGCTACGAACGAATCTGAAATTTGTAAAAGCCGCCACGGAGAACCCCAAATACGTACAAGTCGATACGTAATGAATTCGAAAAATATTTGCATATCGCTGTATTCGCTTAGCATTTACACGATGCTTGATAAAGATCAAACACGCTCATAATTATTCCATCGACAAACATTTGACATCAAAGAAAATTGTTATCGTATCGTTAAAGTACAACACGAGATTTTATGATACACGAACCGTAAGTGTAAGTATTTTAAATCACAATTGCGAAAACAGAGGAAGTGTAATTACGAGTAGCATTGTATGTTAAATTTCCTACCATTTAAAGATAATCCTACGTGACTAAACAAATGCAAATCTTTCTATAGAATTGCAATGTAGATTTTGGGTAAAGAGTATAATAGGTCTGATAGATTAAGTATAATGATTTTGTCGATTGTTTTATCAGTTCGGACAAACTCGGCTAATGTTCACAGCCTTAGTTCCATCATACAGAGTTATGCAGCTTATAAGTAAATCATTTTTAACATCAAGTATTTTAAACCATCTTTCCTCAAAACAACAGTAACGTTACTGATTCAATTTTAATCGAATTAAACTATAAAGACGATCCATTCTGCACTAGTCTTTTCAATATCGATATAATTACAAGATAGGGGCCGGATGTCCCTCGTAGAACCGACACGTAAATGCGGAAGCAAGGGCACTACGTCTGAATGTAACGACGGAACTTGAAGTACTCCGACATTTCCGAGCAGAGCCGGATGTTATTGACCAGTCGGGAAGTACACGAGCATTCGTAGTTGTCGGCATGTTGCTCCAGATATTGAAGACAGTATCGGAGATGGCATGGGATACAGATGTCTATCGGAGAATAAAAAGAATCATAGAACAACGGTAAAAGAGGCGAGGGAAACGGGAGCAGAGGCTCGAACGCTTTCGGCGGACGATAGGTTGTGGATAGGATCCCTGAAGTTACCTCCTTCGCTCTCCTTTTCACTTCACGGACCAAGAGGAACTACGGAATAGAGTGCTATAATTTTCGAAAACAATAGCAGTTCGCGCTGAGGCCGTCCAAATGAAAAGAGATAACTTCGGAGTAAAAAAACAATATTTCCTTTATTGAAAATCGACCATTTGCTATTCATTGTGAGAAAGATGCTCGTTAGAAGGCGTGCAGCGACGATAAAAAGGGGTAATCGAAGGCAAGAAGCAATTGGTAATTAAAAATTATGTCTCTTGAATAGAAATTTGCCTGGAAATGAATGTATTTGTTATCGTCTGTACTTGTTTAAACCAACATTTTTCAAATTCGAGTATATTAATTGTTTGTACTCGTCTGAAGTTTACTTTCTTTTAGTCAAATTCACGTGTATATGTGTCTGTAATGTTGTATCATGGCATTCGCTGTTTAAAAAATCTGCTCCGAAATCTACTCCGGGATAAAAAGAAATTTATCGAGGAAGATCATACCATATTTTGCAGAAGAACAAATTTTACCGAAAGGCTAACTTCCTGTTTCCAAATGAACGAAAACTGTAAAAGTCTGCTACACAATAAAATGTTACAGAAACAAGGAAGGAGAAGAATCGAAAGAAAAAAGACGGTGGAAGTATTAAAAAAAAAAGGACTAAAGGAGATGCGGTAGAGGAAGAGACGAATTGTATACTTTTTAGGTTAATCGTAGCTCGGTAAACGAAGCATCGAGGCGCTTCTCGCTTATAAAAAAAGCTTTCCATCTTCTCTCTCTCCGGCTGTTCCGTCATACTGTCTTATCCTGAGGGATTAATTTCTCGAGGTTTATGTACGTCGCTGGAAGAACGGGACCAGGTAAATCCTTCGCCGTGAAATGTATTTCAAGGAGAAAAATACGATCCGAAAGTATCGGGCAGATCCAGGGGATTGCTACTCTTTCTTATTTTAAATCTTTATTCGCACTTTGCAACCGCTTAATTCGATCAGGATTATTTCGAATTCTGCGTAGAACACGCGCTCGAGGAAAATATGTACATCATATAGTGGCTCGCCAAAGTATCGAACAGTCAATTATTTATTATATTAATAAGCTATAATGTTTAGTGGAATCACGTTTAATGCTAATCAGGTGGTTCGGATACGTTTAAGGCAACTGTTTACGCTGTACATTAAATTTTGATAAGCGTACGATTATAATAAATGTCTTGTAATTTTCATGTACATTTTTTAATTGGCTCCAAATATTACCAATGTAATCAAGATATTCGCGTCTCGTTACAGCGCTAATGAAATTTCAAAAGAATTCATTTAAGACAAACGCTACACGTACGATACATTCTGAAAAATGTTCTGTGACAAATGTTGAAATACTTTTCCAAGTGCCTATACGTACGTATGTAATCGAATCAAGAGATACTGGATTTACGTAAAAGCAATTATTTACACAGCGTTACGGTAAATCTGACCGATCTCAGAGGAACCACGTATATCCTATCATACCATTTAAATATATATATATTCTATGCTTAGATTAATTCTGACACCTGTATCGGATAATGTTCCATACGTTTCTACTATTCTGCAAGATCTGCAGTTCTATTGAATTATACATTCTACGTATAATATATTCTATGGAATTATACGCCCTACGTAGGTTTTCCCTAACTATAGTAGAATGTAAACTAAACTCTTCTTTGTTGATAAGAAAAATACGAGACTATAGAGCGTTCAACTCTTATGGATCAGTGGTTTCTCTGTAAAGCCATAATTGTACTTTATTTTTATTTTCTTTAATAGTTTCTTGGATCTAAACAAAGATATTCCTTTAACTCTTGTTTCACAGAAATCTATGGTAATGCCTGCGACAAGTGTAGAATTACGCTATTTTGTTCTCTCCGTTTCTTGCATCCGTACTATGCTTTTTGATATTGTCCTGAAACTCGCATAACGTGTCCAGACCTACGTACATTTCTCTGAATTTTTTAACTACTTGCGGTTAATACACTTCCGCGTATGTGCAAGTATGTTCTGTGTTTAAAAGATGCTTTCAACCCAAATCGCGAAGAGTTAAAGAAATATCGACTAAAAGCTATCATTTCCGCGAGCCAATTTATTTTCGAATTAACGATTGACGGCCTATTCGAGTCGCAAAAACTAACGTCGAGAAGTGAAAACGAGCAAAACGACAGTGGTGGAGAGGGCAGAATAGGCAAATACGCGAGAAGAACGAACGCTGGTCTCGTCCCCGTGGAATAAACCACGTCGATATTGAGTTATTCGCTCGGAGGTGGGATCCTTCGTTTTTCAGAAGCATCGACTGGCACACACTTGCCTCCACGTACGTCCCTGGCCGTCCACCAAATGAATATTAGTGGTACCCTGGAGACGGAATTAATAACAATCGTTCTCCGCTCCCCTCGTGTCCACGGCCGCAGACAAAACACACATCCCTGCGAACGCAACTGAAATTTATACCCGGTGACTAGTCCGTTCGACCGGGTGAAATCGTCTGGAAATTCTAAAGTAAGCTTCTCTTGGCTGGACGCGAAATCGTATGACCGAGTAGAAACCGATATTTCTCGATATCGGCCAGTTATCTAATTTTGCGTGAACTTCGAATGGGCAAATGGCCAACGCTCGATTCTCTGATACAATTCTAACGTATTTTAATTCCATTCGCGTGCCATTCCGTGGCACAGGGAACCTCTTTTTCAAGAATTATTCTGCAACAATGTTTCGAGTAGTATGTTCGCGGAATATTCTCTGCAGTATTCGTTCTTTTATATTTTATTTCGTCGTTGAAAAGTGTCTGTGAGAGGACAAACAAACACTGTATATTATGTAAGCTTCAAATTAAAAGGCTACGTAAAGTATATTAGTAGATAGTTCGATGTATATAATAATTATAGGGTAATAACATTTAAGATCATATATCATTCAGGGAATAATAACGATGAAAATACCACAATTCGATAAAGAATTTTAATGAACAAAAATGATACAAATGATGCGACAGACTGAGGTAATAGATTAAAATCGATCAAAGCTGATATTAATATTTGCATCGTTACTTAGGCAGACACGTGTTCGTCGTAAATAAAATTAACCCCGCGAATATTTATCCATTTAACGATCAATATCAGCGTTTTGACATCGATAAATAATGCCGATATTCGGGTTTTCCAGTTTAAAAGCACGCCAGAGTGGAGGAGGAATATTAAAAAGTAAGCAAGCCCGCGTCGAAGAAAACCAATATGTTATGAATGGAAATTCGAGGATATTTCATAGACGATATGCTAGAAACGGTGATACGACAGGGATAGCCATTGTCCAGGACACGAAAAGTTACATCTTGATCCGTTAAAGAGAACAGCGTGTATCAATTATTTGCTCGTTGCTTTATATCTAATTAAACGTAACGCACGAAGCCACAGGCGACAAATAATTATTTCCTCTCTATGTCTATTACAATGTACAAAGTAAATGAATTTTACCGAATTAAAGGAAATAAATAATATTGATTATTGACGATGGGAGCAACATTTCAACTTCGAATTTCTTGCCTCCGGATAGTTTACTTCGTTGGGAAAAGTTTCAAGCATTTGACTTGAAAAATCATACAACACAGATATTTACAAATATTCCAGAATGTTCCTAGATTTCTTAGAAACCGAAAACGATAGAGGGCGAAGCGATATTGGACATGAACGATCCTGTTATTCACATAGCGTGGAAAAATATGTCTGTCTGTTACATAAATGTTAAATCACCTTAGATCTGATAATTTCGTATAATAAATGTGCATTCTAATTAGAGGCAATATTCTAAAACGTAAAACGAGTAATAAATTAAAATGATGACGCTCAAAATAAATTATCTCTATCGATAGAATCTGTTAAGGGAAGAATACGCCAGAAACGATCGAAAGAATCAATTCCTTTTTTACATTCTTCGAAAGGTATGTGTTTTATCAAATCTTCTTCGTTCGAATCTACGAAGAATATATAAACTATGAGTATCATAAAAATTATTAATTTCAGATAAAAATAATAAACGAAACTCCGGTGAATCAGTGTTAAAACGAATATTCAATATCATCGAGCAAGTTGAACACCACTGCCAGATACCCGATGCATCTCTGTAACAATATGCGCGTATGTGCACGGTTATCACGTCTTACGTCTCTTTGTTCGTTGTAGATCCGACCGATACACGATGCAATCTAACGGCTGATCGCGGATGGGATGAACGTATTAAATATGTATGTGGCACGGAAAGACGGATGCACTGAGATGCATCGCGCTGAAGATAATCCTCGTAGAAAGGTAAAGCGCAATATTCGCATTTTGTACCCTCGTCCACGCTCTTGAACATCTACCGGTATATAGATGCATCTCCTTTCCATATCGTAGTTACGACACACAGGAAAAAGAACTGCTGCTGTTCGAGAAATTCTATGGATCTGAAGTTATTAAAAGGATGAAACGATAGATAGCCTTTACGTCAGCTTTGACCAGTCCAAACGCTCATGGCGCACAAACTGAAAATCTCCAACAGTTTTATCGTACGTATCTATTTAAGATCACGAAATTGGAGTTAAGTTGATGGTTGAGGTACGAGCGACGGAATAATTGCCACGATGGAAAATATTTCGATCAGGGGTGGATTTCTCATTTCACTATGCAATTTCACTATGAATCTAAATAAGTCTCGGTATAAAAGTTTCATTTCCTGGCATTCGATCACTGCTCGTCAAAAGCGATATCTAATTTACTGTATTTACGAAATACTCGAAATACATAAAGTGGTTTCGAAGTGTAGAACGACTTACTTGTAGGGTTGGAACGTCTGTACGTTTTTGGTACTTCGCGCGGTACTTTGACGCGTAAAGTAATTAATTTTCGCGTACGTAGATTTCAATTTGAGCGAAAGGAAAAGCTGTAGTAAGTAAGTTTCGTAAATATCGAATTTTTAGAAGTTGCGTTATCTTACAAATAAGGAAATACATTTAAAACGAATTATTTCGAAGTGCAGGCAATTACAGGACGGAAAAATGGGGTTGTTAGCCGACGCTGTTTATAACGGCGAAGTTACTTTATCCGAATGTTAAACCTCGTAGCGTACGGAGCTAAAAATAAAGAGAAGCGGAATAAAGTATGAGCAGATGCAACAAGGCAATGTCGTGGCTCGTAAAACTTTTATGCGGCGATTTTACTTCTTTTCTCGCTACTTTTCCTCTCTATCCTTCTTCGAGATACCATTGTAGCCGCGTCTTTATCGTTTTATCGCTGATCGATTATTAACGTAACATTGTATTGCTTTCTAACAGACGCACCAAGACCGGCTAAGCACAATGATACAGGGAACACGAAATCGTAAAATGCTAATCTTCCTGAATCCACCAAAATGCTATGGCTGGCTATGGTACTCGATATTTCAACCATGATAGACAAGAATTCGTAAAACACAAGTACGTAAACAGCGAGGAAAACATTTTCATGAATATTCACGACCCATCGATTTTTTACGAAATCAATCGCTTATGTAAACCTTACGTAAGAATGAACGAGACCTCTCGAATAATAGATGCAAATGAAGAATATCTGACTAACAATAAGACGTTCGACTTTAATCCCCTCATGAGGAATGTTTTTTAATTTTTATTCTTCTACGAACAACTTTCGACGAAGATGACATTCTGTTTCACTTTAGTTATACGAGACGATCAATTCATTACAGTCAATTCTATACAATCATCATTAATGTAAATTCAAAAGCATGAACTTTATCCGTTTATGTGCTTATTTTAATATCTTAATATCGTTGATTAAAAATTGTTGCTGTTCGCATACGTCCACATCCCAAATACGTACACGCGGCGCATGAATGAATCATATTTAATTTATGTTTGAATTATGAAAGATGTTGGATTATGAACGAAACGTACGACTTTTAAAAGACAAAAGACAACACGTGTCATCAGCGAGAATTGTGCGATTGAACAAAGTCTCAGATAAGAAGAGCGCTGATCTTTAAATAAAAATAGCATCGCTTTCTAACATACGAATAACCATTTCGTTTCATTGAAACATTAGGTTGTCCGAAAAGTTTCTTTCGTTTCATAAGATGAACAACAATTTCTGTTTTATATTATTTTATTGAATTAGGTATGATCCATTTCGCTATAATTCTATTATTGTATTCATAATAAATAATTCAATAAACATTGTGCGTCTATTATTTCCTTATAAAAGGAAAGAAACTTTTCGCACAACCTAATACAACTCTTGTTATTATTATTTTCATCAAAAGAATGGACGTTCGCAGTGGAAGATTTCAACGGTTAACCTTCCGCGTAAAGTATTTTTCGAGAACGCAGCGTCGTGTAACCGGAATTTCAGCGGTACGAATGGAGCCGGTGCAAAAAGGCGCGCCCACACAGGGCGAATAAACGAACCTGTGGACACCAACACGAATGCCAGTGCCGTGTGTTTCGACGCCAGTTCAAGCCCGCGTAGCTTTTGTATCAAAAAGCAGAGTAAATGATCTGGGAATAATGAGGAAGTCGGCGAAGGGAAAATGAGAGCCGGTCGAAAAGGTGAACGCCGGCTGGCGTCTTCCGCTTTCAAATCCATCGAGTCATTATCGCGCTTCAACGATCGATGCTTCGATCCGTTCTGTGCCCTACATTTTCCCTTCCCAGATAGTAGTATCTAGCCACCATACCGCGTTGCTTTCGTAGATTACTCACGTTATTGCGCGAAAGCTTCGAGAGCATTGGGTCGCGCGTATTCAGCCCAACGCCGTGCTGGCTGTAAACCTTTTAGTTCCTCTCTATCCTCCGTATCAAATGTAACAGCCGAATGTCTTCCTTCCTTTTCGTAGAAATTGAAAATGGAAACACCTTACGACTGATGAAAACGTCTATTTATCGAACTTGCCTTCGATGCTTAGCCGGTAAACGGGTTAACAACGTGTTTCTTCAATTCGAGTGGCAAATCACGATGAAATGATTTTTGGGATTAAATTGGAACCAACTCGTGGTGAAAATTGAGGCTAACTTACGAATTCGATGGGACAAAGGTGAAATTGTTCGTGAAACGTGTAAGACAAGATAAAAGTATCCGAAACGTGGAAAATAAAATACCTGGCGTGATATTTATCGATATTAAGTATTCCTTAGAAATATTTCGCGCGAACATCTGCGGTCTAAGTATGAAGTCCGTTACCACATGAATAATTATGTTACGAGTAGCGGTAAAACGTTCGCTTGTAGTTACTATGACTCATTAATAAAGACATTGCACCGGTGAGTGACGGTCGGTGTCGGTATGTCAAAAAACCGGTTGCATTTAAGTCATGCGACAACGAATGAAAGAGATAGCGATAAATTCAACTAACCGTTTTTGTTAGCAACATCATTTCAGAATCAAACAAACCACGGACAGTGTTTAAATTGAGAACGAAAAGCACGTTCTTCGATGGTGGAATACGTAATGAGAATATTAAATCTAGAAAAGCTGATCATTAAAATTTCCACCGTTTACCCGAATCAAGGTATTTTAATCGATTTAGAATTTGCATGCATCCGGATTCGTATTATCACTGTTAACGGTACGGTTAAAATAATTCATCCTATTCCAATTCCATAATTACTATTCCCTTTAGAATTATCTATAATTAACGCGATGCGAATTACAATAAATGCAGTCGCGATATCGGTAAATTATGAAACAATACGCCGATATATTAATCACAAAGAAAGTAAAAGATTGAAACGTTCCTCAGTTGCAACACACCATATGATGTTTCTATTGAAAGATAACACCGACCGATCAAGTCACATTATCTTGTCAAAACAAGAAGCACGTGTCGGCAATGCACGCGCACAAAAGATCCTACCCCAGTTGCCAAGAATGTTGAACAGCACGCCCTACATTCGCCACCGTATTCCCCGATATCCGTAATTTTTAATTCACCCAGCGCATTTTTCTTTCTTAATTACCTTTTATTTAATCGCCGCTGGTTACCACGTGGCCTGCATGAAGAAAACCCGCGCGATGTTATACGGTTTCAAGGCAGAACTCGGACAATACGCGGCAGTACGCGCGGTAAAAAAGAAATACCGTACGCATTGTAGAACGCGAATGGTTCGTATAATGAGACTTGGGATGATAAAGAATCCTCCATAGATCACTCGGTCTCCTTTGCGTTCGGCTATTTCCAGCGGAGCAGCGCTCGGGATGTGCATCTTCGTAACGTGGCCCGATTCATCCGGCGGACACGTGGACAACGCTCGAACAGGTTTATTAACATGATTGATGAAGCGTGTCTAAACGAGGCAGCAGAGTCGACCCGAACAAAGATCGTGAAACCACAATTCGCCCTCGTATAACACGCGAAACTTTCCAGACTTTCACATTCGTCTGTCTTTTGCCTCCATGTGGCACGCGATCCTAACGCTGAATCACTTTCAGAATCAACGTTTGCACGTTTACGCGTTACGTTCGTCGGCATTACACTTTCACGGGGCGTCATTCAGGGAACGTCTTTACTTATTCACACGGGCCTTCCCTCGCAGCTATTTACGACAATGGGATGCGAGGGAATTCATGCCTCTGCTTTACGACTTGCACAGCTTTCGTGAAAAGCGGAGGAAGATGCAGGCGACGGATGGAAAAACCAGCGAAATGAGATGGCGTACACGGTTTATCGGGAATCAAGAGCAATAGGGAATCTACAGATTAGATCGATGATTCATTCGTAAGAAATCAATCACTCGAGTGCTAGTGCATTTTTATTATTAGACGACAATCGAAACGGATTGTTACTGCGTCTTACGGAAAAGCAATGATTTTTCACGGTCGAAGGATGATACGATTGATCAATTATCGTAACGTTTTTCCTTATTGCCAACTCTGGATTTTCTTTAAATATTTTATAAAATTATTATGTGCAGATGTGTAGATCGAAAGTTCGAGTTTCAATGTTTCTAGAGACTTTCTGTAGAGATACGAGGAAATTCTAGTTCAGACGATTATTTTCCCTTATTAATCCCTGATTTGGAAAATTGACAGTATAGCGGATCAGTATTGACAAAGATAGTTTGTATCAGGCAGATACTTTTTTATTTGTAACGCAATTATTAGTCATTCGAGACGTTTTTTCCATCATAATCGTTATTATCGACTGTTTGTTTTGTTAATCTGTAAATTGAAGCAGTGTTGCGCTACGAAATACCTTTAAGCTTCCATCGATAACACTTATCGGTAACAACCTCACACCAGGAAAATATAGCGGATATCGATTTTATTTCGTTACGTAAGATCAAAGCTGTAAGAAAGACGAAAGATTTATCGATTGCAATAATAGTCTCGGTTGGATATTTAAAGCTGTTAAAGCGTTGCTCAACAAAAAATCCTCCCATTACTTATCTTTCCATAATATTACATCGCTGCAGAAATGTTACGAGATATTATTGATATATCGTTAGATAATAGTAATTTAATAATTCGATTTACACGAACCTGACGATCAAACGAACGTACGTTGAAAAAACGATTATGAAATACGATGAATAAGATGCGAAACAGAGAATGTACATATTGTTCGTCTTAACGATTATACGTTTAGCTAAACTCAACAAGTTCTTCCCATTCTTAGTTATTTTATACGAAACTGTTGCCTTTAAATTACAAAGCGACGTTGAAATAAAAAGAAGAGCAATAAAAACGTACTTATCACGTTTTCCCCGTAATTTTCATACGGTAGCAATAATTCGTACTGGCAAAAATTATTCGTCTCAACGAGGATAAGAAATTGCTTCTTGGAAAAATTATTTCTACGCTAAATCAACGATTGTCGATATTTTCTATATCCCACAAGACGTACACCGCTCGAAGCGAAATTATCCTCGATTCCGGTTCGGAACTTAGCCGGCATTTGCATATTAATCACAAATTCATCGAGAAGTTATATTCTGGACCGAGCTTACGCGTTGCAGATTCGCGTAATCATATTACCTTTATCGCACTGTTAAGCTTACTTCCCGTACCCAGGGGAACGGCGGGATACTTGGAGCAACCGTAGCAACGGTAAGGTAACTTCGTCAAACAAAAAGCCGGAACGGGGCTCTCGAGAAAAACGATACACGGAGCTGTGGCGCCGCACGGAATGCAATTATCCCGCTAACGGCGAAATAAGAAAGGATTATTCTGCTAAACGTTGCCGGCAAGTGTAGGTAAACATAATTGCGAGATGTTGCTCTGCATGGAAATCGCGAATCGCTCGATTCGAGGAGAATCAATTACGATCGGGCGCAATGTGGTTGCTGCTTTCAATGGAAAGAACAGCACAGAGAACTTTAATTTTCTTACGCAGATACGAACACGGCGACTAGTGGGTGGCAGGTGATCGTTGCTCGAATCGGGCGAGCGACCTGATCTCGCTTAAAAAATGGAAAATTCGGGAAAATAAGAACGAAGAACGGAGATCTACCTTTGCCTTTGTAGAGGATGATAACTACGGACGAATTAAATAAATTGAACGATTAGATTAGATTAGATTTTTGACGACGATTATCTGACCAATTAACGACAAATAATTTTTCAACAACGAGCCCAATTTTAAGAATTACGATAGATTCTCGTTTATTATTGATAATTTTACTCTTTGTTGTATAAATTCGTGGACATCTTTACCAACTGCTTCTCTGCAAGATGTAATTTGAAAATATTTCAATGCTCGGCCAGTGTGTTATATTAAATCATTAACGTACGCTCTCGTCTTACGAGTTTGTCATTTTTAAATCATTAAATCTTGTGTGTTTTTCATTTCTCGTGTCAGAGTGGATCCGATGGATAAACCGAGCTAATAAGAAAGTAAACCGATACTGAATAAAAATAGATAACGCGTAGAAGGAAAGTGGATACAGAATCGCGATGAATAATGGTACAAAGTAATACTCGTGATCGATTTCTATTGCAAAACGAGGTGAGCACATAGATATCTTGAGGGATCACGACTCATGACCTTTCGATACAATAAGCTGCAACAATGGTCGGTCGAGTACATGGTCAACCGAGATAATAATCTCGTACAAGCAGAGAAAATGAGACCAAACTATTTATGGAAAACAAAACCGAAGAGCTCGATAGCAATGGTATCTAAAGTTTCTTTCCAATTGTACGATAATATAATTTTATATTTATGTATAACCGTAAGATTAATCAACGATACTTGAAATACGTCGTTTTCACTGTAACGATTTAAACGACTTAACTAATTCCTTCTTTATAAACCTTCAAAAAAAAAAAAAGCAAACGACTGTCTCTACAAACAAAACGGTGAACGATTACTTATACATTCCCGTTACGTTATTCTCGTGAAACTTGTTTGCTGGCCAAAATTGCATAAAACGGGGCCGATCTGGCAAGCAGCAGCCGGTGGTGGCCGCGTTTCGGTAAACAAAACGCGCCTTCCCATATGGATCGGTGCACGTATCCGTGAAACAGCCTGCACCGTAGGGTTTTGTTCATATAACACGGTTTTTCACAGTTCGTAAGGAGAAATCCGGCGCGAGAAGACGCGAAACGTATTCGTTCACGAAGGATGCGTTTAAGCTTTACGGAGCTTTCAAGAAAATTGAAAATTCTACGGGACGGCGATATAATGTTTCTCACGCTGTGCTTCCTCTCTTTTTTTTCCTTCTCCTCGTCCTTCTTTCGCCACCGACGACGGATGCCGGTAATCGTCGTCGGAGAATGTAAAAGTAGGCGTGCGACACCGCTGGCACGAAAGTTGACGCGAAAAAAGAGATTGCACGGAGGAAACAAGAACGGCAAGGGAAAAATAGACGAAGAGGTGGAAGGTAGAAGAAGAAGAGCAAAAGGAGGAATGGAATCGGTGCGCGTTCCGAGGGATCTTTAATAGAAATTACGGTAAATCACGGGTCGACACGGTTGCAAAAACGGAAATCAAGAGAACAAGCCATTCTATCAACACCCGAGTGATATATAACGGCGCGAAACTCAAATTAAATATCTCATAATACTGTGGCTCACGTGTTCACCGAGTATAAGTGAGCACATGTGTACATGTATTTGGCCGCACTCGAGAACCGGCTGGCTGAGAGCCAAACTTTCCCGACACGCCAGATTTGATGCCTAAAAAGGATCGTAAATTTGTCTCATCGCGCGTTCGTCCCACATTCGCCCTGAAATTCGCGAAATAAATAGAATTTTCATGGTTTACGACGATCCTCGTGAATCCTTATAAATTTCCCCGTTATACGTCATGGCTGCATGGTTACGTCGAATTCATCGTGCAACGTCGATCTCATGCTCTGGCCGGCTTTAATCGCATTTACTTCGATTCCGCAACGACAGCACGGATGAGTGCTGAGAAATATCGTTCCGTGTAATATGTGGCTCCTCTTTCAACCGGTACGTCGGAAAAAATATTTGAAAAATGAAATTTTTACGTTCGGCTTTACGAACAGGATTTTCTTTTTAATGGAATTTTTCATAGAACGCGACTAATCCTTATGTCGCTTAATAGATTTCTTTACTTACTTCGAGGTAGTACCGATTTTATAAAGAAGAAATATTCTTTAATTTTCAACTTCTTTATGCTGTTCTCATATTACCAACATACATTCCATCGTCGATCCCTACAGTAGAAGGAGACAAATTTTACCAGCGATTGGCTTGAAATAAAAACGCGCACGACTGGTAGCATTCGGCTGTGATCGAGTTCCGTAACGTAAAGGTTAACATCGTTGTGGAAATGAATTATTTTTGAAGGTTCGTGATTGTAAAGTAGAGAATGAAAGATTTATCGACAATTAGGATCGTGATTATCGCCCAATCGTAACTGTACGAGTAAATTAAAGAAATTTTTCAATCCGCGTTTCATCGAAAAAAAAGAACACGCTGTACTGGTAAGAATATAAATAATAAATGGGAAAAAAATACGTTGTGTCGCGGTGTACACAGCTAGAGGTAAAAAAGAATATTGAGCATTTTTCATAGCGACGACATTAATCGCCCCCCAAGGCGACCACTTTCCGTTGTTATTACGCCCCTGAGAAATTTACTATTCCTACGAAGGCGATATCACGAAGTGCAACGTTTTATTATAATTTATAACGACCACCCGTTGAACTGGTCCAGCATTCGAGAAATAGCTTAACTGTATGCGAATATTAAACACGCGTGCATTCGTCGCTTGCATAAATTAACGTGAGCAAAAAAACACGTGTATTCTTTTCTCAACAAATTTGACTACCATCTAATGGAGGAATAAAGAAAGATCGGTCTGAAGAAGCTCAGAATCCGCACGATATCGATGCAAATTATATTCTTCTCTAATTTCCGTAGTATACTTCTGTCCAACGCTTACTTATCTCCTTGTCCTAATCAATTCATTGTACTCTGACAAAACGATATAATTACTTTATAGCACCTATGTACGTGTAACTACGTAATATAGAAATTTCTTCTACCTTGATACGATAATATTACGATATTATTTACATTTTTCGACGATACATAGTTTACGTGACTTTTGACCAATAAATTAAATGTAATTCCTGCGCGATAGAATCGCCTGCCGTGCCGACCATTTCTACCAACACCCTCGTCTTTCCTTCTCAACGTACAGAAACGATATTTCCGAAAAATTCCGAAAATTCTGGAAAGGCGCGATAAATATCGAGTATGGCCGTCTCGTGACAAGCCCAAACAGATCGCATTGAATTTCAAATTGGGAAAAGTGGGATCGGCGGATGCGCGCAACTGTGCCTCGAATTCGCTTTTGATTATTTAATGCCGCGAAAAGCCTCAACGTACAAATCGCTGGCCAGGAATAAGGGAGCGTGACGCGAATCGCCATCGACGAGCCTTTCCGATCGAGTTTACAATTACGCGTCAGCCATCCCGCGTGGCGCATTATCGAACCTCATAACGTACTATACCGCGTATCGGCCGTTAACGCCACGCCGCAGTTCGTTCATTAATAACAGAAACGTTATTAACGACCGGTCGTGCGGGAAATATTGCCGGTAATCAGTGCACGGTTCGCGTTTTCGCAGCCGCGCGATTCCTACTTCTGCCGATCAAAATTGTACCATTTTTCGTTCCCTTTGTCCGGGGAATCGATCGCGAATTAATCCGATTTGTTAACACCGGAACCGCAGAATGATGGAAACGACCAATTCGGAATTTTTCATTTTTATTTTTGCGGATTTGAATGATCTTTGACGAAATATACGATTTTATTAGTAGAGCCTGTTCTTCTCCTTCCGTCATATACATTTTTGTATATATTTCTTTGCTTTGGTACAAATTTAATGTTTTTATTCGTCGATGGTAGAAGTTTGATCAGAAAAAAATCTTCTTTAATCCACCGCGTAATACTCTCTACGAGCAGACTGTGCGCGTTTACGCGGTTACGTATGCATTCGCTATATGTATACAGAAATACGTACGATGTATATGAACACGTTTTCCGAAAAATGAAAATCGAAAATCAGATATCTATAATGAACGAACATAGAGGAAATGAAATTACTGTACATAGAAGCGTACGGAATTTATCGATATTTCATTACTTCGAATGATCATTTCGTTAGCTTTGAACGTTCCCGTTACGTATATTCATATTAATTAATTGAAACCCCTACCGCTAAAAGTATACTACTGATCGATCTGATATCGAGCCGAGGATATATTTACCGCGAATGTAGCTTCTTTTTCAAGTTTGCGATCAGTTAGCTGACATTACGCGTATCCGTACAAGTCTGCTGAACATGCGTAAAACGTTGCAACTCGCGCGATCAAAGAATTAAAGAGAGTAACGGAGCACGCTACGATTCGCTCGGCGAAATTCCTCACGGCGGGTCGTTACAGTGCGGACTAGGGAATACGTCGATTTTTTTAACGAAACAAGCATCGTCCTCTGGTCGAAAGGGAAGGAAATGTCACGATCGGAATATTAGCGGGCTCGAGCATTGTTTTCGTTCCATTCGGAGAATCGGTGAAATTTCATTTCTGCGCAGGTCGATGCTTCGTTAAAATCAACCGATACTTCGCGGCGGTACAATCGAACAATTTACATTTCAATTAAAAGGGCCTCTCGCCGTTCGAGGAAAAACGAATCGAAATAGAATGGAAGCGCCCGGCCTAAAATGTTCCTCTGCTCGCGAACGTTTTAAATCGATCCCGAACGCAACCCGCAACGGGACAATAGACGCACAATTATCAAACGGTGCGCTGTTAATTACAGCTGTTAAAAAAAAAAGTGACGTAGATAGAACGGGGAAAAGAGAAACGCGAAAGGGAAAGGGAGACAGGGAGGGAAAATGAGTCGCGTGAACGAGCTACTAATTACGATTTTCGATCTACCAGAAGAGTGTAATAAATAGAAAACAAGTGCGTGCTAAAAGCCTCCAACTGATGGACAGCAGAGAAGACAGGGACGTGGGATGTGGGTAACCAATTTCACGAAACAAATTTTAATTGCAATTACTTCAACGCTACCGCCAGTAGAGCGTGAACCACTCTCTCTCTCTCTCTCTCCCCTAACCCCTGTTTCCCACCCTCTCGTCACACGGCTCCCCTGGTGAAGATAGACATCGAAACAAAGGGTGTCTCCAGGGACAAAGGTGTCCACTCGGTAATCAACGTGGCTACCATTGTTTATCGTGCTTGTCGTACACCGAATACATTTGTTTACAGTAAATTATTAATGGTAACATGGGAAAATCGAACACTAATCATACCACATTTCGTTAATTACGGTGCAGGTCTACTTGAAAATTGATACTTCGCGTTGGATGTTTGTTTTACGATAAAATAATGTGAATACGTTGCCCTAAAGTAGGCATGATTGAAACTGATCATTGAAGGCTACGTTATGGTAGAATTATTACTAATTGTCTATAGTAATTATTACAATGACAAGAAATCTATATACCTTGTCCATCGGAAAGCAACAGGAACATAATCATATATTTATATGCTTGCATTTCGTTTTAAGACGTATTCATTTCGTGTTAAATCGTATCCATAAGGATATACATACGTTCTGAAGATAGAATCTTCGTATACTTGATATTCATAGTTCGAAATTGACCAGGGTACCGGTTCGAAACGAACCGCTCAAGCTAACCCTCTGAAAAATCCCGAAACATGCAACGTGTTTCCTATTACCTGCGATAAGAGAAGCAGATCGACGATAACCCTCGATTCGCTAAACTGGATAACTCGTATATAGCAAGAAATCACAGTGGCGATCGTATCGGAACAACCAAACAACCTGTTTTACGAGAAACGCACGGGGAGAAAAAATTTTCGTAGGCCGTTTACTCGCGATGCGAGAAGCAGATTGTAGATGCACGTTCGAAATAAGACAGCAGCCAGGGAACAATAGGAAGTACGAAGCCGTAGAGAGCTTCTTAAAATCAGCCGTGGCTCTGATCGACGAACCTCAGCCTTTTGTTCCGGTGCATAGAGGATGATTGTAGAGATGCGTAAATGTTAACGTCGAATAACGCACAATGCACGAATCCCACGCGTTTCACGGTAAGAAAAGTATTATCGTGGCTGCAAGAGTGTACTTTAGATTGTCTACCAAAAAGGAATCTTATGACATGATAGATTATTGCAGCGTCTTAAAGTTTACCGGTGGGTGGTCCAAAACACAGTGCTATTCTATTGAAACGATTCCAGAGGCTTCTCAGTTACGCGTATACCGTGTTCGGTCGAATAACGCGTAAAAGTGAGCACGTCGTGATTCCTTCTGGAGAAATAGGAAGAAACTATATGATAAAATTTGTTCATTCAAATTTCGGTTAGTTTTCGAGAAATTCGAGTTTCAACATTTGTCAAGTTTCAACGTTTGAACATGACTAATTGCGGACTGGTAAAAACTAGGTTATCGACAGAAGGTCATTCTACTTACGAAAATAAATCGAAAATGTAAAATAAAATTTTTTTCCGTTTAGAGTTTCGCTTTTAAGGAAATAGAGTTTGAACGTGTTTGGTTAAAAATCAGCCTAATACATGCGTATGATAGATCTTCAAATTTATTTTTCTCGGAAACAAAGTATCTCGCGTAAAAATCTTATTCTAAGTTTTGCACTTATTTTCACGCATAGAATAACCTCCTGTCGATAATCTAGTCTTGACCAGTCCGAAATTAGCCAGGATCAACTACACGTGATAAATTTTCAAATTCGATTTCCTCGAAAACTAAGCTAAGAATAAGAAACTTTTAATCTCTATTTTTTTCTTATTTTTCTAGGAGGAATCATCGTCGTGCTCGCCTTCGCCTGTTATGCGGCTGAACCCTGCATTTAACACAGAGGATGTTACATAAAAAGGATCTCAGATTTTGCTAGCACGTAGCAATTTTCGCAAGAAAATTAATTAGCTACGATAATAGACGCAAGTATTATACGTATATGAACGATAAAAATTTGTACGTGTTTTTTAATGGGAGAAACAGGATTTCTTCTTTAAACCATATGATTTAAGTGATACAGATTTTGATCGTGTAACGAGGAGAAACACTTTTAATTGGCATCGTTCAAAGCCGGAACTAGAGTAATTAGAGCTGCATCAATTCTCGAGCAAAGCGCACTAGAATGAACTAAAGGTCTATGTTTTTCCGAAGATTTTTCAAATATTTTCAATATCAATTGGTGAAAAAATCTAAAATTTTCTCGCAAAAATTGAAAATTGAAAAATATCAAAAGAATGAATTTTAAGATACATAGATATTGATTACACATTGTTCATCTATCCCTTTCGATGAGTACTGTAAGCTTCCAAAATCTCTCTTTTCTTCTAACATCCTATTTATATCGTTGCTTCCAAGAAAGAGATGATTAATTTGCTTCGAGAAAATTGTATCTTACTGTCAGATTTAATTCTACGATGTTATAATTTGACCGTTATGTTCAGCATTATTCTATGTTTAGGACAAATTACCTTGGGAATAAATCGAACATAGTAACAGGCAATCGCATGAAGCAGACGAACCGCAAAGGGTTAATGTATCGAGGCAACTGCATGAATAAGTACGGAACACGGTTTGTTGAACGCATTAATACATTAATATGTATATTCGCGATGGAACGATATTGCTGCGTTAGTTAAGTCGCCTACGATAATTCTCCGTATTTAAAGGAAAAAAAAAAAAAGAAACCTCATTCTGTACTTCGTCCAGGCCGTGATAATAAAAATCATGCGACAGCGATAGAAACGCGTTTTGTAACCTACCTGACGATGCAATTAAATTCGAACCGGAGGAGACGATAACTGACCAGAAATTACGGAACGTTCGTGTTTGAATGTACAGAGGTTCGTGCAAATATAAACTCTCTTAGGTACGTACAATCGGGTTCGTACCGGTCCGGCTTCGCGTTTGCCTATTCAATATAGTTGCCACACCGTGGGCGAGGGACCACCCCGTTGAAATCGCTTATAGAAACTGCGATTCGACGTGGAACCAAGCGAACGATCCCTCTAGAAAAAGTTTTCGCAGCCACGTGTTGATATAACATTAAGTAAAGAGATATCGAGCGGAAATTATCGAACTCAAAAATAAGCTCGTAGTATCGAAATTGCTTCTAGGAAATATTTGTGTATTATTAAATTTATATTTTATACACGGTAGGGGAACTAGTATTTATATTTGATACATAAGTAGACTACGAATATTTAGAGTAATTCATACCCTTCCGAATATATGGCATATTGAATATATACGATATAAAAATTGTTCGAAGGCTAAGAGTGATTGGTAAGCAAGTTGCTATTACATTTTTAATTTGATTTTGAATAAATTTTCTAGAAAACTTTCCATTATCTTATTTTAACTGCCAACGCAATTAGTAACGAATGTAATTAATTCAAATGTAATTGGATATCTTAATTAGAGGACATAAGTACAGTATTGTTAAGATATTTCACAAAGTGTAGAAAACATTCTCAAACGCTGCAATCGCCATTCGTTGAACGCAATGTAGGTTACAATTTACGGTTAAACGTGAGTCAACAGTTCGAATATACCTGATTTTACAAAAGATGTTATATAACTATCAATGTGTTTGAAGGTAATCAAACGTCGATAAAGAATAAAAAGTACGTTGCTTGCATAACAATGCAGATCCTCTGTTATTTAATAAAATATACATAGGTAAGATGTACTGTAGTAATTAACCTTCGAATAATCGCGCTTATGATCGGGTATAATTGTATATTATCGAACGTAAAGTATCTTTGTTTATAGAATCGATTTAGATAACTTCTTAAAAATCACATACTTAAATATTCGTTAAACGTAATACGACTTAAGATTTCTCTGACTCAACACTATACTATATCTGTTATTATATCAATATCTTCGTAATAGTGTATTATTAAATTGATACCTTATTATCAGCATATTAAGGTGTAATTAAATTGTAATTATATAATCTCATGTGAAAAATTTCCAACCAATTATAGTATAATTATATATTGATAGAAAGAATCTTTGAAAATATAACCCTGCTACATACAAGTGCAAAAGCATTTCAGCTTGTAAAATATCCGATCAAATTTCTCTGAAGAACAAGTTTTTAAACGTATAATTATGATCAAAATAGAATTATAGTTTGGCTAGGAATTCCTTGCCAACCACTGTCGTTAATAAACTAATTTTTTAAAGAAGGAAATCATATTTCATCTACAAGTAGGTCAGTGATCTCTTAAACTACCTATAATTTACCAGGCAATAATATGTAATTAGCAAATTGATAAGTTCCAAGTTGTAGGTTATACACTTGTCTTTTATAATTTCATAATTTTCTATCAAACAGAATATTTAGCTAACTTTACAAAAACTTAGCTAAACTAACAAACAATAATAGCAATATCGGTAACTTAAAACTTTCGATTATTAAAATTTCTTTAACAATATTAATTCTATTGTATAATGAGACCCGGATTGTAGTAAAAAGTATAGAAAAATATAATATACAATAATATAAAATATTATAAATACAAACTACAACAACTTTGTACTTCACGTAATGCGGATCTGCTACGGAATGCTACTTTATTTAACCAACACGTAAACCGACTGAACCATTCTTCGACGTACACTTTTCAACCAACTATCTATCGATACCAACCACTTGTTTCAAGCAAAACATCATTCGCGAACGAGAACGAAGATTGGCAAAAAGTTAGATACACGTTGCTCTTTGCCGAGTGCCTCGATGCTGCGTGCACGAGATACATATGATAATGATAAGTTGCGCAACAGAACCGGAAAGCTTGAGGAAGAAAGGGAAAGAGAAACGACTGGTGATGAGGGTTCGTGACTGCATACGAGCTCCCATAGGTAACACTGACACGTCGGAAAAACTAGCGGGAGATTGATGAGCCTGTAAGTGAAAGGGCCGACCCGTTGAAAAACGAGACACACCGCGAGAATTCCTTTTCCGAGTTTTGCCGGCTAAAAAGACAACCGCCACCCGTTCATCCCGAAAAACACGCCGGTGTAATTAAGCGGCGGGATAATTACGAGTCGCTGATTTCCAGCGCACCGATATTTTTCACGTCCAATTCGACCAAATAAAACTTTCCGCCTTTTACAATTAATTTCATATGTATTACGAATACGTTTGTGCGTGCTTGCGTGCGCGTGTGTGTGTATGTGTGTGTGTGTAGCAAATTGTTAGAAGGTTACGTTTTTATCTCGTGAAGTGCATTATGTAGAGGAATAAGATCGTTCGTCTTAAACGCGTTTGCATTTCAAGAAGAATTATCTCAAATTAATGCTTATATGCTAGCTACGACGAATAAGGTCTTAGAATGGTTCATCTGCAACATCAACCAGTTCTTATTCAATTTTCTACGAGTAAAGTCCTTCTGAGGATGAGCGAACACGATACATATACATTTTCCATGTTAAATATGAAAATGAATCGATACTATAAAAGAATAGAAGAAATAAGAGGAACAATTTGTGATATGTATGGTGATTTATGATGATAACATTAACATTAAAAAGTGGATTAGAAGATACAATAATGGAGATTTCAAGCTGGAAGATAATGAACGATGTGACAGACCACCGATGAAGATAAATGTTGATGAAAGAACGACCGATGAAATATGCGATTCTTTGTTAGAACAACACGAAAACGGTGAGTATTATCTCGGCTAATATATTCGCCTGATTTCACTCTATCTGATTTTTATTTATTTCCAGCATTACTATTTATCTCAATTATTATTATTAATTATCATTATTTATTTAAAGCACGAAACAGAAATTAAAATGAAGTACTTGAAAATTAAGTAACTTAATATAAATTAAATACAACGATCGAAAATTAAACACGGAATTTATATATTATTGTATTTCGATCGATACAATTTTTCGAAGGTTTTTTATTTATTAAAGAATTTGTTACTTTACGGCAGGCTTATCGCACGCATCGATTTATGTAGAATATTTCAACGAAAGAACGAAGCGTCATCAAAACTAAATCAATGATAATGCTGTGTTACTGTACGATAAGAATAAGAACAAAGACTACAAAGATAATGCAGAGGAATGTGAAGTCGACCTTACGAGATATACGTTATTTGATCTTTTCGGATATTCGCCTCGGACTAACATCGTGCGCGGTGGGATTTAATTAATCGCATCGACAATTACGAAATGTCCTTCATTACCACTCTGAGACGTGACACGACTGCACGCGCTACGCGAAAATTAGATCGCCTCGAATTTCACGGTTGCTCAAGCAAACACTACACGAAAGTATCAGAATCCTACGCATCCGTGACAAAATATTATGCGTGACGACTGATGACTATGTTTTCACGAAACGAGTTCATAAATGAGTGGACGCGGTACGTGACATACGATTAATGATATTTTTTATCTTTACGACCATGTCATATTTTTTCTTTTCAAAGAGAACTGTTTGAACAAATTTTAAGCATCAACTGTTTAAGAAACTACTCGACTTTTTTCTTATCTCTTTTTATAATTAAGTTACTCCAAAAGGTATTGTATATTGTAATAAATAATTTACTCCAAAGTATCGTATATTATTAAACATATTATTTACTATATACTACATTATAACGAACATATATTGCCAAAATAACAAATGAACAATTTAATCAATTCCTTATATTATAGAAGATGTAATGAACATCAACTTCACAGTGATACGACAAAATTTACCAACCATCTTTAATACTCTCACGATATGAATAAGGAACTGAGTAAAAATTCGCTTCTCGAAGGCCAACAAACATAGAATGAAATTACTCACCAAGTCAAGTAGGTCTCGCTGAAAACTGCAAACAAATCCCACATTCCGAGCCAGGCAAGTTCAGTGTTCGTTTGATATTACATAATTTTCTAACCTCAAAGCGTGACAAAGCCGACAGAAAAAGACGAAGAGATGGCACGTAAATAGAGCGGAAGAAAAACGATCAGAACGTCTCACCGTGAATCGCGATCGAACTTGACGATCTCGTTCTCGTGGCTACGGGCGATGCGAGCGCGATTGCACGCTGCCGGCATTGCCGGGAGCAAAACACAAGTCCGATACGTTAAAAACAACGAATAATACGCAAAAGGCGTTCGAATAAAACTAAAGCGGGGCGAAAAAGAAATCGAGACTTGTCAAAGTTTAAATGCCTTGCTAGCCGGCACGCGAGAACTACCGTTATTGTGTTTGTAGATATACCACGCGTGTAAATGTAGTTGCCCTCGACCACTTACATTTAAAGGGCCCCGGTATGAAAGTTCCACTCGCGTTTCAGTCGTAAACGGAATGCAGTATCACCCGCGTGAACGTGTTTTCGAACGTTCTTACACAGAAACGACTCCGAATTCGCGCACAATGTCGTTAACTTGTTGTGCATACGTATGCGTATATTTTAACACTTGCTAGAGATGGGGACGACGAATTCGGTGGATGTTGTCGAAAGAAACCCAAACAAAGTTGACAGGCTGAATATGCAGCTGGCACGCGGCTGATGTACTTGGCACTTGGGAAACACAGACTCGTGACACTTGACGTCACGGCGACAATGCACGGACACGTTCCACGCGCGTCAACCAGCTGAAAAGCGCATGGGCTGGCGTTCCCTTAATGACCGAAGAAATCGAACAACGCGAATCGGAAGGCACAATGTTGCGCCACTGTTTCGCGCTGGAACGGTACGGTAGTGTTTCGTTTCGCTCCCTTCCTCACTCTCTCTCTCTCTCTCTCTCTTTCTCTCTCTCTCACTCTCTCTCTCGCTCTCGCTCTCTCTCTCTCTCTCTCTCACTCACTCTCCCTCTCGTTCACCGTTCTGTCATTTGTTTACTAACCCGTGCTCGACCACTGTACGCTGATTCGCGCGTAATTGTCAATGCGCACGTACGTTCTGTCAAGCTGCATCGTCACGCGAAACGGCTGCCAGATTGCAAGGGCGATTCGGTCGACGGGTCCGGACGCTCGATCACCAGCAAAACGAATCTAAATTCACGTACGAAACAAACCACCGCGCACAGCATCCACATTCCACCATAGGGAATCTACGACCGTGCAACTGCCGGGATCAAATCACATCCGCCGGCGAAAGTAGTGCCGCGCTTCGCCGAAACCGCGAATCAGATGGCTTCAGGACGGCTGCGCGCTCCCAAACTAGTAAACACGGAGTCTAACATTCGTATCGTATACATCTTCTTTTTCATCTTGTTATAGTTTTTTGTCATTTCGTGTTGTGAGTAGTTAAACAAACTTTGACGGACTTGTAATCTTTTTTTATGAGAAGAAACTAGATGAAACATTCTTTATATCGTTAAAATTAATAGAAGGTATGTTAAAAACTATGAACTATAGTTATACGTATATAGTTTTTAGTATCGCAAGTCTCTTCAAATGTATCTACTTGTATGTACTGTTGAAGTAGAATTCGTTACCAAATATGAATGTTTATACTCATAAAATTTAATATCGTTCGATTCTTATAGGTGATCGATAAAATTGTCAAATCTAGTTTGAACATTTGAACGTCCAGAAACCGGTTGTAATTAGTGAAAGTTGAAATAGGAATGTGAAGTTTCACTTATAAGAATAAAACTCTATCGATCATTTTATAACATAATTAAAAAAAAAGCAGTACGCTCTCGACGAAAAGCTAGCCTTAAGAGGAAGTTTATTTTTAGATATGTATCTAATCTCATTGATTATCTGTTTGAAGTTTGAAATCTACTGTTATTGTTCGGTGTAACGAGAGTAAAAGCACTCGTGGGAAGAGGTTACCGTTCTTTCCCACGAGAAGCGATTCACTTTCGTTAATATTATTCTTTGCATTTACATTCAATAAACGTCTCACTATCAAATATATCGCGTAATTGTCACGAACAAGTAAAAGTTAGCGACAAAGTTCGTTTTAACCTACGTAGTAAAGCAGTTGCACGCAGTTACGGAAGTGGCGTCATTCCTATTCCATTATGGCGGACGTTCAGCAGAGTAAACAGAGTGGCAATTACAGCAGATCGTATGTGGGTAAGTACTGCTATTATTTTTCAATATTTTATGATAATATAAGAAGGAAAATTCAAGGAATAACAACGACGATATAAAATGTGTTTAATAATCATTGAAATATGCTCTGAAAGTTCATGCGCCAGATGTAACCGCTCTCCGTTATGCCTTGTGCTCTTTTTTTGACGTTTTGTCAACTGTTTAACTACATTTCTAGCTTAATAGGACGAATATTAACGTTTCTTGTTAGTTTAATTTAATTCTGATTAAGTGGGGAATCGTTATATGTTAAAATAATGAACAATTTGTAAGAAATGTTGCCAGAAGCAATGTAAATCATTGTTGAAAATCCTGTGTTTCTAACTTCGTGAATTACAACGTGTACGCATTGCTAACGAATATATTGCTTCATAACTGTTGCGTCCAGACTAAATATACGCTGCAAGAGTGAAAACTTTAATGGATGTGTTAAGTAACGTTGATGGTTGTAGAGGTTAAAGTACAATCGTAAATATTTTTTATTAGTAATATATGATGATTTGATCTTTTGTATCAATTACATGATAGAGTATAAACAATGTAATAGCCTGTTATGCATGCATAATCATGTGTAGTAACGTGATATTCTGTCAAAGGAGGATGACGTAGCCTCAAAGCATGGCACGTATGTGCTGCCGCCTTCTGGAAAAGTTTCCAACTATGTTTCTTAAAACGAGGGAATTTCAAACTGTGCCTGTTACTGACATGCTCGTCCTTGCTTGTTATTACTCAGCAGAATTACCAGCTATTTCACTTGTTACTGCTTTGTAGGATAGTATTTGTGCTGCGTCAACAAGCGGATATCTCTTCAGAGTAATCTATGCATAGTAATATTAATGATTAGGAAACATACACAAGACAAATTTATTTTAATTTATAATAATCTTATTCTTACATTTAAATTACACAATATATTCTTTACAATTTTCAATTATTTTTCTTGTTTATTACATAATTTTACAAATTTTGCCCTAGAATTACAAATATATGTCCCATTTTATTGAACTCTTGTTAGGAAAATATTAATTACTGCAATTTTATGATGAAATGTTTCAGATATCAAACTTTCAATTATGACAAATAGTTTCAAGAACTATTTATGAATTTAAAAATTAAATAATCGCAGTAACATGATTTTTTATATCTTAAATTTTCTTCTCACTTTAATATTTTATTGCAAATTTTAATATAACGAAATGATATAACTTTTGAAATTACGTGCTTTTCAAATCCCGAACTCAATTTTTGGAATACTTCTTTTAACTTTAATTCACATGACCTGATAAGCGTTCTTGCTTTATCATTACTCATTTTTATTGCTTAATATACACACATGTCGTTGACCGTCCACAAATTCTTCTTTATATATATAACCAGGAAGTATATTGTGGCATATATTCCTTTGAATGCAAAATATATACGATAAAATAATGTCAAAGGCAATGACCTCGAATTAATGACCGGTATATAGGGAGTGCTCGTAAAACACGAATTCAAATATTAAAAAATTCGTCCTAATATTTATTCATTTTCTTGTATATCTTCTTTTATCTACGATCACATCATTAAACATTTAATACAAATGATACTTGTTAAATATGTAATATTCGATATCATGTCGATTACATATTTACAAACACTTTCGTGACACGCTTTACGAATCATTTCTCTTCGTTCTACTGACCAATATGAAAAAATGTCGAATAGAATTTTTTTTTACATTTCTTCGCATCTTTTTCACGTGTTCTATTTGTACATGAAATCATGCTTACGTTTCATCATGTAGTCTATATAAATACACAATAACGTTAAACTGTCTATTGTACCTGCTATAAAGTTTGGGGAAAACGTTATCCCTCTGAACGAGCAAGGACCAAAGAATAGCCAAGAACGGCGATACGTTATACGAGGGAGGGCTATAACATTATTTCGCGTTAAATGAAATCCGTGACAATGAAACAGGTGGAAACAAGCAGGCCGGAGTTCGAAAGCAATTGCGTTATGCAGAGCCCCGATATTCAGGATTGGAAATGAGAGCTGTGTATTGGCATACCTATTCAGCCCGACACAGCGCGTGTTTTATTGAATTCTATCGATAGGTTTACGTGTCCAATGAAAACGGGTCTTTTCGTTTCCCTCCCATCGATAATTCAATCGATAGTTCTCTTTGCGAGGCGGCAAATGCATAATAATAATAATCGATGACGTGTGATTTTCCAAACTGGGTCGTGTAAATGATAAATCAACAACGAATTCTTTTTAATAGAAAGTAAAAACGTAAGATAAATCATAACGAAGTATAAAATATGTAGAAAAGAAAACAGAACCACTCGTTTGATAAAACAAGCTCATAAATAATATCAATCAATAAAAGAAGTTCATTTAGGTAAATCATTTGTTATCGTTTATGATATCGTCCCGATAACTGAATTGGTAATGAACAATAGGTGTTATTATACGATACGTTTTTCTCTAATCTAAATTTTTTTCATCGTTACAATTTTTGTTACGAAATTGGATCAAATTGAAAAACGTGTTTCGAGTTCGATCACTGCGGGTTCTTTGTAACTATAAACTGAAAGTGATAAAAATATTTGATCCTATTTTATGAGTATCACTCTTGTCGTTCCAGTTAACAACGTAACATCATTATTAGATTGCAGATGTTTATGCAAATTTATATATTTATGTACACAATTAAAGAAATACACACTAAATGTGGATTTCTTTTATTCTTTGCATACTTTTTTAAATACGTAAACATCCAGCATCCAAACATCTATAGCACAATCTGGTAATTACGAAATTGCTTGAGCGAACTTTCTATATCAATTGATACCTCGAGAACGTACATAAAGAAAGTGCATTAGTACCAAACGAAATCATTTTCCATAGCCGAATAGCGCTTAGCTTCGATCGATAATTAGCGAAAGACGAGATCTGGTAACGAATGGGAACTATGTCAATTGCCAGCGAGGACCTCGCGAATCCGTTTGTCGCAATCCAATAAGACTAATACCAAGAGTTTCTCCTCTAGAGTGTACCAATACACGGCAAAGTACACGCACGCGTGCTCCACATCGCGATGGATCCATCCAATTCACTTCATTGGCCGCTCACGTATTTCCGTAGCTCGTTGATTAAACTCGCATTATTCGCTCAAGCGAGTTCGGAGACGATATCCACACCGTGCAAACCGGAGCGCGATTCCTTTGAAAAACACACAATTCCTCGTCTCCGTTTTTCTTTGTCCCTTCGTTCGACTACCGCGTCAAGGTAAACGATTGAACGTCTGTCCCGATGGAATTGCGACTAGTCCATAAAAGATTTTTATGCGACCGGGATAACGTCGTCCAACGTTTCAAATAGCGAAACGCACATTCCCATCGTAAAATAAAAGTGCGACCCTCGATTCTGCTCGATACGTAAGACGAGTAAACGCGCACGGTCTCTCCAGACTCTGCAACGTCTCGCGCGATCTTTGCCTCTGCCTCTCGCTTTTAACCGCGAGATCACAGCGGCATTTTTCAACCGGCCATATTTTTCTTATACGCGCCGCGGTAAAGGCGAGATTGAGTTAGTTGGAGAACGTAGTAAAACGCGTGTAAGGGCAGTTGCACGTGATCACTGATCTATTCTTCTACATTGCCACCGAGCACCACGAAAAATTCCTTCTCTTTCTTCTCGACTACTTTTACGAACGAACCATGTCTATTATCGAATAGGAAAAAGGGACAGACCATGATATTTCGTTCTTTTTTTTCTCATATCTTGTTCCCAACTCGTTCTAGTTCCTAGTGATCTCCCTTTCTATGCGATCATTCACGACGATAATAAAGTTGACATTCTGATTATTCCGTAACTTTCTAGCTTCTATGAACGTAGTCACGTACAAACCACGGAGAGAAACAGGACCAGCGAATTCATCGCCTTATCACTGATCAGTTACGTTATACGCAGCTTTCGCTTCGCTTTCTTATAATATCGAGGCCCTCGGTATCGCGTTCCTCGTACAAAAGCGAACAATCGAACGTTTATTGCTAATTACGCGCCACAGCTACGCTATAGAACGCTGTTACGCAAATGTCGTTCACATTTTGCTGACATTTGCGGAAGTAATCTAGCAGCACGTAGGTAAGGTTCTTAATTCAACACTGTTAACCAGTTTCTTGGCCACATTGTTAACCTCAATTTCCCCAATGGCAACTCGAAGAAGCTCTGCCACCAGGGAATCTCTGTCCGATAGATGCGCTAGCCTGTTTCTTGGAAAACGCATAACCAAACAGCGCAGCATAAACTCGAAGCGAATCGTAGTTACTTGCTAGCGTACGCTGCTGGAAATATAAATAACCCATGTAGGAGATATAGCCGAGCCTGGGGAGATTAACGATAGTTCAGGTGGTTGAAGGAGGCATAATAATCCTGAGTCACTAGCCGGAATACGATCGAGCTCTCGTTTCTTCGTTCGTCTTGTCCCGTTACTCTTCCTTCTTCTTGATCCATCACGACATACACTTCGGCTTTTTCCATCCGTAAACCTCGTTTGTCGTAAAACATTTGCGTTCGTGCGGGACTAGGGATCACGCAACGAGGCGTAGAATATATAGAGCTCGGATTCCCAACCTGTGCAGCGCTGCCCCCAAGGGGGTTGCAGAATGTCTTGCCAGAAGTTATTCTTATCTACAATTATCTTTATAGAGAATATTTTCTGTAGAAATCTCCATCACGAAGACTTTTAGCATTTATTTCTTTCGATATGAGTTTGTTACAATATTATTGATTTTATTAAATATTATTAGAATAACTATCGTAACATCGATTCTTTATAAATGAAAAGTAGTCGAATTTTCTTGTTATATCTGAGCCTGATTTTATTTCCCTACTCTATTATTGTTATTATTAGACCTACGTTCTTTTAAACTAACAGGTTTGTTTTCTTTCTCAGTTACGTCGCGTTAACATTGTTCCGTTTAATTACGAAGCGTCACGAAAATCATAATATCAACAAAAATGTATTTTGTCGTGTCTTTCTTCCACCATCTACATATACGCTTACATCCTATTGAAATCGTTGTATTAAATATTAGATTAGAATCACGTTGTAAGAGAACTACGTTGAATGTATTTGATTTAATTTGCTTAATGCATTTCCTTTGTCCTATTGAAAATATCTTGTTATGTACGTAATATACTAAAGGCTTGCGGATTATTTACTATACTAGAATAACGTGACGATTCGTAAAAGGTTGAGAAACACTGGTACGGAGAGGGATGGTTTCTTAAATAAATATCTTGCCATGAAAGCACATCGTAACTCGGTGCACCACGGATTCGATCGTTAACTCCGCAGTTTTATAGCTGCCGCTAACCGTGCACCGATCTAAAAGTTCTGCCGAAGCAGCCGACGACGCTGACGCGTCGCTTTGATTGCGATTCTTCTTGTTCGGTCGAGGCTCGTAAATCGGTAACGTTCGCGGAAACGCGAGCGAACGCCGAAACAACCTAAACGGGGATATCGTGAATAATGAAGTATCACGAACAGGCACACGTGTTTTTAGAAAGGAGAACGCGTCAGTTTTTTTGACGTTGCCGTCTGGTTAAGTGGTACGTTTGTTTCTATGTTGCACGCAGCTATACCTTCTGTTCTCGTCGCTCAGGTAGGTGACCTCACCTAGCGTCTTCGGACGCTGCATTTTTGATAAAATGTCCTCCGTGATAACGATAATTCCTCTTCGATTTTTTGAAATATTATATGTTTGCGAAAGATTAGTGTTTGAAAATATCAATCTGTGTGCATAGAATTTGTATATACGTATAGTACGAAGTGTCTGTATGTTTCTTCTTTATAGCGATAAAATAATTTGTCAGAGGATTGTTTTTTAATTTTTTACCACTTTAATTTACTACTCCTTCGAGTGAATTTATTCTTGAATTGTAATTTTCGCTCGTGAACGTATATTTAAAAATTCTAGGAAAATAAGTAGCGAAAGAATGTACTGCTGACTGTTGTTTAGTTGTATTTAACTTTCCAGCGATTGTTATTTAGTTGTATTTGACTAGCATTTTGCGTCGGGTTACTTGTCTTTAGAATATTTCCGCTTTATTTGCATTCCATATTTTATATGATAAAGAACATCGACAAATACGTCGTATAATATATATTGTACGATATAAATCGCCTGAAATTTACATTTTAAAGACATAAACTGAAATTAAAGAATCTAATCGAAATGTGATTTATTAATTATAGCTATCTACGCTTCAACGATAACAATCGACGACTAAACTTGACTCTGAAGGTTAGATTTCACTATTTTACCATTAAATTTCACTTTCGTGCACCTTGGAAATCACCTTGGAAATGTATCTCGGCTAAATAACTCTCGGATTCTGTTCATTTCTTTTTTTTTTTTTTTTCTACTTCTGTCATAACAGCTAACGTCATATCGTGATCGCGTATAAAAATTGTCGATGCAAAACAGAATAATTCAAAGGTCACACAGTTTAAAAGTCGAACAATATGATTCTCATGCTTAAACGATTGCAACTCATCGCGGCGTACTCAGAAATGTGCATAATATGTAGATATAAGATACAAAAAATATTGTTTTATGTCAATTACCTTTTTTCCGCCAAATTTTTTTAAGTAAACATTATAAAAGACCGAGATCATGCCAGGAAATTAATACGTGTTTACTCGAGAATCGAGAGATATTTGAACATCCACTCTATTCATTTTATACAAATATTTGCTTGCTGCTCAATAATCGCGGTACTTAAATTTTTGTTTACCGTGTCATCATCGATTGCATCGCCGTACGTTAGTTTTACTATTGTAGATTACGAAACAAATGATACAGAGATAAGAACGATTTCTATTTGTAAACATATTAATTGTATCGTATAACTAAAGAATTATCAAATCCGATTTTTTTTTTTTCTATTTTTTATTTTGTTCTGTTTGGATTGTTTAAATTATCGTTATCGTTCGTTTTACGCTTTTTCGTATATTCCTATCATTCTCGCGTAATTACGAGCGTTGCAGTTATTTACTCTCTATCATTTTTACGCAATCCTATCGAAAGGAAGAATTGCAATCTACTTTATAATTTTCCTTTCCCTCCTCTTTTTCCCTTTTTTTCTTTTTTTATTCTTTTATTTTTTTTTTTTTTTTTCTTTTATATTTCTGTTTGTATTTCACTTTTACAAGCCATTATTCATCCACTTTCGCGTCTATGACTATGCATGACCGATATATTCCACTTCGCTTTGGTATGCATTAACCTGTTACTCTATGATGTGCAACGCGAGCAAATCGATCACTTGTCCGATCGATCGCCGCGCGCCAGAGAGCAAAACGATAATACTCGACGGTTGATTTCTTCTCTCCTGCCTCTTTCTCCTTCCTCCTTCCTTTTCCTACCTTCTTTTCTACGGTGCGTAAAATTGAAGTAAAGCTACCTGAAGGGAATTAGAAGTAGACATCGAGCGTAAAATTTCTACGCAGAATGTTAACATCCAATGATGTAGACACTAACATCAGCTGGTCGTAGAGTCACGGCGACTATCAGACGGTTGGAGAATTGTAATTTACTCGCTGACATAATATCTGTCAGAAACAGTATCTTTTTTCATCCTGTATTTTTCCACTTTATGGCCTGTGTTTACGATGAAACAACCATAAGCAAACATCGATGGCAGAATCGTAACTGTTGTAGCGTACAGTTGATCATCGTCAGCTGGATTCTCTAAATGTTTATCATGTTCATCTCGTATAAAGCGGTAAAACGAGGGAAAAAATAGAAATTTATCGTTATCCATTCTTTATTTTAGAGAGGATAATAGTAAAGTATCCTGTTCTTTCGATACCCTTTGGTTTTTTGTTAGGCTCTATCAATGTGTATTATAAACAGGAAAAAAGCATGTTGTATTTGCAAATATACTTTTTTTCATCCTCAGAATTATCCATATCTCATTACCAATGAAAATTGATTCTAAAGCAGACATTTAAAAAAGTGGCTCAAGGATCGAACGTGAAAGAGACAAAACGGAAAACGATTCTAACTAGCTCGAGCATATAACGAAAAATACGAAAACCAACGGAACTATCGTCGTTGATAACTTACCGGTAAGTTAGAAAGAACAGGTCGAGCAAGTATAGGTCAATGCCATTTATCGAAGCCGTTTATACGGTCAGTGTTTACCATTACACTTGCACCAAATGTTTACCCGAATTTCGACCGAATCTCCCTTAACCCGATTTCGCTTAGCTTGGCCAAACTTTCATTCGCTCTCAGCTCCAAAGCTAAAATACTTGGAATCTTCTTCGGCAACGAAACTGAATATCCACCGATCAAAAAGAGTTACATGGAATCGGAACGATATGTTCAAAAACTATCCCGCGATTTTAACCAAGATCCATGCCGAGTTAAACAGACCCGAACAGAGAGAACATTAAAGTTGCGTTTATCCTCCGAAAAAGAAAAGAAAAAAGGTATATACATAAACAGTTTGTTCGTGTATTAGTCGCCAGAGTTTTTCTTCTAATTAATAGATTTGTAAGAAAAATCCAAAATAGGAAAGGACAAAGTTTTATTGCTTCTAGACTGCGAGTGTCCTATCAAATTAATCAAAACAACGGAACCTAAACATTCGGCTTCTTCCTAGTAAATATTATAACGTGACTCATAAACCAAACCTAATTCTTATCTTCTGTTTATAGTTTATATAGATTTGGGTTAGGTGCCATTTTATTCGGCTGTCGTGAAGCGGCTGCCAACTATACCTACGCATATGCTATAGCGGAAGTACAAATTTAAGCAGAATTCAGGCTACTGGTACAGTTTTTTTACAAATATCTCGGAAACTAAGGTCGATCGGCGATTATACGTAGAAGAAACAGTTGTTCAAAATATTGGTCTCTATAACATATTCAAAGATCATCGAAATCGGTAAGGTGGATGATCGATAATTACGAAAAATAGTTTTGGTAGTATGATAGGTTGACGAGATATTGCATTTTAAAATTACTCTCGTGGAGAAAACATATGACTATGGTATCTTCCATCTATGGTCTTTACGTAGTGCATATATATATATATATATTTCTTTTTATTATTTAATTTGTATTTTACAATTTATCCAGCTAGGCATTCGGTAAATTTTTCTAGCTTAGTATGCATATATATTCGGAAAAATATATTAAGTGTTTAATATTTCGAAAGTATACTTTTGTGTGTCATTGTGTCTGTCTTGATTGCGTTATTTAAGAAATCATTATAAACGCTGTGGTATGCGATAAGTACGGATTAGATTATTCCATAACAAAGTGATCTCCGGATACGGCGTAATACGACGACTGATCGGGGATTGAGGATCGAACGATCAAAATATTGGCTTCGAGTGATTCTGAAAGCGTAGTGTATATACAAAGATTGTTATTGAGATCGATAGTCGCTACAATGTCTTAGAGTTCCTAGAATTATCAAAAAGCGTTGAAAATATTCATTCGTAATATTCGAAAATACACTGATCTATTGCAATATTAACAGATAATCGAATAATCGTTCTAAAGAATCTCAAGAAGTAAATAATTATATCCAGAGCATCGAAGGCGATTATCACTTACTGTATAAACGGTACTGTTTACGGTATCCTTAAAGCGTAAACGCTCCTCAGTGGCTAATAGTCTTTCAAAAGATCTAGAAAATTCATGCCTTCGAGCTTTTCAAATTAATAATAACGTACAATTTTTAACGAATAATTTATTCGAGTGTAGTAAACAGTACATTGGTAAAACACGCCAATTGTAATATTACGTTCGGATCAGGCCAGACACTAAACACCTACGTTCACACTATAAAAGTCAGAATACATTAACAGCTAACTGGAATCGTATCTCAACAAAAGTACGTTCCAAAACATACGTAGTAGCTGATGGAAGGATTTTGGAGTTTGATATAAAATTTTCAATATATATAAAATTAATTAATTCGTCTTCCTTCCTTAAGCATCCCTTTGTCTCTTCTCATACCTCCACTACGTATGTGTTCCGTATATATATACACATAATGTAATATCGTGGGCAGATTGCCTAAGAAATATCGGGTGAACTATAAACAACGTTGCGAGAAAGCCTAAGTGCTGACAGACCGAGAGGGTCGAGAAACTTCAATGGGCCAAGCGGTCCATCAATGTGTCGTCGGTCCTTCGGTTGAATAGTTACGCGGAAGAAAGTATACGGGATGATGATCGCGGAACACGTACGTGGTGGGGATATGAGAAAAAACAAAGGAATGCTTAAGGGAGAAAGACGAATTAATCGGCAGTCGTTAGCCGAGAGTCAAATTGTGAGAAGTCGTTGGTTGAGAGTCAAGTTGCGAGGAGTCGAGAGTTGAGTGGAAAGAGTTGGCGAGTTGTTATGAGTTGTGAACTATTAGTTATGAGTTGTGAATTATTCATTTAGTTGTCTCAGTTACAGCACATTACTGTACTTAGTTTATCGTTTCCTGGTTAATCCATTGTAAATAGATTTATCTGTGAATAAAAAAGTTATAGGATAGAAATCATTGAGAATCTTAATTTACAATATTTCTGAATAAATAAATAATCCTATAATAATGTTATGTTTGTTGCGTAAAACGTTTCGGAATTTCATTAATGCTGATTGGACACGACTCGATTGTAAGATATCGTATGTATTATGCAAATTTTCGTAAAAAATTTCTATAAACATTCTGACATTTTATACAAATGACTTTTGAACGTAATCTGTGCGACGAAAGCTTGGGCGATGACGTTCGCCAAATCGTGGCCGTAAATCTATGAAATGAGATCAGTACAATTACGTCTATTATTAAAAGTCATGCGTTCGAGTCGGTTTATTCCTGGACGCCGGCATCCGAGCGAATCTCCACGAGCCGATTCTCGTTAATTACTATCCGCGGTGCGTAATATTGGGTCATACGCGGGGCTACCGTCGCGATACAAGGTGACACGCCACAGCACATCACCCAGGTTTCACCGGTATTCACCGATTGTGGGATACTGCCAACTCTGGTGGACTCCTCCGCTTCTGGTCTGACCACTGTCCATCGGCTGGCCACCACCACACACAGCAGGATATTTCTAGTCGGCTGGCATGTTCGAGTTAGTGTTGGATCGTGTGCGCATCGAGCACCTGTGCGTGTCGGTACAGCCTCGTTTTCTCGCTCGTTCCGTGGTCTCGCGATTCCCTTTTTCAGTCGACGAGTGAGGAACGCCGAAAGAAGAGGCTGCTGAAGCCGTTGCATCGAATGTGAAAAACGAGCCACGGCGACATGAGCGACAAAAGGAAGATACCGTCCAGCTGGAAAAGGCAAGAAGAACAAAGCAACAGGCCCAAGGACCCGGTCAGGCCACCGAGGACAAGGACGCAACAGGCTCGTCACAATGCAGCTATCGATCGACACGACAATCGCGGTGCGCCGTGGACCAGCGTGAAACCAGCTTAAATAGCGGACCGAGACGGGTTTAGGTTTAATCGTATTCGAAAGTTTGATTGCCGCCGGGGATTGGTATTTTGTCAGAAATTTCGGAAGACGATGTACCAACGAGTACGACGCGGAATCATCGATCGAGCCGAGAATGGAATTTAATCGCGAAACGAAACGAGCTTAAATCGTAGGCAACGAAGTTTGAGGGCAGATATCGAGGCTGAAAACTTGCTCGTTGGAAAGGCAATTGGCTTGTTGTCAAAAGCTGCGTCAAGACGCAACAAGAACTCGTGATAACGGAGGCGTTTGATCGGGATAACGATGGGTCTGAAAATATACGAAACGTAATGATTGGTCGTGCATGAGGTTCAGGGATTTGATTGGAGCATAAATTGTCGATAATTTGCCAATATTTTTGATCGTGGCGCGTTCCAAAGTACAGTTTCATCGTGAAATGAACGTAAATCATCCGATCGATCTCGTTTGACCACGCGAAACTTCCACGGGATTCAAATTTTGTATTCGAAAACAACGAAATTGCGTAAAAGGAGGTACAATGCAACACGCAAAACTAGCTTTTCAGAACGACTAGAATTTAGTTTTGATCGAACGTGAGAGTTTGGTCATGATATTGGCGCGTTTCCAAAACCTCGACAACGCAACAGATTCGCGGCAATGAAATCGTTTATCGGAACGCAGACCTTCAGGGTTCATTGTAATGCCAAACGAATACACGAGCAGCGACTTAGAAAATGCCCGAGTGTTGAAAAAGTGACGTTCACTACACAGAGCGTGCAATAGTTGCCTTTTAATTTTACTTTCCGATCCTTCGATGATCGACGATCGTTGGAATTTTTCTTAAAATCTTTCTTTGCTTGACTATTTTGTTGGTTCCGTTCTAACGTCCGTTCTTCGTTTATAGAAATTATTTACGAAGAAAATATTTGCAATAACGAGGGAAATAGACTAAATACGCGTTTCACAATTTGCTTTCAGTCAAGAAAGTCCCGATGACGACCCTCGATGAAAACGTGAACCGTGTTCCACGGGTGTACACAAACGAACGGGAGGAAGAAGGTGAGTTTCTTTCATTGACTTATTCTTTAGTATGTCTTACAAACATAACTAATGGTTGGACCTTTGAACCACGGCGTATTCTTAATAGATTGTCATACAAAACCTTCGTAAGCTTCTAAGAATTTCAAGTCCAAGTATAATAATATATCGCGGCACGATATTTAATATTGTATAATACTAAAAAACAAAGTAACATTTGCACTGTAAATTCCTGCTAGTCCGATATTATTTATTTAGAACTGTGATTATTATTTAAATTTTTATTAAATACCACGGTCAACCGATAACTTACGCCGCACGAAACGCTACACATATATATTTTTTGCATACTTTACGATGCATGCAATCTCGTGCAAAAACCATTATCACAGGTTTGCAACGTGGAGAAAAATATAGACACGTATACAGCGTGTATAATAGTAGCGTTCAGCCAGCGTTCACACGTTGAATACGTAAGCATAGCAACAATCTGCAGTTTTTTTTTTTCTTTTTTCCTTTTAATTAATAACGTCTATAAATTCGCTTCTTTACACTTACGCAGCTCGAATCGTTTTTCTACTCATTGACGTTCGCACGGACTTCTAGGAAAATCAAACTTATTAATACGGACTATCTCTTTAATTGTTACTTTCTAATTATTTTCACTCGTATAAGCAGAAACACTTTGTACGAAGATCGACCAAATTTTCACCGTGTTGCAGACATATATTTATATAGACTGTAATTTTGTTTTCATTATTATCATTACATGGAACTTCGAAAACGTGCAGTACACGTAATTAGAATATCGAAAACATTGCTAGTAAATGTAAACCAAAGATCATTTATTTTTATCTCATGAGAGACTTCGGTTATAGTTAGCCTACCACTATCTGTTCTTAGAATCTCGTTCAGTATCTTAGTTCAACATCTCGTAAAATATTAAAAGTACATTAAGGAGATTCAAAGCTTCCCCTTCTTTCTCGATAATAATACTTTTTACCGTGTTCGATAATCATTACTTTTGGTTTTAACTTCCGCGTCGTTTAAATCTACCTCGATACGTAATGTAATCATATATACGTACAAATATACAATATCCTCGGAGATCTCCGCGTACGCACAATTGCCCACATACTCTGGATACTGTTGAAATATTTGATAAGAAGGTTGCATACGCGTTGCTTAAAAATAACGACGATTAATGCGAAAAGCAGTTGTAGCTGGCTTTAAAACGCGGCAGAATCTTTGTAGGAAACGGTGTGTACAAACACGGCGAGCTACATTTTCACTAGGCCAATTGCATTAGTCAACATCTCGTTTTCAGAATTTCCTTCTTCTTTTCGAGTGTAGCAGAGGCTGGCGACGCGCGTCTGTTAATTAAATTCTCGTATTCCGTTTTTCTCGCTACGTCGCGTCGCCCCGAGTCTTCCGTTCCAGATGAGAAATTCGACGCCCTGTATTCGCGAGTTTAATGCGGTAATGATTCGTGTAAATACAAGATTGCAAGGCACCGATGCGGCTGTGGATGGCAGTCGGCGTCGCGTATTTCACCAGCGACGACGACAACGACGACGACGTCAACGATGACGAGAGAACTAGCGTTAAAGCAGGAGGCGGAAGGAGAGGCGAAGAGGTGGAATTAGCGCTCGCGCGAGTATAATTGGCCGTTCGTTCGCAATAAGTAATCGCTCGGGGCTCCTTCGTAGACGTTCTATCGTGTAAAATTGAAACGCTCCACGACTCATGGGAGCTGCTTTTCCAATGGTCTCCGCTTTTCATCTGCTACGCGTTTCGAACGCTCTTCGCTTTAAACGAAATTGTTTTCTTTATGCTTGAAATTGTCACTATTCGTATATTATACGATGAATCATACGGATTCTTGATCAATTTTTTGAATTACGAACAGCGCGTTGATAAAAGTAGAGTAGACTTTTATTGGACGCTATCGATGAAAAATTTGTGAGGAGAAGCAGAAATTAAGAAGCGAGGTTTCTTAAAAATATTTCGAAATGTCGGATTTATAGCCGACGATTTATTTTCAACTCGTTGATCTTTTTCAAATGGAATTACGAACCGAATTAAAATAATTATCTCGTGTTATCTCGCGTTATCGAAGAAATTAATTTACTTGGTCTGTCTTGGGTGCAACGTGTATCTCAATCGAGATACAACGATTAGTCCTCCCATCGGGTTCTTAAAAATTTAGTTAATCGCGCAATCATATCGTGATTCCGTATCTTTCTGATAAATCTGACACGAGTCTCACGTACTTATTTTGTGACGTATTTAAAGCTAGAAAGATCAAAAAGAAGTTTCTTTCGAGCGAGGTTTAACACGGTGCTACATAAATCTGTGACATAACGACGTAAACGAGTTACGTAAGTCGATAGTCGTAAGAAACGAAATACTTCTAAACGACGAATTAATTACTCATTGGCGATCTTCGTTAAAATCTGTTTAAATCGATTAAATCGTCGCTGATACCCAAAGGTGTACTATATAACTCCAGTTCGAAATTTCGTCTCATTGTATACAAAGTCAAAGAAACGGATAATCATTTACAAGAGGGCAGATCGATCTGTTGAAGTATTCAGTATGTTTGTGACTAACAGATTTACGATCGAGGTGCCAGACTAGAATTCGCGTGATCGTTTCACGCGAATGCAAATGCGTACATAGTCGTTCGTCAATTATAAAAACTGCTTGGAAATCGAGTCGTGAGAAATTTCCACGTATCTCACGTTCTACGTGCAGTCACGTACCATGGAAACTATGCTGGAAAACGAAAGTGTTCAAGACTCTTGAAACCTAGAAGCCGTGTAATAATTATCATTTCACGCGTTATGGTAATCTTTGGTGTGACGTTTCTACCGCTCATATGGATATCATTCTTTTTTACCATCGCATACAGCTTTTTCAAGAATATTTTTCCTATTACATAAAAACGATAAATAAGAGAAAAATCCACGAATAAGATCCATTTTATTTTATATTTTATTAATCATATGAAAATTTATATTCAATATTTACCATTGGCTCTTCGCAATGTAGTTCTTACAACGGATCTACTTTTTTTTCTGACAACAAGAACAACAAGAAATTCAAATCAATTATCGTTTAATAATCAATTTCGGTTACGCGATAGAATTATATATAATTGTTTAATTAGATTTTGCAATCGTTATCTTCATCGGACTCTGACATCAATCCTTTGCACGAGTGCGTAAGTTACGTGTCTCGTCGTCTCGTCAAATTGAGTCGAATCACGTGGCATAGGTCAGCGTGTTGTTCACGTAAGACGTAAGCAATGCTAGTTGATTTCATATAGTTCGCTTTCGTGCCACGTGCGGTGGAGACACTACACCTATTTAGTCGTATGTCGGAACGATGTCAGCTATGTCAAGGCCTCCAAACATTACATTTCCCCTCTTGTCGTATGCAGTCGGAGCAAAAGATTTTGGTCGTTCAAGGTCCACGTTACTTTCCTCTCCGTTATACTTGTTTTCGTCTTTTCGCTCTGCTCTCGCCAAAATCTAACAGCAAGCAATTGTGCAAGGAGTTAGGAAGCTGGTATAAATTGTTTTTAAAAATGTATTGAAATTTCATGTTCTCAAATTATAATAATAGATAATATAGAACATCTGTAAAAAGAGAAACAAAAGTTCGAAGATGGCAAAATGTTTACGATTTGATTATAATTCTTTATAATTTTCATTTGTTTGGCGTATGTTTTAGCAATAATGGATATTATTACAATGCTGGTAAAAAAGCGAACGTAGTTCCAAGAACCTGGAAGCTTATGTTTATAAAAGTTTAGCGATGAATACCAAAGATTATGTATACGTTACATTTTGCATAAATAAATACATATATGGTCATATGATGATCCTGTATCATTCTGATGAAATCTGACGAAAAGCTCGTTTGAACACGATGGACCTATGAATTTATACAAAAATCTGATTAATAATAAAATTACAAAATCAAGGCATTTAATTGTATCGCAGAATTTCTAATTTATTCTTATCACGATAATCTATTATACCAAGTTATTATACCATTAACAGCGTGTAATAATAATGATCTTTTCTATGTTTGTTAATTTAGAAATGATATGTAATTATAAATGAATGTGTTTTTTCGCTTCTGGACCTCGCTAGATCGATCTGGTTGGCAAGAAAAAATAGAACGTCTTTCAATGGATAGTCAGGATAAAAAGATATCGGATGTAGGACAACCTGTACAGATCGTACTTGCTCATCCAGACCATAGTTTCGAATTAAACGAAGAAGCCTTGTCAAAAATTCTCCTTGATGATGATATTAAAAATAGGAGTGTAGTTGTTGTGTCAGTAGCAGGTGCTTTCAGGAAAGGCAAAAGCTTTCTGCTCGACTTTTTCTTGCGATACATGAACAGTCAGGTATGTTATTATTACTGGTAAAATTGAAATATTAATTACAAGTTAGATTGCGGGTATTTTAATGGATTTATGGGGAATTTGAAAATACAAAAATACACAGAATGCAAATATATATGAAATATTCAAAGCACTGGTTGTAATATTTAGCAGATAAAAATGATTAAATTTCTATTTAGGTTTCATTTACTTAATTGCCTGCACAAATATCCGTAGTCTAATTACTGTTTCCAATAATTTATTAGAATACTTATTCAGATGAATAGATAAACTAAACCGAATAATTATTTTTATTTTTTTCATGCTTGCACGGAACATTGGCTGCCTAATTAACATCGATCATAGTATAATAATAATAACCAGACGGATTCTTGGTTGGGCAAAGATGATGAGCCACTGAGTGGATTTTCATGGAAAGGAGGCTCTGAAAGAGACACAACAGGGATATTAATGTGGTCGAAAGTTTTTTGCGGTACCTTACCGGACGGTGAAAAAGTTGCTGTGATTTTAATGGATACGCAAGGTGCTTTCGATAGCCAGTCCACAGTGAAGGACTGTGCGACTGTGTTTGCTCTAAGTACAATGTTGTCATCCGTACAAATTTATAATCTATCACAAAACATCCAAGAGGATGATCTTCAGCACTTGCAACTTTTTACGGAATATGGTAGGCTGGCGTTACAAAAGTCTGGAGTCACACCGTTCCAGAAGTTACAATTCTTAGTAAGAGATTGGAGTTACCCATACGAAGCACCCTATGGTTCAGAAGGTGGAAAAGAGATACTGAACAGAAGATTAGAAATCTCCGACAAACAACATCCAGAATTACAAAATTTGAGAATGCATATTAAGTCTTGCTTCTCGGAAATATCTTGTTTTCTAATGCCACATCCAGGCCTGAATATTGCCACTAATCCTCGTTTCGATGGTAGATTATCGGAAATTCAACCAGAATTTAAGGAACAGCTCAAAGTGCTCATACCGGTGTTATTAGCTCCAGAGAATTTAGTTCCAAAGAAAATCGATGGTCAACTTGTGAAAGCAAGGGATTTGTTGGAATATTTCAAAAGCTACATGAAAATTTACAAAGGAAACGAGCTTCCAGAACCAAAAAGTATGTTAGTGGTAAGTTTTCGTTTGCTATATATTTAATTTTATAGTTATATGTCTTATTGGTGAATTTTTTATGGTATACGTTCTATTTTTAGGCAACAGCAGAGGCAAATAATTTGGCTGCGGTAACGGAAGCGAGAGAATTTTATATACGATTAATGGAAGATGTCTGTGGATCAAGAAAACCATATTTAACAACAGCACGTTTAGAGGCCGAGCATACACGTTGTATGGATAAAGCTATGTGCATATTTCAAAATAAAAGGAAAATGGGCGGAGATGCATTTAGTCAAACCTATATGAAGAAATTATGTGAGGTGAGAAACTGTTCGAATTTATGCTTACCTGATATTTCATCTTGATGCTAAAGATATTAATACATGATTTATTACAGGATATGGATAAAGCGTTTGTTCACTTCAAAGCACAAAATGAAAGCAAAAATGTTTTCAAATCAACACGAACCGCAGGAGTATATGGTGCAATTGTTGCCATCATGTACTTTTTATCCTCAGTATTTGCTTTTACTGGTTTATATTTGCTAGCAAATATTTGTAACTTCATCATGTGCATCTGTATATTAACCCTCATGTTGTTGGCATATATTAGGTATATACATAATAATAATTTACATAAGTACTTTACAATTTTGATTTAACTATAATTATTCTTTTATCAATATAGGTACAGTGGTAATTACGACACACTTGGGGTAGTAATAGATGAAGTGGCAAACACTTTATGGAATAATGTAAGTAATGTATATTTAATTATCTACGTATAACAGATATCCGTAAAATCTCTATAGCTATAAAATTAATAAACTTAATTTATTTATTAATAACGCTAATTCCACGCGTTAAAATGATGAGAAGTAATTTGCATATGTATAATTAGATACTTTCAATTAGTATCCAGTTTTACATTAATGTACTGTGCACACATTTAATCATTCACATTACATAGCTATGTCATCTGAATAGAAATTTATATAAGTTTTTTTAATAGTTTTGCGACTTAAAATATGTATATCAAAATTTGCATTATCTTTAAAACCTCATATATTTAAAATATTACTTGAAATATTACGCACGCTAAATTTTAATGACGGTATTATATGTAGCGCAAGGTATTAATTGGGTAATGTAAATAATTGCTGCTCATCATTTCACCATATTTCCTGATTCATACCTTCCACATATGATTTCTACAGGTCCGAGATATGGGTGTACTATTCACTGTACTTACACTTGCTGTGGCTGCTGCTTCATCATGGTTTATAATTTTATATGGTTTCATTTCATTTCCACTTCCTTCTCCACCTTCGTCTTCTACTCGTTTTAGTTTTGGAGATATATCTAATTTTTGGGAACATTTATATTCTATTATAGAAAAGTATCAAATATTCAAATATATCAACTATTACTTCGGCAATTATATAGAAAAGGGCACACCTCATCGATTTCAATAAGCTTGAAATATGTTGTCAAGAATAACATTCTGAACAATTTTTTACTGTACATTTAATTACCGCTCGGCCTTTGTGTCCAAAATATTCACAAAAGCTTGAATTAAATTTAGTTACTATTACATTTCATTCATGTAACATAATAAGTGATCGCATTTTTTATATAACCCAACCTAAACTTAACTCCAATCCATAACCCATCCATTTTTATTTTTTATTTGCACAAAAATAGTTTTCTTTCACCAATGAATTAAACTTAGGTTGGACTATATAAAGATGCTCCCCTACTTCAGAGTAGAGTGTCGTCTTAACATGAATTGTATTGAGGTTTTTTGCGAATATTTCAGAAATTAAGTCCGAGTGACGATAACATGTACAGAAAAAGATTTTTTGACTTTGGTGACTTTGACAACACGTTCCAAGGTCATCAAAACTGATAAGGTGTGCCCTTTCCCATATGATTACCATTAATTCTTATACTAGCTCTGAGTTCTTGCAATTCCTTTTTACATTACTATTCGTCCATTTTTTTTAGAGATATTCATATAATCTAACAAATATTATTATTAATAATATTCATAAATTATAGATCCTTGTTCAAATTTCTACTCTTCTCTTTTTTCAGAATATATACATTACTTAACAGATATTATTTTTAATGATGTTCCTAAATTATGTGATTCCTGTTTAGATTATTATTCCCTCCTTTGTTTCAGGATATTTACAGTACTTCACAAATATTAATTTTGATAGTGCTTCTAAATTATACAATTCCTCTTTGACGTATTATTCCTCTCTTTTTTCTGAATATTTACAGTACTTCACAAACATCATTTTTGATAGTCCTTCTAAATTATATGATTCCTGTTTAATCCATTATTCCTCCCTTTTTTTCAGAATATTTACAATACCTCATAAATATCACTTTATTTGGTATTTCTAAATTATATAATTTTTGTTTAAATTATTAGTTTCACCTTTACAGGATATTTACAATATCACATGAACATTGCTTTTAATGATATTTTTAAATTATACGATCCCTGTTTAAATTATTATTCCCCCTTTTCTTAAATATTTAAATTATCTGATAAATATTATTTTTGATATTACTTCTAAATTATGTGATTACAATCTAGATCATTGTAAGTCATTTTGAATGTAGTTGAGCTGTTCTAACATTTGCATATATATTCTATCTTCTACATTCTGTATATATTATATACTCTAATCTTCATTACTTCTAATGTGTTACATTTTTCACTTATATAAATATTGCCTTTAATATTATGTTACTATTTTTTTTCCTCCTTAATGTAAGCTGAATACTAACAGGAGCGAATGTACAAAAGGTATGGGGTTTGCTTATAATTAATTTAGAAATAAAAGTAATTCTTATTCCATATATTCCAGTTTGAAAAAAAGTGACTTTCACGCACAATTCATTTATCTTTATAAATTTTATCAAAGTTATAACGTTATATTTATAATTAAATAATAATTCTTATCATTAGATGTCATATATGTCATATTGTTTTCCATTTATAAACTAGAGTATATAAACATCAGTAATTGTTTTATACTAAATTTACATTAATTTGCTAATTATGCTTAAGTATATTAAAGAAAATGCACTTTTGTTTCTGTTCAGTTAATTAAACCAGTCTATCAACAATTTGTGGAGAAGTCAGTGTCTGTAGCAGTGGCTCAAGCTGCTGAAATGGCTACAAATACAACAATGAATGCCACTGCCACTGCCAATGGCAAGCCTAAACTATCATGATGTTCATTCCCTTTGTGTCCCAATTTCGCAAGTGCATTAGAAACATACATCAATGTATTAAAACCAGTAAGTGACATAACAAAATTTCATTGTTTTGACCATGTAATATGAGGCCATAAATAGCTTTTTCTTTGTTAAGTCACAAGGAGATACTGTACGTTACATATTTTAATTTAAAGTGACTATGAATGTATATACAATATATTTTGATTACAATTCCTTGCTAGATTGTTGAAAATCATCATTATTAGTATTGTCTATGATTGATATTACATTTGTTAGAAAAATAAAATTCCATAGTTACTGGTAAAGATTATAGTTTGGATAAAAGCTATTGTTCTGGGGTTGTTAATGTTTATCATCAATTTTAATTTTTTTTTATATTGAAATATATGGATATATATACATACATAAAAAACAAAGTGTAAAGAAGTCTTTAGAAACAAATACGTCTACATTTTTTTTGATAATATTCAATTCATATTTAACTTTTTAGTTAGAGGAATATACGTACTTAAACGCATTTCAAGGTCACAAGGAAACCTGTGGTAAAATATTTTTGAAACGAAATTTTAATAAGACACTTTGTATATTTATGCATTATTCTATGTATATGTACTAACATACCTAAATTATATCTGTGCCAGATTTACCCTACATCAGTTACTATTGTATTGTTTAATTTTTTTTAATAAACTGAAGTGTAAATACTATTCACTGTTCTTCACATTTAATAAATTTTAAATAAAGTTGATAATGTATTTAATTACAATGGATTGAAAATACATATATGCCATGTAGTATATATTTTATTAGACTTAGCATTAAATAACTCTACCTTAGATTAATATTTTACAAAATATCAATTATGTACTAACAAATTTTTGAAGGATTGTAAATATAATATTTTTATTTCTTTCCTTATTGTAAGAATAAGACTTTTATCATAACAGACTAGAAAATTCAAAGTTTTATACTTCAGGCTTGTTTCTATAACACTTCATTGCATGTTCTAATGCAGCAATCCATAGTTTCAGAAGGAAAGATTGCAGAAAAGTTTTTATATTCTAATATTATATGGTGATAGTTTTAAAACATTAATTATCTATTTGTGCAGTTACTAATGGTCACATTGATTTCAACAAGAAAATGTTATGCATTCTGCACGCTTAACAAATATACTTTTATACGTTTATTATGTATATGTAATAATATTTATTTTAATGTAACTTGCAAGCTATAAAATCTACTGTTATTTTGCTTCTACATTTTAAAATAATATTTACATGGTTCTAATCTTATTTTCTCAAAATACTTATGGATTTCATAATGTTTTCTTTAATAAAATGTTTTCAAAATAAAAGCACAAAATAATAAATGTGCCAATATATACATTTGAAACTAATATTTTTAGAGGTATGTATTAATATACGATTTATATTTTGTTAAATAATAGGGGGAGGTTTATTATTCTAATTGTCTTATTCTTGTTTCAATATTTAATCAATTTTGCAATATAATTATAAATGCAAGAAATAAATTGTTCTCTTGATGCATCCTGTATTTTTGAATAAATTATACATAATGTAAAAATATTTCTGTTACTATTAATATGCAATTGTTACATATAAGTTACAAGAGAAATAAAAGACATGTAAGAATAATTTAACAATAATATAGTTATATAGAATTACAAAGTTACATATTTGTAACAAATTCTTAATGTTGTAATTTTAAAGTAATACATTACTTGTAATATGTAAATTATTGTAGATAAAAATAAACACTTATTTTTTTATTTACAAAATGAAAAATGTTTATTTTTTTAATCCTTTACAGGTAAACATATCAACATAATTTTTTAAGCTTTGAACATCTTTTTTACCATATCTTCAAATTTCTGGTTGGCCTCTTGTAATTTTGTATTATATATTGTAAGTTGTTCTTTTATTACTTGGTTATGTGGTTCTAGACTAACAGCATATTTTAGATCAGTAACAGCATTTTCTACATCTTTCAAATTTCCACGTGCCACTCCTCTTCTGTATAATGCTTTAACGTTGTTAGCTTCTTTATTTAGAATTTTATTACATAAGGATATGGTATGTTCATAATTTTTACGACTTAATTGACACCCAGCCATATTGTTATATAATATAAGTCTCAAATTATTAATTTTAGTTTCTAATGTCTTATCTAATTCTAAATCCTGAATTGGTTCTAATGTTATTAGAATTTTACAGGCTTTACTAAATTTATAAAATGCATCCACGTATCTATGTTTCTGAAATAAACATACACCTGCTTCCTTATATTTTAAAGCTATCGAATACTTGTCTTGTGGTGACCATTCCCAAATTGGTTTATATGGTTGCACTTTATTCAATGTTATTTCGAACTTAATAACTAAACGATCATCAATGCCTTCTAACATTATATCTATTGTAACTAAACTTTTTTCCAACACCATCATCATTTGTATTGCTCGCTCAATTTGACGATCTATTTCACAATTTGCTTCACCTATAGTTAACACTTCTTTACTTATACCATGTAAAATCTGCGAGTTAAATTTGTTTTTCAAATCTTCTACAGACGCATTGATAACATTTATGTTTTCAATAACAACTTCACAAGAAGCGCAGTCAGTCGGTTTTCTCGAGAAAGTTCCTGGCTTTATTATATCTTTTCTTACAATATTATCTGCCGATTTCCACGTTTGAAGTAACATCATTTTCATTTTATTGGTCTTTACCTATATTAAGTAATATAAATTTATATGTCAGTTGATTTCATTAACCCTTAAACTGTAAAAGTATATCATCCCCGGGCTCTTTCGATAGAGTTGAGTATCTAACAAAGTAATAGGTGGAAAACCTTATTTTCCTCCCGCTTAAAAGGTTATTCGATAAAGATTGTACGATAACCTTAATTTAGAACGTTTAAGGATGTTATATGAATTTTTTGGGATTTTTTAAACAAGTATCATCTACTGAACATGAAAGACCCAAGTTTATAGTTCGAGGGTATCGTAAAAACGTTTATAGTCTAAAGGTTAGTATGAATTTATTGACTTACATATATAATCTATATAATGTATATTATATTGTAAACATATATATTGATAAATATACGTACTTCTTCATATGCAATTAATTATACATATTTCACGTGTAATTAATAATATTTACGAAATAAACAACGACACATCACTATGACGTTTCATCTAACCTTTACCAGATCTCAACTGTGACTCCATAATCCAAATATAATAATGCGCAGACGCAAACTTCATATTTATATGAATTTCGAATATATTAAAACAATGAAAAATGTTTTATTAAATATTTGTACGAATTAATATATAGCGTAGGTTAGTATTGCAAAATATATTAATTTATTAAGAATGAAATTATCTTTAGATGTATATAATAAACTAAAAACTTTATTATGCATTAAAAATAAGATTATATATACGTATATAAGACAAAAAGAATAACCGAATATTTGTTGTTGTTTGTTCGAAGATCAGACGTAAACAATCAACAATCATAACGCAAAATATATATTTAAACTCAGCTGTTCAGGATAATCGTCTAATATCTCTGTATATACTTACTTATATACATTTGGATGTACAAGTAATTAAAACTGGAACGTGATTTTAATTTTATATACAGCAGAAATAATTTAAATTTCTTTATTTTCAAAAAATTATAAACTTCACATGAACAAGGAAGGTCTTACATTAAAATAAGTTGTCAAATGTCTATATTAGTCAATATAAATAATGAAACTATTATATTTCATATGTACAATTAATAGAGCATCACGTATGAAATAAAATAAGTCGATTTCGATTAAATACCTTGTATTTCTTTTTTTATTATGAACATGTTTTACAAAGCAAAATTGTGTAATGGTGGAAATGGTGGATGGTGGTGGAGGCTGAGAACTACGGAATTAGTGTTGGTGGGGACAATTTAACAAGATCACTGGAAAAGTGAGTGCGGATAAAGGGACATCGGCACAGTAATATAAAAAGTACTTTTCAAGAGACAGCATGAGGAATTAGGCCGGCACATTCATTCATCACGTTTCTAAATACACACAAGTACACTGCACTTTCGTATGTATGCATTCAAAACGACGAACGCATATGACTCGTGTTTTCTTAAATATCTGAATAATGACCCCACCTAGTTTTTATACTCCTTATTCAATTTGCGCTCTTCTAAGAGAAACGTAGCACAAGAACCGATCAATCTTTTGTTTGTTTGTACACTTATGTCACAATTATACTTTTGCTTTATATATGTATTTTTTTATTAAAATAGGAATTAAACGTTTTTCACGCCTGCACATTTTGCTACCTTCGTTTGGATATAGAACGCAAAGAACAGTAAATACTTCTTTTTATCGTTTCAAATCCAAATATCAATATTTCATAAATGTTAGGACCTCTATATCTAAAATAAATGATATCAATTTTAATCGTTTTAAGATTTAAAGAAGATAACGAAGGTAACATCAGAAGTCGCCTAAAAATTAGTTTTACATCATTTCACTTACACAAGCAGTCTCAAAGATACGATATCCTACCAAAAGAAAATTAATTGTATTAAAATGTCGCTATGTCATTATGTATTGGTTTAGCGTGAAAATGACAAATCAGTATTATGGTAAAATTTTTTCGTTTAATGACCAATGAAAATCAATCGTACATTTGGGCTTCGAGAGAGGGATCGGATATCGGAATTCCGATCTTTTGTAAAATAGTAAATCTGCGATGTCGTTGAACTCTATTAAATATTTACAAATGAGATCGATATTAAAAGTAATGAGCAATTAATTTGTTCCGTTTTTTAACTTTTTTTCTCGTTTTTCTTGCTTTAATATTATATATCTCATAGTGCGTGCATAGGAAGGCGCAGATCAATGATTTTTTTTATTCACAACAAAAAAGTTCAGTCATACCACACCTTGCAGAGCCGACGAAAACGTGAACATGTTAGAATACGGTATTTCTTTCTTTTTTTTCCACTAACAATAATGGCGACTGGCAGATTAACAGACAGTTTGGCAGGCATGGTGAACATAAAATCAAACATATACACACGACACGATTAATCAAACCTTTTTTCTTCCTTCTTTCTCTCTATTTCTGTCACGCACAAACGCGTGCGCGCGCACGCACGCACACGTAAGACATTCACTCCGTCTTTCTTCCTTTCGACTTCCGTTTCACACCCGTGATTACTCTTACGGTATCCTTATTTTCTATATCCATGAGGTCCTATAATATTATAACGTAGGCTTTAATATGCTATACTTGTAAGCTATTCTAAAAACTACCAGCTGCGTCGCCTACGATGCGGCACAGCCATCTTAATTAATATTAGGAATATCGGCAGTGAAATTCCAATGATAGACGCGGCGGGCAGGCAGTCAGTCCAGCAAAGTCTGTGGCACTTGCGCTGCTCCGGTGCAATAACGGATTAAAAAACTTGATCTTTAATCGGGGTGCCCCGCGCGTTAATTTTTAACATTTATCATTGCGACATTCACGGCAAAATGTCTAGAAAGATAATGAATTAAAATTAGGAGGGCACCCCATTGTTCGAACAGAGCGATTCTCCATCTTTATTTCCACCATGGCACCTTCGTCATCATATTTACCATAGCTTACTAACGTCATTATCATCTGTTTTTTGTTCCTTATATTCTATATTCATTTGTTTTTTCTTTCTTTTTTGTTTCCCGTCTATTTCATTTTCTTCTTTTATTACGGTTTGTTGAAAAATAATTTTTTTTTTCTTTCTCTCTTTACAATACTTCCTTGTTTGATCGATCCGCGACGCCGCGGATCGCCGGTGTCATCGCTTGTATGATGAATCGATCGGAAAGAACGAAAAATAGCGTCGAATTGTCCGAAACATAAAAAGTTACTAAGATTACAAATCACAAATGAAATCACAGACTTTCGTTGGTGGTTTGACAGAGGGGAGGGGGCCGCACATTGCAGTTAGAACAACATTGTAGGCATTATTCTTATATCAGGAAAAGTTTTGATGGGCCTCGTATATGTTTTTATCGGGAGTATCCTGTTTCTCTTGCAGCGGGTGACCCTCGACTCGATCTATTCCCATCCATTCTCCTTGATCATGTGAGCAAGCTCGATTATAAACTTGCCCTCTTTATACTTTTGACTCGACTCGAACGCATGCTCCTACAAAATTTCCAAGCGTCGTTAGTAAATACCCGGATCGATCTACGTGCATACACGTAGCTGTCTTCTTAGAAATTCCAGAGGGAACTTACGTATTTCCACCCAAGGGTGGTCTTACAACATTCACAGTAAATATCAGCGACAGCATGAAGGCCAGTTAACAGAACTCGCTCTTCCGCAGGACCACAGCCTACATTCACCCTAAAACAACAAGAAGACCGATCATTATTCTTTATCATTTACATAAATAGCCTATCGTATCGCGACAGACCAACGGGAATAGAAGAAGAGAGACGGGCAGAATATACAGAAAGCACGAGAAGTTTCACGGGTAAAATAACGCGTCCTACTTTCCATCGCGATTTGATCTCGCCTCTCTGAAGACATTAGCATACTTACACGGAATTAAAGAGATAGGCACGACCTTGACTGCCCTGGAAGGACTGCAATCAAAAGGAAAAAGCCTGTATAGTAGACTGCGCATAGTTGCACACATATGTAGAAGATATATAGGTGCATAAACACGCACAATACAGGTATACATCGATGTGTGCAGAGCTCGGAAATGAATGCGAGAAGTCTGTTCGTTACCTGATCTAGCACGGCTCACCTTAGAGATGAGTTCGTCGTGGTTGGCGAGGTGAGCACGGCAGTGAATGCACGAATAAGTGCGGTGACACGAGGGCAGGTATGCTTGAAAAGTTTTGACCATGATGGCGTATCCAAACAAGCAAAGAAATCTTCGCCCTTGTCTTCTTCTTCTTCTTCGTCGTCGTCGTCGTCGTCGTCGTCGTCGTCTTCGTCGTTAATTTGTCTCCTTCTTTTTCTTATCAAGTGTCCAGACGCCTCAATTCTTTTTCTCGACCTTCGTCTCGTCCTTCCTCTTTTTTCGTTCGTGAAAACGTCTGGCCGTTAACCAGTGACCGATTAATATATCAAATTTTTTCCAATCGCGGGGTGGTGGTGCAAGAGTGGCCCCGTTCACCGCCGCTTCGTACTCCGATCAGCTGTTGAGCTGGTTCAGACAGCGCCGGTTCGGGGACACCTGTCAATAAACATCATTATTAGTAGTCAATATATACTCGCCGCTCTTCTCTTTGTATCTCTAATCATAGCAATTCTTATTACGGAGAGTTATAAGATCGACTGTGTGTTGTGCAACTTAAAATTACGCGCTTATAACATCTACGATGACGACGCGCGTTGTATGCCATTGTTCAGGGATAGCCGCGTGATCTAACTAACGCAATGCGTTCAATCCGATATCATTAATCTCTACCACGAACAGATGACATCTATTTGAATAGGATCATCGAGATTTTATTAAAGATAAAACGAAGCTAATATCTGTGAAAGTTAAAATACATGAAAAGGGATACCGCTTTCTTCTGGAAGAGTGAAAATAAACAGAGAAAAAGGAAGAAAAATGAAAGCTCTCTAATAGCCGTAATATCTTAAGGTAAAATATAGCTATATACTCGAGTCGAGTAAACAAAGGCAGTCACGTGCGAAATGGACTAAAATTACATTCGTTTGGCCATTAAAAATAAAACAAACATTGGCTTCTAAGCGTCTTCTTCAGAATCCGCGTTCTCGTTACGTTGTACGCTCCACACACTATTTACTCGCTATCATGTATATTTATTCCATAACTATCAGTTCCGAGTTATTTATAACGGCCTGTTAAATAACGTGCGTGCTCTGGCTCCAAGCACGTTAAACCGCGCGCTGTGGCTTACTATTTGAGTGTACTATGGAAAACCAACAGCTGAGAAGAAGAAGAAGCAAAGGAGGGAGGAAAAATCTCAATACGGTTGCCGCATCGCGTCGGTAAGATAAAGAGAAAAGCAGAAAAAGTATAGATAACATATGGTGCACCGCATATATGAAAATAAGAAATGCATACGCGCGCACAGCGGCGGAACAGCGAAACTGCTTGAACATTTTGAAGCGCAATAGCATTGATGTACGCTCCATATCGAGCGACCGGCTACGCCACGTGCTGGCGTGTGTTCAAACAAAGAAAGGAGACAAGGTCTTTATTATGATGCACCTAAAGAAAGACTTCTTTATAAGGATCGAGGAAGCACGGGCCAGTCTCTCTTCTTGTTAAACGTTCACGCTTCCAACCTGTTTCTATACAATGTTTTTTCTTTCTTTTTGAGATCACACGATCTTAATATGAGAATCATTTGGAGAGAGAAAACTTTAAAATGTGGAAAGGGAAAGGATTTTATGAATAGCATTTGTACGACTTTAACCAGAATCTTTGGTTTAATAGAAATTTAAAAAAAGATCCTTTTAGGTAGGCGGTTGAACGAGGTTTGTAAAATGTTTGGAGAAAATACAGTGACCCTGGATAGAAAGGTAATTTTGTGAAAATCATTTCCAAATTCCAAGTCAAGGATGTTTAACGAACGATGCATCCCGCAGCAGAGGCACTCAGGGGTTGCCATATACTTGTAGTTCTTAAATGCAACTGCATCCTGTTGTACCTTACTGTGACCTTGAGCTGTCTGAAGGCCGCTGTACTCATCGTCAGAATCGTCAAGTTTCTTTCATATTTATCTGCTAAAGATACTGAAACAAAAGCGTAGCATTTGGTTTGAAACGTCAATGTAAATTGTGCTTCAGGCAATCTCGAAAGAAAACGATTTCTATCTATCTATAGATACATCGTCGAAGCCTTCTTGAAAAGAAAAATCTCGAAGCAGGACGATCTTCGTTTTCTCCAGCGCCCATTGCCCAAAATTAATAACGCGAAAGATGGAGAGAGAAAAAACTAAGAATATCAACAACGCTGTAATTCAGTTCAAGGCCTCGAAATAAAATGTAACATCGTTCATTAATATGAATGTGAAGTGCATCATAATTATGATAATCTCGTTTCCATATTGTATTGAAAAAGACACACACACACACACATATATAGTGGCGAACGTACGAATAAAAATAAGAGAGCTTTTGTTTTGTTAGACCTAGCGAGGTGTTCCTGCTTTATAAGAATGAAAGAACGGTAACCTCTTATTTGGATTAGAGAGCCAGACGCTTTCTGCGGCTTTAACCCGTATCCTCCTCTCCTTCCTCTTTTTTCCTTCTTCAATCCTTCTTCGTCACGTCCTTTTCTTCGCCTACGTTCCCTCTCTTTCTCTTTCTTTCCGTCCTCCTCGTTCTCTTTCTTTCTCAGCTTGAATCAATCGAAACAATGATTCGTCGTGGCCTTGCGATAACGGTACTATGTACTTCACTTTTCAGGCTTATGGCAGCGCGCGGAATTAACAGCCTGTGTGACACAATCGCCGGACACACTTCCTGCTGTATTATTTCTGACGCGTGAGAGTCACTCTAAAGACCATAAAAAAAAGGAAAAGAATGCGACGTAATTAAAACAAATTATAGCTCTGTTCAATTTCTTGAAACTAATTTTACTTTCTGTATGTTCAAACTCGTGGCACGTAGTTTCTTTACTAATTGAAATTAGCATATTTGAAATGGAACAACTTGAAAGAGAATGACGCTTCAAGACGATTTTAATCTGCCGAAAAGTAAATCGATACAATAATTCGATTCATATTTTATTTTGAATGTCGACAAGGCACCGATCGGTCTGACAGAATAAAAGCGTACCTTACTTTCATTCACAAATACGTAAAACCGTTATCGGTTCGCGCGTGTTACATTTAAAGATAGGAATTCGCATTTGCGAACGATTATCTGCTAGGGTTAAGCTTGAAACGTAGTTTCATATCTAAATGCATAAAGTTATCTAATGGAACGACGCAGTAGTCCATAATTATTTCAAATACTAAGAATATGAATTATAAAAATTATAATTATATTTATAGACTCTATAGACTCTATAGACTAACAAATTACGAGGACAATGATTAATATATGATAACTTGTAGCTTGTAATGTTTTGCTGACAATATTAACTGAATCGTGCAAAACAGCGCAGGAACTCTTGAATAAAAACAGGAATAGAACCCTTTAAATATAATGTACGATATAATAAAAGACGCTTCTAAGGTTAGATTAAAAAATTTCTTAGGCATCTCCTCGAGCATCCTTGAATACACTGACGATAAAGAACAACTGTATAGAATGGTGGCGCGGTTCGATGGCCGCGGACTATGAATCCGCAGAGAGGCCGTACAGCAAGAAAGAAGTTTCCCGACGAATTGTTGGGAACAAAGAGATGGAACACCGAGTCAATACACGGCCCAAGGTCATTGCTACCCGTCGCCGGCGCATCCTCGGAATTTCCGATTTTCTTGTCATCCTTTTTTTCCCCGTGCCATGCCGGTGCAGACGGCGTGCGCCGTGCGAGCCCACCTCGCCAATGAATAAGACACGAAGAATCCAGTGAAAGCCCGTTTCTACCCGCGATAGACGCTTTTTCCTTTTTCTTCACCTGCTGTTGATATATGATGCGTGTTATGTACTTACTACAGACGAAGCGTGCAATAGGGAAACACGTGGAACAGATGTCGTGCGGTGCAAACTGCGTAACCCTAAAGCGTACAGTTCACTCTCGAAAACTGAGTTGCGCAGCGAACAACTTCTAGTTGCGAAGTTGCAAACAGTCGCACACACGTTTTAGAGCGCGTGAGTGAGTCATAACAGTAACTCACGATGTTTACAGACAATGAAACTTATTTTTAAAAATGGTCATGTTTCCGTTCACCTTGTTCCAATACTAAAAGCAAAGGAAGGAATTTTATAAAATCGAAGGAGCATAGAAAACCATTTGGACGTTTACGTTTCGGTCGTGTTTTCATCGAGCGACAGAAACCTTACGATATTCGGTAGGATGATAAGATAAACGATTGGATTCTTCTGATACTAAAGATAGATATCGACACCAGAATTTCAGGACATCCGTAGACATTAGATAAAACGAAATAACCATTTATGCGATACACCGAACGTTTATCGGGAATTGAACGACGCATATGCTTTGATGTTTCAAAAGGTGAATCGATAAAACAGAAATTTTACGTCGTACCTTATGTATCCTTTGATTTCTGCTTTAATTTTAAATTTATATGCCGTTTCAAGTATTAGTTACAAACGTGCATATTTATGAACATGTTTTTACGCGCGTTCCATGTAAATGTGTCTTACATGAATCTAATACGCTTAGAAGATCACGAGAGGCAAAAAAAAACGACTTATAACTTGATATACATACATGGAATTATTGAGAAATGTCGTTTCTTTCGAGAATTCAGGGTCAATAAAGAGGCAATTTGTAAAATGGTAAACAATATTGTGTCAAGATAAACGCAATAAAGATCTAAACAGATGATTAGATTAAATACCGATTAAGCTTTCGCAAAGGTTAACAGTCAGCGGTAAATGCAATCGATATAAATATTGTATATCTTATCGGGTTTTTCCAATCAGGCGTGAAGTTTTTTTTCGGATGATCTCTACGTTAATATCATATAAGAAACATTCTCTTAACGTGAAATGATAACAATTGCAATGAGCTAGATCGTTAATTTCTCGATCGAAAGTTCGTCGAGTGACTTTCGCAGATTTTCGATTCGATATAAATAACGGAGATAGAATGAAAGAAAACCTTTCAACGACATTATCGCGGAATCTTCCCGCGGGAAATTTAATCGGCGCGAAAGATAATCAGGTTAGAGGAAAATTTCGTTAAGGCTTGCATTCTTCCCATCGATAATTTCACGTTTGCACGGCCAACTTATCCATTTTTAACTTAACCGGTAACTCTATCGATAACATTAAACTTCTCGACCGACAGAGCGATCGTGCACGCATTTCAAATAAAGAAGAAGGTGTTTTCGCTAGAAAATTATTCAATCATTTTTATTCAGATGTACACGTGTCTAGAATAGAAATAATTAATCATTTGCCTTATAATATCGAATAATATCGATGGAAATTTGTGATTACAATCTCGTTCCGACGAAGGAAAATTACATTCGTAAAGATATCTAATTTGAACTCTAATTTTAATTTCTTATGACTAAATAAATATTATGTACAATATGATATTACATCAGCGACTAACTAAATAACTGAATGTTCGCTCAAATAACTATGTACTAAAAAAGTCATAGAGCAAGGAGTTAACATCGACCATGAACGTTGAAAACGACGCGATGTTCATTTATTCTTCCCAATTGAAACCGACAACCGAACTAAACCGAACCGATCGTTTTGCCACTGTTCGCGTAGATGTTCGATTCATATTGACCAGCATCCCAAATGGCACCGAATGGACTACTCTATCAGAATCGTAAATTGAAACGATCGTAAAGATTCATGAAGCGTCGTTAAATAACACTTATGTTAATGATCGTTCGCGCACACATACGCGTACGACGACGCACAAAATTGTTTCAATCTAGTAGAAATGTGACGACCGTCGTAATAAAAGCACATGGATATATGGCTGACGGCCAACGGTACAAAAATTCTTGCCGATTCTAATTTGGTCCCGATGTCGAGGTACGATCCTCCACGTCCACGTATTATTGTTCTCGGCTCCATTGAATAAGGAGTTGCGGCCATCTTCGACTAAACTTCATTCAACGGAGCCAACACATACCACACGCATCATGTGGTAACCCAATACAAACACGTGACGAGCGCGCGATTATTCGGGATGCTGTTACAGCGAAATCACTATCGAGTAGATTAAGCTGAAACTATCGAAGTTCGCGAGGAGTCGCGTAGCACCTGTTTCAAGGACCTCGGCGAACCTTGCGTTCGTGTACCGTAGCCGTCTAACCAGAAATCAATTTTAATCGATTTCATGCTCGGCCAGCCATCTAAACTCTTCGGTGAACCGAATGTACGTATTTGTTTGGAAATTTTGATACTTCTATTAAGTTCTAGATGGCTACACCATAGACTAAGAGCTAGTACACAATATAACATAATAGGCTTCCCCTTAACCTTTCACTAACTCGATATAACAGGTAAGGTTAGTATAATAAAGTTGATATAAGCAGCTTAAAAAGTGCTAGTAAATACGCTCTAATTTCCACTAGAGGTCGAACGTACGAGTTCCATGCGAATTGACTACAATTCCTCATTTGTTTTTTACTGTTCGAGCATTTTTACGCCGACTAATTTGCAGTAGAATTATCGTATCGATTCCAAATATGTATAAAACAATCGTTACGTTATAACGTAGACAAGGGTAATCCATGCAAATGTGTTGCACACGTATCACGATGCCATTTAGTGAGCCATTAATTGCATAGGTTGAAAATTATCAGGCTCTTATATTTGATACGGCGTAAAACCAAGAAACGAGCATTCTTCCGACAAAAACTACCGACTGCATCGATAAAGCATTTCCGTGACATAATCGAGAATCTACACGCGACCGATAATTCACATGCAAAAGAAAGTGTTGCATGAACGAATCACATACATGTCTAGATACGTATGTATATTCTTTGCATATTTCATGTATATTTCATGTATTCTGTTTGTATTCATAGAATGTTGTCCATCGTTTAAGTGGCGCCATTTATAAGTTGTCGTTTAAAATGACGAGTGGCTACAGAAGCGTTGAAAACATATTTCAAGCACATAGACGATACTTCTCTAAGAATACAGACGATCGTATATTTCGATAAAAATATTAGTTATTCTTAATTCTCAAGGTAAGTCTTCAAATTCTACATGATGACTATAGTGCCGGTCAATTACATATGTACGTGTATGTAGTCGTACAATTTCATTTCGTAATAATTTCATTTCGTTCCTGTCGGATTTCATTTCGAGTTCACAACTTTATTGACGTACGTACGTACACACACACACACACACACACACACACACACACACACACACACACACACACACACACACACACACACACACACACACACACACACACACACACACACAAAACTGAGGATACGATCGTGATCGACTACAGCGATAAACGAGATATCGATAATCTCCATGATGTAAAAGAAGGATGGAAGACGCGCTATGTTGTAGTTCGATATGGCACGCGCGATAATCGATAACTCTTTTCAACGACTAACCCTATACGGAAAAGGGTTAAATGATCGTGAACAGTGGCGTTCGCGAGAAGGCAATCACGTGTTTGACCCACGATCGACGGAACACGCATCGCGGGTCATGCAATACAGTCACGACTCCGCGCGTCATCGCGTGTATTGACAAAATGTTTTCTATTGCATATCACATGCAAGGCGGTACACGGTGATACGGCCTTAACTTGGATTACATGCAGAGACGACGTAGATCAACGTCTTTCATGATAACAGACCCACAGAAAAAAAAAATAAAAAGAGAAACAGCGAAGGATCACAGTTTTTACAAACATTTGCCAAGTAGCTTACACACGATAATGTTTACGTTTTGCACAATCTGTTTACACTAGAATACAACGTAGTAAAGTCTCCCGATCTTTACAAACTGACCTTTTCCTGAAAAACAGGCTTCTCTTTTGCATTGATAAAAAGAAATAGAAGTTCGAGGTGCTACTTCCTATCTGAAAAAAGATATTTATTATCGACGAACTTACTCAGCAGACGGTAGACGGCACAAATGTACACGTAGAATTAAGCAAACATTCGTATTGCGATAATGTCGTACGTTTAGAAAAATTAACACGCTCGAATATTGGCCAGGGTTCAATTCCTCGGTTGATAAAAGGTCGGAAAATTTCAACGAGAAGGTTCGATGTCAATGGATGTACACTTAATTCAGAATAAGGACACGGAAAGAAAGAAACGTAACAGCAAAATCGAATATTTACGACGTTTACACGTATGTATAGTCTCCGCATTCGAATTTCACAGTTCGTATCTCGCTATAAAAACTGAAGATAGACGACACGTAACGTACGTGAGCGTAAAAAGATCAACGTTTGGATACGAATAAATACTATGCGCGACTAACGATATATTGTATAGAAACGAACGTCAAAAAATAAAAAGCATATGAGAAGTAAAAACAAGGGGATTGCGTATTATACATTTTCTACGAAGATTCGCAATGTTACAAGAGCGAGGTACGTGGGTTCGAAAAAGCTGTTGATTTCTGGCTAAGTGTAAATAGCGAATGTACGCACTTGGAACACCAAGTGCACCATAAACACAAACATTAGTGATAAAGAAACGAGTAACGTTGCGTTGTTTCCCTCTTTATCTCGTCGACAAGGATTTAACACGTTTTACGCGACGATCAAAATATCTCTCGCTGATAATACGATGTAAACAATGAGTCCTGATAGAATTTCGTATGGTACGATTTAATAAGAAACGTATATGTAAATATAAAGTAGGAAGAATACCATTTTATCGTTATTTTTCGCGAGTATTTCAATTTTATTCCAACACGACGCCTTTATGCAGATTAGTTCGTAAGAAACATCGTCGACTTACGTTCCCTTTAGTCGTCGTGCAACGACGATATCTCTTCTCCCTTGTCTTCCATTGAATGCACAGGAAGATATGGCTTTAATAAATCACGCAGACCTCTCGAATAGGGATAAGAATCCGACAGTGCATCGTAAGCAATAAACATTTCCATAAAAAAGAAAATCTGATTTCATGAATTTCTCAATACTTTGACCATTTCCATTAGCCCAATTCACAAAACATCTTTGAACTTCATATCGGAAACCTGAGAAAGAAACAAATTCTATTAAATTCTATTTCGATGCTAAGCTAAAATAATCGACGGTAGACACGTTGCGACCCGATATAAAGTGAGAAAGGTAATGCAATCCAGATATCATTCGGCCAGTTATTTCTACGAGAAGTGACCACGGATTTGTTTCTTTGTTCCTGAACACGTTACTTACCAAGAGAACGCTATCGATCCATATGTTATGGTAAACGTAAGATCGCGACTAGGAACCAAAATATTCGAAGATATTTCGTGCACGCAGCAACCGAAAAATTTCAAGCAGACATCCGCAACGGGAGGAACAAGCTCACACGTAATCGCCTAGTGCGTATATTCATACATCCGTGTATTTCCCCCACGAGTAAGGGAAAGAAAGAGAGAGAGAGAGAAAGAGAGAGAACAATGACTCTAAAGACGTCGCGTTGCGCGCGTTTTCTTCGCAACAAGTTTTACATTACACGCCGCGGCGTGGCGGGACTGAACGACGAGCAACGGCGTGTTCTCGCTTAGCATACAGATAACTCTTTCGTTGAGCAAGGTGCACGATCGTTTTATAAATAATTCGCGCGGACGTCTAAAAGCGCCAAGATTGTTGAACCACGAGCAAGATTGCATGCAAGAACAACGAGTAATTATATACAATATAACGGTGCCATGCACACCACGCGAAGGAAGAAACGGACCGCGATAAGAGTGAACGCGTTGCTGCGAATATTTTTTTCCAATCGCGTTGAAGCTACTAGCGAAATCTTTTAAGTTTGAAATCAAAAATTTTGTTAAGAAAATTTCGCTCTTTTAATATCGTTACGTTAAGATTTATGAAAATTTAACGACTAATTGGTCATAAATCAGGACTAAATATGAGCAGTTAGCGAGGTAGGCTCTATACCAGGAATGCACGTAATCCTAGGTCAGACAACCATAAAAGTGAGTCATTAATATCCTAAATGCCGGAGTTTTGTTCTATGAAAACAAAAATGGTGGGGAGAACAAACACGTGAACGTGAATATATAAACCTAACTAAGTACGGCTACTGATTCATGGTAAATAACACAAAAGGAAAACGCACGAATTGCGTAGCGTACATGTGGCGGTGTGTTGGACAAGCGTATGCATGAGTACGAATGAATCATACTTCCGAGCAAATCGTTGAACGACGATTCAATAACCCAGCTGGCTTTTTTGCCGTGCAGATTTACATTTCATCGCGACGACTCGTTGAACATAATTAGTGATCCGCTCGTACTGACAACGTTCGACGAACCAAGATAACCATGATAATAGGAAATCTAAACCTTAAGTTCCAGGATTTTGGTTAGCTTTCTAAAACGTATTACGAAAGACAAGTACTACATTATCAAATCGATGAGCACAAAGCGAATAGCCTCTTTCCTATTAGGGCTCGTTATTGGTGGTCAGCGTTTTCTTTCATCCTTGTTCTCCCTAAACTCCTCCTTCCTTGTATCTACATATATATCTGTATGTATTCCAGACTCGAGTAAACATATACATATCCGTGCTTATATTTACATATAGTATGTACGGCTTCGACTATTGGCTCGTCAACTACGAGTAAAATCAAACAAAAACGGTGATGCACTACGTGAGAGCGACGAAAACACTACGTCTTTCTCTCCTTCTTATTTACCTCGTAAATACATTAGGAAATAATAAAAAGAATAAGCAAGGGGAGATATGCGGGTATCTTTTTATCGATACTTGGAATAGCCGCGAACTTAAATTTCGTGTAAAGATGGCATGTTCCAGGTATGTCATAATCATAATCATTCCATTGTTTTCGATGTCTATCGTAGCGAACGTTTGAAACGTTTCAATTATATGCATGGAACAGTGAATGGACTTCATATTTATCCATGTCCCTATTATTCCAAGCAATGGCCACCGGACAAGCAGACCAATGGCGCGTGGCAAGGACTTCAAATACAATCCGGAATATATGTTCCAGATAAAGAATATAATCCAATCTGTAACGAAGCATCGCATGGGATCGCTGGAATCAGTAGAAAAAATCCAGTATCGTGATCTAATCCGTTCGTCTGGTCGCTTTGAAAAAAAGAAATAATGTTTTTTTAAATATGCATTAGAATTGCTATATCCTGTCTCCAGTTTGGTTTTTTTTTTTTTAATTACGTAAACTCGCAATCTTCTGTTGTACAATCGTTACAATGCAAAAAAATGAGAGAACGATTTGAAAAAAAAAGCGAAGTCAAGTTGCGTAGGTCACGCACGTACAACGAACCAGTGCAGCGGTAGAGTGATAAATGATAGTGAGGTTTTTGATCGCAAGCCCGCCGAGCCCCACTACCATGAGAGACGAGTTTAATCAAGTGCGTGCGAAGAAAATAATATGTGCGTTAGTTTATAGTTCGGTAATAAAGAACGTTTCTAACGGAAGTTTACTTGTGTAGTATAACTGTACGAATTATGAATGGGAATCTTCATGTAATTTGTCACGTTTTACCAGCTATTATGACTAACTAGAAATACATTCCTAGAATTAAAGGTCGTTCGTAACGTTTCCCGATGTTGCAAGATTTTCTTTCACGTACGAGAGCGATTATAATTAAGCACAATCATCGCTAAACATTTAGCAATATAGTAATTCTAACACGTATATTTAGCAGCAAATCGTAATAAATTACCATTGTGTAAAAATACGTCCGTTATATTACCGAATACACGTAAAAATAGCGTATAAAAAGAGAAACGAAATTGGATGTTATTTATAGATCCCTATAAAAGTGTCATAATTGTTTTCGGTTATACCTTTTCGGTATATTTGATAAATATAGATCAGAAAGGAATGTTACATAAATAACAGTCGTTCGACAATTTATTGTTAATTATTAAAAAGTTATAAGAAAGATAGGAAGATAGCGATAAAAAACTTCAGGTAACTATTATACGTAACAATAAGAATAGTAAAGTTTACTTATAAACTCTATTTCATTTCAATGAATTTTTTGTATCAACTTACTTAATATAATTTTTCTTACGAAATTCTCTATGCAAGTCTTCCTCTCATACGCCATATTCTTAATACAACTATAAAAGATCACTGTTTATACAGCATTTTATTTTTCTTATTTATTTCTATAAAACTTACTCAAAAAGTTTGGCTGGCAAAACTTATACCCATCCAGTATAGGCGAGGGTTTACGCTTGCGTACATGTATAACGCAAACGCGTCGAATATAACCCTTCACCTTATCCCAACCGCTAGCGACTCAGCAGGGATAAGTTTAAAGATTGTAAGAGGCATTGCCCTGACTGGCGTGGTCGCCAGCGAACAGAGCCTCTGCTGGGAAATGACAGAGGAAGAAAAAAAGCAAGAGAAAAACAAGACCCCCTCGGAGCGTTCTGGAACATGCGTTGGCCAGCCTGCTAGATGGTTCTATCGCGCGCAGCCCAGCTGACAGCCCAATCAGCTGTAAACGTACACAAAAGCGTCGTCCAACAGGTCCATGGAGGACGCGTTCATGGAAACAGAAAATTCGATGCGTTTGCTTGCTTGAAATATTCAACGACTATAACAGAATTAAAAAAGACTTGAAAAATTGGCTATATCGAAGCGTAACGCGTTACGGAAAGATAATAACAACAAGCCACTAATTAGTCATAATTGTACTGGAATTCCCACTTTTAGAAAATTTAAATAACTGTGTATAACGATTAGAGAAACGATCGTTACAGGTAGTGTTTTTATTCGAGAGTATGTATTTCGTGGAACTTCTTTTATACATGATACGCGAATACGTAAAATATCGGTATCATGTTACTCAACGTGTATATTTTGCTTTGTTCGGTGGACGTCAAAATTTAAGACTAGAACTACAGGATTTGTATCAAGAAAATCAAAATGAAGAATTTATAAAAAAAAATATAATATAAAACTACAAATTATACATGCACCGTTGTACATTATAAAATTTCTATAAAGAATTGCGAATTTCAAGCAATCTGGTAGTCCTTGTATTAATATCACGGAAACACTTCCTCGTAAAAAAGCAAAATTGGTACGCATGCACTGTACAATAGTGTAAATATCTTAAGACCAAACACAAGATAATAAATAATATGAAATGAATTTACCGAAAACTTATTTGACTGCGTTCTAAAAGAACTTTCGTTATTGAGGAGGCAGAAAACGCACATACATAAAATTAATTACATAAAATTAACTAACAACTTTCTAGGGAATTACTTCTAGGAAATTTTTGGGTAAATGCTTCTTTATAAATAAGAATAGAATTAAAGTGTATCGTAAAAGTATATTATCATTCATTCATGAAAGAAAACAAAAGATTTATATTTGTTAAATAGTCAAAGAATACTTTTGCAGAGTACTGTACATATGGTAGGTGTATATTGGTATGGCCAATAGCATGGTTACGAAGGAACGAGCGAAGAACTTTCGTTGCGCGAATCAAAGTGACTGTATAGCAGCTTGGTTTGGTCGCTGTTGCCTGGCTAGACAGGAATCAAGCGAGGCTACACCACTGCAGCTTAAATAAACACCGGGAGAGGAACAAGCGCGGCGCACAGCAGCAGCTTCGAGTTTAGTTAATTCGGGTCATCGTCCTTCGTAACTCGTCGCGCATATTTAATTTTCCATGTAAAGCGTCCTGTGGACGAACGCATCACGCGGATGTCGCTTTCAAAGCGAATTGCACCTTAATATGCACTTTGTGTATATGGACATCGTCCACACACCAAACGGTTCTCGGGCTATTAAATTCGAAAGGCGCTCGATCGACTCGAGAAACCCGTAGTCAAATTGTACTCAATCGGTACAAATACAAGGAAAGTAGATATATATACTATTCCCTTTTAGAGAATTTCTGTTAACGGTATGATTTTTATAGTAAGGATCAACTTGTACCATCCATTTACTAAAAGATACAACTAGGAAAAGTCCATTTTCCAAGAGATCGTTTTAAACTTGAAAATTATTAATAATTCCATTATCTAGTAATAAAAAAGAATTTCTTTTCTTTTATTGCTGGGATAATATATGGCTTTGGGTTTTGAGGATCTTTAATAAAATACTACTAAATAAGGAGTTGATACAATTTTTGCATTGTAACATTGCTTTCGTTAAATAATTCGATATTAATAAGTAGTATCGTTTTTATAGAAGACAGAAATAAAATATTAATTAAATAAAATAAAAGATTAATTTTTGTAGATACTTCAGAATTGACAATTTTTTAGATGTCACTCTTTTAACAAATCGACGATACGTAAATGTTGATGTAAACTTGGCCAAATATTTACGATAGAAAAATCGATCGAAGTTTGGTGGTCTCGGGTGGAAACACACAGAGGGAAGAAGCAAAGCGTTACGTCAATTCCCTCTACCACTTATTGTTAGCCTTTACCACAGGTACTATGCTGGATATTATGTATGTACGGTTTTTTCAGAGCGATCGAAGCCATTCTGTACGTACGCGTTCACATACAGCAGAGAAAAGAAATGTCGCAAAAGGCTACCCGCGTACTAAAAGATAACAGTTTGAACGTTTTTAAGACGCGGCGGTTGAATCAGCTGTGAATGTGTACAAAACAAGACGGCGCGCATTATCTTGGTGAGATTGCCGGTTAAGTATCAACGAAATTATCACCACTGACGCGGAGTATTACGATGTCGTTGACATTGTGTGTAAGTGAGAAGTAATTTAAAAAATTTGAATAAAAAAAGTCGACGAATAAAAATATATACGAAAAAGAAACGAGGTAGACACACGAAAGGCTGATGGAAATGTAATGAGATGTTAGATGAGTGTAAACTAAGTATACAATGATCAATTAACAATGGAATAATAGATTCTTGTCCTACGCACACGTGCGGACGTGACGACAGAGCTATTCGATATGGCAGATTATACACTGTTACTAAGCGAAGAAAAATTGTAACTAAAGTGCACCATCAAGGTAAAAACGAAATGGGATGAGACGATTGTAAAATTTCAGGTATACGAAGTAACGGGAAAAATCGTATGGAAACGCCACACAAAATGACGGCCCTGATCTTCTCGTGGAAGGCAGCTGACAGGCCCCCGTCAGCTGAGAGCGTACACAAAGTCCAATGCCGTATGCGCACGTACTTTTAATCTGCGGCCTATTTCCAAGGGAGAGTTCACTGTCGTGCAAAATTCATATACGTTTGCACAACCCAAGATGATACTATTCTAATCACCTGAATGATTGCACATCAAATAAACAAACTTAAAGAAGAAAAAATAGTATTGCGTCGTTCCAAGCAGAGGTTGACCGAATGAAAACAGCATGGACGTTTCCTCAAATCGCGTTTCAAACATAATATTATTTGTAGAAAAATATTAACTCGAAGTAATGTACAAAATTGAAAGTTCTCGACGAATAACGATCCTTCGATTCGACGCAGATATCGTAAATAACAATTCCTGTGATAAATGCATCTATTGCACTTTCAATTGTCCAGGATACATTCGTGTACTAAATCATGTTTCACGGGACAGAGGAGATCACATGGGAAAATAGCAGTGGTGTTAAAGGTAGTGTCTGTAATGTTTTCAAAGCAAAGAAAAAACGTGTGCATAGACGAAGAGGGTGCATCGAAACAAGGGTTTACGCACCTCCATATGCATCCGTGGCCGCGGCAACGAGCGACGATGTGTGTCCTCGGCCTCTTCTCCGTCTCGAGCTTTTGATCACGGATCACGGCTTCTTCGTCTTCGCGAAATGCCACAAACAACGACGACGACAACTCGTTTTGATCATCACTAACGCGAAACAGTCGCATCCAGCGAGCACCGTACTGCTGATCGCCTCGGCGTCGTTCGATTTATTTCGGTTCGTCCGCAGGCGGGACGATATACGATGACCTATGCGCATGCGCTATTTGCGTTCGTCTATCTCCGGACATCACCGCCAGATATCGCTTATGAACAAATGCGTGTTACCTATCTTCTATTTTTTATTACATTACCAAATGAAACGCGGGAGATTTCAGGATGTTTAAATGAGTAAACAAGTGAACTACCGCTGCATTCGAAGCGTTTGATTCGTGTGTGACTGTAAGTAACTTGAATAAACTTATATATTGCACAAATGAAACGAATGAAAATTTTAATCGCATAGATGTACTACATGCTCGTATTTTCATAGTTTGAAAAAAATATGAATACTGATTGTTTCGTGTAGCCCATATATTTTCGTGCGCGTGGGCGAAACGTTTACTTTCACAAGATAATCTGTATCGTATGCGAATAGAAACAGGAATGCAGAAGAAGGAAAGGTACTTTAATCGCGAGCTTGAAAAAAGGCACATTAAAGCTCGTTTTACAATATATCATCGTTTAACAATTTTTCTCCTTTTTTTCTTCCATTTAAAAATGTGATTCTAATTTAGGTCGTGTTTCACTTTCGTGTAAAATCACGAAAAAACGCATTGCATGTTTGTTATCTGTCTGGAAAAAATATATATGTATGTTAAAACTATGTAGGAAAGCTACCTTTATTACTTCTTTCATTTCTTTGCGCAATTCTATTAGCTATTACATATCTCTGACAAAACTATTACAAAAGTTTACTATGTTGAATGTTTTTTTGTAAGAATATGTGAATGGCTTTCACACATATCTTAGTATTATAAAGTAAAAAAGTCGAAGTCGAGAACATAAGAAAGTACGGAAGTTCAAGAAATGAAAACGCTATCAATCATATAAAAACAAAACGATTTTAACGATTCGAACTTTATTCGAATCCTTCGAATCAATAAAGTTAATAACTGTCCATTTAATGGAATATAAATTTTCGTAATGCTCTTGCGCGCTTAATTCTCTAGAATTTGTTAAACAAATTTCGCGAATTGCTATAACGTAAAAAATACGTTTAAAGACACCATTCATCTCTCTTTTTTTCGGGCAGACCTACAATTTTAAATGCTCCATAAATGCGCTATGTCTGCCACCCTCTCCCTCTTTCTTGATACATTCTACATATTTACTTTTTACTGATCATTCACACGATCAACATTTCTCTCGACTTTCACCATACAAGCGCAGCATGAAGGATAACAACAAAGCAGTAGTACATAAAAAACTTATTTTTTTACGTTTGTTTATTCAATATGTATTTCCTTATAAAGTGATGTCCTACTAATTAAAAGTAAATGAAAAAAAGTTCACCAAACAATAGTTAATATATTCATTAAAATTCTTCTTCTCATTAAGGCAACTAATTTGTTTAGTATCATTTTACATATCTAGAGTAAATGATATATAAAGTATATGTAAAACACTAATATATGGTTATTTTTATTTTCTTGTTACAAGCCTTACATATTTAGAATATAATATGTATACTTTGTATATATACTCTTGTAATAAAATTGGTTATTTCGTATTCGATTCTAGAGATAATAAATATATCTAACGTGTAATGTTAGTACAAGAGAAGTGCGTGCAGAGGGTGGCAGCAGGGTGCGCATTTGGGAGTGCTATTGTTCCAGGGATCTACCAATCCCCACTTTCTATATCGTCTCACATAGTGACATTTAACTGTATTGCTTTAGTGTCCACAGAGCACGCTTGTTGTTGTTGTTGCTGTTGCTGTACCTGCTGTTGTACCTGTTGTTGAACTTGTTGTTGCACTTGTTGTATTGCTTGAAGCTGTATTGTTTTTGTATCTACAGTGCACGTTGTTTGTTGCTGTTGAGGTTGCTGCTGCTGCTGCTGTTGCACTTGTTGCACTTGCTGTTGCTGCACTTGTTGTTGTTGCACTTGTTGTTGCACTTGTTGCTGCTGTACCTGTTGCTGCTGCTGCTGTTGTTGTTGTTGCTGCTGCTGCTGCTGCTGTTGTTGTTGTTGTGCTTGTTGAGCAGCAGCTTGTGCAGCTTGTCTCTGTTGTTGCCGAAGTATGCTGGGCGGGGGATCCATGTGTTGGCGTTGATGTAATAACAAATGATTCTTCTGATAAAACGCTTTTCCACATTTATCGCACACGTGTGATCTTATATGGCAGCTACCATCCGTATGACGTCTTTGATGTTGAGATAAGCCATGTTTCTGCGCGAAACCACGACCGCAATCGGGACATACGTGTGGTTTTGGTTTCGGACCTGTTCCTACAGGTGGTGATGTTTGCGTTGCACCATGCATATGGCTGACACCGGGATTTCCGATGGGTCCATTCATCTGTAAACCCTTTGATTGTATACGCATTTCGTATATTACGCTAATGTTGATAATACCTGATGAGTTCCAGAAGTGTTGGGTGTAAGGAAGTGTCCAGGGGTTTGTTGGAAAGCAGCTGCTAACCCACAGAGATCTGTTACAAGAGTACGATCACCAGAATGTAACCTTAAGTGCAGGGTAAGAGCTTCCCGGTTTGAGAAGTCCAATCCACATTCCCTAAAACATTAAATTTAACATATGCAGATTTTAATATAGGCAGATATACACATTTAAACTATATGTTATTAAAATTATTGTTTACCTGCACATAAGAGATTTTTCGTCTGTGTTCGTATTATTGTTATGTATCTTCGAATGGGTTACCAGGTCTGTTTTTCGAGGAAATGCTTCTCCACAAACAGTACAAGCAAATGGAGTTTCTCCTGTATGTAAGCGCATGTGTGCTAGTAGTGTTCTCTTTTGGAGAAATTCTTTCCCACAAACAGTACACGAGTGTGGAACTCTGCCATGCAAACGACCATGATTCACTAACTCAAACTTTCTCTGGAAGGTTGCTCCGCAGTCGTGACAAACAAATGGATGTAAACTGCCATGGAAGCGCGAATGCATTGTTAGGTGATCCTTTTGAGAAAATGATTCTCCACATTCTTCGCAAACAAAAGGTCTTTCCCCTGAGTGGAATTTACTATGTGTCACTAAATGACGTTTTAAAGGAAATGATCTTCCACACTCTTGACAAACAAATGGACGATCTCTTGTATGTACTCGTGTGTGCGTTACAAGGTGGTGTTTTAGTGTAAAAGACTTTTTACATTCTCTGCATTGGTATGGTCGGTCCGCACTGTGAAGGAGAAGGTGAGTATGAAGACAGTGTTTGTGTGCAAAACTTTTACCACAATGAACGCAAACGTGAGGTCGTTCTCCGGTATGTACCCTTGCATGTGTTGTTAGGTGATGTTTTAGAAGAAATGACTTCCCGCATTCTGAACAAGAATACGGTCTTTCTTTTGGTACTCTGACCTGACTTCCCATATCCTGTTGTTGCTTGACCTTTGTTTCAATTTGTGTAGTGTTCACATGTGTTAAAACATGCCCAAAGTGAGCTGTACTATCTGTCTGGCTCGTTGCCACATTGTTTACATTGGCTTGGTTTGAAGCAGCTGCTGCTCTTTTCATTAAAATTTCATTGCACTCTTCTGCTGTGAGCTGTAGTGGTCCAAGAGGTGTCATAAAATGTTTACTCATAGCGTGTTTATCAGATGTAGTAAAAACTAAAGTATTTGAAAAAAGAGATGGTGGGGGTGTTGCATGAGCAGCATCACAATTGCAACCTCCCTTGTCGCATGTTAATGAAAATACATCATGATGTTTCTTAGTACGAACATGCGTGCCGTGCGTTTGATTATGAGCTCCAGCTGTATGATGAGTTGTCGGAGTCTGTTGACAAGTTTCATTCATAGTGAACATGGGTCTACGATGTGTACTGTTGGCAACTTTAGCTGGTTTAATGTCAACCTGTATTTTCTGACTGGATCCTTGGTCCTGATTATTATTCACAGCATAACTAATATTTGTAGTAAGTTCACCCTGTGCATTTTCTCGGGTTTCTGCTCCAGGTCCACCAAAGGACCAAGCATACCCAAATCCTGTGCCTACGTTGCCAGGGGTGGTGCACATGTTTGACAGAGGAGTAACGGAGGGGGTGGGCTGGCTGGACGCACTGCTCGTAGGCCCCTCCGTCTCTGTCAACGTATTGTCTGCACCATTTCTTTCCACTACAACAAACTGGTCGGTGGGAAATATTTTGAAAGGTTCTAAATAAACGTACCCGTCACACTCCAGTATCTCAGCTGTGGGTTTCAAAATTGAGAATCATATCTGCCTGAAGCAGCTCTAAGTTACTATAATATTTGACCCCTTGATATTAATAGACAGCTTATGAATAATCAAGATTCATAAAATAAAATATGGAAGGTGATAAACACCATGTGTTTGTCATCTGTCACATAAAGTATAACAGATGCTTGGTGTGTTCCCAAGTGTTGCTTTGTCAGACTTAGGAACACACAGTGTTTAGGTGAGGCGAGAGTGCCTGAAGAATTGGAGCAGGCGGCAGAGGGGGCCTGTGCGCTGTAAACCAGGTTCCGTAAATCTAGAGCCGTTCTCGTATTGTTGTCACCGCGCCACCGCGCGCCAATGAAAAAGATATAGTGGTCGGTTGATTTTTCAATATATTTGAGTTCGTAAGTTATTCTTCGTTTCGGTGTTCGGGCCCGCGGCGTCCACGGGTCTTGAAAGACAACCTCCACCTTCCTCTCACGGCACTCCCACACGCTCACTTACACTTCACCTTCTTTTCTCGTATTTCGCGGCACTGAACCTATACTTTGACATACATACACAAGCGGCCGATGGTCATTAATTTTACAGAATTGCATATTTTATTGTCCATACAAAATAGCCTCATATATCGGCCATTTTATTTGTAAACTACCAAAAAACAATGCTGCCAATGCACGCGCAGTTTTGGAGGGAGCAAACCTGGCATAGCGTCATCGAGTACTTCCGTACTGGCAACACTGTACCGCCGACGCGATTTCTTCCACCATATTTAAATGTTCACAGGTTACAAGTTATTAATCTTCTTTTCAACAATCTTTTTATTACTCGTTCGTTTCTTGATAAAAAGGTCTATTGAAATTTTTTCATATAACGATGTTTCATTATGAAATTTCTATGTGCAATTACTATAGCTACAAGTGGAAAGTGAAAGGTCTATTTTAACATAACGATAACCCATAATTATAGGTTTCGTAGTAATCAATTATCTACTTCAGGATGTAAAGGGGAAAACAAGTATGAGGTGATTACATCGAGTGTCAACAACGCTAATTACACTATAACTACTTTCTACGTGTGAAAATAATTATCATATAGTAGATATAACCATTATTCACTTTTTTAAATTCATTTTTCCGTATACAGATAATCTTATTAAATATCAAACTTCGGGTATCTCATACAAAGTTAAGTATATATAACTAAAAATTATTACTCCGATAAAAGTCATTATAAATTGTATTTATAATGTACTTCATTCGTAATGTTTTATGTACTATTGTTTTAGTATATTGTGTCGTAAGAGATTTCCTGAAACGTTTTCTAAACAATCAGCTTACGAATAAAAGGAAGGATGATTTTTGTGCGGTAATTTTTCGCTATGCACGCAAATAGTTCCATAATCGATGGGAGGTCAATATCATGGACGTAGGTTCTTGTGAACGTGATCGCTTTCGTCATTTATAGCTTATAGCTGATATCTGGCGAGTTATGAAACGTGGGGGCATCTAGGTGGCACGGGGACAGAAACAGCGTCGCCCGCTGCTCGGTTGGTCATCGTCGACGCAATAACGCGGACTCAGCAACTGATAAGCAATCCCGCACGTTAATGGCTCGCGCTCACGACTTGGCAAAAAGCCAGTGCGTGTTGGCGGAATGAGAATCTTACAGCCACGTCCATTCATTTTCTTCTTCTATCTCTTTCTCTCTGTGTTAGACGTAACACGTTGGATTAAGTGCTATCTTTACAAACTTTTACTTATCTTCACACTCAGGCGCCAAGAACATCTTCAACGTTTATTCACTTCTATGCTCGTTTATCTCTAATTAATGTCGATTACGGTGCTTTATTTCTTTGCAATCACTTCTTAATATTGTACCTAAAACATCATGGATATTTTTGTAAATTGATAAATATATAGACAAACAGTTTCACTTAATTGATGTATGTGAAATATTTCTTTCGTTAATTAATAATTAGAGATGAAATTAATAATTAGAGAGAAAATGTTATAATTTTTTTATAACATTTCAATGACATTTTTATTCCAAAGACATTCTTTGAGCAGATTGTTAAGATAGTTCATCCTCGTTAATTTATATAGGATAATATATTACTGTAACACAAATGAAGTAGTAAGTATGAATTTTAAATACTCCTGAGAAAGAAAATATTTTTTACGATATATACGATATATATTTAAGATATTTTCACGGAACAGTCAACGTTAGCCATCTTCATGTTTCAGAAGCTATGCCTGTTGCAGTTACAGTAGTTTTGTCTACCAGAAAGTAGTGAGAATTTTTACGGACGATTTGCACGGATTATACCAGCCTGACAAGATGATTAAAAAGACCTGCGCGTTCGCTTTAGCATAGCGTGACCCCTTTTTGGCACAGTAAATCCCGCAGCTTCTTATTCCACCCTTTTAGAAAAAAGTTTGCCCACCCCTCGGTTAACTGGTAAACGCCTCGAGCTGTCTGCACGCGCACCTGCTATGTATATCGCCCAGCCGTTTCTTACCACGCGACCACGACTTATGTCCTCTACTGATAGATAACTTTACAGAGCAAAGAGAATATTGTTGCATTTCGATGGAACAATATTGAACGAACTATCAAAAAAGAAAAATTCTTGATTTTCTTTGTAAGTATATACGTTTCATAAATATCGAGAGAGGGAAATTGCATCACTTTATCCTGTTTGTTCTCTATTAAAATCACCTACTCTTTTTGTGCACGGTCCGTGTCAGCTGATTACCATGCAGTCTCACACGTGACTTGATCTTGGAATAAGACGGATGCGTGAGGTGATTGCGTTATGTTCATGGATTCACGATCCGTTCGCAACATAGATTTCTCGTCGAACAGACGCAAGATGGTTCAGGATTTACGATTATTCGATGGTACACTCGGATAGGATTTTCTATAAACTCTCTTTAAGTATACGAAAGTCAATGTATTCTTATGAAGAGCAATCACATTCGCTGGTACTCTGTCATTTATATTGCAATATGTAATGTAATAATTACGTCAACGTTTCTACATTAACTTAGTTTAAACTACATTGCCAAAGACGAACTTCTCAAACTTTTCCACGGTACAATCGATTCCAACAGTAGTAATCGAAAAACTATTCTCCAAGTAGAAAATAAATTTTTTCCATAAATTTGCTCGGATACAGTACAGTTGGATGAACAATTTTCGTGGTAGAAGCCGTGAAGACGTTTCGATGCTGCAATTTGTAAGACAAATGCGTTGTTCACCTAACCATCTGTTAAGTATGTTTCGTCGTGAGATATGTTCAGATCCGACGATCGAGGGTTACAGATCGTCAGCGATGGGTAGCCTTTACCGTATCATCTCTCTCTCTCTCCTTTCTCTCTCCCTTCTCTCCACCTCTCTCTTTTCTTTTTTCACGAGGAAACACGAGCGTAGAGACAGGGTGGAGACCCGAATCCTGAAGCAGTGGACCGTGAATGCGATACCAGGTTTGCCATGCCTCGGTGTGGGGGTGGTACCGTCAAACAACCGTTCGTCGACCATCCCTTCGTAGTGCAAATCCCATCCTCCGCAGGTCAGTTGCGATCTCTCTCTATATATATCAATTATACTTCGATATACACTGTAGCTGTTTCAATAACAGTTTCAATTTTCCTTAGAATAATAATAATCGGTGATCGTTATCGTTAGATAAAAGTCACCAGAGGAAATGGAAAATACAATACTATATTATTTTATTTTTATTCTTATTCGGATAAATAAAATAAAATTTATTTGATCGTTATTTCGATGGGTCTTAGCAGTAAAATAGATGTAAAAGTAGCAGGTTCACAGAGGTACTCGATAGACTAGACTAAATCTAAAGGAGTTATATACCCTAGTCCGTTCGAAATCAATTTGTCACTCAAGGTCACTTTCCGGACTGTGAACGACGTCAAAGTGAACGGACATCGCGAATATGCACGAGACAGTGCTTTGCGCTTTCCGCCTTCGAAACAAAGGAACAAACGTGCAGCAAGAAGATAAGAGATAGAGCGAGGAAATAAACAAACGATATGGTGAGATTTACTTTTCAACGTCTTAATTAATTCCGTTGCAAGAAGCTAGCAAAAGTTTCTTAACTGATGTTTTTTTTTTTTTTTAGAGTGTACATACTTTGAAATGCAAGACTGCTAATCACAGCTGCGATAATAAAGAAGTTATGCAAGTTCTAATACTTATTCATGACATAACTTTATACGATTACGTCTCATCATCTGTAAGCAACGAGCGTGACATAGAGACATAAACACATGGCTGCTTTGAAGACACATGCTACTTCTGTCATTGTTTAGAAAAACTGAGGCGTTAGCGATTACAAAAGAAATGTAGATTAGAAGAATAGTTCCGACATCACCACCACATGAAATGCACCTGACACAGGAGTTAACCGTGAGATTAGAGTGCGTCAAGTTGTATGTCAGTCCCCATTCGAAGACACAAAGCTGCCTGTTAAACCGGTAGAGCAAGGTAATTAGAGTTTTGTGGTTGCAGACTATGTATCAGCGGCGTCTTTTTTTCTTGGCTTAATTAAAAGATGATTACCTAACGAGGGTCATCGATACTCCCAGTCACTAACGAGCTCCTCTGTCGTCGAGAACGTCTATATAGTCGAGCTATAATTTCGAGATTTCAATCTGACCATGGAGCGCCATTTGGGGCCATGGAGTTGCCTAAAAATGAATGTATCGGTATGCGTATCTATGAGGCTTAAGCTATGGGGCAATTAGTTATTCTGCATTCTTGTCCTAATTCGTCTAGCTTTTAGGATCAGTGGAAAGTGATTTTCGACCGTATCTTTTCATTGTTTCTCTCCCTTTTTCTTTCACTTTTTGCAATGACAAGTGAAACTAAGTTTGAAACGAGTGCATGGTAGGATGAGATCTAAAACGAGGTATTAAAAAAAATGATGTCCAACGAAAGGGCGAAATGTCTCCGCGTCCATATATCGCGATCAATCGTTTCCACGCGATAGATCACCAGTCACGTGCCGCTGCGTGCTGGTTCATCGATCACGATTAGTCGTACGACCTGCCAGAAGTTCATCGATTTTCGAGCCACCCTGAAATCAACTCGTGTGACAACAATTCATGCGTTCAGTGGTCGAAAACGATGCACCCTGTCCAATACGCGTTTTGCACGAGGCGATAGGAACCAAACACGATAGGATATATGGTTGATTCGATAAAAACATGACTTCTTACATATTAGATATTATATTGTTCTAGATAAGACAAAGATTGATCGAACTAGATTACTATTATCGTCTTATAGGAATCAAACATTCGACAAGAGGAACGTGAAACGTTTATTGGACTCTGCAAACCGATACAACCTTTTGATCTCCAATCCGTGTCTTGGATCGTAGATGCATCGCATATTTGAATTCCCAAAAGACCGGTGCAACGACATTCTCTGCGATACTGAGCCGAATATATGTATTTACAGGACTGAACTCTTGAGCAGAACTCTTTGTTCTCCTTCATATAAAATTCTGAGCGGTCTCCGGGGTACTTTGCCGATCAGTTCACTGCTCACTTTCGAATGTATTCGCTAGGGAATTTCGGGTTATGTTTTCCATTCTCGGGAGCGGAAGCGTCGGCCTCCTTTGATCTGACGACCGGCAACGTTAGCTTTTAAGCTTGTAAAAGTGACGAGCAGATGGTTATGATAACAATAATTTGATCGTCGATATAGTCAGCCCTTTTGCACGCACGTGTCAATATAGTATTTTTATTTATATAGGGTATATTAAAGTTTCGTGGTTCAGAAACTGTGTATTAGGCATGGCATAGAAGACTTTAAGCGAGGACCGATCGAAGAATTTGAGCATTTTCTTTGTAAGCATATTTTCTAGAATTATTTTGGTACGATTTGAAAGCACGTGGTTTGTAGTGTCAAGTCAAACAGTTAACCGGTTGCGTATTTGTCGGGAAAGTACGAATTCTCAAAGCGAAGAACCGGCTCCCTTCGAATCGATCGAGAATTAATCCGACTGCTATCACGTCTCGCAAACGTCACTCCATTGTCTCATTGTCCATTGGAGTGAGAGATAGCGATGGAGCAGTAGAGAACGAGAGATGACTTTCCTTCGTTCCTATCTTGCCTCCTTTTGAGATCCCGTCTCGATCCTATTGGAGGCCAAGGGGATTCTCTGTTCTTCTATGGGCAACTAATGCCATCGAACGAGAATTGAGGCTACGACCTGTATCCACGACTGGTTTCTCCGATTGCTTTTTATCGCTTTTTCCATATTTATTCATCAACTGTACCAATTAAGTTCCCGATCTTTCATTATATAAGTTAATGCTCCATCGAAAGAAAAAAACGAACACCAAATAAATCGAGACTCAATTTTATAATTTAATTTATAGTTTCATCGTTTATTTATTAAGAATATACAGGGTGATTCAAAGACAGTTTTCTCCTAAACCCCTTCTTTAAATTCAGCGTTATTCTTACGTTAACTCAACATAAAAAATCCAAAGTGGCATTAAACTAATTTTCATATACATGCTCTTTCTTAGTCGATACTTTTAAACAATCTACACGCAATGTAAAACTTCAATACGAGCAGAGTATTTTTCACATGCTTCTTAGTCGTGTCTCCATAGATGGGTCCCGATTATCAGATTATCAGATGGGTTCTCGATTCAACCGGTTTAGCTCTCGTTCCTCGGTCAACTCGGCCCGTTCTGTCGGCCGTTATCAGCGAAACATTAAGCGGACAAAGAACAGAGGGCTGCTACAGACTATAGATCAGATCGTCCTCGGTGATCAGGGTTCGTACATGGAGATTCCTCGAGTGTATCCGCTGAAAAAGGGCGTCATGCATGGCTCGCACCAGGGTGTCATCTGCACCCTCTGCAGCTCGACCAACTCTGTCGACGATCTTCACGGTCAATATAACGGATGTCGTAAAATCAATTAGTGGCGAATTGTGCCGCAGCCCGGATCGTGTGCACCATATACGCGGCTCGTAAAGTTCCTCTTTTCTCTATGATCTTCTCGGGGAACTGCGTGTTCCCCGATCACTGGTTCCACTCCGTGATCACTTCTCACCGGAGGGTGGCACAGGAACATCCACTTGCCATGTATCTTTGCTTTTCTCATCTTTAACCACCAGTGTTCTATTATAATTTTACATATTCTTCGTGAGTCGTTTAGAAATTGTATTTGAGTAGCTGCTTTTCCATGATTTTCTTACTGTCTACTTCGAAGTTAGCAGAGCTCTTTTAATTAAAGAGAAGATACTCTCCTTGCTTTAAGCCGAACCAATTATTTTGAAAATATCAAAATACAAATCTAAATGTATTAAAATTCTGTCTGTATCAAAGCAGTCTTCCAATCGTCTATAGAAAAATGCGAAACAGAACAGTAACAAAGGGAGGCATGTTTTTGTAATGAACAATAGATATCGTTGGTTGGCCGAAACATCGCGTTCCGGCATGACTCGAAGCTATACGGCAATTAGTAGCGTCATATTGATTCGCTTAAAATTTTTCGTATGTCGATTTCACGCCGCTCCGACAATAGCTTGGCTAATACCAGCGTTTGAATGGGCCGATTGGTCTTACAAAGACCGTGGCTTTCCTTTCTGTCGCGTTTCAATGTGCAGTAAATATTATCAGGTAGATACCGCTACGGCTGTTTTTTGGTGAATTGATGAGATTGCCAGTTCATTTCTTCTGCCTTTCGTTCGCTTTCTTTCCTATTCCCATTCCTTTTCCGTCGTTCTTCCAAGAAACCACCCCCGCATGAAGGAGCTTCGACGACATTCGGACAAATCTTTGGGCTCGACGCCGTAACCAATTCGAAAGAATTTCCCGTGACGACCGCTTCATTGTGCGTGTTTACAAGCTAGACGATTTTCACGTTGTCAAAAGGTTGAAATATTTTTAAGAAATACAATGAAAATTTGTAATATCATAGAGGCAAACGCATCGATGGAATAAATGGTTTAAACGTCGGCAAAATGTACGCAGAATATCGGCGAATATAACGTCTGTTAATTTTTTCACGATTTTTTCCTTCTTCCATTGGCAACGACTCGAATCTCAGTAAACTGTACAAGTTTTTATCGCCCGAGAGGCGTATATCTATGAAAAAGAGAAATAGTCCGCGTAAAACTTTGACACCCTTTGTGCGAACGTCACCCGTTACAACGCAGCGTTGCTTTCGCTAAGAGCCGGTAAAAGTCGAAATGAAGGAAGTTCTCCTCTGAATTCTATTTCCTTCGTCAAGCGGTTTGCAGCCTTGCCTATCTGTTCTCTCTTCGTCTGTCGTCCCTTCTGCCCCCTTCACCTCGTCACAGTTACCTCTCGCTACTTAGAAAATATAACCATCCCCAGCAATAAATCAAGCTATTTTCACTTATAATTATCAGCATAATAATTTTGGGTAACCGTAGATTATTCTTTGTAAATTGTTTCTGTCCTATTCATCTTACTAGAGGTATATATATCATAGGTATAGCGATGCTAATGGGTTTTCGACCGAATAGATAAGTGAATTGTATTTGACTTAGCGTTTATGATACTTAGAAACAAATTTTTCACACAAATTTCAGATATAGAACCGCCAGTGACCGACCAGTTACGTTAGACCGAACGAAAAGTGGAGTTCATTGTAATTCCTTACTGTTTGCTAAGAAGTTCAACGTTCATTGACGTGAGTAGCTATGTTTTACATTTTTCTATTTTTCCGTTTTACAATATATATTTTGCTTTTTATACTTTCTATAGGTCGGCTTCATCTTGATGCTGCAGCACTCTCTGACGATTAACCCATAGCCCGAGAGTAGGAGGAACAAAATTCGTCGAAGCCGTACGTCGGTCACAAAATTCATCCTCCAGCGACGAAGTTCGAGGAGTGAAAGAAAAGGTGGTTCTCCTTGCGGATACAACTTACAAGCTACAATTCTGTGGCTACGAAGCGGCTACACCCTTTTACGAACGCGCGGCTCAACCACTCATGGACCGACCAGTTTCGCCCCGAGTGGCAAGTGTGGCGGGAATTATGCAATTATTGCATTGCGCTCGCAATTGTCGCGGAAAACGGCGACTGCCTGAATGGCCTGAGTGTCTAAGGGGTAACGGGGCAAGAAAGGGGGATTTCCTCGTCGTTTTACTACCGACATTTCCCCGTACGTTTCGTTCTCTGTTTTAATTCATTCTCGTTGGCCGCAATCACGACCACGAATCGGAGATAAATACGATTTTGCTTTGCTTTCGAGCGTATGAAGTATTGAAAGATCTGCTCGAATAACAAAATAGGTATTCGCAGGGAATATAGTACAACGTAATATTTTTAATGTAGAATTGTAAAATTGGTATATACGTGGGAGTTTCGGCAAACTATTGTAAATCGAAATTTCGCTAGATTCCTGTATGCGTCGGTTTCTCACGATTTTCAAGGGAAAACCAGCCGCTCGGATGCGACATTAGTCAATCAAGTTGATGTATCGCGCGATGGTCTTGAATCTAAAATGCAACTAAACCTGACGAACATTAACAAACGTCCAAATATTTTCTGTATCATTATAGAAACGGCTTGTACGAGAAATTAGATAGACATTTACCGCAACGGTCGTTGATTTTCATCAAGAGTTCGAAGCTTGACCAATAAAAGAAAAAAGAAGAAATCCTGGGTATCTCTGTTAATAAAAACGCCAATCTTTTTGATGTATAGGTCATGGACAAAGACACATCTATGCGGGTACAATATAGATTATAACCGTGCACGTATACACTCACCGTTGGCCATTTAGGATATCCATTTGCGTTCGTACACGTTCCTCCATGGTATCATATATTTGCACGCACAGCGTTTTGTTGAATACAGAAAATAAGCCACGATTTTATATTAGAAATCCGACAATGCTTCCATTATAAGCTTCCATAGGCATTACGGTCCCGTGGAACTACTCAAAGATTTGAATGACTCACTGTTTGCAATAACTTAGAACTCAAGTGCTCGATAAAATCTCAGCGTGTACGGATGAGTTTTAATTTCGACGAAAATAATTTTAATCGATACAGCTTTATCGTTATGAGTGTTCGTTATTGATTCACTTAATTTCGTCTGTTACGGAAGAACGTTTTTTGCAGTCAAATTTTAAGACGTTGAACCAAAAAAGAAAACGACGAATATGAGGAATAAGCAAAGAAAACAACGCATCGAATTTTGCACTCTATATTTTGTTGTATCAGAGTCTACAAATTCCGTTGTCAGCTATCTGATGTCGACATAAATCAAACGATTGCCAGCGACCATAACGATCTATACTCTTTTGGCAATTAATTCGCCATCGTGTGTAATAATAACGAGCCTGCTTGATTTGTATGTTCGTGCCTCGGCAAATAATTACTACGATAAATTCATGTTTAAAACTCTCCGCTTGGAACCCTAAAACTTAATCACCTGCGAGGAAGACGCACCACTTGATCGACCGGTTATTTATCTTTCTTGGACGATGAAGAGCTTCACATAGTGGAACTGCTTCGATTAAAAATCATGGTTTCTATAAATTTCACGGGAAGATCAAAGACTCCTTCTTGCAGAGTATAATCGATCGAACAAACGTTCCTCGATTCCATTAAATCTATCTTATAGGAATTTTTATATGAAATCATAAAAGCTATCAACAAAATAATAACTCAACTCATAATTTTACAGGATTGTCTACCCATAAATTTTCCAAGAGAATATGTCAATTTCGAAGAAGACCGCTATGGGATATCAGCCCACGAGAACAATGTTCATTATGGAAACCAGTATTATACTTCACGGCGCTATGTCCGTACTGTACCACGCTTTATTATTTTATATCTCTCATTTTCTGCCATCGACTAGACGAATTTATAAATTGTAAAAACTATTAAATTATGTGCATCGACCAGGAAAAGGAACAATCAACGTATGGACGTCGAGGGGTCAGTGCAGTAACAACGAGACGATCCGCAAATAAAGAGGACCTGCAGGAAATCTGCAAACATGAGCGAAGCAAACGGGCCAGTCCATTAATATTGCCTCGTAGGATCTGAACAAGAAACGAACGGTGGACCCGAGGTCTCTCTCCTCGAGCAAAGCTATAAAAATTAATTAGCTTTTAGAAGGAGAAGTTGAACGGCGACTGTGCCTTAACTCGTTCAACAAAATCCATGAAGCCATCCTCCCTTGAAACGATCGTCGACCTCTCTCCGTGTTCGAAGGATCTAAGCTGGCACGATACCTGTAATGGATCCCCGATGGATGATCGATACGTTGTCCCACAAACAACGTTCGATCCAAAACCTTTTTCTCCGCGTCGTTGTTCCAACGTATAATTAGTCATTGATTCGATTCAGGAACATTTTGTTAAGATGATTATATTTTAGGTCTGGATCGTGTCTGCAAGATGATTCATTGCGACTGTGAGATTTTGAATCTCAATATATATATATATGTTTTATCTACTTTATCTATTTTCAGTGATGAAACAAATGTTCTTTTTTTACTTTCACTTTGAAATGATCTTTGCGGTAAAGATATTCAATTATAATTTTAACTTTCTGCTTGAATTTTAGGAGCCGAGAGGAATTCTTTGTTCTTTTCCGAAAATATAGTGACCCGCGTTGTACACGAAATTTTCGATAAAGTCCGTGTGTTTGCCAACTCTTCACATCGGTAATGTTTACTAGCGCTAATGGCTCGTTTTACAATTGTAGGAGGAAAAGAGGCAGCCGGGTAGAAAATGAAAGAGGGGCGTCTAATTTGACGTAGTACAGTTGTCATACAGCACAGAGGGAATTCGATTATGGCCAGTATCCACAAATTGCCTTCTAGTTAGCGGGAATATCTTGCGGTTGAACTATCGCGAGATAATTACACTTCAACCGCTATAATAGCAAGTTAGTTATAGAGCGGCGGATCTTAACTCGGGATCTGCGAGCTTGGTTGATCGAGCACATCCACGGGCAAAGGATCCGTTCTGTCACCGTTTACTTCTCGAGAAGACAAACTTCAATCCACGAATGTTTGAGGAAGCCGTTTACCAGTCATGTGAACCACGCGATGCCAATGTTAAACTGGCTTCTTCTTTTTATTTCTATTTATTTTTCTCCTTCTTCTGTCTACATTTCCTTCGTTCATATTTCCACGAATTCTTTTCTGGTTAAAGTAGCTCTAAAAATTGCAATTTGGTACGATCCCCAAGATAATTCTCGTGTCTACGAAATTGTACAAATATCGGAGATCGATGGAACAATCGATGGTTGACATATTTTTAACTACGAATAATGTTTCACGTTAATCTGCTTCCTTCTAATTAGCTTGTAAAAAATAGCATGGAGATCGAAAGGACGCAATTGAATAAATCAGAGAACTGAACTTTAATCGACATAGAAACGCGAGAGGAAAAAGAAAGCAGCCAGATGTAACGCGACAAGAGGTAATAGATATTTTTCCAAGATTTAAAAGTGTCTGCAAGAGTCAACCCACGGAACCTTACCTCACACTATGTGCACTGGCGTTCAAGCTCGAGAGCTCTTCGCCTTCGGAACAATAAAACCATTCCTGTGGGGGAGTGAAACAACTCTGGAAACCGTTCTTCAGATTGCTGATGGAGGCACAGGTAGATCTCTATTCGGCACTTGAAAATAAAATTCTTTCGTCGCAGAATTCTCTCGTTTAACGCATTCAACGTTTAATAAGTTATTTATATATTTGGAAATGTTTGCAAAAATCTTGTCTCTACTAATTTCCTCGCCGTTAGAACTTACTATTTTGCTATACATAATGTAAAATTCCTCTGCTCGCAGGGTCATAATTCACACGCACAAAGAGAGTCGAAACGCAAAATGACAATGTTCCCGACCAAAAGGATACTGCGAAACAGCAACTTTACAATCACAAAACAGATTTTACGAGGCAATTGAAAATCAGAACGGGATGACTTTTGTTCGGAGATCTTTTATGAGCGCCAAAAGCGTGCATATGGAGACGGTAGTTGGTGGACGAACCCTCGAGGACCGAACAATCGAGTGCCCCAAGAACTACCTACTCACTTACAGACTCTCACCTCGACTAGTCTACTTTTCTCTGTCTCTTGTTCTCTCTCTGTCATTCCATTTCTCTCCCCCTCCCTTTTAACAACCCTGTCCTGCGGCACCGAGTCATAACCACAAGGAGTATAATGGGTGGAAACCACTGGCGGCTTTTCACTGCCACTTCTTCGTCCCGCCAATTAATTTCCGTGGAGCCGATCTCGTTCCTCAAGGAGACCACTCAAGAGCTGCCGATGGATGAGCATAAATCTTCAAATCCGTCGTGTCGCCCTTCTTTCTCCCCTCCTTTTGCCTCGTGCTATTAACGCGTTTAACTTGTGAGATCCACCTGAGTTGAGAGTAAGACCCTCGAGTGTTGACGATGGGCCAGTCATTCATCTTTTTATGACCGGCTCCTTTAAGACATCGTGCACGCGTCTAATTGTTACCTGTGTTTTATAGCTACTAGAATAAGCTATGTGACGGTATATGGTTCTTTGAAGAGGAAAGATTCAGAGGAATTTACAATTTTTGAAAAGATAGAAAAGAAATTTCTTTTCTCGTTCGAGAACCTTTGGGTAATATTTTTTCCAGTAAAAAGTAAATTTTTTTACCAATACGTAATCTGAAGATAAATTACGTTCTAAATTTCCCTATTGTTTTATATCTTTTATATTTAATTCTATTTATTCGTAAGATTCGAAGGATAATAGTGACGATGATATATTGTTGCAGCTACTGCAATATAAATAAGTAAGCTAATGGAGCATAATTTCACGGAGCCATCCGTGGGAACCCGGACATCTTCTTCAGGAACATCTGCGAATAAAATATTCGCGGTGCACTGGTGGAAATAAGGAATCGTCGCGCAGGTGATCCATTTCAGAGAACGCGGGCAGCTCTCTATAAGTGCCTAGCCGGTGGAAAAATTGAAAAGCCGCGCTAATTCGCGCGACAATGCTTCCCGGTTGCACGCCGGGACGAAAGTTTATCGCGAACCTCGCGAAGAACGACCTTTGGCTAGTCGCCAGTCGTGGTACTATCTTGTGGGACTCATGGCCAATGACGAGAACTACTCATGTCGCGCTGATTTGCATAATTTATTATGGACGAACGTTTCGGTGACAATTTGGTCAACATCTTCCTACGTTAGGAAAAATTTCCCAGTCAATCAAACGCTGACTTTGTCCGTACTATTGACGTCGATCATCGAATACTTTCTTTCGCAATGTATATGCAAAAAGGAAAGCTTCTGTCTGAGCTTCGATTATTGGTAATCATGTCCGTCCATTACGACCGGAAAATAGCTGACGAAACTAAAGCTTCTTTACGTTGATTTATGAAAAGCTTTACATTTAGAAGATGATCGTTTTCTTGTTATTTGTACTAATACCAATGTCGATAAACCAGTAAATTTATTTTGTATGATCGATTAGGTGAATCCAGCAGGCTAGGAGGCAAACGACAAGGATGCACCAACACGCGACTCGTAACACGGAATCAGAGCCATGGCCCTCGGTAACCTCGACTTGCCTGTGTGACGCTCGGTGATGGATGCACCGGCATTTACCAAAGTCGCTCGCCAGCTCGCTAGAGTCGCCTAGACGATAGGAAGGATCAGGGTGTAAAAAAGCAGCGACTTGGTCGGTGGAAGGACAAAGGAAACGAAAGAAAGAGAAAGAGAAAGAGAAACGAGGGGGAGGAAGAAACGCGAGATCCAAAGACGGTTACAGAGGGGAAGAGAAAGAGAAATGAGGGAAAAAGGAAGGGAAAGAGGTGTGCGCGCGGAATTCAGAAGCGGAAAGAGGGATGAAAAAAAGGAAAGGGGGATAGAGCAGACAGGGAGTTAGAGTGAAAGAGTAAGAGGAAGAGAGCAGGGATTAGATCTTAGGGTGAGTGGGTAGGATTGGATTTGGCAGAGGCGGCTCCTCACGTTGGTGGTAGAAGGTTGCAGGAGAAGGAGGAAAGGGGAAGCAGAGACTTTGGTTGGTGTCCGAGTGGTGGTGGGGTTGCAGATGGGGAAACGCATCGAACCAAGGGGAGAGCGTCAGAGAAGGAGAGACGTAAGTGACAGAATAGGTAGTGGTGTAGGTGAACTGGACAACCACCAGAACTCTCGCCAGTATTTAAGGGAGAGTCGCGAGCGTAGCGCGCCAGTTACTACGGCCGATTGCCTCCACGAGGTATCCCCGTGCTAAACGGAGCCACTGTGCATTGCACCGATTTCGCTCGAAAGAAAAGGGCGCGAAAAGTCTCAACCACGTGACTCGATTTTCCGAAACATCTCTCCCTTCGCCTGTTCTACTTGTATAATTCGCGACTCCGTTCCTTCGTTTGAGATTCATGTCGATTCAGTGAGGAGACACGTCGAAACTCCACGAGTTAGAGCTTCCGAGTTGACAATTAACATTCGAAAATAAGATTTGAAATCCTTGATAGGAGAAGTGAGATAGTAGTGGTTGAGTCCGTGATAGCCATCGAATATGAACGAATGTGCGTCCCGTGAGGAAGTTCGCAGCGGTTCACGGAAGTGCACTATTTATGGAAGAGTTTGAACCGCCGCGCCAAGGGCTCTTTGGAACTTTCGCTCGTGGACCGTGCAGATGTGCGTGCTACCAAGGTATCGTAGTAAGGTTTTTCAGCTTGTTTCAAGAGAAAAAGAGTTTTCTAGGAATCGTCTCTTTTATCGCGTATAACCGACAACATATTAAGAATTCTTGAAAAAGCAGCCGGTCAAAGGAAACGATACGGATACATGTAATTTTTATCTCGTTCTTTCAAACGCGATAATATTTTCGCGAACTGCATGAAATCATGTGTCATCGTTCCAAGATTAGATACTACCGCAATTCCAAATTTACGTCATGATTACTTTTATCACGAAGCTCGCTAAACTCTATAGACGGAAGGCTAATGTTTTATATAAAAACCGTTAAAATTTCTTTAATTAAAGAAATTAAAGAATTCCAAGATTCCAGAATCTTTCCCCACGTTTCTATCTTACTGCTCGTTTTTACTTGTCTTCTGTCTAAGTCTCCGAGAAGAGGGATTGTTTTGCCGCAGCAATGGAATTTTAGGACGCTAAAAAGATTAAAACATTACAACATTCAGATATCCAGCTATTATTTCTTATTTTCTTTTTTTTTTTTTATTTATTTACAATTTATGTGTATATAAATATGCTGGAGAAGAAAGATTTTTTCGATGAGAGAACATTAGCAATTTGCGGAATTTCTCGAGAAAAAATAATAAACAGTCGTGGAACATATGGCTGTGCAGATATCATACGTGTTAATTACGTAAGAGCCAGCATACAGAGGCGCGGCTTCTTTTTATCTTGCCGATGGAAAGAAGATGATCGAGCCTGTGATGGCAAAGCGCCAAACAGTTCTCCATGAACGACGAGAAGAAACTGCGACAGGATCGCGGGTGGTATCGGCCCCGGTGGCTTGTCAAAGCCACGGCTCGGTGCTTTAATTTCTTCAAATCGAAGTTGTACGCCAGAAATTGATACCTCCGTTACACCGTCCATCGATCCGACCAATTCTCTTTACAACCTGTCTGTTATTGAATTTACCAATAATACAGATAATTCAAAGAGTACAGAAACGAACAGAGATTTCACTTTGAATAGACGTACGCTAAATTATTACGCATAAACATGCAAAAAATTTATATAGCGATTTATAATTTATTCTAATCATAAACTCACACGAGAAAAGAAATATTTTCATATAGCGGGTTTACGTAAGTTTATCTAATAAAAAATAATGGTAACTGAAAGAATTTATTTGACAAATAATACAAAAGTCGAACGATAAGTATATTTTCATAAAATTTATTTTATTTATTCTGAGAAGCTGTATATCTGAATAATATCACAGAGGAAAAAGCTGGTCTGTAACGTTAAGCTGAATAGCGAGAGAGGAGATGTAACATGAAACTCCTCCGAATTCCTCTGGCCAGAAAATAAAAGGATAGAAATAAAATTCAATTTGCTACCAGGCATCGTGGCGGATAGCTTAACGAGGCAATAAATATCGCGTGTGTCCAGGGAAAGAAGGCGAATCATTTGGATCCCGTACTCGATGCTGCTGGCATTTGGGCTGCTCCTGGTGCTGTCGGACGCCGGAGCTGTTCACCAACAATCGAACCTCCTCCTACCGTTCACGAACGTCTCGTTTGGATTCGCCAAGGCCGCAACTAATCGTGGTATTTCAGTCACCAGGATCCTGCAGGACGGGGAACTCGAACGGGTGATTCGACTGCCTGGAATTTGCGCCAAGGAGACCATCGTCAATTGGGGGTAAACGATCTTCATCCTGTCTTTAAAAGAAAGCTCTTTTGTTTTATTAGTTTTAAGAATCAAAGATCCTCTTCGAATTTTCCTTCCTTTTCTTTTTTTTTTTTTTCTTTTAATATTTCTTTAAATCGTAAAATCTAGGCTATTTTCAATAGCATCGAATTTAATATCGATATCTCTCGTTTAATCCTTAGCTACAGAAGAGTATATTTATTATTTCATTACCATTTGAGAATTCGTTTATGTTTTCAATTCAAAGCAAACAGTTACGTTCGAACAACCTTGTAACAGTGATTTTAATAAATAAAATTACCAAGAAGCTTAGAGTCTACGTATCTATAGTAAAATTGCAAAAATACGAATGCCTGTGGTTTAAAATTTATTGCATCACACAAAGTCAATTCTTTGAAATGTTCCTGCATCGATTCCCACCTAGTCGACTCACGACCGCGTGGTATACATATTAATCGCGAATAAACTTCGTGAAAACACTTGGCAAGAATTTCTTCTTGAAACGCAAAGTTCGATTGTTTTTCCGATCGACGTTAGAGCAACATCGTAGCATCCTCTTTGCCTGGAATAACATTTCCTTCAACTAGGAGGGAACAAATCTCCCGAAGAGACAGCATCTCACGACTACAACCCTCCCGGTGAAACCGTAGGAGTCGGTGTTAGCGAAGAGGAAAACAATGCCTCCTTTCAGCATTGCCAATACGCGTGGGAGCCACGAGACTGGCTACGTATGCATTTAACTTCGGTTACCTCTTTCAATACGCCGCGCGTCGTCGTTTTTACATCGACTAACTGATACCGGGCATACGTTTGCAGTTTACTGGACGCGCGTCCTTGTCAGCCGGAAACTGCATAGAATTACCACAGCGCTAAATCGAGTCGGTCGGCTCTTTTTCTTTAAAAAGAGACTCGCGTATTTCCCACGTGAGTGTGCCTCTTCTCGCGGTTCTTTCTTTTTGAAGATCCGATGCGTCCAGATGCTTCTTCTCCCTTGAAGATTTACGACTAAAGGTTTAGAAAATAATAGAAAGATTTTCTCGGGGGGAAAAAAATTGAAAAATTGTTCAATTCGCCACCGTCCTCGAATTTTCATCCCAATCAATGATTGATTTCAAACGAAGCAATAACGTTAGATATTCCGGTTGAACGATCGCATGGAAAGATATTTTTTTTTTTTATTTAACAAACGATATTATATTTTCAAACACGAAAATTAAAAGCGAAGCGTACTTTATTCAGCAAGTAGTAAATGGTTATATCGTGTTTTGTTAAATTTTCGGATCGAAAACAATTTATCGCGTACAGCCGTGGACAGCGACCGCTAAGCCAACCGAGGCCTTAAGCCGAAAAGCGGCAAGTTAAGTAAGCAAGGATTAGGTGGAAGCAGGAGACCGAACATCGAGAACGGTCCCAGAGCTGCTGGCCTCGGACCAGCGGTTGTAACTCATCTGCGGATACTCTCACGAGGATACCAGGGAATTCCACGACCGCGAAACGTCACCTTGCACTTAAATCGGTGAAAGCTCTTTTGCTGTAACGAGAAAAGCACGCGGCTTGCCTGTTCTCATGATTCGCCAACGACACCATCCTTCTCGAACCATCAATTCTTCAACGAGAAACGAAATCTTCCGATTCGATGAATACGTTAGAGAACCCCAATCCTTTTGGTTTACGATTTCTTTGGTAACTGTTTACACGTTTGATTCGTAGTAACGGGTTACGATTATCAGCTAGATGAAAAATAACGAAGAATGATTCTACTTGTATCAAAGTTCGCAAAATGTGAAATTAAAAGGCGAAAAAATAGGATCAGGGCCAGAAGAATTGGTTGAATGGTTCTCGCTCTATGTTTAATTGTAAATAGTGTTGCTAAATAGAAGGTTTATCGTTTCTTAATCACTCAAAGTGATTCGTACGTAAGAAGTAGACGAAAAGACACGTATTGGAATGAGAACGCATGGACGGAACATTGTTATCGGGAAACAGCCGTCGACGAATTTAACGACGACCATTTAACGTCGAAGATGTTTATCGACGAGTTGAAAAGAAGGCGGGGGAGCATCAATCATAGCTGCGAGTTAATCACGAGGAAGTATCGTGCAACGCGTGCGTGTGATCAATCTAGCGTGAATTACTCGGGCATCGCGTTAGGGTTTTAGCTACTTTAAATGAGCGTATTAAATTAAATTAAAGGTGCGTCTCTTCTTCTATCATTCGTCGTCGATGTGAAAAGAACTAACAACTAAAAAAACGCTAAAAAGGAGAAAGCTCGAGCTACTTGAGAAGAATATTTTTCGCGTTATACGCAACTGATAGTTTATTCAAATCCATGTTAGGCAAAGATAATTCTAAGTCTCGGCATATATCGTCATAACATTTTTAAATTGCAGTGATTTAAACAATGATTCTATTCTTTATAATACATGTATGACTGTGATAGAGATACGGACGTAGCACTGAGGCAGGTCTGGCTACAGGAGACGGCCAGAAAGGTGCAACTGATATACGAGGGTGGCACGCTTACTGACTGCGTGGACGAGAAACTCGATGTCGGTGACGAGAGATCCTGCACATCAAGCACGCACTTGGACGACGATTACGACGATGAAACGTCCGTCGAACTGTTCGATGTGGACGATCAGGAGGACTCGTCGAGGATCCCGCAGGACCTCTCCTGGCTCTCGTCCACGTCGGATCTACGTCATCGGTGCACCCACGTAAGGAACAGGGCGCGAAATCAATTGATTTCACAACATCGACGAAGGTATAAAAACTATAATAACAAGAGAATGTATGAAATATAGCATAGAATAAAAAAACTGTGATCTTGTTTTATGGTATCATCTAAGAATACAACGAAATATATCGAGATTCAGTCATTGAATCACTTTCGATAGAAATAACGAATAAAGTCTTGGATGAAGGTTTTTTTAACCAGTCTATCTCGATGTGCCAGTTAACTTCTTTCTTCAAATATACCATAAATACACTTTCAGCTTTGCTAAGTCGATAAATCGAATTTTTAAAATAGAAGAATTATCTACTTGTCGTACTTGTTACAGAGATAGAGAGAGTTTTCAGTTTTTCTTTATATATCACGTAATACAGGAAATACTCGAAGCTTTTAAACGGAACGAGCAGCAGTCACCGCCAGAGACGAGGTAAGAGCCGCTCGCGAAGGGACTTGTTGATGATCCCGGGGACACAATGGTGCGGCCGCGGTCATCGGGCCACGAAATACACGAATCTGGGCGGTTTTGGCACGGCAGATGCCTGCTGTCGCAGACACGACACGGCGTGTCCTTTTTTCATCCCGGCTTTCGAGACGCGCTACGGTCTTTTCAACTGGGGTATCTCGAGCATGATGCATTGTGCCTGTGACGAACGGTATCGAACGGTATCGATTACAGTACTGCTTTGCTAACTGGCCTCAAATCTGGCCAATTAATTACGGAAGATCTCTGTCAAAGTCCTGTTGCATTACTCAATTAATATTATTATTATGGTCGATTGACCATATTACAAATCGTAAGTTACAAATTATCGATGCTAAGAAGTTTCACGTGAAATTGATAGAGAGATAGAGTTTAGCTGGAATTTCCTATAAGGACGCTTTCGCTTGAGTTAGACGCAGCGTTCACACACAGAGATTTTCTAACAGTGTGAGACGCTTGTAGTACGATACATCGAAGAAGCGTATTTCGCACAAACGATCTCCAACTATTGCATTTGCATCAAACGTACGCGTTTTATAGGAAATTCCATCCTTAGACAGCAGTAGCCGAGTTGTCTAAAGTTGTCAGTCATTCTGTATAGAATCAGTTGAACGTCGGGATTCGGACGTCGATGTCAGACGAATGAAATAAAAAAGATACATTATCAAGAAGTAGCTCCAGGAGTAAAAATGAGCAACTCTTAACGAGATAAAAGTTTGGCCAGTTAGCAAGACAATCTGTAGATTCAAATGAATTTATCAAAGACCAATCCGAATGCGAATCGAACTTATCAGATTCTTTGTCATATTTACAGATTTCGTACGTGTTTAAAGATGGCAGACACAGCATCCGCGAATTTTATCGGCAAAATCTTCTTTGACGTTCTAAGAACGAAATGTTTTATATTGAAACCGCAAAAGGTTTGTACGAAATGGTCCTGGATGGGCAAATGCCAGCATCACGAATACCGAAAGCAGGCTCATGTCCGTGAAAATGTTCCTTATCATTGAATTAAATGGAAGAGATTTAAAAAGAGAGAGCGACGAATGTTTGAGAATATTCTTTTTCTAGAGATGTCAATACCAATTCTCAGGGATGTAATAGTTTATCGAGAGTATTCGATGATGGGCCGATCGGTCATTTTTGGGCAACAGATCACAGATAAAAGCAGTCATCCTCTTTGACCGTCTGAATGACAGAATGACAATACGTAGTGGTCGCTATAGAAAGTGTAATCATTAGAGTAGATTGACCACAGTTTTATATCATATTTCAGTTCCTTGGACCGATTCTTTGTAAGATCGAGTTAATCTTCATTTATAATTGAAAAGTTAATTGGTCGAGTATCTGGAATCTTTCAAACATATCAACTACGAAAATTATATGAAGCAGATTTACTTATATAAAAGTGGTTTATATTTAATTTTTCATATTTGCAAGGTCAGATTCGTTTTAGGCTGCTGATTTTTGCTTAGTGGCTTAATGGTAAAATGAAATGAAACGGAGAAATGAAATCGTTCGAAATAGACAGGGTATCATTTTTATTGTCTATATACTAACTATGTAGTCGTTATTGTCTTTGAAAATGCCAAATAAATTATTCTGTAGATAAATTATAATAAAAGTGTACATATCATGAGTAGCATAATTTTTCAAGCATAAAAAAACTAGAAAAAATCACTATATTAACAAGTAGTTTAGAAAATGAAAAAATCTCTTTCCTACAAAATTGTTGATTCTTGTAATTAGAAATCTGCGTAATAGTTCACTTACTTTTATCTTATTATCTTGGTTACGTGTACGGTAACGCTGATTCCGCGTTAATTGTGCTCGTGCATGTATTCTGTATGATTGTATTTATGTATGAATGAGTCATGTTCTTGCGATGTAAAAATGTTGAAAAGAAAATCAAGATTGTAACGATACAAAAGTATTTAAATATTGAAATATACGTTGTATTTAAATGCGACATATAAAAAATAAGTGTAATAAGTTAAATATGCAATATCTCCTCGTATTGTATAAATGAAAATAATTCATAGATATATAAATATAAACTATCAAAATTCTTAACAGTAGGTGCATCGTTGTAAATATGTATAATAGTGATATAGTACTAACATATTTAATAAAGTATGCATTATAAAAGTAATTAGAATAAAACCTTATGAAAATTATCAAAATTCATATACATAATATCTTTTGCATCTTCCTCTGCAACTATTCGGGATTTGGATTCAAATGAAAAGTTGAATTTGGCGCGCTTTTAAATGCGCACGTGTTTCCGTTATTTCACTTGCACAAATTGCGCGCGGTTTATCTATTTATATTATATTATCTGTTCTATAAGAAAATAAACGTTTAAAACTGTTAATCCTGTACGAATAATTGAAATTTCTAGTATTACAAATTTCTCCTGCCTCGTATTAAATGTAGTGCATTAATAGAAAAGATTAAAATCTATTTGTCAAGCAATATAAGACATTTGGAAGGAAAGATGCAAGAAAGTGAAGTGAGAACAAAGCATGGTAAAATCGTTTGCTTGTCGTCGGAATTAGATTTAGGCATTACGTTAAAAGGCGGTCAAAGTTTCAGGTAATCTTTTTAATGACATAATTAATCTTTTAAAAGAACATAACCAATATTTTTTTAATATTTCTCATTTGTCTAACATAATTTTTCCACGAGCTTTGAAATAACATAGTCTTGCTTCCTACAAATAACGTATAAAATAATTTTTATAGATGGTCTAATTACAATAATGGATATAGAGGAGTCTTTGGTGGATATGTTTGGACTCTTACGCAACATGATAGTCATCTATTCTACAATGTACAAGGCCCACTAGTAGATTCTAAAAATTATGACGCGATTCTGTCCGACTATTTCAGATTGAACGAGCGTTTACAAGACCTGTGCAAAAAATGGACTGCTGCGGATCCACATTTTAAGGAATCATTAAACAAAACAAATGGTGTTAGAATACTAAATCAAGACGTTGTTGAAAATGTATTTTCTTTTATATGTAGTTCTAACAACAATATCCAAAGGTTTGTAGGGTAAAATACTTTAATTTATATATCATACGTTTAAATACATCATTATTTTAGAATATCAGGAATGGTAGAAAAATTATGTATGTTCTTTGGTGAAAAAATTTGCTCGATCGAAGGCAAAGATTATTACAAGTTTCCATCTATTGAGGCATTAGCAAGTAAAGATGTTGAAAGTAAATTAAGAAAAGAAAAATTTGGGTATCGTGCGGGATATATAGCAAATGCAGCAATGCATTTGATAGATCTTGGTGGAAAACAATGGCTTTCAAATTTACACAAAAAGAACAATACATCATATGCTAAAGCTAGGGAACAACTAATTATTCTTCCTGGGATTGGTCCAAAAGTTGCAGATTGTGTGTGTTTAATGTCATTAGGTCACTTAGAGGCTATTCCTGTAGACACTCATATTTTTCAAATAGCTAGAGCAAGGTATTTACCTCATTTAAAACAATATAAAACTGTCACCCCAAAAATTCATGAAGAAATTAGTAACTATTTACGCGAATTATGGGGTCCTTTAGCTGGATGGGCTCAAGCTCTTGTTTTTTGTGCAAAAATTAATGATATTTCTGCTCGTACCAGATCGCGTATCAAGCGTAAAAATAGTACAAGTAACATGTTACAAAATCTTAAGAAATTTTAATAATGCTTTTACTTAATATTTAAAAAAAAATCGTCATATACATTATATTACACTTTTATAAAACTCTATAAAGTCACATGAAACTTTCTATGTGTGAAAGAATAATTCGTTTTTAATGCACATCTTTACAATGATTGTTTTTATCTATAAATAAGAAATTTTACAACTAATTTGAGACCATGTCTGTTATCCACATCCTTTCACCTACACATTTTCTTCCTTTTTATACCCATACCCACTAGTGCAAAGTCAAAGTCATCTAGAATTACATAATTTGTTAGAAATTGGAGTTCATCCTTCTCATTCTCATCGTCTCTGTCTAAAGAAAAGAACAACATTTAAAATATAAATTATTAATTGTACATTTCTTTGTAAATAACTTACTTGAGTGAATTTTTAATATATCAGCAAAAATGCTCTGAGTAAGGTACCGTAATCCAGGAATCATAGTCGATAAATATGCTCTATGTGATGATTTTAATACTGACAAACAAGATACTGATAAAGAAGCTGGCACAGAACAGCTATAAGTCAATCTTATCATACTATGTGCAGCTGTGGAACACACCATAGGATATAACGCCAAATGCCTTAATCCAGTAAAAGCAATACCTAAATCATAAAAGTATTGTAAGGAAAAATATAAATACATTGATATTTGTAATATTATGAATTTACCTAGTGGCTTCCTGTTAAGAAAAAATTCTAGAGTGCCTCTCCATGTATCCAAGTATACCCCTACTAAGCTACCTTGCCCGAAACAAGCGCCATAATTAAGTTTTTTACCAGCATGTTGTATATATCCATGGTAAGAAAAACCAAAAGATTCGCGATCGTGCCCAAGAAAGGAACAGAAGTCATGTTCTGCACTATTTAAATTCACATTACTTGTACCAACTCCAATCATCTAAAAATTTTGCATTATTAATAGAAACAAAATGTAGATTATATCTCATTAATTTTTATTGAAGATACTTACAATATCGGTTCCATAAATATAAGAAAGCATTTTAACTTCCCAATAATGATGCCTGTCTTTTTCTAATACGTTTGTACCTCTCACAACTGCTGTACCATAACTATGGCCATTGTGAAATTTAACTTTTAAATTATTTTCAGATAAAAGGATGGTATATGTATTATTTCCTTTGTCCCATGTCCATTCATGCTCTAGGTATACAAAAAGATAATATTTATGTGAATTTTGGTAGTATTTGTGAAAAAATTGGATTTCAATTATTAGACTCTTGCTAATGAAAAAAGAAAGAAAAATGAGAATCATTTAACGCTATTTTAAATATCTTGTCATACCATTATTTTCTCCGCAACGACAGCTAGTCAGTGAAGTACAATTACAGAACCTTGCATACGGCCATGTAGGATTATACTCGAAATCCATAATTCTGCAATTATAATATTTCCACTATTGTTCTTCAACTATTCTTCTACAGTAAATTATCGCACTACACTGTATTATTGTACTTTGATTTACTTATGATCAGCGCTAATCTAATGATTGTACAAGTAAAATATTCATATACATAATGGCATCGTGTACGAACACATGTGTAAGTACTTATATATGATAAACTCGTCACAATTAAATTTGTATATAAATTGTTTGAAAAATATAAAAAAAGTAATATATAATAATAATATTGTCATAATGATAATGATGATAACTCAAACTGTATATAAATGTACATTTTTAGTATTTTCTAAATTTTATTGACTTACATTTATAAAATATTTAATGTCATTTAAAAAAAATTAGATAATAAATTATACATGTATTGTAATCGGGTTAGTTTTAAAAATTATGTACAGTGACGTAAAAGTAATATGAAAACATTTAATAATTGAAACACGCGGTGTAAGAGCTACAAGCATGTAAATTGAACGCTTTACTACTTCTAGGTTGGCAGAAATGTTTTGATCGAACTTAAAGGAAGTTCCGTCTTCTTCTGATATTACGCAAGAAGCCAATCGTGCAGCTTTGCTATCATATTCAATTGAATTTTCAGTAACATTTCGTCGAAAAAATGTTACGATTTGTGGGAAGACAAGCAAATAATATCGTAAGAAATTCTCTACTACCACGCGCTACAGTTGTAAGTCGAAATGTTCGTGCCTCTCACGATGGCCCAGAAGAAAGTGAAGAGGAATTTAATAAGCAATACGTGAGTTATCTAAGTCGCCCAAATCTCGATCACTGGGAAATTCGCCGAGTTTTTAATAAATTAGCGGGTCAGTAATTACGTAGTTATATCATGCTTTACAATCACAATTATTTTTTAACAATTTAAATGATAATCATTTCGAGTAATTTAAATCGAACAGTAACATTCTATTTTCAAAAAATTTGTTTTCGAATGTTCTTCTTTATTTATTTAAATAGTCAGATTGAAATAACTATTATTGTAGCAATATTATAATAATTGTTCTAACAGTCATTGTCTTTTCAGGTTTAGATCTTGTACCAGATCCAGTTATTATTTGTGCTGCATTAAGGGCTTGCAGAAAACTGAACGATTTTGCTCTTGCTATCAGGATTTTGGAGATGGTAAAGGATAAATGTGGAAGCAAACTTAACGAAATTTATCCTTACATTTTGCAAGAAATCAGACCTACATTAGATGAATTAGGTATCAACACTCCAGAAGAGCTTGGTTATGATAAGCCTGAATTAGCGCTTCAATCCATTGATGATATACATTAATTATTGATTCTAAATTAATAAACATAGTATCTACACTTAGAGGTGCTTTCTATTAGACTTGTCACAAATAAACAAAAAATCAACTTTTAAATCAAGATAAAAGAATACCAATTGTCATGTCTCTTATTAAATATTGATTTTGACAAATATTTATCATATGTCGTATCTGTTTCATACATGAAGCATATTGTTCATGAATTGAAAAAATATATGAAACATGTATTATTTATATATTGCTTTTCAAGACTTAATAATCTTAATAGATCATGAAACAAAATGATATGTATATATTATATTTTAATTGCAACTTCTATTGGTTCCTTATGTTGCCTCGAATTTTTTAATATTTTTCAAGTTCCCTTTTTTTTACCTTTTTACATCAAAAGTAACCAAAGCAGAAAGGTGACACAACAATGACATATGTACAAATTACATTGTAAGATACACAATGGTAAAGTCATGTACACATACATCTATAATTATCTAAAATGGTATTACATTCTTTTCTCAAATGACATTAAACTTAATTTATGTCCTGTGTGATTTCTTACAAACAAGAACAAAAAAATACAACATGGTCTTACATGGGAGTATCAATATATTACATCTTGTATGTAATGGCCATAGTTTTAAAAAACAATATAACAATTAATATCTAGTCATTGTGATCTGTTTTCTACTGATAATTATTAAATTTATCTACTTTCTCCTATAATGTTATAAAAACCTTCTTTCTTTTTGGTATCATTCATACTTAATGTCGAGGGCAGTTTGTTGTTTCAATGTTACGACTCTGCTCTTGACATACACTTTTTTAAAGAGAAGACTGTACTACACACCTACAGGAACTTCATGATCATCATTCATGATAGAGACACATGTACTAAAAGATATTAATTAAACAAGTATCACAAATTCATTATTAGTTATCATCTGAAAACAATATATATATATATGTGTGTGCGTGTGCGTGTGTGCGTGTACATATATATATGCATATATGTACAGACACACATACCTATATATATACGTATGATGCACACAAAGATACTAAAAAGTATAAAAATGTAAATAAAATCGTCAGAATAATGAAATTCATTTTCGGTAGTCAATCACATATACTTGCAATACTTGATACCGCAACATTGAAACAAGATTGCACAGAAAAAATAATATTCTTCCTAACATTAAATATATTGTATAAAAGTGAGTTGGCATTTAAATGCATGAAAACATTTTGATTTTTTTTCATTAATAACCAAAATAAATAGATTACCTGAAAATGAAAATAAAGAACAATAAGCAATTCTCCATTTCTACATTCTGCACACTATCAAAGTAATACAGAATGGAAATGGAAGAATTTAATTGTCATTTTTGTGAGAATTATGTATATAGTGTTCTTTATAACATCACCTAAAAATAATTTTCTAATATAACATAGTATTAATATGATAAAAGTAATTATGTTTCTTGGATGTGTACTTCAAATCCATATGTCTTATTTTTCAAAAAATTATGTCTTATAGCCTATTTGTACCCGTCAGAAATGCTTAATTTTTTTTTCATTTATCTCTACTGTCGATTATTAATGTATATTAATATGTATCGTTATATATCTCTATCGCCGAAAAATGACTCATCTCCATATCTCAATTTATCATAAAAATAGGCTACATATTACATTTTGTTTTAATCCGATAGCCAAATTTGATTAACTCAAAAATTACATTTAGTTCGGAATCCTGATGCTACGAAATATGAATTCGTTTTTCATTGAACTTCAAAAAGGTTTTTACATATGACAGATCTTTCCATAAATATTTTTGAAACCATAAGCAACTTTTGAGACTTGATCTTGTCTGAAAAAATAATCTATCATTAACAAGTTTAACAAATAAATTCGAATTATATAGTTTACAGCATCAACTCGTTCAATTAAAGTCCTTTTTAGATCATTAGTTCGATGTAATTAAATTATATAATTTGTTAGTAATCATCTCTTTCGTAAAATAGTTTAACGCAAATTTAAAATTCTTTGGTATATCGATCGTTCTTAAGGACCCGACACTAAGACTAGATGAAAATATTTGTATCCGTGTTTGCTTATTGGAAAATGTTAAATATCCAGACGACGGATACTATCACTATAAATACATCGATGAAACTTTGCATGTTCAACGATTTTCATTCATCGAGCGTCGCAGTACTTTCTAAAAATTAGTACTATCTTCGAGAAATTGAATTACAAGTGAATACTTCTAAGTGTCTACAATGAATCTTGAATACAAATATGATTACATTCAAGTCCAATGAGTCATCGAACATTCAATCATTTTCACTCTCCAAACATATTCGCTATTCATTTACTGTTTCTCAACAAGAGAACACACTATACGATGATTCAGAAAAGACACAATCATCTTCCTTAATATTAATAACACATATCATTTCTAATACTCTCACTCTTCTTCTCATGAACACCACTAATGTGCACCTGTCGCATTTTGGTGTTAACATAAAAGCTTTGTATTAACTATGTAAAACGCTTTATTCTGGACTAGAGACGGTTTGTTGTTGTTGACTATCCTCATCTTTTACAACTTCGGCTTGCATAGCCTTCGTGAGGACATTAGCATCTTTCAATGATATTACTTGAAGAACTTGATGTTCACCTGCGGCGTTTATCATTGTCATAGGATGCCCTTGAATAGTGACAGCTTCAATGCTAGCTTCCCCATTTCCAGGCTCAACCTTTGGGACTTGAACCATTGGTGTGACTACTTGCATCGTACCGTCACTTTGAATATTGGCAACCATAGTTTGATACATACTAGCAGATACTGGTACTGTTATCACTCCTGAGACGGAAACAGGATAGCCTGAAACAAAGAAGTAACTGTCCTGTGTTCTGCCCTTGATCAGGCATTTTTCTCTCTGTATAGTAAACTGGGAATTAAAAAATCAAACTTAATAATTCGAAGAGCACGTATTCGTACGTGTATTTTCGATATCGACCATTTTTTCGGATTTGTGCGTTTATGCTACCAGTTTACGATACAGTCAGATTTAACGGGCTATACGTTTTTTCTAAAACTTAAATGACAAGTTAAAAGTATATTGTTCTATACAAAGCTAATAAAAAAATGTTAGATTAACAGGGTGTGCTAAAGAAAAGTAGATATACTTACTCTATGTGTCAAATATTTAATGTAATTGAAAAGATGAATACTTTTGTTTTCACATTTAGCATTATCTTTTTTTCTGGCACACCCTTTTAATGTAATATCATTAATGTGCAAACATAATTCTCATCTACACTTCAGAAAAAATAAGGCATTAATAAAAAGCAACAGATGTTTAAGCCAATCTGTAAGATCAAGTATGGACGAGCATAAATTATACAAATACGAATTCTTTTATTAAAAATAATTTATTGATTCAAATAAATTAGAAAATAGCAATCGTGAATAGCTTAAACAAAGGCTGCGAAATACAACAGCTATAAAATAATAAAAACATCAACAAAAAATACTCTATGTACAGCAGTTTTATTTCTCTTTGTTTTAATTAAAGTAAATTAAAGTAACCAATTTTCGATAATAATGGTAAAGTGATTGTAAAACAGGGACAGGTTTTTTATGTAATCATCAATACCTTCCTTTATTTTCTCGTTTAAATTTAAAATCTTAAGAATCCATGTGAACTGATCGATTCTACCTGTTTACTTTATAACGTAGACGCTTTAAAAATCTTTAAAAATTGATGTATCTAAAGCTTTCCATAGAAATGTACGAACTATACATGCAACATTCCAATATATAAATATATTGTAGGCTTCAATGAATTGCTTCTCAGTATATAAAAAAACAGTATGTACATGCATATGGATACGGTATGTTCGAATTTAATTCTATCATTTGTATTATTTCATCATTATCGAGCCCCTGCTAAAAAGTTCTTGAATTTTATCTCATCTCAAAAAGAGAATAGTCTAAAAACATTATAGACATATGTGTATATACAAAACGACATAATATTGGGAGTAACTTCTCTAGTTTCTCTCTAGTAAAGTTCCTTGACTTATCACATTTAAACGTAAATTAATTCATAAAAATCAATACATAAGTGCCCTGAACATTTTTTTTTGATGATCTCTTACATGTATCATGGATTCTTAAAGAAGAAATTAAAATAAAGCTGTGCATAGCTCCGAATGAAATTGCATATGTACAGTATCAAAAAAGAATAACTAATCGATATTCTACTTTCGTTGTACAAAGTAGTAGAACACGTAGGTATTTTTCTTGAATGGAGCGTAGCAGACAGCATGCAAAACAACAAAGGATCCTGGGCCAGTAAAAATGAATTCACTGTTCAAGTAGCTCCTGGCCGGCGACGGTGCAGAGCCTATAGAAAACTGTTTTACCGTGTCCATCTTCTCCTGTGAGAATGATTTGACCATCTTGACCTAATGTTGCTTCTGTAACGCTGTTTAAATCGACAGCGACACTAGTACCTTCCCCACTGCCTGCTACTTCAGCAAGTGCTTGTACTTCTCCTTGACTTGTATGGATCTGTAGATAAGAAAATTCATTCCCATTTTAAAACTTTGCTCCTAAAGTCAAAAAGGAAAACATAAAAGGTGGTTTATGATAACTTACAGTAGCTACACCTTGAACTTGAGCTGTTGTACCATCTGGTAGCGTAATTATTGGGTTACTAGGGTCAACCTGGATGATTGATACGGTGCCATCGGGGTTCGTTATTGTTTGTAAAACTGCTGTCGGATATTGAGCTGTCATCTAGAACACAAGAGCAAAATATTAATTATGATGGCCGAATCACGTGTCTTTTAAATATCTTAAAAAGCAAGATATGATTACAACTGAAAAAATGATGAAAATTTTACAGAAAGTATAACCAAATAAAATGTGATTCCAAGTATGACGACAACGACTACAGAAATAAAGACAGATTAAACTCAAATAAGGGAAACCAAACACATGAACATAAACGCAAATTGCGTATAAAGGAATTTCAAATTCTAATTTTTTTAAATGTTAAATCAGAATTTAAAGAAACACCATGATCTCACAATGTACTATCGAACCTTGCATCAAATTTGATTAGACTGAAACTGTACTAAATAATTGGACTTTTTTCAATCACGTTGTTTCGATCAATTCTTTTTTTGTACTCTATCCACTCCCACCTGAGTGGCAGTGGCAAGAGCTGTAGGAGACGCGGCAATGATTTGTGCTGGCGAAGAGTTTCCCTTAGATGAATCCGTGCTGCTGAGGCGAACAACTCCCACCGTCTGCTGTTGTTGCTGCGATTGTCCACCTTGTCCTTGACCGGATGAATGTGACGGATGCGACGAGGAATGAGGAGTCGATTGTTGTATCAGTACATTTGATTTATCATCCTCTTCACTGAATGCAGGTAGAAGATCTTCTCTTCCATGAAATTTATAACAGTTTATTACAATTTGTCTTAATGCATGTGTCCAAGAAATCTAAAAAAAATACAATAGAACAAACATTAAGTAGTTTAGAAAATTTATATATCCGGAATGAAAAAAAAGTGTTCAAAGATTCTTTAGATATCTACAAACCTTCTGTTTCTCGTCTTCAGACCTTGCATCCATACGCACATTTGCCCAAGGAAGTTCTTTTGGCCACCATGGTGGCCGTGTACTATCTCTTCCCCAACCAGGTTTACCTCTGCCTGTAGAATACTTTAACATTAAAGGGATGAATGCTCTGAGTTGAGCTTGCGTCATTTTTTCCACGGGTGTTGGTATGCCATCTATTATAAGAGGTGGTAATTCATATAAAGATGGATCGTCTTGTACTGGTGGAGGAGCTTGTTGTGCGAGCGCACTTTCAAGTTCTTCCATTATAACATTTCTTAAATTTTTTACTACATCCTCTAATGGTTTTGCTCCAAATACTTTATAACTACTGTTTGGCTTTCCTGGTGTAGCTACTAATACTACTGCTTGTTGTCCAACTCGCGTTGCAAACTCATCTATAGTTTGCTGTAAAAAATACATATTTAATAAATAATAAATAAATATTTAAAGGCATACAGATAACAAGATAAAACATAGTAATGTGTATATACTTACTCTAAGTTTTCTTAGGAGTCTGTTTTGTTGTCTCTTTCTAATGCTGGGATTTGTTTCAAAGCTATGAGGTCGTTTCCTCTTTTTCGCTGAGACAATGGCCGCCGCGGCGGCTACGCCAACAGGGCCTAAATGTGCAAATTATTAACTATATGTTTTCTAATTTTACAATCCCACACCAAATAAAATGTCAGTAAAAAATCAGTAATATTAAAAGATATTGAAGAAAAAATTTCAATTTGCATGGTATTTCCAAAATATTTTTGTTAAAATATTTTTATCCTATTCACGTATATGTAAATATGTGTATAGATATTTTACTGACATGTCAACATGTATCTTTAGTTCATTCAAAACAAGAGATGCAAAGCAGTAGTGATATGAAACGTGCTTGATATCCAAGGATATATTATACATATATTGAAATAAATTAAATTTATATATGTGTATAGAATTCAACATTATGTTTTATAACAGTGAAATGAAAGGTATTTGAAATCTAAATAAATAATATATTCTTGAATTTTTTTTCGATAAGGTAAAAATGAACATCTACAAAATATTACATATTTTATTTATAACATTTAGGGAGTAAACATAACATAATAAATTTATTGCACAAAGTAAACACAAATTTAAATAATAAATATTAAGCTAATTTCTAAGCTATGATATTTTAATAAACACACAGGAAAGATGATATATATGAATAATTTTAAATTTGCAAGTGAAAATTACTGCATAAAATGCAAAATTAAGATGTATATAAAAAACAGTGTTTCCATGTATGTAGAATATTAAAAACATGAAGCAAATAATATTACAGCACACAAACAATGTAAAATGCATTCAACAATGGTATTTTTTATAAATATTTTCTTTGTAATTTGTATTATGAGTACTTATCTTGTTGAAAGAGAATTAGAATGATAAAAAAAGTGAGATATAAAAAAAGGCAAAAAAAGAAAAGAAACAATAATTCATGCTGCACTGTCAATGATGTAAATGAAAAAAACAATAAACTTATGTATTTTCTTTTAAATGACTTAATAAAAACATAAACAACTAAAACTATTAACCATATTAGGGCTCCATAGAGAATCTTTTTATAAATGTATTTTAGTTTAATATTTAATAGTTACCAGATTAGATATATCATTGGCAGGCAATATTTTACTTCTATCTTTCTGTTGATAATAAATCAAGGTAACTTCAATTCTATGAATCTTCATATTTTTTTTATATAATTACTATAATATTGCAAAAGATAATCATTTTTCTTTATCTATGTTCAAAGAATTGAATAATATTATACAAATTATATTTTAATACTTTATATAATGTTATAATACTATATTATATAAAAAAATTAGAATAATATGCATTATTAACATTATTAATTATAAACTGAAATATGTCAATCACAATCCAAAATATTTAATTTACAAAGTCCTTTACTTATTTTTTCCTTGTGTCTATGTAATGAGACTTGTTCATTTAACATTATTGGTGCACCCTCTATGTTACTTTCCTTTTGTAAATGAAAATGATTAGAATATAAATAACTCAAAAGGTGAAAAAGCAAAAAAATGGAAATCACCATTAGCGTGTTTGATTTGCCAACCTGCAGCGGCGAGCTGGGCCGTCACATCATCATCCATAGCTGCTGTCAAAAGGTCACCCTCCTCATATGTTTCAGACCCACTACTTGGCTCGTCGTCATCATCATCTGAGATTCTATCCATTGTGCCAGGCTCTGCACTAGGCAGAGACACCATCTTTTTATCTTCGTCCGTCGTGTCTTCAGTTATATTGCAATGCCCCGTCAAAACAGATGCCAATCTTTGATGTTTTATTTTCTTTCTACATCACCTCCTAAATCGAAAGAAACAAGCTTATATGAGAAATAAAATATAAAATATGAAATATAAAATATAGAACAATGGACTGTCTCTTGTAAATGTATAAAATTTCCAAAACAAAGTTGTCTTCCATAATGTTTATAAATTACCTTCTGTTAAGCTTACATAGTAATATTATTTAAATATAACTATAAAATAATGTTCTTTTAGTTATATATAGATAATCATTTACATTATTTACAGGAAGGAACTTCAATGTTAAAAGAAATGTTGAAATTTACTATGTTAAATATATATAATAAAACATAACAGTACGAATAAATCTAGATCCAACAATAAAAAAGATGATTGTACATCAAATAATATTTTAAGAGCAATTAAAATAATGATATCATTATCTATGTATCATTAATTGATGATATAAAGGTAGGAAAAACACATAAACAGATGTTCTTACTACATACATATGAACTATAAAATATTACAAAGTATAATAATGACATTAAATACATAAGTATTTCCATGTGGAATACTGCATGATAAGGGTAGAGTAGACAAAAATCCAGCATGATGATACTACATACGGTCAGAATTTGAGAAACATAAACAATGAGTTTCAGGCGGAAGTGTTTCCCGCGCGTACGCTTAGGATCCCCACGCATGATGAAACGTGACGCTATAAGATATTCACACTAAACGTGAGATAACATCATGAAAAAGGAGCGCGCGGAAACAAATTAACGTAACGTAAATATGTGAACGTCGCCGTCGTCGTCGCCGTCGCCGTGGTCTGTACATAGACATAGGATATCGCTGATGCGCGGATGAAGCGTAGCGAACCGGTGTTACACTCGGGGTGACAGCGAGCAACAGATACATATTTGTTGGATGAATTTGACAGGCGACGCGACAGACGACAGACGGCGAACAGGCAGTTAAGAAGAGTAGTAAGAGCGTGGCTTGGCAAAGCGTGACGAGGTGTGAGAGAACAGAGAGAGAAGATGCGCCAAGCCGCGCACACGGCGCGTTTATTTGGTGGATACTTGGGGGGGCAATGAAAATGCGCAGGGCACACGCAAAAGAGACCACCTCCGGGGCCGCAAAGCTCATGACCGCGGTACCGCGGAGCCATGGAGCAGGCCCAGTGAAAATCGCGAGTTGCGTACGCACCTTGTGTGTCCCGTGAGTGGTCACCCGATCAGGGAGGGCTCAGGGTTTCGCGTCTGCGGGGAGGCCGCCGTCGGCTACGCTCTCTCACCACGCCCTACGCTCGCGTCTCGCGGTCTCATCTCGCCACCCGTGTTAAACGCTCACCCGCACAGCACCACCACCGTGAGGCTAAAACGCGACCTTCTACCTCACCGGGCGTAACTCGCGTGTACGTCGCGCCACGCCACAACAACACACACAACAGCCGCCATAGACACCATGGCCAGTTTCGCCAGCAGCCGTATCGATCGGCTACGCGGCCCTCCATCTCCACCACAACAAACGCGGCAGCGAGGCGGCCATTTTGAGCGAGCCTGCGCGGTGCACTCCAAGCAGACGATGCGAAATTGCCCTTATTTCGCGAATAAGCAACATACGCGCATCGCCCGGTCCCTCAACGATCAATTACATGCTAATAACGCACCGATACTTATTCGGCACTCACCGATTTCCCCTCAGAATCCGCAAAAAGGTACCAGCGACCACGGAAACACGAACACCATATACATGTATACGGATCTGGAATAACCTGATTGGCTGGTACCACTGGGGTACGCGTCATGGCGTCCATCCGATCTACCTTCTTATTGGATCCTGAAACACGTGACTCTTGTTCTCAGCGTCCCTGGAACGATGTTGCTGAGTTTCAGTCTAACCTAAAAGCTTGCACCATCTGAAACGGCAAGAAACAATCGTTTGTTGTTTTGACGTTTTCTATTCAAAAGACTTTATCCTGGGTATGCAATTCCTCTTTCTATTTTATTGTTTTTATAGCGATACTCTTGTCTTACGTTTTCGTAATGAGAAATTGTTGTAAATTGTTATCGAGATATAAAGTTCGAATCTTAAATACGAAGGTAATTTAAAGAGACAACATGTAATCTTACGAAATCAACAAGGAAAAATACCAATTACAAGAAAGAAAATATATTTTATTTTATTTTTTTTACAATCATTATAATAAATCTAACAATATAAAAGTATATTATTTAAAAATAATATTTAATAGTATAAAATGTTGTAAAGCAGCTTTACATATCACATCTGGGGTGGGGTAAATTACTAATTATACATGTTAGTTTAGTGGTATCAACCAATTGGATTAAAAAAAAATATATATATATATACATGTATATATATATACTGTTATTAAATTTACATAGTAATACTTTATAAAATTAATGATTCATAATTTTCTGAATACATATCTAGTATTGTCTTAAGTATAAAGATTGTTAAACTAAATGCGAGGTTTGAAGTAAAAAATGTCTTAAACTCATGAATGAATACAGTCTAAATAGAATTCAAGACATTTTGTAATTTTATGTTAAATAAGAAATCTTATTGCATCGATCCAATTGGCTACAGACTAATACCACCAGTGAAAAATATGTTTTTACTTTCAAGCCCATGGCTTATTTTTATTGCACAGTTTTCCAAACCAACCAGGCTCACAAAGACACGTATTATCAGGTTGACACGTTCCATTTCTGCATGCTCTTGTGCAGGCTGAGCGTTGTGGAGATCTTCTACCAATTTCACAATGATCTCCTTTGAAGCCAGTAGGACATCTGCACACATTGTTCCCTTTGCATTTTCCTCCATTTAAACAAGGAATTACGCACTTTGCTAAAAAAGTGAAAACATATTTATTATGAAGCCAATACTATAACTTTAACCATTAGTAGCTACATTTCTATTATAATTTTACTTACAAAATTCACAACGTAATCCAAAATATCCTTTTGGACATTCGCAAGTATCTTTTTGTATACATTTCCCACCATTTAAACATTTTTCTGCACATATACCTAAAATTAATTGTGCTTTAATTAAGAGAAACAAATTTTTGTCACAAATGCTTTCTTAAAGTTTATAGAAAAAAATGCTGTATCTTAGACAGCTTGGAATTCGATTGGCTAGTACATCAGCAGCTTCAGGAGCAACTAGATCAGGGAAATTATTAGATTCAGTTATAAGGGTAGATCATGCTGGAGAATTAGGAGCTGATAGAATATATGCTGGACAAATGGCTGTTTTAGGTATAAATATACTGTAAATATATACCAGGATGTTGTTGTTTCTTTGGATATAAATTTAACAGGGGTATATAAGACAGGTAGAACATCTGTTGGTCCAACTATTCAACATATGTGGGATCAAGAAAAGGAACATCGTGCAAAGTTTGAAGAGTTGATTAGAAAATATCGTGTAAGACCCACTGTTCTAACACCTGTTTGGAACATTGCTGGGTTTGTCCTTGGTGCTGGTACAGCACTCATGGGAGAAAAAGCAGCTATGGCTTGCACCGTAGCTGTTGAGACAGTGATCACAGAGCATTATAATGATCAATTACGTGCATTGATGGAAAGTGATGAAAAAATACATGAAGAAGTTTTAGAAATAATTAAAAAATTTCGTGATGAAGAACAAGAACATCATGACACTGGTCTAAAACATGGTGCAGAACAAGCACCATTCTATCAAGCTTTAACAAATGTTATTAAATTTGGTTGTAAAACTGCTATATCAATATCCAAAGTTATATAAATTATATAATTTGTTAATATAGTACAAAAATGTAACTTTAATGAAATATTTATAAATATTAGTCTGATTTTAAGTAAATAAAATATTTGTTTTATATATATGTCTTATTTTGAAATCAAAATACCTCCTTCACAATATGGTCCTTGAAAACCTGGTGGACATGAACAAATACCGGGTGCTGTACAATTGCCACCATTCATACAGTTTGGATAGCACAATGCCTTTTTACAATGAGGTGGGCCTAAATATCCATCTGGACAAGGTCCAGGATTAGGTTCTGCAATGAAAAATATTACATAAAGAAGAAAGCTTCATTTGATATCAATAACAAGTATAGGATTTGAATATAATAAGTGTAATCACAAAAGTATTTTTTAATAATATTGTATAAATTCATAAATAGTGCAAGCAAATATCAAACTGGTTCATGCATAAATTTTATCTTGTCTTTCACCTTTTAGACCATAAACAATTATCGTTCATTGCAAAGGAACACAAGACATATTGAGCGATTATTTTCCGCTACACCCACATAAATTTAAGCAGCTAAACGCAATTACAGATTGACTTAAGTGAATACTTCGGTCACTTAAGATGGCTTTCATTAATAAAAATTTTTGGATACATTCGGCTCAGAGAGAGTCATGCGTTCATTGATTTGAAGAAACTATTTTATCGATTACAGATCTATGGGATAAGCGGATAAGAGGATCTACCTTCATGCTAACCGGAAAGCGTTATACACAGTTAAAGCTTCCCGCAAAATATCTTTTATCGAGTTGTATACACAAAGATATATATTGTGCACCGATCGGACAGAAACACAATCGAAATCATCGTCAATTCATAACATGTCTCCTACTCCACATACATCATTATTACAAAAAATGTTTGCTTCTATCGTCGTCTTTCCTTATCTTCTTGCAAAGAGCAGTTTTCATGGTAATGAAACAGTTGAGATTTCGATAATTTCTAATTGAAGTGTGTAGCAAGTTGAGCAATGAATCATTGCTGATACAGAACTCTGTGCGTGCGGCCAGGCGTGTGTGTGTGTAGAAAGAGATGATCATGGGCGCGATTGACGCACTCACCGCGCACGGCGCATTCTTTTCTCAGGTTAAGGCGAAGGGGTGTTCCGTTTAAAGGTTTTCCCTTACGACTTTCAATCATCAAACCGATGCCTAATTGCGCAATGCCTGAATTATTACCGGAACATGGTAATAGGACGCTGAATTCTGCGAATTTAATGAACATTATGCATTTATTTATATACGTAGGCATCAAATTTAATAATTTTTTGTTAATCAATTAAATTTGTCGACTGAAAATACTTCGATAAATAAAAAGACATAAATTACCCTTGGGTCTCTTGGGTACTCTTCCTTGCGTTTTGATCGTGATATATGGTGTTTTCAGGATCGTCTCGTCGAACGATTTTAATCGATAAAAATTATAGTAATATTTCTTTACGCCAGACTTCCATGTAAAATTCACGTACGTTACTTCGCTCGGAATAATCGGTAATTTGCTTTCGAATTCTGGATCCAATAGATAAGGCAAGACCCTACCCTCCGTAATCGCGAATATCTCCATTTCAACCCCTAAACGAAACAGAGAAGGAGAAGATCGATTGTAACTTGTTACATTTTCATACATATTCATGTAGAGTGATGTTGGAATAAATGTAAAGAAATAGATTGTTACTCTAATATTATTTATAGAATAAATTAATACAGTATATCTATACTTAAACATGAGAGAATCACATAAAAGATATGTATATATATATGAAGAATAATGAATGAATTTTTATTTCATAATAAAATAACATAGTATCATATAACATAAACAGATATATGAAGTATTTTATAACATAAACTAGCTATAAGATAAAAAATAAATATTGTGCCCATATACTAAAATCATGAATAAGTGAATGTCACAACAGCATACCAAAAAATGGCAATTTTATCAATATCAAATAAATTCTTTAGAATGACAATATGTATTTTTTTCTTTTAATATCAATATGATAAGAATATCAAGAAGAACAAAATACTGTAGGAATGAAATAACATAGTATATGCAAAAAGAAAAATGCGGCACTCAACACGGATGGATATTCGTGGCGCGGTAGTATCGATATCCGCAAACCAACTTACCGCTGAACATTTTGATCTGTTGCTGGTCGATCCATAGGGAGATGTCACCGGTTGGTTTGTGCCCATTGCCGGATCGATGGTGATTTCTCGCGGCCGCCGTGTCCAGGAGCAGAGCGATCGCCGCCGAGACCAGGGCGGCTGCGGCCCACTGCATAATTAACAACGTGCCGCCAGGTGTTGCACGGTTTATGACTAGCCCCCTTGTGGCTATGTAAATCTTTCTCTTTCTGTATGATTCTTTGTAAGCGTAAGCTATTCGTTGGTGTATGTGACACTCGTGTGTCTTGGTGTGTGCAGACCGACGGAACACGCCACGATTCGACGCGTGAAATTTGGGATTTCACGGCGAGACTCGAGACGAACGAGCACGTTCTCACGCACGCAATCTAATGAGCTGACACAACTCAGGGAGACACGTATGCGAAGCTTCAATGGGGATCAGATCTCGCGATCAAGGGAACGACCAACGACCGGTTGACCGACGACCAATTTCGCCGATGCCTCGCTGTAGCTTTCTGCCAGCTCTGTCGATAATGCAGCCGTACGATCACACAACGTTAAGTCAACAAGACGCGTATGCACACGTTCGTACAGGCCGCGTCGTTGCGGCAAACTGACTGACTGACTGACTGACTCAATGAGAAAAGGTCTACAGCAGCCCGTCTTCTTGCTGTGAGTCCGAGAGCAAGATCTCTATCTCTTAAGGGGTCCCGATACGGTTGGGGATAAGGGTGCGTGCACAACGATTTGCAAGATCGATATTCGATGCTTCTTTTGAAACTTAACCGATCATACTTTCTGACATAATCTCCATTGGATTTTCTTAACTTCTTCTTTGATATTTTTAATATTTTTTAATTTTGCTACATTGCTTGCCACCGTGATCTTTCATTGTTAACAAAATGTATTGAATTTGCTGAAAATATGAAAAAATCATTCTTAATCTATTGAATATTTTTTTATTTGTTGAAAGAAAAAGAAGGGCATAAAAAATCGTAGGTCATAGTAGTAAATATTTAATGATAAGAGCAGCATCAAAATGTAATATACAAGTCCTCATTGAACAAAGTTGTGAATTTAAATTTGAATTGATTCGAATATTACCTTGACTGCAATACATAATTACAATACAATCATTGTCATCAATAAAATCTATCGAATATCGAAGATAAAAAGAATTCATTTAAATACAATTATTTGCATAACAATCGCGATATTACAAAATTCTTTGTATTCGACGAGTCTGTGAATGATCTTATTAAAGACGGACGTGTTTCTTGGAGAGATAAATATCTGGTATTTATTTGATAAATCAAAGACAGTCCTGTTGACGTATTTTATGGTCTATCAGTCGATATCAATCTCCCCGGGACTCGAATATTGTATACGCGGATATATGGAAATCAGAATTCGGATTAGCAAATAAGGTGAAAAGAAATGGGTGGAAGGAACCAGTTTTTAAACGTCTTTGGCCGGGTTCCTCCTCTTCGTTTCTTCTCTCCATTCTCTTTCGTACTTCATCGTCTATTCCCCTCCTTATCCCTCCCCCGTCTGTCTTTGCATTCGGCAAAGAGAATTCACTGTTGCAGTGTGGACTTTGTTCCCAAGCTTGACACCAAGTCTGCTGTTAACTTATTTTTCGGCTTCTCTGGAATCTCTTGAATAATCTGTGAGGTGTCAGAAATCGATCAGATACGAACGATCGACGGTGAGGCACCTCGAATACATGCTATTTCGCACAACTGTTTCAAAGTAACATACTCTACTATTCCAGGACTGCTCTTACGTCTCTGGCAATAAAAATCTTGTAGATGGAACAAAATCTTTAAAACGTACTTTTGTTCAACTTTTCAATAAGAACACATATTCCAACCCGCGTTAAAAAGGGATTACTAATTACGAACAATATCGTAACAACAATGAAGAATCTTCCGAAGTGTTAATCACATATTAAAGAGACTGCTACGAAAATTAAATATAAATTTATCAAGTATTTTAAGTTCTTATTGTACTTTCTGTTATATAATACTTTTGAGACATATCTTAAAAGATGAGCGAATTTCAGGATGGTATTTCATCGTTCTCTTGTGGTGTAACTCTTCTTAGTTAGTACGGTATTCTTCCCGTCGAATGTTCGACCACATTTCCATGGTCGTTTTGCAATCCGTTACAAAGGCTGGCTTGTTAGGTATCGTGGTATATACGACATGCACGATTTTACACTCTGGCGCTTGTGGTCGGTCAGGCCGCAAACATTTTTCGCGCCTCACAGAGACGAGCAACTCTTCGCGACGCGATTGATCTTCCAAGGAACATGCCAGATCGTCGGAAACTTTCTACAAACAGGTGCAGGTGACGAAAGGTACACAAGATCTCTCGATATGTACTGGTTATTTCACAGATATATATACACATAGATATATACGTAGAGATAATATGGTCGAGCAAAAGTACACTACAAATGTAAAGTACAATGCTATTTTACGTAAATTATTCTTTTAAGAATTATATTAAACATTATACTACATACGTACTATACTTTGAGTGTTTTGTATATTTTTGCATGTTAGGCGCATTTTACATTTTTTTATACTTATAATTTTCCATAAATACATGGAACCTACAGTCTAATTATCACCATACATTATATGGAAACATGAGAGACATTAGTATCTCAGATAGTATCAGTAAGATACTGTAGCGTATTCTATAACCTAGATTTCATGAAAGTTTCATATTACTCAATATATTTTCAAATTTCATTGTTTCAAGAGAACAACATTACTATATCACCTATTCTCTTAGAATATTGTCTCTTTTTTATTAAATATTCTATAATGAAAAACTCCATATAAAAATAGAAATACACTTTTTATTGAACTTCTATTTTGTTAATGGTATTGATTGATTGATTTCTTAGAAACTACGGGGGTTCACTGAAGTAATTCATGGATTCTTGAAGAGAAACAATTTATCTTCATCAAATAATGAACGATAACCAGGTTTATTTGTGATTCCACGGTTACTTATGGGAGCTGAGATGAACGATTCTCCTCCGTGTTTAGCCGAAATCAAGGCAAAAGTAGAAAACAAGCGCGTAATAATGGAATGGCTGGCGACTGCATTACTATTTCCGACCACGGGGTTCGAATGAAAGCCCGGTTGATGAATAATACATGATATGCGATAAATGTGTTGCCGTTGCTGTGGACCGAGTTTGTTAGTGAACTGTCTTCGATCTCCGTGTCTCGGGAAAGGAACTATATTTAATTTAGCACTCCAACGATAATACGTTAAATATATGCAACAAACTGCCAACTGCTCTATTCTATTCTATTTATATATTACTAAACAAATTTAAAAAAGGCTATTGTATTCAAGGTGTTCCGGTAATTCAAGGTAATTCATCTGAAAATTTAACAAGCCATTTATTTTCTTTAACAGATCGGTGATATCTTAGACGATGCACTGTGTCTCAAAAATTCTACGGCGATATCTTCATTTTTATAAATCAAAGTACTCAGTTCCTGAAGGAGAATGGGGTTGTTCTGGATACATCAGGCAACAGGTTTAACAGAACGGTTAATGAATAGTTGATAATAGTGTCCATTGTAGGCTGCGTGTCCGAGGATTGGCCCATCTAACAAATGGCCCATTGTTATCTCTTACGGCTCCTCGGTCTTCCTCTTGCTCTTTCTCTTCTTCGCCTTTTTCCTTCTTCATCTTCCTTTTGCCGTGCACGAAACGGGCGTGCATACAGGGTAATTCAGAAAAGAGAAACGATCTTCTCGCGCGCAGAGCTATTATTACTGTGTTTGGTCGGTTGAAAGATACACACGGTTCGATAACAGCCCATCAGTTGAATTCTTGGTATTTTTGATCGGTAAGTAAAAATAAAAAAAAAGCAAGCACCCCTCTTTATTCTTTTCTTCTTGCTTTTTATTCTAGTAACAAAAGAATCATATAGTGTACATAGAACTTTCTGCAGAATGAAATCAGGACAGTCTTACATCGTTTTTATGCATCATAAGTGACAAGTAGGAGGAAAGGTGGAGACAGAAATAATCAATTTCACGGATATTGGAATATCCATCGAGCAATTAATATTTGTAAGCTGGAATACGTGCTGAGACTCTAATAGCTAGGCGAAATTAGAGGATATTCAATAAACCATTGCACGAGAGAATTGAGCACTGTATATTATCGGCGGATTACGAAGGAAAGGCCGTTTCGTCCGATACACAACGTACAATTGATCCGAACGTATATTATACATGGCTCACGAACGGGGAAGCGAGTCTCGAGGGCCGTCCCCATGAGGAGCAACCGGTGCCGGTTTATTCCCGATCGAATGTTTTTGCCCGACCGTCGCAAACCTAATTGGATTCGCTACGAACCACCTGACAGTCGTACACGGCAGAGCATTACGCAAAACCGTGTACCGTCCCCAGCTTTTTAAATGTCGATCCGCCGACGGTCGGTCCGTTTCGAGCCGCATTAACGTAGGGGCTCGTCCGATCATGCTTGCAAAATCGAATCAGCTGTTGGTTACGCTTGTTAATTGTAACGAATAGATTGTATTAAAAGTTGATCTTTCACACGATTTTATAGGAACAATGAACCTACTTCGTGGAAGTAAAAATCCAGGGAAAGCAATGCATGCGCTGGATGATTTTCTGTACTCCTTTTTTCTGTGAATGGAATTCTTGTTTTATTATAGTAACACACGTTATAATATTTTATGCTACGTTGATCGAGATAATGTCTGATCTTGCGTTATATATTTTCATCTTATGTAGGTACGGTATACATGACATCTACTTATCATTGTAATTTTTACCTTGCAACGTACCCGTGTATCCGATCAGCGTGTGCAACTCGTATATACGATCCTTCTTTCTCATATGCACCGACCTTACCTCCTCTTTTCCCACAGGATACAAACGCACACGACCTCGGATCCTACATGGACACACGGCTCCTCCGGCAGGCAGCCAGGCGCTAACGTCGATGCATGTAGCTGATGGCAGCGGCCAGATCGTGCTATGTTTCTGCGTCATCGGACCGCGTTCTCCTTTCATCCTTTTTCATCATTCTCTTTTCACCAGGTAGACAACAATGATAGAATGATATCTTTACGGAGTGGGGAATACGGAAAAATGGGATTAGCGGCCAGAGAAAGAATCCGAAAAAGTCGGAAAACTCTGAAAGAAAAAGAGAGAACAGGGTAGAAAGTTGGGTAAAACAAAGAAGATGGAACAGGGACGAAAGTACGTGGGAAAGAGACAGAAAAAGGAAATATTGGCGAAGGAGAGGACAAAGGAGAAAGAGGGGACAAGAAAAAAGAAAGAGAGAGGAATTCTCGAGAGATCAAGTTAGAGTACTGGCACAAAAAACCTGTCCCGCATAATTACATTATCGGTCACATCTCGTTCGACTTCTGTCCACAGTTACACAGCCCTTGCTTGGGAAAACGAATGCGTTCCCATATAATACAGGCCACCGTTGCTTCGAGGACGATGCAGCAAGGTCTCCAACGAAACTGCAGGGGGTCCTTGTCATTGCTTCTTTATCCTATCTTTTACGGATTTTTGGTAGAAAGCACCGAATATTCTGACAAATTGAATAGGAAGCATCGAACATTTTCTGTGATGGTTGCTTTAGTTTGGGCCATTATTCTCTTCAATGGAACATGCTGATTCCTGTGATGGAAAACGATGAGAACTCGGTGGTCAAAGAATGATCAATGATCCTAGATTCATATCTTTTGGTTGTTTCAAGATTTTGATTTATTTATTTATTATTCATAATTTATTCTTTTCTTTATTGACATGGGAGATGTTACACAGGCATTGGAATGCGCGTTACCATAGTCGCTGGTAAACAGTCGAACACAAAGCGAAGTCACTTTGAAATTTTACATAACATTTTTAACGCAATGTGATACATACTCTCAATCTCTGTTGCACTACGGGGAGATGAAAGAATCTTTAACCAGATTGCTAAACTCTGAAAACTCTACTCCGTAGAAAAAATATTGAAACGATGACATCGCTGAAAAAATGCATAATGATGTATCCCTTCTGGGAGCACTTTTATGCATCTTTTCATCGGAAAACGCATTAGTATCTTAATAGTACTAAGGTAATGTACAATCAAAAGTTAGCACGATAGACGCGCACATGTATGAACGAGCGTATTCTCTTTGTTTCGTTACTTTTGTCACAGTTTTATAGGTATAACATGTGCTGTCATGTCGTTGTAAAATGAACACGGTTTTGTAGAAAGTCTCGCATATATCATACTTTTTTTTTAAATATAAATCTGTGCTCACTACGCTAACACGGTGTCATTCCTTCGACGGTATAAATAAAACTGTTAATATAATCATAAAAAAAAATCAGATCCAACACACGAATGCGTCGTGCTAGACGCTCATCGTACCTATCGTGAATACAAAAAACTTTCTATGTATATAACAAGTGAAATAAAGAAAAAGAAAAATATCAAAATATATTAAAAGTATCAAAAGACCAGTAACACGTACGAAAATATTGGAAGTTCACATAAGTTACCATGTGTTTCAGCCAACTAGAAATTCAAATCCTGATAGATATCATTTGGATACACTTTGAAACTATATAGAAGATGCTACGATTAGAAAAATACGTTGAAACGTAATTATATATGACTATATTTTGACTTGGACGTCGGATGCTTATCCTGGCAAATATGTAATTTAATATAAATTTATGATTAATCACGTTTAAATATATTACACGTCACGCATCCTTTTATATACTTCATAGTATCTTTATAATAAATTATTGTTTTCTTTCATTTACAATACATTCTTTTTTGTAGGCGCCTATATATTTACGTATATATTTATATATATAAAGTTCGTAAAAATTATGTGACGTCCAAGTCATTTGTACAGGATAATCGGCAAAAAAGACCCTGACAAATATAAACTGAGGATCAATGAATTTGTTCATTAAGTAAAATAAAATTTTTTTGCTAAAGATGGTAATCATCAAAATTTTAAAAGTCAACTCGGAAAGACAATCATAATTCAGTTCGATTTCTTGTTGTAGGCTGAGTGGTGTGTACGAATTTGCATATATAGACTTTTACGAACTTTACGCGTACATGTATTGTAAGTATTCTATATTTTGTACCTTTTTTGTTTTTGTACCTGATATATTTGTTCACGACACTTTTGCAGACAACCTGTACATTGCATTGAATAACTTAATACGGTAAATAAACATTAAATTTATTATCGGAGAAAATAACGAACTCTATGAGTCTCATAATAACATTTCATACACTAAAATGTAATAATAGCTGCTCTCATGTGATCGCATTTTTTTAACACTAATTTTAATTAATAATCAATATATGTCTCTATATATTCAATAGCTATTTCATATATTAAATTATATTCTATATTGATTGGATTATAATAAAATTACAAAAAATAAAGTAAACATTAATAAGAATAAAAAGAACTTTCATTTTCAGCTAAAGCACATTTCACATACAAAAAGCAACAATTAGAGGCCATGTGACATTTTTCGTTTTAAACTACCATAGTGCATGTACAATGTTCTTTTTTATATTCTAATAGTAGTAGTAGTAGTAGCAGTAGCAGTAGCAGTAGTGGTAGTGGTAGTAGTAGTAGTAGAAGTAGTAGTAGTAGTAGTGGTAGTAGTAGTAGCAGTAGTAGTAGCAGTAGTAGTAGCAGTAGTAGTAGTAGTAGTAGTAGTAGTAGTAGTAGTAGTAGTAGTAGTAGTAGTAATAATAATAATAATAATAATAATAATAATAATAATAATAATAATAATAATAATAATAATAATAATAATAATAATAATAATAATAATAATAATATCTTTCATATACTTTTGTTATTCGTGTATCATTAATGAAAGTGCACGTGCACAATAATTGTAGATAGTCACTGATTCTTTATATTTGGCCCTCTGTCGGCAGAGTAAAAATTTATTGCATCTAAAGGTTCTTAGAACAATTTTTTTCTCATTTTTCAATTAAAGTTAGTTTCAGTCCCGGCCAGATTGCGACACTATGCTCAATGTGAGTCCTTCCGTTTTCAAGATTGCATATAAGTAACACCTGTATGTGCCGTGTATTAACTAATTTTCGGGTAATACGAATTAATTATTGATACTGATTATCTTCATTTGAAAGACGTGAATCCTATATGCAGCCTTAAAAGTGCTTCATACTTCCTTTTTTTGTGATACGCATACTTAGAACAATATAAACATAACTCGTATACCCTGTAATGGTCAGGAAGTGTCAATTTCCAATCTGGCCATGTCAAATGTTACGATCGATGCTAGAATACTTTCTACTATATTATGTCCATAAATAGCTTGCACGCTATGAGACACCTCTATCGTCTTTGGGTTTTATAATTAGTCAAAGATCTTCTCAACAAATTCAGTAATTATAAATAATTTTCGATCGACTAACAAATTGTACTTTGGAACACACGCAATCACGTAGATGAAATAATCATCGCAGATCAACGTTTCTCAAAAATATTAAAAATTGCTGAAACACTCGAGTAACACATATCTAGATGTGTGTTAAATATCCATGAGGAATTACTTTTTAAATGACACGAATGTACAAACGTTGTGCATGACTTATATAGCCTTTACTCGGCTCGACATAGAAACATTTATACTTATCTTTCTATGTGAACTATAAAACCCAAAACCAAAATCTAATTGGCAGTATAGTGTTGGACGTTGCGCCCAGCGCAAGGTGCATAGCAGAGATGCTGCAGCTAGTAAGGATTGGATACCTTACTTCTGACAAAAAAACAATGTTTATGCGGTTTGAATAAGATAATACCAGAGGTTACACGTATGTGGCCATAGTGCCGCTTGGAATGGGCGGTGTTTCTTCCGGTCTACCTTTGGGCCCGTATTGTCCAATGAAAGAGCCGTCCTCCGTAAACCGCCCTTTAACAAAATGACCATCACAATTCATAAATTCGCATTAAAAATTATAATTTAAGAAACATAAAACATTAATGTTCCGAACTATTTTTAAATGTATCACTTAACCTACCTTACACTAACGTGGCAAATGCTTGTGAATTTGGTTCCTGTTTACGATGTCGACCATACTGACCGATGAATGATCCATCCTCGTTCATACCTTCTATATTAAGTCAAGCAACAAAGCGAAATAAAATGAACAAACATAACATAAATTAAGGTGCTAAAGCAAAAAAAAGTAAATAACATGTAAATAAATATCTTATCCTATGTCGGGCGTGTACAAAATGGATATAAAACAAGTATTTGTATTCATGCTGTTATGTGGATTTACACATGTGGGAATTGGAATGCATATCTACTGAAATCTAATACTACTTACTTCAATTGTCTTCTTACATTATTAATGTAAATAGACTAATTTTTTAACATAACATTATTAATGTAAATGAACTAACCTGTATCTCCCTCTCCATATTCTGCCATAGAATCAGTATCAGATTCAGGATGCTTTCCATCTTGATGGGAAGAAGATGCCAGAGAAGCGCGACCGCCTGCTGATTTGGTATCTAAAGGTTGCGAATATTCATGAAAACCGCCTTCATCTGGATAATCGCCGCGCCCAGCAGCTAATTCTCTTTCATGTACGGCGTATTTTCCACCTCTATTACGTTTAATAACGCATACTATTATAAGTACCAAAAGAAGAAAGGCAATTGCTAACATCATTCCTATGAACCATCCAGCGGTTGCGACATTTTCTTTAGGCTGAATGATAGGTCCTTCGCTACTCGTTTCTACTTCTTGTGGTTCGCTTTCTGTGAAGTAGTTACCATCAACAGCAACGACAGACATCACATAAACTTCACCACTTTGAAGTCCTCGAATTTCGATCGTGTTCGATTGATATTCTGGTTCGGTTTGGAGTGGTATCGTTTCACCTTTGAGTTTATACTTTACAAAAAAGTGACTTCCTGGATTCCCATTGAGATTCAGCTGCCAGATAATTCTTACATTCGAGTATCCATTTTCCTTAGGAATAGCTTCCCATGTGAATTGTGGTATATCAGGTCGTTGAGATGTGCGTGTTTTTTGCTCGATGAAGTAACTAAGTGAGTATAAAACAATATTTTACCTCATACACATATAAATAAAATTAAAGTAGAAAGCAATGGTACATACTCATTTCCTTCACCAACTTTAGTTGTTGCTCGAACATGTACACGATATTTCGTATCAGGTGCTAGAGCAGCCAATTTTGCACTGGTGGCTTCTGGATCTATAATATGTGGTTTTCTCTCCAAGAGAGGTCCCAGTCTGGTTCCATTTACGGATTCATAATATATTCTGTAGCCAGTCAAGATACCATTTGGTTCGGCAGGTTTTGTCCATGCTAAAAACAAAGCACTGGAACCCATTGGGAACGCCTCAAGATTGAGGACTGTTCCTGGGACACCTTCTGGTGTGTCAAAGCTTAAAGTTTCAGAAGGTGGCCCAGCATATCTAATAAATGAAAATAAAAAGATTATCGTTACAAATAATGTTACATATGAAAGTCTATAAACTGCTATTTTAAGATTCATTACCGTCCGTTGTATGCTAATATTCGAACATAATTCTTGTTGAAGGGAACAAATTTGGTAACCAGTGCATGAGTCCTATTACCACCTCTTATATCGATTTCTCGCATTCCCTTTTCACCGTCCTTTTCTGTCCACGTTTGGATCTTGTATCCTTGTAATTCGCCCCGTACCGATTCCTCAGGGACCGGATTCCACGAAAATTGTGCGCTTGTACTTGACTTTACTTGATTTAACGTAAAGTTACTCGGTGCTTGCAATGGTACTGTAAAATTAAATGAATTTTAGGTAATATTAATTCTAAAAGAAATTACAAATACTATAAAAAATATAATAAAAAATTCACAAACCATCCTCTCCAGAGTATCCTGTTACTTCTTCAGGTGCAATTCTACATTCTCCTCTTTCATTAATAGCTACCACTTTAATCTTATATCTTTGATAGGTTGGTTGATTATCTACAACCAAATTGTTCTTCTTCCAATCATGTATGTCTTCTATAGTCCATTTTTCTCCTGGTATATCACGTCTATAGTATACTCTATACATGAATTTGGGTGCATTGTGTTCAATTTGTGGCATTACTGTCCAAGATATAACCAGATTTTGTGGTGTTGTTCCCTTGCCCATAACATTGTCGGGATTCGTGAAAGGAACGTCTTGTAACGTAGTACATACATCGCTATGCGGTGAGGGCAACGAAGGACCTATTTTATTCCATGCTAATACACGGAATGTATAGTTAGCCCAAGGTGACATCGGAACATCATATGTTTGTTCAGTTGATGGAACAGGATCTTTCGATATCTCCCATGTATCTGGAGTGAAACTGGTATTATGTTGAATAGTGTATCTCAAAATTGGTGCTCTGTTATCACCCATTGGAGTCCAATGTATAGTAGCTGTACTCCCTGCACAATTAACACTAACTAACTTCGGCGGATTTGGTACATCTTGTACAACTAGTGTAGCTTGTGCCTTTGCCTCATCCAGCTCGGTATGAGCAACGCAAGTGTAAGTACCGGTATCTAGTTCAGTCGTTTTTGTAATCATTAAAGAGTAATCAGTACTTCGGATAAATCGTGGTTCCATCTCAAAATCGATGGGTTCGCCGTTACTCAACCAATCGATTGTAAGTGTTAAACTGGAATCTGTAACAGCGTTACATCTAAAAGTTGCAGTAGAACCTGCAGCAACTTCATAATCCTCTGGTTCATCTGTGATCCTAGTATGTTCTTTTACTGCTAAATTACCAGAGGCTTCTATTTCTCCGAATTTATTGGACGCATGGCATGTATAGGTGCCTGCATCTAAGAATATTACGTTCTCAATTTCTAAGTCACCAGAATCTAAAGTCTTGTATCGTCCCCCAGTTAGTTCTTGTCCATTTCGAATCCATTTTACAGCAGGTTTCGGTGCTCCAAATACACGGCAAGTAATTCTCACAATTTTACCATCGACTGTAGCGATATCAGCGGGGGGTTGAGTAATTTCGGGTTCTAAAGCTAAAACATTTACATACACATCCTTGTATACATAACCCAATGAATTTGTTGCATTGCAACCATAGTTTCCTGTATCCTTTTTAGTCAACTTTTCAATAATAATAGAATTTGGTGTAACTTTCCTGCGTGGATTTGGAGGTGCTTCTGATATCGGTTTGCCATTATGAATCCATTTTATCTCAGGGACAGGTACTCCATTAGCAGCACACTTGAATTCTACAGTTTCGTCTTCTGCCGCATTTATAATCTCAGGCTCGATAGTGAAATATGGTACCGCCATTACTTGTAAATGTATAGAATACGATTTCGCGTCACCCACTCCGTTTGATGCTTCGCAAGTATACGTTCCTTCGTCTTTCGAATTAACATGTTTAATTATCAAAGATTTACCATAATTTCCTTGCATTATTCTATCGTTAGTTCTAATTACTTCGCCATTTTTACTCCACACGATTTGTGGTAATGGTGTTCCACCATGTATGCAATATAATTCAATTTTTTTGCCGCGTAAAGCAACTTCATTTTTTCTACTCACATATTGTTTAACAGGTTCATATTTATTTTGACTAGCAGATATTCCCGAAGAGATAACGTTCAATAAAACTCTATTACCTAATTTATATTCATTTCTGAATACAGATGTAGCTGCACACGCATAATAAAAATCGTCAGAAGCATCATTTCTTGTAACATTGCTGAACCAAAGGTTCCCTTCAGGATCTAAAGTCATTCGCGAATTATTGATCGACTTGATGCCTCCAGCAGTATCTTGAATTAACCAATATACATTTGGTTTTGGCCAACCATCTGGTGGTTGGCAAGTTAGTTTAAATGGCTGTCCTTCATTTGCATCCAGACTTATAGGATTCTGATCTTTGAACGAGTTCAATTCAGCTTTTCTAACAAAAACTGAATTAGACGTTGCAATTCCCCATTCATTCTCTGCAAAGCATTGATATTGGCCCAGATCTTCGTCTCGTGGTCTAGAAATCACCAGTGTGCCTCTACCAGGTTGCTGAGATATACGGTCATCATATGCTGGCCACTCAAAATTCTTTCCATTTTTAATCCATCGATACCTACATTAAATCAATAAATAAAATTTGTACTAACATTAGAAACATTCTTGCAAGATTGGTCAAATACTCAATATTATCATTATTCATGATTACTGTTATGCTAAAAATAGTACGATATTGATCACGAATAGATGAGAATAAATCATAATGCGGTAATGATATTTTCTATTTTCCTTCAGTATATTGTTAGACCACTCCCATTCATCTACAGTTCACACCACAAGTAAGGTATCTTTATCAGTACTAGTAACTTTATACCCCCTAAGGCTATGAGGTCATCCTGGTAATTAAGACCAGTTACTCTGGCTTCTTTGCAGGACAGAGATAGTGTACTTATATATAAGTGCAATGAAACTACATGAATGAAATATTCCTGGAAAATATACTATTGTTACACTATTGCATTAATTCTTTACAAAATTTCTGCTTTTCTATGATCAGCATTTAAAACTTAAATCGATGCAATATATATATTTTTTTAATGTAGTATCATTTTTATCTTTTTCTTAAACATTATATTTTTATTTATTTAAAATAATAACAAAGTAGCAAGACATATTTTAGGGTTTTATTTATTTTCTAATTAAATGAACTTTACCTTGGAGCAGGTTCTCCTTCTGCTTCACATTCAATTAAAAATGGTTTGTCATTCTCATTAATCTTCGCTTGAGCCACTTGAAATAACTGCTCATCTGTTGGGGGTTGTTTGGATATCCGTGGTGGAGATTGGACTAATAAAAGATACAAATGACACATGTTCATTATTGTTACACATTATGAAACAATTTGCTGATATACACTTAGTAAAATATGTTACATATGTTATTGCTACATATGTAACATATGTGCTATATAGCAGTAATTATATTTTTATACCCATTGAATAAATTTAAATAGAAATGCTTTAAAATATAGTGAAATGTAGTGAAATTAAAGTGCATTCTTAGAACAATATAATCTCCTAACTCAATGCATTATAATCGTATTAAACTAAATTCACTTAGTGTTACATGTCTTATAAAAGCAAGTGAAAGCAAAATATGTATTTTTTATAATTTTCTAATGATATAAAAAAATTGTTTGTGATTAAAAGTTCATAATTAAAGAAAATTTGTTTTATGTGAAAACAACTAGCTGCATCTGGTAAGCTTGTTACTGTTTTCACCTCCTATAATATCCAGAATATGGACTATAATTAAAAATCACAGATTGCTATTATGAAAACTGATTGATCGTAACAAGTATTACTTCGAATTTATTGTGACCGATATAAAACGTGATGACGGAATTACACTCACTTAAAGCCGATGCCTGCAGTACCAGTGTTGAGATAATACACACGATGAACTTCATGATCGACCGGTATTTTCTTGATCTAGAAGTAGAAGATTTTCTTAAATATCTCAATCGTACAAATTTCGGAAAGAAGCAAAATATATTTTAAGAAAACATTTATGAAAATTGCAAATTTTTCGTCATATAGGTAAAAACTAGAATCCATTATATGAAATCAAATTAAAATTTCATTTCGAATTCCTTCTAAAAAATATAAATTATGAATTTGAACATTCTTTCTATAGATTTATCTATGTTAATCTTTGTGATTCAAACGAATCCGACAACTAAAGTTGTCACGTTAGAGGCTTTGTAAATCCTATTGGCATTCACAAGTAACTTTTTTTGGTACAACACTGGGCTGCATTTTATTTGAATCACATTGTATACACGCGTATACAAAGAATATGAATCGTGTGCAGGAATGTCAGAATGAATATACAATATGACATTAACGATTTTGTTCGAAATAAATGTGTTAACGCTAGAACTACCAATGACTAAGGTATAAACCGCATTCCAAAGAACTCAAGCCGAAATATAAAAAGATACATAATACAAGAGAAGAAAAACAAGCCTTTATCCGGTATACATCGTCAAAAATCATTAAAATATCTAAAAATACGCCATAGCAAATCTGCAAAATTTCTATGAAAAATGATCAATTTATCATTTTGACGATATTCAAGTAGTTCTAACTTTAAATAGAATTTTCAAATCCCCTGGCGAATAGTTGCCAATGGAGATGTGAGAAATGGGCGTGCTCTCCGCGTAAAAAGCCAACGAACAATATACATATGTAGAAAACTAGACATGTGTCATCGGACCGGCTAATAGTGTATCCATCAGCAGCTTCTTAAAAGTATCATGCAAAATCTACGTTATTTTTCCATATTTTTTCAGTGGAACTAAATAAAATAGAACAAGTATATGTAACAATGTTATGTATTCGCTTCAGGATCGCGCACAATCGTTGGAACAGGTGATGGTGTTACGATGATCTCACCGAAGTTGTCCTTCGAAATCACAACATCGCCGATGAAAATTTTACCGCCGTTCCGTCCGTCCACCTGTTTCACGACACGTTTGTTTTATTCTTACGACGTTTAAAGGAATTTGAATCGATCGACCGCTACTTAGAAAACAGATATCCCATGGGGACCAAAAGGGAAAAAAGGGAACACACGGGGCTGGGCAAACGGGCACACCCGCGAACTAGCATTGATCGCCGACGCTTCGTTTGTTCGTTTCACTCAATACCTCGGTTATTACTAGATATCTCGATGTACGTCACTAATCAATTGTATGTTTCTTCACGTCAATGACAATAGCTCACCTATCTCAACGTTTTAAGACGTGTTTGATTATTAAAATTCCGTCATCACCAAGGCATCATCGAAAAACCACTGACTCGCACACGTAACGTAGCGCACCGTACGGTACTGTACACTAGTGTGGATGTGCACGTTGCATGTATTGCAGACTCGATCCCCACCTAGTGTCTTCGGTCACACCGTTTTACACTACTAAGTTTTCACTGAACTTTAAGGTCCACTCACATAGGAGTGTAGCAGTATTTCGTTATCTGGCCATGGGTCATCACCAAACCTGGCCAGTTAGCAAGATAGGATCTGCATTACGGTTCTCTTATACTTTTGATCTAATATTATTAGTAAAATTTTACATTAATTATAGATTAGGATTAATATATTCTTTTTTAGACAAGAATAACAATTAATGTTTGATGATTAAACAAATGGAACTTTAAAAGTAAATTTTATGAATTACAAGTCATCCGATTATACTATTTTACCTGAAATCGTAAAGATATAAAGTGTTTTATCCCATCACTTGTAATCCAGGGATTCTATCTTCTAAATCTACATATATCCATCGAGCTCTCAAAACTTTGAATCTATGAAGATTTTTAGAACATTCAAGATCAAGGTATTCGAGACTTATCGAAACATTAACGATTTAAGGTTTATTAAAACCTTAGACAGTTTCTAATACTGAATCATGCAAAAAATAGTTCGAATCTTAACAATATTGTAAAACTTCGATTTGTTTCGAAATTGAGATTCAAACACTCATTGTTATAGAAATTCAACCAAGATATCACGGCTCCAATATCTAAAGGTTTGTTAATCATTATAAAAACGATTAAATGTCAGGTCTCGTACAAATATACACACGCACATGCACACATATGTATAGTGTCAAAGTTCCGCTCCACTTCCAAGAAATGGTGGGGATAGTGATGTTAGTTAGCAAGGCGGAATTCCGGCCAGTTAGTAAGACATTACTGCATTCTATGAAAAGAGTTGACATTTATAAGACCACTGCAGACGAGTATAAGAATTTTATATATCAAAATAGTCGTTCATTAGATAGTTTGTTAATACTGCTTTATTGAATAATGTCAAATACTTACAATCTTTTTATAAAAGTCTTCTCTTCGCAGATTAAACAAACGGTGTGAGTATTCCTTTATAGGAGTGAATCTTTATAGTCTCTTGGCCAATAACGGTCGAGACAAATCGAAAGCATCTTGTCGCGCCAGATTCAAAAAAAGCGCGCCTCCTAAGCAAACGAAGCTACTATGTATAGCCTGTATAGGATCTTAAAGTGCAGCTGTGTATACTTTGCAAAAAGGGGGAAGTGATATATTTTAGAATTGATACGTGTCAAAGAAAGGTAAACGATGCATCTTTACGTGAGCCGTCATACCTTTGTCAACTTCTAAATATAACAAAACTTTTCAAGTTTGAAATTCATATTTAATAGGTAATATGGTTTTTTAAGACACGAGTGTAACAGTTTGTCACGATAATATTTTATAAAGGAGAGATAAAAAACTTAATGTAAAAATGACAAACGATCGTAAAAGATGAGAAACTATGCCATTAATTAATTATCGGTAAATTATCGTATATATGGTAAGTATGAGAACAATTGATATATAAATGGTATTCCAGGTAAAGAGATACAAATATTATAACAAGATAACTAACACATGTATATTCTAAGAACCAATAGCAAATCTCTTCTGTCATAAGAAATACGTCTGAGTCTGAGCAAATTTAAACTTCGATCGAATGCTCGATATAAAAATATAGGTCGAGCCGTATGCTATGACTTACACGGATATTTAATAAAATTGATGATTTTCATTGTATTGTAGAAAGCCAAGATGCAAAAATTATCATGTCTCTGAATACAAAATATGTTAACAATTATGTACGTAACCATATTTGGTTTTCGTATCAGTTCAGACCACACACAGAGAGACAACGAGCGCTGCTTACAAAACACTTAACCGCATCGTTTCTTTTGGCGTTAATTGATAGATCGTGTGCAAAGGATACGTTCTATGAGACGTACTGGATACCAAATAAGTTAATGTTCGTACTGAATATGATATATCTTTCGTTTTATTTGATTTTTCCGTTTCGTTAATCGCGTTTACTTCTTGCATTAAAAGTTATATAATATTTGTTATACTTAGGCATCAAAATAAAGTTGTTGTAGGAAGTAAAGTAGGAAATAGTGAAGAAAGTAAACTATATTTGCATATAATTTTCATCTGTCTTGGATAAATGACAAGTTTAATAATTTCTACTTCATCTTGTTTGATACTTGATCCTCAGAGTAGATAATTTGGCAAAGTATCAAAAATTGCAGTGCGGTTTATAGGACATGTAAAAGCATTGTCACAAATTTAGATTGAGCTACACGAAACCGACAAACTCAAACGTATATTTTGGATTATTATATTAAGACATGATTTCCTTGCGATTGTAAATTTATTGCTTTATTATCAATTTACAAAATAAAAATTTAATGAATATATATTATATAAACGTTAATAATAGTAGGATTAATGATAGAAAAAGGTCGTCCAATCTTCTTCATACTGACTTTGTACAATTTGAAAATAAAGAATAAGCCTTAATATGTGTTTGCATCTTAGGTACTTTTCTGATTAGTCAGTTTAATTAGTAACATTTAATTTCATTAAAAAACATGATATAATAAAAATAATTTAAATATACAACAGTATAATTAAATACATTGTATATCTATTTAAAATCTAATTAAAAGTAATGGAGTCTTGCATATTTGTATAAATTAAAAATCACTTTGTAATTATTTATACATTTAAGATCTAGTTATTTCCCTCTTGTTTCATGATACACTATATTACACTATATAAATAATACAACAAATTGAATTTTCCTAATTACTAAAATTATACAATTTGATACTGTTCTGGTTCTACTTCATTTATATGTCGTAAAAAGAACGTGACTTTAACTTGTTCAACGTGCCGACAAAGTTTCATAGCTGAACTCGTTCGCAACTTCATGTGTTGTGTAAGAGACGGCAGATTTAATAGTAAAAATGCTAGCCCATCAATTTCCTGTAAAAGAAGAAAAAGGAAAATAAATTATTAGAACTATGCCGCTTAAGAATTTATATTTTTGCATACATTACCTCTTCTTTCACTTCCTCTGCAATGTCTTTGCAATCATTCGTTTTTCTTAAGTATCTGAAGACATCATCTACACTCCAAAATAATGGATTCGAATCAAGTTTCCGCGTTTTTGGACGCCTTTGTTTCTTGTGCATCATCATATATTCTGATTCTCCATCTGTGCCATCAGATTCAATACTTGTATCGCAATCTCGTTCTCTCTTACTTGCTCTAGTAACAGTGGAACTTTGGCTAAATTTTGATGAATGCTGTTTATTATTTAAACTATTAGGACTTCCTCTGTCTTTCATCTTTCTATTATCGTTAAATGAACTTCCAGAATCATCCGATGCGTTGCTCGAAGGTGGCTCAGTTTTAAATTCATCTGATTTTTCTCCTTTCTCTAAACCTTTCTGGATCATGATATCTATCTCAGAAAGTGGTGGTCTTCCATCGAGCGTTTCTTCAAGCCCTGATACGTGTTTGGCTAAATCTAATGACATAAATGGCATTTCATCTTCTTGCTCGAAATCTTCATGAGTCTCTTTTTCTCTGTTTGCCCATCTTCCTCGTCTCCTTTTCCGTCTACCACCCCATGGTTTTGGTTTTTGTACCATAATACTCGTGTAACCCTTTGGCTTACCTCTTCGTCCGGTACCAACAGATGCTGCTAAAATAAAGAGTTAATTAGTACTAATAAATCAATTGAAATGAAGATTATAAATGAACCACATATATGATAACCTAAATATAAAAGAAATTACACTTACTGAATTTTGCTTTTGATGTTTTGTGACACTTATCCGGACATTCATTTTCAGGTACATACAAGGGACCAAATAAATTTGGACATACCATTAACTTTTTGCAAATATTTCTGCAAAAATCAGCCACCATATCTCCGGATGTAACTACGGCAACACTCGCACGATATGTATTATTTTTATGTTTGGCTTTTAAAACTTCTAAATGATATCCTGGATCTGGTTTAGAATCACATTGAAGGACTTTTAATATCCGAGCACTTCTATATCCTACAGATACGATCATTGATAAAACTTCTCTCATAACTAAAATTACAGGGCCAGGTCCTACTGCTTTTGGTAGGGTTGCTAATTTCCCTTTAGAAATCATAGGGCCTGTGAAACAACGATAATTAAAATATATCTTTGGACACCAAAGTGAAGAACGTGGTTCAGATATTGGTATATCTAGAATGTTGGTCTTTTTTTCTTCCTTCACGGGCATTTGCAGTTGTTTACAAACTTCCATATAATCTTTCGGTGGTTTCAATGGATAGTGGTTAGATTCACACCATCCAACAGGAAATATTTGTAAGGAACACATATCGACTATATGTTCTGGTCTTGTATTTTCATAATTATCTAATTTTAACCATAAAAGATTGTCAACAATTTTTGTAATATGTGCGGCACATATAACATTTTCACATTCTGGATCAACTGCTTCTAACCGCATACTACATTCAAAGCGTGCATCAGTGGCACTTTGTCTTTCTGGAAATAACTTTTCTTCTGCAGCAGTTGCTTGGGTATCTTTCAAATATTCCTCCCAATCAAATTCATCTTCTTTTGGAGTCCAACCATTTGGATGCACAATTCTAAAAAGCGTTACATTATAAGGCATGAATCAATTATGAAGATTTAAGAGTACTGAGGATACATAATTTAGAAAACAATTACTTCTTCGTATTTAAATAGTTTTGCATTTCTGATACTAAGTACAGAGATACCTATTTTCACTTTTTTTCAGCCAATATCTTTTTAGATTGTATTGTTTTAGAAGGATACTTAAAAAGTTTACTTATTGTTGCTGTCACAAGGATTAGACTTACTTGATATCATGTTTTTTTGCCCATCCAACTGGAAATATATATGGATGTTCTGCCGTACAAAGCCAAGTGTTTTTCTCTGTACTGTTGTACATACAGTTTTCAATATCCATTCCCTTTGACAACTCATCATATGTATCAATGTGTACAAGAAAATAAGTGTCATCAAATACTTTTATAACAGTAGCTGGACATATTTTTATCTGATCAATTGGGCTCAATGCTTCTAATTTCATACCAACTTTAAATTCATGTTTCGGATGATCTACAGTATTATGAAATAATTCTTCTGGAAGATCATAATTTTTTGGTATAGACTCTAATAAATCTTTCCATTCTTCATATGTGTGCATTTCTACTATAGAACTGGGTGGTTCTAGAAACCAAGTAGAGTTAGATTTAGATGCAAACCCATAAGGATGAAGATGTTCTGATGTACAGAACATCCAAAAATCTTTACGTGAAGAACCAGGAGTATCATATCTTAATAAAAGTCGTCCTCCTACATTTTCTATAATCTAAAGAAACACAAAATTAATTAAATGGTACTTATAGAAATAATAATATAAAATTTGTATATTACTTCTTACCGTGGCTACCCATAATTTATATGGATGTAGTATATCACTAACTTCAACTTTCATGCCTTGCTTGATTCTCTCTGTCATGCTTAGACCATCCTATATGAAAACAAAAATTAAAATTAGAAAATTAAATTATAATTTTATTTTTATATAAAATTTTTAAAAAATTTTTAACTAACTCCTGATAACATTTCTGATGGAACACTCCGGGCTGTTGTTAAAAATTCGGACAATCTTTCCACGCAGTCTGGGGACCTTTGAAGAATAATATCAGTTGGTACTAATTTTTTATTATTTTTCACACACCAACCAAGTTCATGAGCAGCTTCCTTAGTAAGGTTGAACCAAAATTCCAATGATCTATCATCTCCACCAAAATAGCGTAAACGTAATAAAGGACCACATGCCATGACAATAGAAGCCACCCAGTAATTGGTGTCTTCCTCATCTGCATTTTTTGGAATTGGCACCTCAAGGGACATGCCAATTTCAATACCACTCTGAAGTGTCAGCTCAACATGTGGAAACATAATTTGTGGTACTTCAACACTGTTTGTAGCATCAAGATAATCTTGCCAAAAGAAGCCATATTCTGAAAAATGGATTTTAATTTCAGATTTCTTCAGGTATAATTTTTAATTATTAGAGTTTATGAAATTTATTAATATTTATATTTAAATATATTATATCATTTATTTTTAATTATATGTTAAATACAACAACAATAACAACAACAACAACAATAATAATAATAATTAATAATAATAATAATAATAATAAGCATGAATATACTAAAAATAAAAATATTTCTATTAAAAAAGTATATATAAATATATACTTTTAATTTATAATATACTTTTAATTTATTGAAATACATTATTTTTTATTTTTAATGAAATATATTTATTATAAAATAATTGTTAAAATGACACGTAATTTTATTTTAAAAAATATATATCTTATGTGTCTAAAAACTACATATCTAATACTCATAAATAGATTATAAGATTCGTCATTATCATGACGATATGATTAATAAAATAAAATAAATTTCACTTGCGCGTCTCATTAAGGATTCCATGAAATTTATATTCCTGCAATACGTTGTTATCAAAAACTCTGCGAACGTGATTAATGTCTTCTAATAGAATCAGTGTTAAACGGTCAGAGTCATTTCAAAAACTTTAAAAGGTTACCGAATAATCATAATTTTATTACAAATAACATTGACGTTATATAATAAAAATTGCACGAAGGAAACAGTATAAAATAATCACAAATGCAAATTAATTTAATCTTACCTCCTTCTTGCACTTTCTCTTGTGATCGGTTTTCGCAAGGTTCCATGACTTCGTTATAATATTATAAGCCTGCACATAAATACATTAAAATCAATTTCCATTGCGGCCCCGTTAATTGGGCAGCGGGTAGATTATTAATTTCTATTAAACTTTCTAATAAATCTTCGAACAATTTACAACTTACCTTTTTTGTAGTAAGCGCTTATTTTCGAAATTTGCGTAGTGTTTGTTTTAATGAAAAATAGTATCCTCAATCGTAGCTGTCCGTGCCGCTCTATACTGGTCTACTGTATGCGTATCTTTCTCTTCTGTTTTCTATCTCTCTCGTGCGGTACGCTTGGCGCATACGTCCCGAACATCAGACCTACCTACTTTGAATTGGGCAACATTTTGAATGTACCTTCGATTATATTTTCTGAAACTACCACTACCCTTGTTCTATCTATGTCTTTGTCTATGCCTCTTGCGGCAATTCTTTTTAATATTTATCTGACACCAATAACGGTATCCTCCAACAATAGTTACTCTTGCCTCAGGTATATTTTGCTTTCCATACCGTATGAAGTATAACTGTCTACGATTATTTATCGGATTTTATTTTTCATTTTAAATATTGCTGGTTTGTTATCTGTCACGAGAAAGACATTATCAATCTTTTGAATGATAAGATTTACAAGCCTCAGCGATCATCAATGATATAGTTACACAAAAATTTATCTTCTATTTTTTGTTTATTTCTTTTGTGTTAATATTGATCCACTATAGTCAATTGTTTAGTAAGATAGACCAGTTGTAACGAAGAAAGCTTGTCAAGCGCAATATAGATTATTTTATACTTATATATATATATTGTAAGCTTGTACTTCGAATATAGTCGTTGTATTAATTTGAACAGTGGTTGTTCATATATTACATATTTGATATATATATACGTAATTAAAGTGATTGCATTTTAGTACACGTGTATGATACATATATATAAGTACAATAACAAGTTTTATTTTAATTGATTTATAAATCGTAACATTGTCAATATTTTTATGTACATTATGTTTCTTGTAAAAGTATTATTATAGTTATTTTATAACATTACACAGAGAAAGATGGGATATATTAAGAGTGAATTGTATATAATTGTATGTACTCGTTAGAAAATCGATACAATTGATATGTCACATTTTTCAATTTTTATACATATATTACTTACGTATGTATCAATTTTCCAATATATAGATTCGTTAAAGTAAATAGCAATAATATATTATAATGATCTTATGATTGAAATTAAAATATTCCATACATTCTTGAGTTTATGAGTGCCTATATTGAATATCTGTTGCTACAATAAATTATACATTTTAATTCAATTATATGTATACGTAAAGAGTAAATGTTATAAAAGATGGTGTTCCTGTACTATATTTTTTAATATTATGCAAAGCTAGATAAACTTAATTGAATTGAGATTGTAAAAACTATCGAAATGATGATACAACCTCCTGTTACCAACAGAGGTAAACTTAAAATATTATACTTAATCAAACATTATTTCTGATTTTGTAAGAATATCAACTCCTCATATAAATATAAATTGTGATTATTTTAAATTAAGGAACTTAGGTTTGCTTTAAGAATATATAATTTACAAAATGTATATAATTTTTAAAGAACAGTTTGTATTTCCTTAATGTTTTCTATACTGATAGCGTTAATGCCACATTGGCGCTCTCTTCAGTTGTAAATATAAGCATGAGATAGGTGATTTTATTTTTACTTAAAGTCGCGTAAATGAATAAGGAACATATCTTGATTGCATAATAATTTATAATGAAATATGTTATTTCTAATAAGAGGATGCTCGCTTAATATTTACCAGTACTGTAGAAATTTCATACCTAAAACTAAACTGGTCGAATCGTGTTATCCAGTGTTCCTTAACCCCAACAAGAAAGTTAATCTACCTATATGTCAATTTTGTTCGAAAGCGACTTTATTTGTAACTAATGAGCATGTTAGAAAATATTTAAATCATCTTATGAATGCGTATCAAAGTGGTAATAAAGAACAAGGAAGTATTTCTGATATTCTTAACTTAGAAGAAATTCCCCAGTTGCTGAATGAGAAAATTAAGATAATTAAGAATATAAAGGACTTGAACGATCTTGGTAAGTACTTCGCATTCATTTACATTATCGTAAATTAAAACCCTCTTTCCTGATTGTTTAATAAATCTATATAACCTATGTTTTAGTACCTGAGAATAAAGAAATGAAAAATCTTATAAGAGAAGAAAATTTAACATATGCACGACAGATGTCACAGATTGACAAGAAAATTTTAGATATTATTTTACAAAAAATAGATACTGAAAATTATGATAATATTGTTATGGAGATAATGCCAGGTGTAGGTGGTCAGGAAGCTATGTTGTTTGCTAAAGATTTATTAGTTATGTATTTAAATTATTTTGATCATTTAGGGTTTAGTTATGAGACATTGGAACATCATGAAAGTGATGCAGGTGGGTTAAGGAAAGCTACTTTATTAATAACAGATAACAATGCCTTCAAGAAATTAAAATATGAAAGTGGTGTACATAGAGTACAAAGGATTCCAATAACAGAGAAGTCTGGTCGTTTACATACCAGTACAGCTGTTGTAATAATTACACCAGAACCCAAAGATATTGAAATCAAGATAGATGAGAAAGATTTGATAATAGAATCAAAAAAAGCATCTGGAGCTGGAGGCCAACATGTAAATACTACAGATTCAGCAGTTAGAATAATTCATATACCCACTGGTAAAAGTGTAACTTGCCAAAACAATAGGTGTCAAATAAAAAACAGAAAGTTAGCACTAACAAAACTAAGAACTATATTGTTTGAGGAACAATTGGACCAACAGGTTTCCTTTATTAATAAAATACGTAAGAAACAAATGGGGATGAGATTGAGAAACGAGAAAATCAGAACATATAACTTCAATAAAGATCGGATTACGGATCATAGAATATCAAATGGTACAATGTATAATTTAAAAGAATTTATGGAGAATGGAGCAGATCTGGAAAAACTGGAGGATAGGCTCTACAAGGATATGCAACCGAAGACCACGCTGGAGATTATAGAGGAGATGATGAGTCAATTCAAATAACACTAGTCCAACATTTGCCATTTTGATAAGAAATGATTTTCATTTTACATAGGCAAGCCATTGTACATAGCAAATTGTAATAAACTCTGTGTAATACAAGTAACATCATTTGTTTTTCGGATGAAAACTCGCCACGTCTTCTATCAATAAAACCTTTCTGTTTCGTTCAAGGAAGCAGAGAAGTTATTGAAGTAGAGAGATCAGTTGTTTATTTGAAAAACATACAACAAGATTTTGTTTTTTTTTTTTCTTTTACTTTTGTTTCATTTTGTCTCGTAACCGCGTGTCCAAAGGCACACATCCTTGTAACTCTCATATAATACATTAATATACAAAATTAATATTCGTAATCTCTATAAATATCAAACGACACGTTTTACATCGGTTAATGTACAAAGCGCTGTGTGTGTGTGTGTGTGTTTCATAGTGTCATGAAAGTGTAACTCTTATATACGACCCTGCTCGCATATACGTAGTTTCTTATAAAATTCTACATAGTTCAATGCTCCAAAAATTAACATTAGCGTCCGTGACGAATTAAGTTCGTGGTAAATGCGATTTCATCGTTTCCTCACAATTTCCTTCAACCGATTATCCCACGAAATGTAGGTGCGTCCTCCACCTACGAGCGTTTCTCGCGTGAATTAACTTCCTCCTTTGTACCACACTTTAAATCTAGATCTTAAACGCGTAATATATATTTCGACCGCTCTAGAATTTTCTTCCTACGCAAGATTGGTCGAGTGTATGATTTGTAGAGTAACTAGCAGCGACAGTATTTGAATGAACAATGTATTTTACGTTTCCTCATTCAATATTTCTATACGCGATATTTCTTTTTGTTAAGAAAGTATACTTTTAACTACTGCTTTCTTGTCGTCTTTTCTGATCTATGTAAATTTATAAAATTTTGATTATATCCATCTGTTAGCTTCTTTTTTTCAATTCATACGGGCAAAGAATAAGCGCTGTAAAACTTTCGAGAATTTGATTAAGTACCTATAACAAGTCTAGGAAATATAGTCGAATGAACAAAAGCGAAGAGAAGGATAAAAAGAAGAAACAGAGCAGGGACGTATATGAAATAGACACCGCATTGCGTTCCAGGCAGTAAGATTGTTTTTTAGGACTAGTTCGGCACCGATTCACGGGTATACATCCTCTTTAAATTTCGTTAACCCTGATCCCGTGACATAGTATAATCCTTGAGGTACATTGATGATTGGACCAATTAGTATAGAGGTGCAGACCCTGCTTGCACCATCGTCAAAGTACCATTTAAGGAGACAGTACCAGGACTCGGAGAATATCTCCCTATTATAGCGTCGCTATAAACACTAGAACATCTTGAAATCGCGATAACTATAAAAACGGGAAAAAGAATATCGATCGATTCGTAACAAATTATTACGAATTGTACTTTTCTTTCGTTTAATAACTTTTCGTAAAACGTTGATAAATGTAATACGTTTTAGCGAACCCGAAAAACGTTCTAAGGACATCTATATACTGCATAGCATAAACGGCCGTAAAGATAATCGTTCCGTTTGATAATCGATTCCGAAAAAATCAGCAGCGTGTGAACTTGTAACTGAAATTTTGATCGCCTTCTACCTCTTGTCTTTCGTCTTAAATCGATCCAATGAGACATTAATGTTGACCAAAAATGAGTCGGTGAACCAAAGTGTAAATTAATGATAAAAGAAAAAGGAGGTAGACATTCGGTGCCACATTCGAAGCCAAACCGCAAAGATCTTTGATCTCGCTCTCCCTCGCGTGACTACGAATACAGGACTGAGGTCTCTTTCGTTTCAATGAAGTGAGCGCCTTCTGGCATACTAGTGAATTATTCTCGTAGATTATTTCTTCTGGAATGACGCTCAAAGGAGGCATCATCATTTGCTCGCAACCCTCATCAATGTTCACAACCAGAAGAAGCATGTTACTGTATTCAACTGGTTGCACGATGTATTTACATCCTGTATTTGCGCCTACGTCTGTATTGGACAAGTTGAAGGATGCGTTTCGCAAGTATAGGTATACCTGATAAAATTGAAAGAAGAATGGTGTAGTCTCGTCGCGGTAAAATTGGAAAATATGTCACAATACATCTGATATTTTATGAAGTTTACCTCTTGATCGCAAGCTTCTGGTCGTGTTCGATTGATCAAAACCTTTTGGTCGAATAGCCTCTCATCCTTAGGATCTATCGGTGGTTTCTCTTCGCTTTCCTGATAGTCTTCATGCATACCTTCATCTTCGTTCGGATAAGCATACGCTTCTGCGTAGTCGGATTCCCAAATTCCAGCTTTAGCCCAAGCCCAGGCTGCTTGGCCGACGAGCCACGAAACCATCTGTTGCATGTGTTTCCATGGCTAAACATGTAAATATAGTAACTCATTAAAAAATATCATTATATATTTGTATTCAATTCTTTATAAATATTTTACTAATATAAATAGAAAATAAAATGTTCTTACCGTCAACAAAATGCTTCCATCGTTACTAGTTTGCTTACTTTTGAAGCAGACTGCTTGATAGTCGAATATTCTGATTTTTTCGAAGACACCTTCTTTTACCAAACTAGACATAATTGGTCCTTTCAGTTCACCAAAGAATTTCCCAGCATCAGATTTATCTTCGGCTGCGATCACGTATCCATTGTCATCGATCAAGTAGCAGGCCCAGTTATCCGCAGCGCAATCAGTGCACTTTTCACCTCCTTTGCAACTAAATGTAATATTCTGAAAGAGAGCCTGAAGAGCGGTATGTTGGAACTGGAAACCAACAACCGCAGCTGGCGCCTTTTCCTTATCAGTCCCTGAAGAATAAAATAAATAATTGACTTCAATATTTTCATCCGATCTATCCTTCTGAACAACTTCTAGATTTGTTTTAGGTCACTTCCAACCTTTTAATCTTCTTTTAATTTCTTCAAATTTATTTATTTTTTTACGCGACACTTTACCGATAAATATGGCACGACTAGCAGTGACAAGAGTAGTGTTGTCTGCCCCTTCCTCGTCGATTGGCACGGAAAAGACGAAGCTATCCGAATTCACGTAGTGCTGTTCCACAGCACGCTTGTACCACACTTCGTCGATAGCTCTGGGATACATCTTACTGAAGTGGTCATCAGGAATAGTTTCTTCTTCGTTTATCATGAAGTCTTTCCATCTTGTCAGACCACTATGGGTAGCCATGAAGGCAAGCGTTACGCCGAAACGTTGTTGGAAATCTTTCCTACAAGAAAAATGGTATTAGATATATGTAGAGGATACATTCTTTCCTTAAAATCCAAGTTCTTTATTTTCTAAAATGCTGTGATGCTATATTTGATATAATACTGCATTATGGGAATACTGGCTGTGGTTACTCATTTGCTTCGCTTCGTTTGATACTTTTTGAGTTAGAATTTGTTATTTATAATAGATTGTCAGAGAAAGCTTCACAAATGAGTTTGACTACTATACAGTATAATAAAAATGATTCTTCAGTTTTTCAATCGCCAATGTCCTCTTCCTCTTCAAGGTTCCAATACTGAAAGTCTATCTTCTTCCTCGGACTATAATACCTTTTACTGTACTGTACAAGGAATAATAGAAGAATAAAATACAGATTGTTGAGAAGATTTAAGGAAAAGAAACATTAAATGAATGTTATAAAAAGGCATGTCCTTAATAGTAACAGAGATGACAAATTAATCAACATCAAAAAGAATAAGTAGAGATAAATGAAAACATACGAACTGTAGAACGAAAGTTTGTACAAAGAAAAAAGCAATAGCACATTGTAGTCAACTGGTTAACTTCTAAAAACGTAAGGTGCGTTTATGATGGACGTTACCTGGGCAGCAGATTCATCAGCCTAGCTAAAGGTCTGCATGGCGTCAAAGTGGTCAGTATTAGTAAAAAAAGAAATGGGTGTACTTTTTTGTTAAAATTTTGACAGAGGAAAGAATATAAAAAGAAAGAAACGAGAGAAGAACTGTGCAGAAAACGTAAAAATATAGAGGGCACGAAAATGGGGGCTCACCGAACCTATTTAATGGTACAGTGGCGTATAAACATTTTTTTTCAAACTTTTTAATCTCTTTTTTAACAATTTTAACGATTCTTCTCAAGATAAAAGATGATATCCTATCCTTAATATCCCCAGACCATTGAAGCTTCATATAATATATATTTTTAAAGCGTACAATCCACCAAGAATGCTTTGCTATTTTGTTTTAAAAATAAAATCATATTGGTACCCACCCTGCCTCTTCGCGTGCAGTTTTGGGATTCGCGAACCATTGGGTTACCTTTGCATCGAAAACCAGACTCAATAGAAGATCCCTGTCGCAGTAATAAGAGTCTTTGTCCGCTTTGTATGGTGTGGCTATTCGAATCAAAGAATTTGTCAGTTACCGTTTCATTTTAGGAGGATATGATAAAGACAAAGTATGCGGAAGCTTACGTTTTGATTTGCGGTGAGTGTCATTACCGGAATTCGTGGCTGAATATTCCGGTGGCTGGGATGGCTGTTTCATGTCATTCCACCTCCAGCCTGGCTGGCGGGTTCGCTGTAGGAAGTGCACAAGCTGCTCTTCCGAGGTATTGAATGGTCGGTCATCTTCATAGTGATACCTACATCAGAGGATTATTTGATTCATTATAGTTCTACCAAGAAATAGCTGAAGAATAAAATTGTAAAAAAATAGGTTATTGATTACTTTATATTTATTCACTTACTTGCAATACAGCCAATTTGGATGTACCCGCCAGTTTTTACCAGTGAAATAATCAGACACGTTCTTGCCTATAACGGGTAATCTTATTAAGATATGATTAACAAATAATCGGAAATGTAATGTAACGACGAATTGAATTAATGTGACCAATGTATTGGCCAGAAGAAGTTTAAAGAATTATTTGTACAAGAGACGTAAAGTATTCGAAGAGTTTCTGAGATTTAGACCAGAAGTTTGAACATTCCCATGATTGTATGTCCAAGAGGGAGAGATAACTTTATTTCCGCGGCCTTTTTGATTATATACGCAGGCAAAAGTTGCCAGCTTCTCCCGCAAATGTGTATGTTCGGTGAAAAGTTCGTAATCAAACTTCTACCGAACTTTCCACGTTGCATATATATCTCTGCTATTGAATAAAACATTGAATTCTATTTACAGGCACCGTTGAAAAGTTTTGAGATGAAATTCTCTCGATTATTAAAAGTTCAGCGTCCGCAGATGCGTCTGACCATTTTAATTCTTGAATGTTGCTGGTTTAACGAGATTTATCTTTAACGTGGGGAATTACAAGAATGCAAGAAAGAAACATTATTTTAGTTATTATTGAAATGCATTTTACGAACGTACGTACCACTAACGTGTGAACGATGTATTTCTTCGGTTGCGTGCACGCGATAATTTCCAATGTGTTCATGTTCCGGCAGACTAACCACCACCGTGAATGGTGTATTTGGTATACCTGTGTAATCGTACTTCCTCCTTACCCTACCCACACGTTTCTCCAGAAGAAACGGAAGAGTTCAAAATTAATATTTCTGATATTATATTGTTCTAATTATAATACCGATCTTAATACAACTCACCATATCATCGTAATGATATTTCGTGTGCAGTGTCACGCTACCGTTTTTTTGGTCGACCACGTCATCCCGAAGCTGTGGATAAATGATTATTACATATATAGTAGTGGAAATTATTTATTTTTCGAGAAGCTAATTTACATGTACCGTAATAATTCCTTCATCGAACTCCCTGGGTTCCCTATCCTGATCCATCAGCTCAACCTCCGCCATGTCGACGCTATTGTACGCTGGTTTTAGGATGCCCTGAAACTATATTTCCACCACCATAAATAACTGTAATAACATTTGTTAGGCGATTACGAGTGACATCGAATAATTTTAAAGAAAAGTTAAATATGAAGAAAATTCCTTACCACTGGTCGGAGGTCCGGATGAATCAGGATGAAACCGTTATTTGTCACAATGAACGCGTATCCATTGACGCCAAGCTGTTTTTGAAAATAAAAAGTAAGAATTAATATTTTGTTTCTAATAGAAGGAAACGCTAAATGTACTCTACTCACTAAATGTGGCATCATAAGTTTCTGTATCTCTTCGATAGGAACATCCGTACCAGCGACGCCGAGCAGATCTGCGATTCGTGTCTACACAAAGAATCATGACAACGTTTTAATAAAATCCAGTAAACAAATGATTAATTTGTGTGTCAAAATTAATTACAAATCATCATCATCCCAAGTCGCATAACCATAAGCGTATCTACCTTCTCCAATATAAACGCTATCACAATAAATTCGTCTAATGACACACGTTCTAGAATTAAATAACGATAGTTACTAAAAAAGAAAAAACAATAGCAATAATAATAATAATGTTCACTGACGATACTGCTGGACGTATAACTAGCTCAACTACGTTCTCAATAATAACGATAATAATAAGAACGATACACAATAAGGACAATAAACGTTTGACGCAGGCTATCCTAAGTGTTAATAATCAAATCACAATTAGCCACGCCGTTATCGTTCCGATAGCCGTCTATTTTTCTTCAAATTTACTGCAAAAAGATTCTTTATCGAATATTAAAATAAAAATATCAATATATATATATAAAGTGAATATTGCAAAGGAATAACTGAGGAAACTAGTGAAATGTAAGTTCGTAAATTTTGTTCTATCTTTTTTTCTCTTGTCATATGTATTAGTGGAAAAAGATGGCCATAGGAACGATGCTCGAATTAATTCTACTATGTTACTTGTCTAGCGAAATCTAGCACTCAATAAAACTGATCAAATTGTACCACGTGTACTTGGTACTCATTTTATACCCAACCAAAATATTCTCTCTTATATTCAGTATGAGTATACGTATACATATATAGACACTGCAGAATCAGAAGTTCTTCTACGAGTCTCAATGATAATAATAATAATAATGGTAATATCAAGAGGAGGTATCGTTGTTCGCAATCCAACAGGCGAGCGGGATTATCCGCTTTTTTCTACTCGTCTCGAACAGGGCACAGGGTAGACTAAAGTACCTAAACCTACCTAATGATTAAACTAAGTCCAATACTAATGTTAGACCAAAGTAAGATACCAGAGAGACGAACGTAGACCTAAATGTAACGAAAGATTGTTACGCGACATCGATTTCATCCCTGGATATCCACGTCTCGTTTAAAAAAATTGCTATTTCCTTAATTTACATTATCTTACAGTAAAATATAGCTTTCGTCGTCGACATTACAAAATAAAATAATTGCCCATTGGTATTAAGAAGAGCTCTAGATCAGGTAGATAAATTTTCCATTGGTAAACGTGGAGACCAGAAAGGACCAAGTCGCGTACTTGAATACAATAAGGTGAAAGGATGGGTACAGGGTTCTATGCATTGAAACAACGTTGCTTGTGTTTTTTGTTTAGCTGCCAACCTCTCTTGTCTCTGTCACCCAGTATGCTTCATTCACCAGCACCTGCCTTGTGATGTTCTGTGGACAAACAGGAACTTAAAACCAAAGGAAAAAATGCACTCATTGCGAAGATGATTTGCGCGATTAAACGTTTATCCGTCAACGAATAAAGAGGGTAATACGACACGTGTTGATATCGTCTGATCGATCGAACGAAGGCAGTGGAGTGAAAAGAGGTTATCATGGGGAGAGCGATGATTGTGAATGCCTGCTTGCTCGAGTGTCTCGATAATATCACCATAGTTAATTTCATTTCATTCAATAATATACATAATCACAAAGAAAACCTGAGAATCGCCCATTTGATCATGGCGTGATCGAATAATTGATTGATGTTCGAATTCTTACGAGCCAATGTATACACAGGTATAATAGGTGAATCTCACCGTAAATAATTATTAATAGAACGGGGTTAATGATAATCTGCATACAGCGACAGGGGCGTTAATCTATTCTCGATATGTAATAACACAGGTTCCAGGATATTTTTAATGTTACCTAAAGCTGAATCTTTTGTTTATGCACCATGGATATTGCATCATGTGACGTTGCATGTAATTGCATATATGTAATTGCATCGGGTATACTTGAATTTCGAAATTTTTCATAGCAATCTTCACCATCCGAGACAGAATATAATTTTTTGCAAGAATATATGCAGAGAATCTAACGTAACAGTTACGACGTGTCCTAGCACGTTTCTAGAGAAATAATTAATTGAATCGTATAAGGAAGGAAGATCTTACCGCGTTCTCTCGTCGGTCGAACACCGGCATGCTAACCGAAGTCATTAGCCTGTATTCCTGAAGATCGCCGCTCTGGTCGTGCGATTTCCTCTGTTTTTTCACGAATCTGCGATCTCGTTCCTCGGCATTGAAGAATCTTTTCCTGCTATGAAGCATAAGGAATCTCTCTTTCTGTTCTTCGCTTTCTCTTTGCTCCCACAACCAATCGGTCATCTTTGGATCTGTCACGTCGGCGTAGACCGGAGTCCAGATCGTTGGATGATCCGTACGACCGAGAACCAATGGTCTTGCCATTACAGGAACATATTTAAGGACCTAAAGATGACAATTTGTTAATTAATTCACCCAATTGATATATAAACTAAAGTTAAATATAAATACTGATCAATTTAAAGTATAAAATAATTAAACATACCTCTTCCCTCACTTCAGCCAAGGTGCAGAGATGCACGAAGTAACCTCTGTTAGCACAGGCCATCCACTGCACCTCCTTTACGTCTGCCACTTCTCTGCCAATCAGATAAGTGAACATTCTGACAGGCATGTCAGCTTTAAAGGGTTCGTTGGAATTATCTTCCCAATTGTATGTCTCGAAGATCTCCTTGTAGTTATAAGGAACGCCGTCTGTTATCAGCATAATCGCTTGGTTGCACCTAGCTCCTTCCCTCTCGGTTCGGTAGGTTCCGAGGAGCTCGAATGCGGTGGTCAAGGCCAGGGAGAAATTCGCAATCTTCTCCGTGTCTAGATTCATGATAGCTCTCTTTAATTCCCTCACGTTCGCTAAATTAGCTTGTACTAAGGTGTCGTTGAAACATGGCACCACCTAGAATACCATTTTTCACTGGTTCCATAACTGGTTATCATAAATATGATCGATAACTAATTCATATTTGTCTTGTTATAAAATCTAGCTGTTCTTACAGGATCATTTCTGTGTCAATTACCTCTTTCGTAACGTTGGAGAACGTTATGATGTTAACAAAATCATTGTTTCCAAGAGTGTCCAGAATATTATTCACTACGTGTCTTGCAATTTCTCTGCGAATCCCTGTCATACTACCGGAAGTATCTATAAGAATAAGAATGTCTTTTGGACTGGTAGCTGCCTCGATGTACCAACTTCTGGTTCTGCAGTCGAACAAATCCACAGGCTCCATCAACCAGTTCATCGCAGGATATTGTCTCATAAAACCAGTCGCGCTACCAAAATATTGCCAGGACAATGAAGGATCTTGTTCGTAGTTGTTGATGAAGGTTTTATCCAACTCCTCGGACCATTTGATCGCTCTAATTACGTTAGATGCTCGATCATAGACATTCGTCGGAACGTGAACTGCCGACATGGTCAAATTGACTTGACCGCCGAAGTGAGCACTGTGCTTCAGTTCGATCGTGTTATTCTTTGCGTTGATATATAAGAAGGACTCCGGAGGATCGGCATCTGGAGCGGACAAGGCTGATGTTTCCGCGACATCCATGATTCTCTATGATAACATTTTAAATACGACATTTACGAATTGCATGATTTTTACCTAAAAGCTGACCGATTGTTACAATCTATATTATTAAAGGCCGTTTATTAATAAATTTGTAGCGCTAGGATTTATTTCCAGGCTGGTTAGATTAGACTATGTACCTTAATAGCTGATATTTTCGATTCCATCATGGCTTTGATGTCTTTAGCGATCTCGTGGACTAAAGCAGTGCCATCACGTGGCTTCACCGCTGCCTGTTTGTAGCTCTCGGTGAACTTGTCCACGTTGGTCACAAACTTGCCCAACTGCGACAACTCGAAACCTAACTGTTTTGCCCATGTTCCCACTCTGTACAGAGAATAAATTTCAAATGGTCGCGCTACTCCTGTACTACTAGTCTAACATAATGTTATGTTATATTATTTTAATGTTATGTAAGCAGTGGATGTATTTGAAATATTACGGTTCACCAATTGGAGACAGATTGAAATTTCTTATAACTACACGAAATAGTAAGTCAAATCTAAAAGTACCCATATCATTTGTAAATGATTACACAATTATCTATTTAAGTATCTCAATTGTCAATGCTCAAATGTCATCAAATGTTTCAAAATGCCGATAATAGAAAGAATATAAACGTGTGTTACATGAAATCCATAAACTCTACCGTTCCTCGTTTTCAACATTCTACGTCTCTTGTAAAATCTCCAATTATTCCAAGCGACCTTCGCTAAAACTACAAAGGGACGACCTACACAAACATACCAACGAGGAGCGTGTATCAACATCCACGTTTTCCTTATATCAAGGGTTGCGCATGTGGACTAATCGTAATAAACTCCTGACAATTCCAATCGTTCTATCAATTACATAAAATTCGAACGTGGAGAAGGAAAAAAAATGGAAAAATTCTCATGTACGAATTACTGGATAAATACTCGTTTCGAACTTACTTGTCGGGCGATATGTTGTCACCATGTGCCTCGATCAGGATTAGGATGACGATAGCAGGCAGGAAACGGAGCCTCATAACTCTCGTCTTCTTCGGCGCTCCGGTGTTTACGCGAGGACACGGTAAACAAAACTGAGGCCGAGAGAAGGCTCGCGTCTGACATTAAGGATACTCCGGTCCGACCGTAGTCGTTGTCGTCGTGCTCGTCGTCGTCGTCGACGTCGTCGCCATGCAGTGCGCGCACCGTTCCACTCCGAACACCACGGTACTCGCCAGTATGGTTTATCGATCGTTCGGCGAGACGTGGAGCTTGCGCGGGATGACGAGCAGAGAGGCGTCGGAACGGCCGGCGAGTCCCGACGCCGCGTCGCCGTTCGTATAAACATCCTTACGAAATTGATAATAATGTTTGTCTCTCGGAAAAGTCACCTTCGAGCTCGGCCGCCCTTGTTTTTCCAAAGATTTTCGTAGCGGCGATTCTCGTAGTTATTATAGGTGGCTGATGTTTTCGCAAATTTATAGAATCAGGGAGAACGTTCGAGTTCTTCGTTGATTCGACAAGTTTTCGCAGATTTCTTGGAATATGAGGAATGACGGAGTTGATAAAATATAACGATTGATTGGTTTAAGAATGAAAGGATTAGTGAATCTGTTGTTAGATCTGAGAAAATACCTGTTATGGTTATCGTCCAGATTTAAGAAATGGTCATCTTTGAATTTTTTATCTTGTTTAGCGATAGGAAAGAGGAGATGAGGAATCCAATGAGTTGGCGTTAATGGAAGCTTTTCTAAAACAGGAATTGTTGAATAATTAATTTTCCTACATAGGAAAAAAAAGATTGAAAAAGAAACTGATTAACTTTGATTAGCCATTTTTAACGAGTATAATTTTATTCGATACAAGAAAATGGAATAAAAAATTACAATTAAGCTGGTGAAGGAGTTATGATCTGAATATCCGAGTGGAGAAGGGAACAAAACATTTTCTGGGGCAAGCTCCTTTCACCCTATCAACAGACATTCCGACGCCAACAGAAAATCGTATCTTGCATGGATAGGGAGATATTTCGCCAGACTTTATGTTCTCTTTTCTTCGCTACGATCGATTCGTTCTTCGATGTCTTTGGTCCACAAAAAAAGAACATAGTCTGCTTTACAAAACATCAAGCTAAATATTTCTAATCTGAATAGCTATCGAAGTTGCAGTAATCATCAATCTTACGTTTCTTTTAATAAGATTAATTCATCTTAATCATGTTTCAATTTTTAATTTTATTTTTTTTTTTTGCAAAAAGATAAGGTTTGACGCAATAAATATCAACGTTATTATTATCATATCATTTATATACTGTAATTCGCATCGCACTCAAGGCAATCAATATCGTTAAACGAATCCATAATCTTCTTGTTTTAAACAATTATATAAACGTATATAAGATTTTAGCTACAACGGTAGAAAATAATAGCAAAGATACAGTCAATTGTGATGCCCCTCCACAGTCCTCGATCTCATACTCCAATGGATGCTCCGTGAAGCAGCCTTCAAGACGCCTCCTTTTAAGGTCGTTTAGTGGAATTTTATGACAAGGCGCGCTTTCCGAGCCATTCGCGTATTCAAGCGGAGAAATTGTCACCGGCGTTACCTCTAATCTCTTGTAACAGGTTGGATACATAGCATCGACGACCACCAATAATAAATTTGTATGCGGGACCTGCAAATCATATCATTCGTGTTTTCTTTTTTCATGTTTTAAATTAATTTATGGCTAAAGTATATACTACTCGAGGGTAAAATGAAAGATACTGACCCTACGAGCATAGAACGGCCTTGAGCAATAATCCGAATGATTCGTGATGCCCTGGCCAGCGATCGTGTTGTTCATCATATAAAGTACCCTTTTCTGGTCGCAAGGATAATGATAGAGACAAGGGCGCGGCGGGGGCGGCGGGTCCGGGGCGTCTTCATCGAAATGGACTTTGGCGTAGCCGACTGGCAAGTTCACGAACTGGGTCGTGAACCACGTCACACGTAACAGAAACCAGAGCAACAGTTTCCAGATGTACATCAGTGGGTCCGTCAGAGAGGTGGCCGCACCGCTGATGCGCTGTGGATACGGTTTTGTTCCCGTGAGATTGTTTTTATCTCGGCCAAGTTTCTCATTTTGTTTGCGAAACGTTCCACGACAAGTTACGGCTATCTTTCGCTCGGCGAGAGAACTTTTTCTTCGGTGGAACTTGGTACGAATTAGAAATATGTCGCCAAAGAGCGGACGGAATCGTACAGTTTCCAGGAACTTTTCGATTATTTGTTTTACTTGTTTCTTGGGCTTCTTTTCGAAACTTTACCTTACACTCGCATGCTTCTCGAAATACAGAGCTTTTAACAAACTCTCGCTCGGTGATGGAACTTGAAAACTTGAAGTTTATATGTTATACGATTGTGAATGCTGGTTATAGTAGGGTAGGAGAAAAAGGTAAAAATGGAAAGGAAATAAGATTTGTCCAGGTCTTACTACGGAAAAATCTTGTCGTTACATATGGAAATTAATCGTTACATGACAATTTATAAAAGCAGAAACGAAGAAAAGGTATGATTGTTTCGGTTACTAGAATATACTATAAGTTCAAGTACTTACAACTTCCTCACACCAGGCTTGATAATCGTAAATATCGACAGGATTATAGAGACCCTGGCCGACCATGGAATTCATCACTGCACCCTCCTGTGTCCCCATGAACTGACCGGTGTCGTTGTGCGCTTCTGATATCACGATAAAGCCATTCTGATCGAGCAAGTAACAATCTATCCATAAATTGCGGCAGTTTATCAAGGTTGAGTTTGTTTGGCCGGAAGTTAGGTTAATAAATCTCTTATAAAGATGCTTCATTGGCATTTGAAAACCGATCACTGCTGCTGGTGCAGTTTTGCGGTCGTCTTTAGGGAATATTCCAATCGAAGCTGTTACTGTAGCATTTACTCCTGCTTCCCAAGGAACTGAAACAATTTAAAAGATAAATAGATATTTAAACGTTAAGAAAATAAATAAGCAATTTTATTAAGAAATGATCTTTCCAATCACCTGACAGAGATATGCTGTTAGGATCTAAAATATTCTGGAAAATGGCACCTTTATACCAAGGTTCGTTTACAGCTCTCCTGTGAAGATCACCAAAAACAATGCCATCATCGTCTTCGGGTAATTTGTTTGTATCTAAATGATGCCATCTAGTTAAACCACTCTGAGTGGCGACGAATCTTAAAAAAATTCCATAATCTTCTGCTAACTGTCGCGCTCGGGGATCGTCCAATACAAAATCGCTATTGAAGCTGGCATTCGTTGCTTTTGCATCGAAAACTAACAGCTGCATCAATTCCTTGTTACAATAATAATCATCCTGTGACAAAGTCCGTCTACCACAGTTAGGAACATCGTCAGTTTCATTTTCGTACTGTTCAGACCAACGCCAGCCAGGCTTATTTAACAGGTCCAGGAAGTGTCTCAACTCTTGTTCGGGACTGTTGAATTCGTGACCCTCTAAATAGTGAAAGCGACAGTATACCCAACCGGGGTGTACTCGCCAGTTGTTGCCCATAAAGAAGTCGGAGATATTCACCTTCAAGTTCTGGTTCCTCCGGATTTCGTCTCCAACCTTGAACAATATGTGATAAAATTTTTAATTTAGGAAATTTTTTTTATGAAAATGATAATTTAGGATGAAATTAAGGATAACCAGTAATATGTTGAAAAAGAGAAAGCTATTATTCAACAAAGTAAACTATTATTTTTTCAAAATCGAATGTATCTTTAAACGTTTTTAAAAACAGCGAAAAATATATGTTGCCGTTTCCGTTATTTTTACTATTGATTGTTAAACCATAAGTTTCGAGCTTCACCTTAAAGTTACATTAATTGCAAGGAATTTTCCGCGCTCGATCGACCATTAGGAGGTTTCCGCAGATGGTTGCTGTTTACCATCTAAGCTTGCTCTAGGTTTCAAAGTTTATGCGCTCCACAATCTCGAGAACGCGAGTCCGAGTTTGTGGCATCGGGTTCACCGGAACTAGCCGAGATACTCCGGGATTCCGTAAACTTCTAGCAATGCGTGTGTACACACGATATCCTGAAAGGATTACCTTGATCCAAGTTGTGCCATAGTTGGGTATAGCGACCGCAAGGCCAAAGGGCGTTCCAGGGAGAGGCGCGAAGAAGTAGTCACGTCTTTCGAGAGACACACGACGGTTGTCGTCGTAATGCAATTTCACGGGTACTCCTTTTAAGCTGCCTTTTTTGTGGTCCACCAACGCGGCTCGTAGTTCCAGCACCTCTGGCCCGGGGTTCCTGTACCCGTTTTTAATAAAAACTCTTCTTAAACCTCTAAGGTCTGCCGCGTGGTACGAAAGCAATATCTTCCTCTTTCAGGAACCGCTATACTTCGGAGATTTATCATGACCAAGCTTTTAGAATAGATTATTATATCTTTTACTTTTTTATTCTTTAGGAAAGAATGAGAGTAAAATTTAGAACTTTATTAAATTTCACGCTATACAAACAAACATATCATATATGTTTCAGACGTACTATATTTTTGTAAATGTAAATCCAAAAAATAAAGGAAACTACCTTGGACCACGGCCATCGTCCAAGATCTCCACTTCCGTGAGATCTATGCTGTTGTAATTCCGCTTTAATGTGCCTTTGTAAACGGGCCTCAAATCTGGGTGCAGTATCACATATCCGTTGTTGGAGACGATGAAAGCATATCCATTCACGCCCAGCTTGTATGGCAATGTAAGCTTTCGAATGTCGTCAATTGGTACATCCGTACCGGCCACACCTAGTAAATTCGCTATTCTTGTCCGATTGTTGCGATTCCCTTTACGGTCGAACACTGGCGTACTGACGGATGTAAGGAGCCTGTACTCCTGCCAAGCTGTTGTGTTCAATAGAGATGCATCCTGTCGAACGTCCTCACTCTTGTGGAGCTGTTAGATGTACAATTTAATTATTTGTAAGTTTGTAAACTCACAGGTATAGATTTAATTTGTTTTTCCCTCTACGTGTATACTATATTCTATTTCGTGTTATTCTATGATTCAATCAGTGTAAAAAAATCACACTTGTATATATAAAAAAAAATGATAACGTTTGAGGTTGTGCTATAAAATCTAAAGAACTATTAAACATTTTATAGATGCTGTGCAGTCTTGTTTGCCATTAACTAATATTTTACGACTTACATTTCCTAACAAAAGTATTGCATGCAAAGAAAATACTAAACTTTATTTCCATTCAAAACGCTTTAACAATAGGTCAATAAAAAATCGCATTTTACAATGGGATTAATTTTCGGGATACAGGGGAGCAAAATTAAACGCGAATGGAAATTAAAATAAAAGTGCCTGGCTAATGATAATTATATGCAGGATTCGCCTAAATTTATCTGCTGGGTGTACTACTATTTCTACATTCAACTAAATGCCAAGGGAAAGAGCGCATCGAGCACGATAAGGCAGCTTTAAAGCTACAGGGATGATTGTTGCTTGCTCTGAACCTTCTGTATGTAGGTATCGTCCTCATTTATTCGAACGCCCAGACGTTTTCCTTTCAGAAGTTTCTGAAGCCGTGATTGTTGCTCCTTGTGCTGCATCACCAGCCACAACCAAGTGGCGAGTGCTGGATTCTAACGGAAGGTGAATCAGAAAATTTACAGAATTGGGGACACTATGTACAAAGTGAAATGGTCAAAGAGGAAACAGTGCCATAGATGCTTTTCGATGTGTACAGATTGTTAACATAGTCAAACGTTTTACTTTCTTCGAACACCTAAAATGATCTAATAGTCGGGTAATTTTGATTATGAATTAATTATAGATCAATTGTTTACACGACAAAGATTAAAAATTATAACGTGATTATACATTATACAATTATTAGTTATCTGTATAAAGTGATTATCTCACCGTAATGTCCGCATAAGCATGGGTCCAAACGACAGGATGCACCACATCCTGAAGAACCATAGGTCGTGCGACCACGGGGATGTATTTCAACACTTGTTCCCGAACTTCTTCTAGTGTGTGAACATGCGTATAGTAGCCGCGATTTAGACAAGCCATCCATTGAATTTCTCGAACTTTGGTAACTTCTTTTCCCAAAAGATATGTGAATACTCGTACAGGAATGTGTGTGTCATTATCTCGCCAGTTCCATGTTCTGAATACCTAAATAAAATTCATATAGATCATATCCTTTCGAATGTTACTTGATAAAAATAACAAAAATAAAGTTAGTTCGAATAGATAGTAAAAAGAAATAGAGTATAAGAAGGTCGTTCGGGGCAGCATATTCATAGCCATAAAGTTTCGCGTAATCGTGGTGCAACTGTGCCGCGGCGTTATCGTTGATGATGCGTTTTCTAAGCGCTAGAAAGAGTGATAAGGAAATGCGACCACTGTCGCGTGAAAAGCATCGGTATATACGTAGATACTGAGTAAGAAGGAGAGAAAATTGTGAGAGACCGACGGAGTAGCGTGAAAAGAGGGAAAGAGTACGAGGAAATGATGGTAAGAAGGAGAAAAGATGAAGGAAAGAGAAGAAGATCGGAGAAAGATGAAAGGAGCGGAAAAGAAAGAGAGCTACAGATAGAAAGACAGAGATCGCTATGATTCTCGTCGATTCGAGTGGGATCTCATAAAACTGAAGAGCTACTCGTCGAGGATACAGCTGAAAACGCGACCTTTTTCTCCAATGGAAATCGCGCTCACCGGACCTACTTAAATTTAGTGCGGTTTCGCGACAACATAGCGTGTTCTTACGCTTGATAATATAATTCTTGTGGAAACGTAGCTCAACCAGAGCGAATTACAATAAGCACAAGTGGGAGGTTAAATGGTCTGTAGACAGAAGCGAACTCCGTATTTCTATGATAGAGCAATTAATTAAAGGGATTTTCTCTACATTATGAATAATAGCATTCAGATAGATGTATAGAAAAATGGTTGGATTATATATATATGTATGTATGTACATGTAGATCCCCTAGAAAATTGTCTCCATTATTGTTATTTTTCCAATTATCTCTTCAGATAAAATCGCTTTTTTCTTACTAAATGTGCTCCAGAAAAGATCTACAGTTTTAAGAGAAAAAGACCAGGAGATAATTAGCAGCTTAGATAAATAACGTAATTTTTTATGAGATATTGGTTTACTTCTGTCAGATTTCCAGGAACGCCATCCGTGACAAGCATGATTAACTGGTTGCACGATGTGTCTGCACCACACCCGCGTGTTTCTCTGTATGTGCTTAGTAGGTTGAAAGCTCTAGTGAATGCTTCTGTTAGATTAGCGAGTCCTTCTGTTTTAACATTTGCTATAGCATTCTTGAAAGTGTACACATTTTCTGGAGTAGCCTGGATTAGCATGTCTTTGAAGCAGGGCACCACATCGTATGTCACGTTTGTATAGCTCAATACAGTCACGAAATCATTATTTGAAAGAGTATCCAATATTGCGTTCACTGTTGTCCTTGCTGAAAAAACATTTATGAAAGAATGGAGATAAGTATCTTGAATATTTCACCTAGGAAGGAAAGGAAATTGGACTAATATTAGTTTTCACATCATTAAAATAATTGTTTTTATGTGGTTATACTATACCAAGAATGAAAAGATTACCTAATCTTTGCGAAGATTTATGCGATACGATTGCGTCAATATACTCTATCGTCACTAAATACTGCACGTGTAACCTCAGATTTGCGGTGCATTCCAAACATGCATTACATAGTTTACACGGAGCAACCACAAATGCGTTCTAATTTTGATTCTAGGACATTTTCCGTGGTCGCGTCAGACCGTTATAAGTTTCAAATTTTATTAACGCATAAAATACATATACGAGTACGTAGAGATATGTAGAGTCATAAATTGAACGGAAACTAAACAGTTTCTTAAAAAATGTTAAAACTGAATCAAAGTTAACGTAGTTCTGTCATATCTTACTATTACAAAGGATATTCTCATGGAAATTATTTCTCATTTAAGTTAACTTAACTCCACCCTACAATTAAAAGGTTGAAATACTAATATTTCATTCACCAATAGTCTTTCCCATGCCCGTCATGCTGCCGCTGGTATCCATCAGTATTACCATGTCCTTGCTACAAGTCGCTGCCTCAATGAACCAGCTACGTACTCTGCAATCATAAATGTCAGGCTTTTCTTCATCTTCTTCCTCTCCTCCTTCGTTCTCCTGCGTAGGATCCATTTTCCACTGCATGGCAGGATATTGCCTCAACATTCCCGTGACAGAGCCGAAATATTGCCAAGACAAAGCCGGATCTGACTCGTAGTTTTGTTGGAAGATATTGTCGAGGATCTCGGTTTTCTTTATATCCTCGATCACCGCTGGTGACATGTCGTACACGTTTGTAGGTATATGCACTGACGAAAAGCTTGTATTTACTGGTATATTGTAAAAGTGTGAGTCGGCCGTTAGCAGCATTTTTCTGTAAATATTTTTAACAATCACATTTACGTTTTGTAATACGGAATCAATTATTTTTGAGAGAGAAATTTATTTATAGAGAAATGAGAGGATTATGAATGTATCGAATATATTTTGTAACTTAAAACTTGTTCGAATTTCATCTCATTTGATTTTCATGTTTCAAACAAATGCTATCAATTTCTTCGACCGTCAAACTATTCAGACCAAGACAGAATGCTAGACCCAATTCGTGGTTCAGACATTCACCTACGAATCGATGCCGAAGACGTTTCAAGCTTCTCAGCCTAATTCCATTCGGTACCACTACTCACAATGCTTCGATATTACGCACGAATTATGTACTATCACATATATACCACTACGTACTATAACTGTATTCGTTCCATGAACAATATTTTTCATCTCAAATAATCAGTAATCATCAAACAATATAGATATACCTTCACAGAAAAATCGACTTGCCGATTCGTCTCTAATCATTTACAGCTTGACTAATAATTTTTAAATAACTATATTTCATCGAATAATTGAGAATGAGAATTTGAATTCAGATATACAGTATACGTATAATGGAAAATTGAAGGTAGATAGATATTTGCTGTCTTTAGTTATAGAAAGAAGAAATCTAAATCGCATAAAAACAATCTCCTATGAACCTGTAAGCATCGATGTTTTTTTCCATATTCGATGGAACCTTTGGTAACTCCGCGTTCACTGGACTATATTTTCCGGACACGTAAGTGAAATTTCCCTCCTCCTCGTCGTTCTCCCAGTTTTCTGCGTGTTCCTCAGCCGCCATCCGGATGCAGGTCACCGCGTCCATCTTCCTTCGGAGCATCCTACCGACGTTCTCGCTGATTATGTTCACCAACTCCTCCCCGGACTTATTTTCCACTCGCGTGTTCATCGCTTTGTATTTCTGCAATTCATTCGGGACTACGGTTATACCTTGCCTCCCCTTCGACCTGGATTCTACCGCTTTTTCCCTCTCGTCACGCCATGCTACTATTAATTTCTTGCGCCGAAACCGCGGCCTTTTTTTTACTCGTACGCGCCCGTGTCTCATCGTATTGTTCTTTTGAACAATACGTAATGAACCTGGTCGTTCATTCCTTCGCATCGAAACAAAGTTTTTAGGAAAGAAGAGGGAGAAACTTTACGGTTAAATAATAATATTTTTATAATACATCGCTATGGTAATGTATGTATGTATACGTATAATAATAGTATATGCATCGATTTACTCCTTGCAATTACGAAGTGCTATGTACAAGTGGTACAATTGAAAATTGGAAATCTTTAATTATAAAACTGAATTTTCATACTACATATATGTTCAGTTCTGACCGAATTCTAAATGTTACGGACGATTTACAAAAACATTAGAGTACAAGGCTTTACGAATGTCAACTGCTTCATGGTCATTTTTCACTTTTACCCGACTCATTTATAGTAATGACTGCATTTTTCGCATGGTTATGCTTCGTTCTTGATAAAAGGACAACAATGATCGATAAACAGCGTAAACCAGTTTCTTTTCTATCGACCAATTTTAGTCATATCCTTGTAAAATATGTACGGTTATTATAGCGAACCTCCTGCGATCCACTTTGGATATAGCCTATTGTATTACAAATCCTGGCTTAGTTTTATTAATAATGACAGCCATGAACCATCTGACGAGAATGCAATGTCACTGCATTATCGTGAATTATCATAACACCTGAAGTTTAGTTCAGTACAAAATAAAGATAAAATTATATTGGTTTTCATAACAAAATATTTGTTGCAAAGACCGTCTAGATTTCTTATTGAAAAAATATTAATCATAAATGTAAAATTGTTTTTTTCTTTAAAAGACGTCTTGTTTAACGAGACATTAACTTTTAGCAGCTTTCATAGAGTTATGTTTTCCCGTCATCAACTCGTACATTAGTATTTTACGTTGTTTAATAAATAGGCTTCAGCAGATACAATCTATTCATTGTTCAAAACGTATCGCAGGCGGCATCTATGCACGGAGATCGCGCTTCAAAGCGTAGAACACTTCCCTTACGCAGATCACAAGTACTTTCAATTTGCGTAACATAATTTCAGTTGCTTTTTCAGGGCCATCTAAGCTATATATAGATAACGGGTAATTTATTGAATCAATGAATTATCTTTCTATAAACCAAAATTACCAACTAAGTTATTAACGGCCAAGTAACCAGCGCAAGAGTTTGGCGATTTAGTTTATCGTAGGTCGATACATTGTATCTTCGTTACCACTTATCATAGACGAGTAATGCATTTATGTATTTTTCCACTTTCTCTTCTTAGATAAAGTATAGTATCCGGACTGCAAAATTTTTTATCTGAATGTGACTTTTCGGGAGTATTTAGGTTGCTAAACCGGAAGATGACAGTTGCCATTCATGGAAATGAATGATTTTGAAAATTCGATTTTACCAACATTTAGCTGTTAAAGATCTTAACTGTAGAAATTCGTGCAAGGCGATGATCATGCAGAGCGGTAAGCGGTAATACACACGGTGGCACAGCCAATACTAATACTCCAAATATAAATTTTGTGTTTACTGCTCTCCATATGATCACAGCCTAGATGGGCCAAATCTAAATAATCTAAATCTATACCAATACTCATGGTTCAAATGCATACAGAATAAGTCACACGGTGGATTAAGCGCATCAAAGTTTGAAAAGAATATCGTCAAGATCCACGAAGTCGTCATACATCAACAAGTCGACCGAGATTTGTTACGACTTATTTCCGTGAAAAGTCATTTCAGGCGATTGACTCATTTCGGCTTTGGCCGAAAAATCTCTAAAAAGTATAATTCTAGCCGAATGTTTTGCAGCCCTGATATTATACTAGAGCCTTCTTTTTCATCAAATATTTTCTTTTCTTTTTGTCTCTCTCTCTCTTGTGCCTAATTTTCTTCTTTTCCGTGTTGATTATTTTTTACATTAGTAATAACTTTGTTTCCCTTGTGTTTTGTGTCGGTCATTCTCTTTTACTATTTTCTTCTTCTCTATCCGTTAAGTCTTCTACCTCTGTTAAATGACGATAATCATGTACGGGGGCGTGACAAAAATAGTTACACGAATCAACCGATACTGATGGGCAGACAGAGAAAGAGAGAAACACGCGATCGCGTGTAACTTATGTATGGACATAGATGCATGCACGAATGAAGATCAAACTTACGCTTAATAACTCTTCGGGTCGCGCCACCTTTTCTGCAAGTTCCCATAATTCGTCGCCCAAGGTCTCTGCCCATCGCGTGACTCTGTAAAGCGATAAAATAATGAATGTACTCCTCAATTTCTGTTCCATTAAATGAATAATTAAACAGATTATAGAACATCTATTGTCATCAAATCTATACACATGTTAGAATAACAGTTATTGTTTAACGATATTTAAAGAACGAAGAAAGTATTTCTCCTTGAATTACCATAAAATAATATTGATTTTAAATTTATATTTATATTTTGATATTTAATAGAAATAACGGAAATTGATGACGATCTGTCAAACTAAAAAATAATACAGGTAAAATCAATGTCTAATCCCTGTCAATTTCGATATACGATATACGGTATAAGCCATTCCAAAAAGATCAGAAACAGTTAACGTGATCGTATCCATTAATCATTTTACTATTTATATGTATATTTTTTGTTCAAAATAATGCCGTTGCTGATCTAGAAAGAATAATAGATATTAACATTACTTACATATACCCGTCTTTAGCCAAGCAACCGGTGCATAGTAGGAAGCAAATGGTGAGAATAATCCAACGGATATTGAATCTCTGTCGCATTGTTCGAGAGATGGAGATTCACGTTACACCACGATTTAACCGCAGAAGAGGTATCGCAAACCCATCATTCCGTTCTGTTTTCTATACCTTGTGAATCTGTATCGGTGGCTGCACGTTTGCCTCTATCTTAGTATTTTCAAGTCTTCTGAATCTCGAGAGACCGGCGAAGGCAAGATGTCTCGCTTATTTTTGGTACACGAACGGTGCGTCGTCTCGTAATCCAACGAATCACAAAACTCGGTCTTCCACCACGTTGTTTCCTTCGCGTGGTCCCGTATATTTATAAAATTGTAGCTCTCAGTTAGGATCATGACTGCGCTTCCAAATACTTGTTCTACATGTGTGTGAGTATTAATCAGCCGTAGGAAATCCTTTTTATTGGCCATGTGTTCGAAATATTTCATCAGCATAATCCATTAAATCCTGAAAATTTGATAATTTTATCAATTGCTTTTATTTAGGATTTTATATACAGGGTGTTCCATTCAAAGTTTCACACAGCTTACGTTTTATTGGAACATCCTGTATACTCGATTGTTCTATATATAATGTAACAATGAATATAATAAAACTATAATTTAAACGGCAGATTAATTTTACTTTCAAGTAAATTACAAGCATATTAGATTCTACTAATACAATTAAAAGAAAGTCTTCGTGTTTGAGGAAGCGCCTACCAATCCTCAAACACGGTATTAATCGAATAAAACGTCTTACTACCGGTAACTAATGATACGCGTAAACCGCTTACGTACGCATACACGGGTAACCGGAGATCTCTGTAACCATACAAAAAATGCATAGACGTATAGGAGTTACATTCTTGTGGAGAATCCGAGTGTCGTTTTCATTTTCTCAAATTCATCAGAATTTTTAACTGGGAAGAGTGAAATTCACATATAACAGCATAAATAAGCGATGTGGAGCGTCGAAGCATCTACCGTAATTTGACAATGCTTTAACGCACTATTCCATAGTTGCATAACGCCGAAAACACGCACACTTGACTGCTCCATCATCATCTAGTAGCCGATCCACTAATGAACGCCCGGTCGGTGGCGTGCAATCATTTAAGGTAGAATCAAGACCACGTCATACGCTTAACAAGTTTCAAAAGACTACCTACCGCGTACGTGTTTGCAATCAGCAAAATTGCTGCATCGTTGCTGCTTGCTGAGACTATTCAATACCTTATCACACGCAACCACTGAACGGTGGTTGTGCGGTAGAATATTGTGTATGTGCTCGAAAGTCTGGTGATTCCAGCCGACCAATCACCTCACAGCTTGGTCAACCTTCTTTTCCTAGTAGACCATCCTGTACGGTTTAAATAAGAACTTTAGGAAAACTTTCACTCGCTCGTTTACTTTACCACTTTACATTCTTTTATATTAACTCTTTACTTTGAATATCCTCAGTTCCAAATTCCTTTTATTTAGAATCTTCGAGGTATACATATAATGAAATGATAAGATAGATGACTTGTATATATAAAGTTTGTACAGAGCGATTTGTAAAGTGAGCCGTATCATCGATCAATTCTTCGAAATACTGCATACTGCTCGGTTCACGATCTACGTTGAAATCAACAAACCGATTCGACCTCGGGAAACCAACCGCAGCCCTAATTCGGTATCCCTCGTAAACGTCCAAAACGACGATGCGAACCACACGATTGCGTTTGCGTAAAACCTTGACCACACGGCGCTTTTTTTCTTGCAGGAGAGATAAACTAATATATTTACCTGTGTTAACAAGTTTTAGGCATGGAAAGTTATCTTTATAATGAACGCAATAAAATATTATACTTCCATAATTCTTGTAAACAGTGAGAAAGCATATCTACTAACAAGGAAGACGTAACCCATTCAAAGAATTAGAGAAATCTTCCTTATAATGAATGAGGCAACGCGTGACATTACGAGTCAATCGCGTTCGTTTCAGAGCAACCATGTAAGTACTTCTGGACGTATAGAAGACCATGTGTTCGAACGAAATTAATAAAGTTCCAAAGCGTGGCGTGTTTTTAGATGATTATTGTACAATTAAAGTAATATCTCCTTCTTTAGCGTTAATAAAGTTATCATCTTTTATTAACTAATTTTCACATAGGGTTTCGCAATAGAGCCGATTGACATCTCAGCAACCCTTACATAATACAATGCCATTTTCACTAAAATAACAATAATATGAGTATTTAAAAGCAACATAAGCTGGCTAACGAGCAATTAGCGTATTAACTATTTGTTTATTCGATCGATATTTACCGGAAAACTTGCACAGTTAATTTTTCTACGAACTAATTATCCATTGATTCTTACTATTTAAATTTTTGATGAATTTTTTATCTCTTCACTCGACCTTCTATCTTTTTGTCGATTTTAATACTCATATATCATATATTCATAAATAGATATTCATTTTTACTTAATATCATATTCAAATATCACATTAATATGCACATAAAATATATTTCAGACATGAAAATGGATTTACACTTGTGATATTTTTAAGTACATATTTTTTAGTCTTTTTTAGCAAACCTTGCTTAAATATTTAGTTAGCAAATACTAAAATAGTTATTCTAAAAAACTCATTATTAAAAAAAATTCCATTCCATCAACATCAATGTGTTTTTATGAGAAAGGATCCGGGGAGCACTAGGCAAAGGTACGTTCACCATAAATACATAGTAAGTCGTTCATAAAAAGGAGGAAACTCACCGGCAATTATTATCAGAACGTGTCGAAAAGGTGGTCGCAAGGAACACAGTGCCGTATACCACGGGGGGAACAGCTGGTGCATAGCGATTGATATTGATTTGAAGCACGCGGAGCCGGTTGCCGGGCAGTCACGGGCCAGGCGTACGTCGAACAGGAGGCCGGACTCAAATGCCTCCCGAGTGCGAGGAAATAGAGGACCATGGCGTGCCGGAGAAGATTTCCTGCATCGACGGCAGGATCAAGGAACATCTGCGGATCCCGACACCCGCAACGCTATGCGGTGCGAACATTTATCCTCGTTCTTTCCTTTGTTTCCGGTTTCTTTTTCCTTCTTACGTTTACGTCGCGCCGTTCATTCGATAGTAAGGACTTCGCGTTATCTTCATTACTACGTAATGGATTTTCCAACCGGCTATAGATTTTTCACACGTGCTGTCTATGCGTGTTTCTTGATCATTCATAGAAGAAAAGTTGGAGGATTAAATGAGTCAAAGATCTTGTGCAGGTTTACAGTTGTTCGGTGATGCGTGTGAATATAATTCTTCTTCTGGTATTATAATGACAGGACGATTAGATGTATGTGAATCAGATTGTTTAGAGTGAAGGATCAGTATCTGAAAAATGTAATATTTTGTAATCGAAGGATAGAGATGACAAGCACAGACATAAGTTGTGTTCTTTTTCTCAGCGTACAGTTATTCCAAAGCTATAAAATCTACTAACTTTTACGCGTGACGTCAGTCTACGCAAGATCCACGTTCCTTTTGTTTTTGTAAGTTACCGAAGAAGAACCTGAGCTTTAAGTGGGTTTATAGCTTGTATACTAATTCACATGTTCTTCAGCATGCTCTGAAAGACGCTTCTTCCTTAATTTCTCGAGTAAAGTGTTACAAATGAGTGTTTTACAAATAATACATACTTGCAAGAGTATATGAAAGATAACACGTGCTTCAATCTCTGGTAAGCATATATAGTTATTACGTTCTAAACCTTTTGACGAATCTCATTGATGATTCGAATATAAAATTTTAATTATTTAACTTGAAATTATGTAATTCACGAGTTATGTATATTTGGCCAAAATAATGAAGTGGAAAGGATTCAATTCCACGGACGTCCTCGAAATAAAAGCTATCAACCGCGATAGTTGAACGAAAGACGGTACGTTCTGTGAATGTGTGCAGTGAAGCTGATCGTCCAGGGGCGGTTTAAATACATAGTTAACAAAGGGTGGAGGAAGGGAAAGGGTAATGTACGGATTGGATTGATTTCACTCATGGGTATAGGGTTTTGACCAGACTGGACAGGAGACTGGTCAGTGACGGGTCAGGCGTTCTATCGTGCAGGCAGACTGTGTGTCTATGGTGGTCGAGGATCGACTTGATCGAAGAATACGTTGTTCGTGTCATAGCCCTCAACAGCTGAAGTCTACCTCCCTCTTCGTGTACCTGGTCAACAACTCGGTTCGTGATCTGTTTACATTCTTCTCTTTTCTTTCATTTTAAAACAGAATTTCTTCTTGCTTCGCTATATAAAGAAAATTATTGTTACTCGAAATATGTTATTTGTTTTTTTTAGAGTTTGATCTCTTTGAAGATTTTAAATTGTAAAAGTCTAATCTGAAAATGTAATATATATCACATATATGTACATATATCATAGATCGTTACCAATATTGATAAGATCGGTTTCATAAAGTGCCGCAGTGATAACGAAATATTTTGTCAGATGTCAATATCAAGAAATCGAACTTGACTTCGCTTGAATTAAAGGAGCTTCAGTTTTGTTCTTAACTCAATAGTGAGGAGTTCCTTCAATGTGTTACTTATACAATTTGTAAGTACTAGTACTACATACGGGATGAGTCAATAAGAAGTACATAAGATATAAAATAACTAGTTAATTACTACTCTTATCGAATATCATTCTAAATGAATTATGTTGCATTTTCAGAGACTCATCGGATAGATGCAATTTCATTTTTTTATATCTCATATTTTTATCTATTATATTTTTAAATGGCACCGTATATTTTTTAAAATATTAGTCGACCCAGCTGGTCATTATCTGCAAAAAATATCTATTTGCTAAACTAATGATTTTGCGCTATAAATAAGTTAATGCCTTTTTATAAAGAATATCCAGTAGGATCGATTGATGTTATAAAAACTACAACGTGACATTTAAAAAATTCGTAGTCATCTTGATACATGGTCTTTTCAGAAAATGTAAGATACTACCACGATACTACCAAGATAAAACCACGAAATACAACATAATTCATTTAAAACGTTTTTCGTCAATAGGTAACAAGTTATTTTAGATAGTACTTCTTATCGACTTGCTCTGTATGTATTTAATACACAAGCAGATATACCTCGCGCCTTAAAAAAATTTATGTTTGATTACAACCTTTTTTAAATTTCTATCGTTGGGATAGGTCTCTTCCATGATTATTACGAAAAGTTGTGGTCCTCAGTAAAACGATCCATGTGGGTGTCATGTGTTAATTTAAATTTATCAACGGATTTATTCAATTATCATCAAAGCCATACTATGGCTACGTAATCAATTGCCTGAATGAGATAATCGATCGATTAATCGAATTTCAATGTAACACGTGATTAAAAAATTCGTCTTTCCACGCCACTATCGGGTTTTCCATTCATTAATCTTGTATTGTAGATGTAATTTTTTCGCAATTAGTGTGAATTCCTAAGGATGTTGATCCTTGAGGAAAAGTTTTTACTTGTAGTTGTGTGACTATAATGATAATAATAGAAGATTGTAATAAATTAAGAGAGAATTGGTATTGGCCGATTGACCGTGCTGTCACGACTTACGTATCTATATATATATACGTGCATATGCGCGGTGCGTGAGCTTAGAGCGCTGTCCGTGCGAACCTCAGCGCCTTGGGTTAACAGGGTTAATTACTTCAAAACAGCTCCCATCTGCGCCGGTGTCTGGACAATGCCATTAAAAATTTTACACGGCTGTCTCACCTCAATCGCTTCAATCCTTCGAATGAGCGGCATGGCGTACTTTTTTCTTTTATTTCTATCGCTCAAGCTGTTATAACCTATAAATGATGCTATGTATTTATACCTCTGGTACATTTAACTATTTCATCAATTATTAAAAATTATATAATGTTTAAGATATCACTTGATCTATGTAGTCTTGCTTTGTATTTCTCTAGTTTGAAATGTTGACAGTATATGAAGAAATATGCATGTATATATATATACACATATATGTTTACTTTCTGAGAAACATATATAATTTTTTAAAATATTTGTCGAAATATAAATTTATATGAAACGCAAAACTTAAACATTGGAATATTTATCCAATTAGATTCACTTCCTGTGCGTATATTCTTATTAAATATTCAACTTTGCTCAACACAAACTTGTAAATTACAATATTTTTTTGCACTTAACCTTGTGGAGATCGCGTTCGTAGAAATTCCTTCAGCAGTCGCGGTGTATCTAGCAAATGCAGTAACTTAAAATCTATGCTGCGGTGCTAATTTTTACGAAAAGACTGTATAAATGTATGAAATTGTTTTTAATTATGATAAAATTAATACAAAATATAATACATAGATATGTTTATAGTACATATACATTATATAATTACTAATTTAAATATAAAGAATGAACAATTATGAATTTAAAAAGAATTGAATTAGAATTAGAATATTTTAAAATTAGATTTTACGTGCATCTGTCAGATCACCTGCGACCTAAACAGGAGAATAATTGATATTTGTTATGACATTGTAGTTTTATTTAATCTTGCATTTAGTCACTGCTAGACCAATTGACATATTTTATTTAAGTTAAAAAATAATATTATTTAGTAATACTTGAATAAACGCTATTTTTCGCGGTGAAGATAAAATTGTTCGAATAGAACCAACATGGCTGCGTCCACGGCGATTCTTTAATCACAAGTAGAGGTTATGTTACGTACCAATTTTACGACAACGGTATTATTTCACTTACCAGACTTTTAACAAAAGCTTCGCATAAAAGATGGTATTAACACTATTCAGCAGTTTGGTAGTCCCAACACGATTTCTTTTTTCACTTCTACAATGTTCATCATGTAAGTTATTTTTTAATATCATCGATTTTCGAAACCAACACTATGCAGTTGCCTTATATGTTTCTGTCACAACACAACACCTGCTATTGAATTTCCACAACACTACGATCATTTTCCTTTATGATTTTTATCTTTTTATTTCCAATTTATGAAAATTCGTATATCAATCACTTGTATTGTCATTGTCGATTTTGAACTGCTCAAAAGTTTTGAGCGGGAAATTTGCCGGAAATGAGCAAACACGCATGTGTACTATAACACGATAATTATTCGTAATTTCAAATCCAAATAACAGGATTCTAATTACTGTAATATAACAATCATGCACAGACAGCAGAAATTATTGTAGCAGTCCAATTTTAATGTTTCGTAATTTCTAATATCTATCTTGCATAGCAGCATTCGTTCTAGGCTTTAAAGTTGCATAGCAAATATATACCATATTTTTTTACTTTCATTGTACGTAACCATTTTTTATGAATATCCTACGTCATTAGTGATAAATATTATTTATTTGCAGGTCGTCGAACAATGGTAAATAAACTCTGGTGCCAAGAAGCAGCAAGGAAGTGGTTCTACAAAAAGGATCAGTCACTACATTCACGACTCTTGTCCGAACCAAAATGTCAGAAACATGTAGCCACCTGGTACCTACTTTATCGTTGGTTAATCTTTATGGCCTGGGCTTGTATAGTCGTGTGTTCGATTTTCGAATTTGGTAGCTACAAACCTATGGTAGTATATGATAAGTGGCCAATTTATTTAACAAACTGGGATTTAATATTGGGTGTTAGTCAAGCCTTGCTTGGCGGTTTTCTCGTATTGAGAAGATGGAAATTGCAAAAAGTATCAGACTTTGATCCTTCCGCGTTGATGCTGGGATTGATAGACAGAGTTTATTGGTTCCTTTACGTCGTAACTACTAGTATCGCGTTTGGAGTTACGATTACCTATTGGTGCAGCATATTCGATCCCAGGATTCACTATTTGGACCCTTTAAACATTATGCTACACATATGTAACAGTATTTTAATGATAATTGATTTTTGTATTACAAGCATTCCGTTTAGGTTAAGGAACTTCTGGTGGTGTTTAATCATAGTGTTTTTGTACACCATGTTTTCGCTAATATATTATTTCGCTGGAGGAGTAGACAAGAATGGTTATCATTATATTTATAAAATCCTCGATTGGAAAAAACCTGTTCAAGCTTCATTGATATGCGTAGGCGAAGGTATATTTATAACCATATTGCATTCCTTAATGTGTTTCCTAGAGAAAGTGAAGGATCGATTGTATCTGAAGATCGATAAGAAATTAGGAAGACCGTATGCGGAAACACACATGTCTAGTGTAGAGAAACATGCCGACATTGTCTGAAAATTAGTGATAATAGGCAACATTTTTTCACGATTCTAAAATGAAGTATTATGTAATTGTATTTCGTCTTAATATCTTTAGAAATTCTGTACCATTCGAAACTATAGTTTAAAGCATTGATATACCTATCTTTAGAAAAGTTAATTTTCTATTTTTAGCTATCAATAATTACGACTAGCGCCTATGTGGAGGAAGAGAGGACTTTCTCTCATCCTCATTCAATGAAGTTTATATCACATTGACAATAAATTGATTAACAGAATTGTGATACATAAAAACATACGCATGTGTACGTGCACGATTATCATATTTATAATCGCAACGTTACTAAATAGTATTTTTCAAATTATTTCTTTAATAAATACCATACATTACAAAGATTAAAAACTGTTACAAAAGCAAAATTTAAAATTAATAGAAAGTCAATTTAGTAAATAAAGTCAGATATACTGCGGCCAATAATTTTGTTAGTTAAACTATTAGTTTTAGCGCTATGAAAATATATTATGTATATTTAATAAAATAAAAATAATGCATTAAGGGTATTTTTAATACATGCACCTAGTGCGTTTATAGGTATTAAAGTACATATCTAATTTTGTGCAGCTTATATTTTGTCCAATTATTTTTTAATTATTGTATTGTATACCAATTTTATAAAAACATTCCAATTTTCTATTTTTATTGATATTTCGGTATATCTTGGTTTATTAAATGCTGAAATTATTGAATTGTTATACAATTAGTAAAAATCCTCAATGTATGAAGTGTACAACATGTAAACTACTCACATTTTACAAAATGTGTATTCAGTTCCTTAACACTAGTAAACAAATCTTATTATACATTGGCTATTATATACACAAGGTTTTAGGAATTTTATATACAATAGAAGAACAATGAATAAACTTTTTGGAAAAATAGCAATAATTTATTAATAAAATAACGATTTGAAGCAATTATGGACTGTAGTATAAATGAATGGGGCTCATACTAGCCTTTGATCACAGACCATATTAAAACTTATCCTATATTAGAAAATAACAATGATCAGTTTTTTCACCCATTTCCAAAGTACATTACATGTATTATTCCAGTCCTCGTAGATTTATAGTATTTTCAGATGGTACCGAATCCAGCAACAGTACCTGATACTCTGTTCCTACTACATCGTCTTGATAATACATTGAAGGCAATTCCTCTGTGAGCAAAAGACCCTCTTCTAATTCACTTGTACCTAACACAACATCGGATGCTCCGGCAACTGAATCTAACACAGCACCATTCGCCTTTAATTTCCACACATCGGAAAATGTCAGATCAGTCCGTGCGGAGCCCTGATCCTTTCTCACATGTTGATTAGATAATGGCTTATGTGTAGCAGCGTTTGAAGAAGGTTCCGATGTTTTCAGTACATTATTAAGAGGCGGCGGTTCTGGTTCAGGAAGAGAGCGATCTGTTTCCGAAGAAGTACTGAGAATAACCGCATCGCAAGGTGCTACCATTATCATTTGCTCTGTAGGCTCTGATATTGAAGGAGCAGTATATAAAATGTAATCCATGTTACAAACAGGATCCCCAGATATTTTATTAGCTGTTTTACCACACTCGTCAACAGGAGTCCCGTGTACTTTTAACATGTGTGCTCTTAGCGTAGCTTTCGTAGTATATGAACGTGTACAGGTTTCAACTGGACAATGGTATAAAGTCTTAGATTGATCTCGTGGAGGCACTGTATCATCCTTAGTTTGACTTTCACTGTTATTTTGAGTTACTGTATCATTGTGTTCAGATTTTTCTGTTATTGTAGATGTATTTAGGCATGCTACGTTTACATTCAGATCTATCGACTTTCTTTTCGATTTTATTATGGATGGTACCTTCTTGCTTCGATTATTGACGTTATTGTGTGAGTTCATCTTTACATCTTCCTTAACTTGATGCTTCTTTATATGAACATACAAACTACTTTTTGCAGAAAATTTTGCATTACATATAAAACATTGAAAGTACCTTCCTTCTTTATGAGTTAATCTATGTTCTTTGAGATGCTCTGATCTCATAAATGCTTTTCCACAAGAAGGTATATCGCACACGAATTTTCGTTCATTGGTGTGTTTCTTTTGATGTCTCTTTAATTTGCTAGAGGAAGAAAATGCCCACTGGCAACCTTGAAACGTACAAAGGTAAGGCTTGCAGCCAGTATGCGAACGTATGTGTGCTTTCAGCCTACAAGGCTTATCAAATACTTTACCACAACCTGGCCACGAGCATTTTACATCTACTTCCTTATAACTATGGCATCTCTGATGCGACGTCAAAGCATTACTACTATAATATCTTTTGCCACATCCTTCGTGTTTACAAACATATGGAGCATGACTTTGATCATGACTCTTCATATGCAGTTCCAGTGCTCTCTTTGTCTGAAACTTTTCTTGGCAGTCTGGCACTTGGCATACTATTCTATTTGGGCGAGTATGCAATTTCGCATGACTCCATAAATTATAAATCGTAGTAAATCGGCGATTACAACCTTCTACCTCACAAACATAGTCTTTACGTTTCAAATGAGTTTCTTTATGTCTTTTGAGTTTAAACTCTGAATAAAATGCCCAGGCACATCCTTCGAAATCACACTGAAAATAAAGATATAAGTGAATAAATAAAATACAATTCTAATTGAAAAGGTCAAAGGAAATTCAGAACACAAAGAATTATATATAGTTATAAATAAAATATAATAAATTATAAATAATATATAATTCTATTATATATATGTATAATATATATTATAATAATTATATATGATATAATAATACATACCTTGAAAGGTCTCACACCATAGTGCGCTAATAAATGACCTTTTAGAGCATAAAGTTTGCTAAATTGTCTATTGCAATCGTCACGTGGACAAAGCCATATTTTGCCATGCTCATTAACAGATATTGGTTGTAGATTATCATCTGAAATACCCAATTCTTCTAAAGCATTAGATATTACCATTTCGTGTTGATTACTAGGATTTTCTGTACTATGTTCCACTGTTCCATTCCATACAGTTGAAGTTTCTATTTTTGGTAATTTTGGAAAATTTCCTGTAGCTTCTATAAGTTCAGAAGTTTTTCCTTGATAAATCTGTTCCTCTGTACCGGTATTTATCACAATTTGAGTCATATTTGAAATTTTATCTGTTGATATAGCTACAACAGCCATCACACCATCTTCAGTATCCACAATATCTTCTCCAGATATCCTAATCTCATTATCATAACTCTTTTCTATCATTTCTGGTATTTTCTTACGTTTCTTAATAATACGTGGTTCTAATTTTACCTTAGCTTTCGTTTTCAATTGTTCAATTATAGTATTTTCAGAATCACCTTCATCTAGCTTTGTACCTTGCAACTCTTGTATAGTGCTTTCAGAATTGAGATCCTGCACGTAGAGATTCGTAGGATTATTGCACAAGTCATTGTCCTTTTGCAGCTCGATTTCTTTGCTCGTGCTATTTATGCAACGCAAATCATCTACCACAACTTGCGTAGACTTGTTCTGCAATTCCTGATTATCTGGTATCATGGCTTTCTTCATCAGGGAAGATTGTTCAGTCTCTGTACACATTCCTTCGACGTCCCTATTAGGGACACTTAAAGTAGGTTGAGCACTGGTCGACGGTAAAATTTCACCGGCGACCATCATGTCATCCGGAGACAACGCCAGTGGATCCAAATGATCCAGCTGAAATTCTGGTAATATAAAGCTATCCTTTTCGTCGAGCAGCTTCTCATTTTGGAGCTCCTGAAGCAATGGATCATAACCTAAATTGAGTTTCTTATCGGAGAGATCGATGTCAATCGACAATCCGTCAGGGTCCTTTCCCAGAAAAGCGTGCTGCAGTTCTTCGCCCAGGTACCGGTCGACGCCCTCCTCGACTCCGGACTTGATCGCGTCGAGATCCATGCTCGACACGGATTCCGACCGCGTTTTTAACCATTTCTCAATGTCGGCTACAGTCTCCACATCGGCGGTTTTACCGATCCCAACGTCAACATTCGATTCGTCTATAACATTATTGTTTGTCACTTGGTTACCCTCTATCCACACTCTGTCGTGATACTGTACAGTGTCGTCGTTGTTCTTGGCTTTCTGTTTTTCTTTTTTATTTGTTTCCTCCCTTTTGTCCCCATCCGGCGAACCAGGCAGGAGGCTTAATTGATTGTAACCTATCGAACTACCCACAATCCCGACCTCTCCTTGCGGCCAACTGCGAACCGAACACAAACCTCGCCGATTACGAAAGATTCGCGGGATTTGTTTTGACTTGCAAGCGGAGGGAGTTCCTTTACGAGACATTTGACTGCCCCGTAGCCAGCTCTACAGGGGTCCACACACAGCAACAACGCCGCCATCGAAGGGAATATTGTAGCTCATAGACGGCTTATTCTATTCAGAATCGACTGCAATTCACCAAAGTAGATGGCACTGTATCATCTTATAGCTTCGCGCAATTTTTGAATAACTACAATAGAACATCTTACAATGTACATTGTAACTTGTAACATTTACATGTATATATTTCACGAATCTTAATTTATCTTGGAAATACATTTTTCCAGACTACAAATATTTTTTTCTTATAACAAATTCAGATCGTGTTTACGTTTTCTTTATTCTTTGATGATGTACTTAAGTGAACAACATTACAGATTACTTCTTTTGCACACACGGACGATTTAAATATACATTACACGAAAATTTAGCATTTTATTCAGTTAATAGATTCTTTGTCATGGCAAAATGAATTCAACATTGTCGATCAGGGAGAAAACGGCGGATAATAAGACACGTCTTTCTGTCTGATATACATTTTAAGCTGCTCTATTCTACTTCGCTTTTGGACCATTTGCTCTAAATTGGTTCCAGTATCAGGCAACTTCTTCTGACTTGTTTGGGTGGATTTGAGGTTCTTCGGTAGTTTAGCTTCCTGGACCGATTGTTGTCGAAGACCTCCATAATAATTCAAGTCTCTATTTATTGGTGGAAGAACGTCTTTCGATTGAATTCCTAATCGACAACTGAATGGTCTTCTTTGTCTTTCTGGAGGTCTTAATTCTTCGTACGGAAGACTACACGGTTTCAATCGTACATCTTTGTCAACTTTATACATTTGCATATCAAGGGCCATGCGATTACCCGGCATCTAGAAATTAACAAATTGTTCCATTAAATTTATTTCTTAATATAGGGTCGTATTACGAAAAGATTTTATATATGTAACTATTATCATTTATAGTTTTTCAACTTTAATTCACATTCGTACGGAAAATTAGTATCACGTAAGACACAGAATACAAACCAAAATGAAAGTCCTGCTTTGAAATATTGCACGCAATTAATTTTTCTAAATTATTGACTATTAACTGACTATTAAAAACCTGCTTCCAAAAAAGAAACAAAATTATTGCTCACCATATAGGAAACATCTTCCATGATTTTGAAAACCGCTGCTTTGGGTATCTTGTATCCTGGTGGAGATTTCGGTTGTGGTTCGAAGCAAGAAGATACCGAGCATCGTCTTACCGGTTCTGTATACAAAAGAACATCTCCTGCAGTCTGTTGATATCTTGGATCGCGCAATCTTGGATCGCGCGCCCTCATCTTTTTTCTCTCTCTGTGGGCTAGTCTACAAGTACATGGATCAGGCCAGAGTCTCTTAGGGCTTGGACCGAGTATCGTCTCCCACCAGATCAATTTCTTTTCTACCGGTTTCTCCTCCTTCTTACAATTGCTTGGCTTTTCTGATTGTTTCTTAGGACCAAAAAATTGTCTCTTCGATTTTTTTTTCTGTTTTTCAAATTCGAGACACTTTGAAGGACAACCCTTGCAAACGAGATCCATACGAGGTGGCAAAGGTTGCGCACAGTTGCCTACGGCGGGCTCGACCGGTTGATCCTTCGATTTCCGAAACCAAAACGCTCTGATGTTCTCCTTTAGCACAGATTGTATTATCGAAGGACCATTCAACAATGGTCTTTGATATCTGTTATCCTGCGCATAGTAATTCGTTTATGCATGCAACCTTGTTGATTCATTTGGTTAGAAACTAAGCTTAGGGCAAAAGCTCTGTTAGGTTGTGGTATAACCTATGAATTCTCTTCTTCGCATCTTTTCTATTATTAATTGAAAATGATACCTTTAACGACACTACACTGGGAATTTGGAACTTGGGCCGGAAGGATGCCATGGCGAAAATGACTTTTTTTGTGGACGGAAATCGTCCTTTCGTCCGTGTGTGCGTTACATCGGAAATTTAGTCCTCCAGAACATGAATGAAACAAAGAAATATCGACGACATTGGGCATGTGTTGTTAACATTTCTTTAAGACGAATATAAAATCTATCGATCGATATTTTTGTCATTCGATTGAAATTTGTCCGAAGATTCGAGTCCATGACAAAGGTTCACCGTAATGAAATGATAAGGAAGCTTTTATATGATAAAAAAATGATAAATTTTAGGACATAATCGGATGTAGGAAACGAACGATTTACTCAAATTCCCACTAATACCGATTCGATTTCCTTTGATCGTCGACCGTTACCGGTTTCCTAAGCAAACCCGTGAGTAACCCCGTGGAACGGGTCCTGTTAATTCTGGGAGAACAGCGGAATTACTGATACTGCCTATGCAAACGAGATCAGTAGCCCCGGAAACGTCGATATCGCGCGCATCCACGTGTCGATGTATCGCGATAGAAAACGACCAAGAATAGAGAGCAAATGAAGACCAAGAAGCGAGTATACGTGGAAACAAGTCAGACAGAGGAAAAACTGGAAGCTTGACGAGGACGCGACGGAAGATTTCGAAGCGTTTGCAAGCCGCAGATTGATTCGGCTCGACCGAATCTCTGGTTTCGTACAGTATGTCTTATAAATGAATCACGCGCGAGTCAAGCTGATTATCTCTATCGGAATTTTTATTTGTTTTCGTAAAACTAAATATCAATCGCGTATTCTATTATTAAAACGAAAAAATGTTCAGCAAACAGAATCGATTCCGATCGATTTATATCTCGATTAACATTGAACTTTGAAAAATTCTCATTCTTTAATCAAGAGTAAAATAAAGAATATACCTTGCTACGTTATCGTGTAGAGACAGAGTAAATAGAAAATGAATAAAATAATTCACGATACGAAGGTTCGATAGAGAGACAATTATTATTACACCATGAATAGTAAAACAAACTGTCGATTAGTCACCGATTAAGGATAAACCAGTGCAAACAAGGACAAAAACACTGATTCAACTCTTCACGCGATATTATCTGAAACTGCTTCATCGCTTCGCTAATTCCTCGCCCTAACATCATCCCCATACCTGAACGATGCAGTAAAAACGATGGTGCGCGCAGCCACCACGACATCCCCTCCGCGCGAGGAGAACATATCCCCAACCGGCGATTTTCCGGCGGCGAGTCGCGGTGAGGAAGGGTGTTTACTCAAGACACGACAATTCATTACGTAATTGAATTGAATGAGGCCTCTCTCCTCCTGGCCTGTTTCCCCACCGCCTGTATCCCTCCTTCTCTCACCCTCTGGGCTAAGGGTAATACAGCACGTGTAGAAACGACGGTGGTTGCGCGTGTGCGGCTCTATTTAGCCAGCCAGAGAAGGCTGGATGGAGAGATCCATCCATCCCATGGCCACCACACCCAACGAACATCCACAGAGAGAATTCGGCCCGTGTCTGTCTCGAAAACGCTCGCTCGTAGGGGGGTAGCTACCGAATTAAACGATTAGTTAAACTGATTTCGAGTTAGGCGAATGAATAAGTAATCGGATTTCTCGTTAAGGTAATCGCATTGCGCCCTGATTGGCTCCGTCTGCCTGCGTTATAGACCGTTCCCCTCTCCAACGTTTCTCTGTAGCCTGGCTTCTCCCTTCTCTTTGCTCTACCAGCCTCTTGTTATCTTTCTTGCATGCGTGTTAATTCTCTCCTCGTTTCGTTTCTCGCCTCTCTCTGTTCCTCTATACCGCTGTTGGTCGGTCTCTTTCATCCTCTCGTACGCAAGCGTCATTCAATGTCGCTACAAGTCTCCTCTTCCTGTCTGCTTCCATCTCCGTTATCCGACTCGCGGCTTCTTTTTCCGTCTTTCGGATCCATTCACCTGCATTTGCTGCCTTTTATGATATGGCACGGGCTCGATGACACATATGTGTCTCTGGATTGGTCGGTGAATCGTCGCTCTGTGTTCTTTTTTGTGGAGGTTGATCGATGATAATCGAATAGACGTATAAGAGACTGGAGATTCTGACGCGACAGCTAGACTCTAGTTGATAATAATTATATATATTTTAATCTAGAACTACTTTGGAAGTAACTCTCTGTTGCATTTGATTTTGAAAAAGAATCTAGGAGTAATTTTTATTTGCGTATCAATTGCGAAGAATATGCTGTATCCTGAAACCCCCACACTTATGACGATTCTGCGTATCAACGATACTCTGATACATTATGCTCCAGTATTTCATTGTTACCACCATTTTCTTATCTTCTATGTTTTACTCCTGGCAATCAGGTCAGATTTCTTCCATCCCCGTTGGATCTCCCATCTGTCAGCTCGTTCCTCTCTGTCCATATCCGTCCCAACGTTTCACGGGCCGTATTTGTCCAAGCAATTACATTCCCGAACGCAATCCCATTTAAATATTGCCGAGTTTGGTAGCGGCAAACACGAGACACGACGCGTCCCGGCCTCGCAATTCGCTTGGAACGCGGCTGGCCTGCCAAAAGGGCCGTTACACGTCCATTTCGATGTAAAACGTTGCCACGCAAATATTTTCGACTACTCTTCAAAGTACCACACATGAGTTCTCCATCTTTTACCTAAGATTTAAGATCGCTACCTGAATTTCAATTTTGTTCTGTGGACCTTTTACCTTCGAAGGTCGAAAAGATTCGACGCTTTGGGTGTATAGAACGTCGTAGAGCGCTGGAGATAAGAAAGAAATAAAGAAATCAACCTTCCTGACACGATTCCATCGTTACTTATGTACTTAAATTTCTATCCTTTAAACTAGTGTTTATTCGCTCCCCCTATTTTTCGATTAATTAATATATTCCAAGCTTACCCTTCAAACCCAGTCATTGACGATTAGAGGTTGCTTCAATTCTCCCCTTTTAATCTAATCTGCTGCCGTTTTTCCAAAAACTTTCCAAACTCGTCTCTATTCCTCGTTGAAAGACGTCTCTAGACAAATCTATCAAGAGTAAATCATTTTAAACCGATCGTCATTCTTCAGAGCGGTCGCAGGCTATCACGGCATAGACGTCATCGATGGGAATCGTGAGCGTGCATCGTTTTCACCTAAAACTAGCATCCACGGGGACGAGGAGCGTGTCCTCCAGGGAGGAGGAATTGTCCCGACGTCACCGAGGGTGGGTGGTTGCGAACGAGGAGCTCGTAAACGTGGTGGTCGTCGAGCTACACACACTACCAGCCATCTAGAGCAACGGAGAGAGGAACAGAGCGAAAGACGTGGGATAGCCAAACGCTGGCCAACGTAGGCAGCTCGGCCATCGGTAGGTGGTAGTTTGCGCTTCGCGGGTGGAAAAGCGGGCGCAAATGCTAATGAGCCTCGGTTTACGGGTAGTAGCCGGTGGTAGAGGGGGCGAACGATCGAAGGGTGAGAGGAGAAGGGTGTCGAAGGTCGATGGTGGTCGACAGGGATGCGGAGAGGAACAGGAAGGCAAGAGGGCGTAGCGGAAACGCCTACGAGCCGCTCGATTGGCCGGCGTCCGAATGGCGTCCTGGGGGACGCGTGGCGTCGCGACGCCGACCGTCAGCTACCACCGACCAGCCACCTTCGTGCACCCCCTTCGGTGCTCTCGTCCTCGGCGACGAGGTCGACGCGAGAGCCGCGTCGTCGCGCGAGTCTTCTCCGCGAGGATGGAGCAGCTCGCCCAGTTCGTTTCCAAGAGCTTCGACAACGCGGCTGGCGAACACGCGCCATGCAGGACAACCACCGAACGACCTCCGTCCGCGAGGATCACCCTCAGTGTCGCGCATTTGCTCGGCGATTCTGCGGAGAACGATGGCAGTACGTCTTCCTTATTCTTTGGAGGTTTACTTTTACATCCCTGGAACCTCGTCTGTTGGTTTACGTGTATTTTCTTGGTGGATCGGTTTGAGATGGTTGTCACGTGGTTCGGTCGTGGTTGAGTTTCATGTGGCCGCATAGTTGTGAAGTTAGATATAGTTGTCCGTGGTGATGGAAAAGGTGAGAGGTTGTAGTTATGGGAATGTGGAGATTGGTCAATGGAAGTAGGTGGTTTGTGCAGTTTTATTCGGTTTGTAGAGGTTGATGTAACAGTTAACTTTTTGAGGAGATTTTGGTTTGAAGAAGTTACCAAGTCGTATGGTATATATTTATTTCTTAAGAAATCTTAACTCTCCAATGACGATCATTGTGCGGAAGAAAGTTTACACGTAGCCAAACTTCGTGATTTCACTTTTAGTTTGACGAGGGAACGAACGAAATAGACGTTTAGGTGTTAAACAACGTTAAGGAATTAAACAAAGGGTTAAGAATGCAAATAGATGATGGTAAAATCGTCCTTTCCCTTGAACAGCGAAGTTTCTTGAACAGAGAGAAAAAGTCAAAGAAATATTCCGCGTACCTTTCTACCATCGCACAATGTTTCAACAGATCTCTTTTTCCTATTCAGTGAATTGATAATCAATTGATCCTCGTGCACGATTCGCTTCCCACTGTTTGTTTCCAAGAATATCGCGAACGTGCGCTTCATTCCTCAAAGATGATGTCAAACAAACTGTTCCCACGGTGAATCTTGAATCCTCAATTTGAAAGCAGACTCTGGGAAATATAATTTTACACTTGAAATCTACATCAGGAATTTCCAAGAATCCTTTCAATATTTTCGAATAACAATATCTTGCGTCTGCTTATGGCTGTCTTATATTACTTAATCGTTCGTAATATTTGGTTCTAACATTACGTTAAGATTAACCAGTCTTGTCTCGTCAAATCTAAACACGCAAACGAAGATTTCCCATCGCTGATATCTCTTCTTCCTTTTCTTCTTCATTTCCCTAGTCAAAATCTTAATTCGTCCTAACATTCGGTAGATGAAACAAATTTCTGGCTGATCTTTACTCTTTTAATTGCGACTACGAGGATATGAATTTGTATAATTCTACTGATTAACGATATTTGTCTGAAGAAGAACGTAATGAAGTGTTCAGACACTGATTTCTGGCAATGGTTCTCCAGATGTCGGTGCAGGGACGAGCGAATCCGCTCAAGATCCATCGAGCGTCGAGGCGAGCAGCGTGGATGAACCGCCGTCGCCGGAAGGCCGCCTCCAACCGGAAGATCTCTCCGTTACGACCAAGAGCAAGGAGGCGAAAGACGTGGTTAACACCGTGGACAGCCTTCCGCCTCTAAAAACACCGGAATTAAAGCTCTCCGTAAGAAAATTGCTAGGATGCAGTCCGTCGCCACCACCGATTTCGAGAGATCGATCAGCTAGCCCCGAAAATTGTGTCGAATTGAAAAGTCAAGCTTCTAACGAAGCGAAATCGTCGGATTTGAAGCTACAGTCGCAGGTTTCGAGGTCTTTGATGCAGGGACAGGAAGAAAGTACGAAAGGTAACGTTGAATATAAATAACATTACATAGCTTTTTAACTAGCTTCCCGTATTTTTTAGTAATTCATTTTATTCGTGTCGCGCTAAAAAGTGTTGACATTGACATACAAATTAATTCTGCTATGCCATTTGTTTTTCCTGCCTAAAGTTTGAAGAAAATATGAAACAGTCATTGGTCTTGAGCTTTAAATTCCTCAAGATTTATTTACGACGATTCTGTGGAGTATTTAATTCGTTTTTCTCGTTGTTAGAAGAAGAAGAAGAAGAAGAAGATTGTCTCGTTATATTATTATTTGTGTATAATCTTGCAAGCTGTACAAAGATATTTTAGTATCTCCCATGGTACGACTGGTGTTTTAAAGGATTCCAAAGGATGTTTCTTAATTCGTTCTTGTTTCGATAGTAAGAAGGTCAGGAACCTCTGGACGAATTCCGTGGCCTGACACGTATCGTCGGAGGGTTCGATCTTCGTTTATAATTCAGCACGTCGTCCAATAAAGCTCAGAAGTGATTGGGAATAGCTGACCGTTCACAACGTAACGATCACCGACCTCCAATTCTACTCACATTCCAAGTCGACTTCAATAACAGCCGTTCCCCGTCCACCACTTGCACTTTTCCTTCTCCTCCCTTCTCGCCACTCTCTTTTGTCACGTCTTTCCATTGAAATCAATTCCCTTTCCAAGAAATAAGAATTTTCTTTAAACATCTCTACGATACTCTAATCTCCCTTGATTGCATTCTTTCGCTACGAAGAGAGCAAATTTTAAAATAGTCAGTAACATTCTCTTAATTTTCTCCGTTTGTGTTACGACAATTATCGATACGGCTCGATCTGTTGTCTCGTTCTCGGTACCGAGATTCGGGATAAACTTGATAATATCGAACGTACACGTTGAATTGCTCTTGCAGAGAATTCTGCGAGGATGCGGAGAACAGTTGACGTTTCCCTTAAAAGGTTAACACTGTGTAGTAGTTAAATTATGTTCACTGCTTATCTAGTCCTTGTGCTTATTTCGATTCAAGCAACCAGCTACTGTACGTCTTATCGCGTCTTGTAACAAGATCTCGACAAATTTTGCTTCTAACATAGCCAGAATCGTCGTGTTCGAAAATAGCCAAGAGACACGCGTCTGCCAAAACACGCTCCAAGATCCCTCTGAAAAAGTCCAAAATTCACTTTCGCGGTATAAATCTTGGAGTGTCGTAATTTACAGCACGTCAAACGATCGGTGACAGCGGTCACGGCGGGCAACAGTGGGAGAAGGATGGTCGGTTGGATAAAAAATGCAATCGACAGGCTGGACGTTACATACGCGCGGATTAGATTGGATCGAAAGAGGACGGGGCACGGTCGGCTATAGCGAATGAAAATCACGTTTAAAAACTGACGCGTTCAAGTAACGCCAACGCGGATTCCTCGCCGCGATAACTCGGCGTCTATTGCGGCCGGAGCTCGCATGAATTTATGGTTTAATATGCGGCCCGCCGCGTTAGTTGTGTACGCCCCCTAACACGCGGCTCTTTTGCTTCGCAGAGGGTGGAGAAAAGGGAGGAGAGCAAGAGTCCGTGTTCTCTCTCTCTTTCTCTTTTCGCTGCTCTTTTCCGCCTGTATCTCTCCGGGGCCCATAACTTTTCCCGATTAAGCGCAAATCAAAAAGCAATCTGCCCGGCCGGCAGCCATCAGACGCGCCAAAGTAAAACCATAAATAACCGCGAGTTGAAGAAGCGGCAAAGGATCGGAGGAAAACTCGTTCGACTCTTTGGTTTCTAGAAAAAGCTGCAGTAGCGGGTAGAAGGCTCTTATGTTTCGTGTTTTCTAGTTCAGGTTCGAGAAATGAAAGTTTTGAAGATATCGTGAAACGCAAGCTAAAATGAGGCAACGGAGTGTGGGTTCTGATTTGGAAACAGAATTTCAATTGGAAATACCGATATCTCAATTCTATTGGATTTTATGGATATGTATTCAGAGTTATATTGTAATCTCGGCAAGATTAGGATAATAGGATATATAAAAGCGCTAAAGTTGATAACAGCGGAGAACAGAATTTATTCAGTTACCCTGATAAATAGAAATAAGTGAACAAACTAATCACGGTAACCACTCGTGAAAGTCATGCCTCGATGTACCGATATACAGGAACTTCGTTCTCTTATTTTCAAAAAAAGACTTTGCGAATAGACGAGAAGAATCTCCGTTCCAAGTTCCAATTACCAGACTATCATTTCGAAATTCATAGAAACCAAAATTTAATTTTCCTTGCACATCCAATTGCAGTAGACGCGATTTCGCGTGGCGTGCAACGTCCATGGCAGACAAGAGAATGGGAACGATATCTCACGACTTACGATGAGGAACGACGGGCTGCATGACATAACAAATATCACCGAAAGAAAGTGGTCTGTGTCATAATAGATCACCGCGTTTCTCGGCCAGCCACTTAGCCTCGTTTGCCGTCGACCTGACCCGTGTTCTCGCGCACGCGTTTCCTCTGCAAATGGCCATCGCCGATGGTCCTACCGCCGTTTCCGCTTGACCCCTGGTCAAAGGTCGTGCATCGATGTTTACGGCCCCTAAGCTCGTAAGTTTTTGAAGCATGGCTATGGTTTTTAGAACGTTACTGGAATTTTCCCCTATATTTACAGTACAACCCTTGGTTACACCCCAGTGAATCTTCATCGAGCAGGTTTTAGATGGTCGTGAAATATAAATGATACTTCGATCGATGATTTTTGCGCAGTCTAGAATTATCTATTACCTCCGTGTTATATCATGCCAGAAATCATCAAGATAATTATCCACGAACTGTGGACAAATCTCTATTTAAGTTCCATTTCTTCAGTTCCAACCATGAGAATATGAATTTACATTATATAAACATTCGTAGTGTCCGATTGTTAATCTTGTCTTTATGCCTCAATACTCTCCTCCCATAGAAACCTTTATAACGAGTAATCTATTTAAAATAATTTAAAACCAATCCCTCGCTAAATATGTCTACATAAAACAATCGCTTCATTCTTCCATAAAAATAAAAAAATAATATGTTAATTTCTTGAACGTTAACATCTCTCCAATATTGCACCTCTTTTTATAAAACGAAGAATCCTCCTGCGAAACCTCTTTATCCCAGACAAAACAAAAAACACAAATCTTCGACTATTTCTTGCCAAACGATTCACGAAAAGTTTCACGGCTGCGTGCCATATGCAGTTACAACGTGGACGCGACTAGTAAGGGGGTTAACCAGGATTGTCCCGACGCTTTTATACGCCTAATGGCTGCGATATCCCGACTCGTTTCGCGAGGGTGAAAAAATACAGGGACCCGGCCACGATCGGCGAGCTGGTGCACGAAGGGAGTCGAGGGTGGTTTGACTGGATCAGGCCAAGAGGGCAGCGCTCTTAGTAATCGAATTAGCGACCCCTCGTGTCCGAGTGTGATTGCTTCGGGTTTTCCAGGAGGGTTTCGCTACTAGCCACCCTCCCTTTTTCTTCTGTTCCTCCAGTTTCTCTCTCGTTTCATCCTTCCAGCATTGTCTTCCCGATTTCGGCAATACGATATTGGCTTTGTTCGAACAACCAATTCGCACCTACGATTCGCTTGTTACCATTTCTGGACCCACGTTATTCGTACATGGAAAACTTCCGCAGCTTCTATACTTTTGCAAGGTATTTTTATTGCTATACCTATCAATTCTAGACCATCATCGAGTCATATCCAAACTATCACGAAGCAGCGTAACACTTTTAGAATCTCGTCATTCTCGCAGAAAGATGCGATTCTAAAGTGGAAAGTTCGTGGAAAGAACAGATCGTCCATAAAATTGTTGCCCACAGAACTAATAAACTCGTAGCAACGAGTCGTAGACTAGATATCGTTAAAACGATCACAACAACGCGGGAGACAACTAGAAACGCAGACAAGCTAGAGGGGTGACGAAAACCGTATAAACTGGTGGGGGTAGTTTGATGATGAAGGGGCGGATGACGGGAACGACAACGGGTCCGGAAACCACGCGAGTTATTTTACTAGGAGGGGTTTTAAACCGCTGTACATATGGATGCGGGCTTCGCTCTGCCTGGCCTCCGATTGGATTACGTAGCTATGCGTTAATTGATTAAAGCGCGATACTGCGTCCTTGTAATTCCTCTTCGTTTTAATCGGAACACGGTTCCGCTCTTTATTTTCTTTGTCCATCGATTTTTATCATTTTTCGTTCGTAATCCTCTGTCTTTCGAATTCTCCTCTGATGTCCTATTTTTTAAATGTTTCGCTTTTGCTTTTAAACTTTCGTCGCTACGCTTTTGCCTCCGTGTTTGTAATTTATCGGGTAAAACGAATGGCGAGCTTGCAAATATTATCAGTGTTTGTTTTCAGTTAACTGCCGCGGCTAATGAGAGGGAGGCGCGTTGTTTTGCTTTAGGGAGTGGATCGTTCTGTTGCCCGCCGGGGAGGGAGAAATTGACTGTAATCGATGGTAATTGACTTTGAATAATCCTACTAATCTATCTAATGAATTCTATCGATAACAGTTACGTTTACTTGCACGTGTAAAGACATACAAATCCGCGATCTATGGTTACTACTTCTTTGTGCCTTTACGTGGCTATCGTAAGGTACGAACAGGTAACGAGCGTCCTGTGTAGATCGTTGATCGACCAATTAAAAAACTAAAAGTGTACTGGATTTCCAGACTGCGTATACGTACATATATTACGATTTGTACCATTTTTTAAATCTTTATATAGGGAAGATATTTTTCCTGGCGAAACCGGTAAAAAGGTCCGCTCCGGTACCTCTTGATCGTAACATTCCACCATTCACAAAAACTTGAAATCAACCGTTCTGATCCACTTGCAAATGCTCGAACCGATCCGACGAGCTTCAAAATCTTCGTCAAACATCGTTAATGATCGGTACAAACGTGCGACTCGCTTAAGATCCATCTTTACGGAGGTGGAAATGTCGACGGACAGATGCAGAAAGGCCGAGAGGGAGTGATTAAGGTGGCGCGGTGAAAGAGGGAGAAACTAAACAGTCGGATAGAGGGGTGGAAGGGTAACTAACGATCCCGTACAAGGCTGCGTAGCTCACCACTTTGCTAAATTATATAAATCACGTCCCCTTCGTCAAGGGCTCTTACGCGAGACGCTTAATCCACCCCTCTAACGCCTCCTCTGCCTCTGTTCTAGCTACGGACCTCCTTCTGAGGATCTCCCATCGGCAACACCTTCGTCGGAGTTCTACTCCGTAGTTACTTTGCATTAAGCAGCCATTAATTAGATCGCACGCCCGTTAATTATCCCACGGCCGTCTCTTTAACTCGTTGCGGCTCTTTTGGTGCCAGGGTCTTGAAGCTAGTTTTTAAGATCGTCTCCGGGATGACCGGAGAAATTAGCGTCAGTTGACAGGGAGCAGATAATTAGTCCAAGGTTGGACCTTTCTTCGAGACGATTCGGTCGATTAAGGTGCTGATGCGGAGGATGCGGTTATTTTGTGAGTTAAATTAGGTTCGAGCGCCTGTTTTACGAGTTTCTTTTTGGAACGCGAAGACTTTTATTGGATTGACTCGTCGGTACTTGGAAACATATTTCAAGGGGTACGAATGCAAAAACATTTCGTCGTCGTTCGAGGTTGGAACTTTAGATTTCCCTTATTTCTTTGTCCCCTGGTAAACAAGCGGTTATGATTGCAATGGAATAATAATCGAGATGTGTATTTCTATCGAATTTCAAAATCGCAGCAATTCGTCTGGACTTATGTTAATCTGCTTATTGATGGAGAAAACGACTCGACTTTTTCGAACAAGCTAGAGAAGAATATGGATTGTACAAGAAGAAAGAGATATAAATCGTACTCCGAGGAGACGCGTCTCTGATGTCGACTAATCGGAAGTTCTTCTCGTCGTGTAATTTGAATAAGATTCTCGTAAGGGGATGGAATTTATGTTGATGCCGGCCAGACCGGAAGAAATGACCTGTGAACGATTCGCTGAGATTAATTCTGAATCTTCTCCTGACCGCTCTTGCTGTTCTTGAATTAATCCTCGTAAAACATTTGACTCACCCAAGTTTTCTAGCTCCATTAACAATTTTTACATCCATATAAATAATAAAAGAAGAGGGAATAAAATTACGAAAAGTATAACAAATGATTGCATCGATCGTGTGTTGCGAATTTGGAAGCTGACGTATTTTCTGAAATATTTCCTAGGATCGAACTGCCGTAACAGCGGAAACGGAAACGGGAAACAGAGAAGATCTCGAACGAATTTCACTTTGGAACAATTGGCTGAATTGGAAAGGCTGTTCGACGAGACGCATTATCCTGACGCGTTCATGAGAGAAGAACTGAGCCAGAGACTCGGTTTAAGCGAGGCGAGAGTTCAAGTCTGGTTTCAGAATCGACGTGCCAAGTGCCGCAAACACGAGAGTCAATTGCATAAAGGTGAGCTACAATGAAGAATACGATCAAGCCGATAGATGGTCGCTCCCAAAACAGCTCTAAAAATTTTCTCTAAATTCCTCATAAACCTCGCAGAGATCTTCAACGAAAACCTCGCAATCCTATATCCTACTATAGTATGGGTAAATATAAGTTCCCATAGACGCATAAAGACACTTGCAAACTAATTATTACATATACTTATATGTAGGTTTGGCAATAACAAAAAGGTTTGGTGTAGCAGGTGGAATGGTGCTGGCTCCTCGAAGTCCGCCAGCGACCCTGGAACCGTGTCGAGTGGCGCCGTATCTGCCGGCCTTGAGGTTACACCCCCCAATGCAAGGTGCCGGTGGCAACATGACCACCGCGGCAGGTTCTGCGTTCGACCCAGCTGTCCTCCATTACGCGGCAGCCGGCGGTCTTTTCTGTCTTCCACCACCGCCGCCACCGCCACCGACGTCCAGTCATCCGCACCCTCATCCCCTGAGTTTGGCGGCTTCGTTGGCTGCGGCCGCAGCACGTTCCAAAAATAGCAGCATCGCGGATCTGAGGCTGAAGGCCAGACGACACCAGGAAGCACTGGGACTCGACAGGCCTGCGTAAAACGAAAAAACTCCGACTTCGAAGTCGACTAACAGCGATTGTTGCTGTTTCCTTGCACGGTGGTGAGTATGGTATCGTTCAGAGAGTTTCTCCGTATGATTCGTTGGGTTTCGAGGTTTATTCGAAGATTATTTCGACGATAGGAAGCGTCTTCGATCTTGCAGAATATTTTCTTCTATTCGCTTTTTGGTGTGAGAAGTAACAGGAGTGGTTTTGAGGGGAAAAGTTTGAGATCGGATAAAGTAGATTTCTTTTGGAATTATTTTAGAAGAATAAAGTTGATCGTAGCCGACTCACCACCGTTGTGAAACTGTGCAGGTGAATATTGATTCGCTTAGAGTATTTGGCAAGCACTTGACTTCTTGGTTGTCGGGTGTTATCAAGATACTCGCTTCGCGTATTAAATTTTCTAACAATAACGAAGATGTTCTTCTCAAGTAAATCATCTTGCATTCTTTTGTTTTATTTAATTTTATTACATCTATCGTAGCTATTTTTTGACGATTTGGCGAAGCTCTGCAAAATCATGATGCAAGGATACTCGTCAGCGAGACAGCTGCATCAGTTCGTGTCCGAGAAGTACAAACGGAGACTCGTTGTGTATAAAGTGAACAATTTCCGGGAGAAGTGTGTATTATACATATAATATAAAGTATTATACATAAATATAAATAGTCGAGGGTCAGTAGTAGCTGGGCTTGGAAATAACGAGTCGGTGAGAAGTTGCATCCGTCGGAACGGTCGAAATTTCTCATTCCGAGACGAATAAATTCTTTGTATTTCGATTTTTATTTTCTTCGTTGAACCACGAAGTGAATATCAACGAAATTCTGAAAATGCATGGAACGATGTTGTAGAATGATGGGTGTGAAAAATTCAGAGATATCGATAGGTGTCTAGCGTCTCCAGACGATTAAAACGAATTCGGCGATGGCGTGTTGAGGATACATGATTGTTCTTGAATACATGATTGTCACACTGTATACTATTAGCTTTAAAATATATAAACTTAAATCTTGTGCGAGTCGTGGATCATTTATTGTTCACTATCCTGACCTGCGACGATTTTCTAATTAACGAGTCTAATCAAAAACCAAAAGAATTCTTCCACTTGCTTCGTATCGAACCAACCGGATGCAATGGATTCTCTTAACACGAAAACAGCATCCTAAATCGCGAATTCTCTGCTTTCTCAGCGTTGGTAACGAGCTCGTGCTCAAGCCATCCAACGACAAATCGCGCGTCCTGCAACTACCGTCCAAGACATAATTCTTAGGGATGATTCACGGCTGGTTGGACAGAAGGACTTTTGGTAGCCGCGATGCCGAAGCGCCCCCGGGACGCTGGCCAGTGGTATCGTCGTCGGGGCGCTAATGCAATAACGCTTTGGTACGCGGATAAATCAAGTCGGCCGAATCGTTCCACCCAGTCCTGTGCCATCTAATCGTGTTACCCCTCTCGTCTCCCGGGCGCCATTACAACCCATTACATCTACCTCCTGCTCGTACGTTAGAACGTTACTTCTTTAAGGTTTCTTCCCTTTTTAAGTCACTTTGTATCTTTTTGAACACACTGACTATTTTAATGACAGAATTCTATCACGGACCGGTTAACACGATCGTTTTCGTTCGACGGAGAAGAAGATGAAAGAGAGGATTTGCTAAATACTGGAAACAGTAAAAAGTTGTAAAGTTTAATATTAGATTTTTTTAGACATTCAACGAGCCGCGTTGTTTCGCAATTCGTTAATATATTTTAATAGGAGAAGTTTGCAAGCGTTCGTGTTTTGCAGGTAAATCAAGCGGACGAATCAGTTGGAAACGCAGCGTCGCGTAATCGCGTTAGCCGGGATTCATTCTGGACGCTCCCGAGGGCGTCGTTATTGTCCTATCCGTGCGCGTTCGGTCGTACCGTTGCGAAACGCTACGCTCGCTCGATAGAAGCATCTGATTAAAAAACAAAACGACTCCGGAATTGCTCGACGACTCGGTTTTCAAACTATAATTTCACCCAGTCCACCTAAAAGCTTCGAGTTTCAGTTGTATCTAACGGATCTAACAAATCCATCTTTCTATGATATACGAAACTACCATAAAGAAAGAAATAAAAGAGACTACCGGCAAAGATTGCGTAAAAATGATCGATTCACCGGAAAGTGAAAATCTTGTACCGAAAACGTACCGGTAAATATTGAACGTACGAAAGCATCGCTTCTCGCAAACGGATCGTTGGACACGAATGATCGATTCAACCGTGGCGATCGTCATCGATTCAACCAGACGAATTGTCACCCAACAGAAATTTACGTCAAGCAATGACCCCTCGATTCCCTTATCGTGAATAAAATAAAGCTCGTACTCGAGCAACGAAATGAATTTCAAGGGTGTATAAAAGGAAAAAGAGGGTAAGGGAGAAGAAAAGGCGTTTCGTCGCTTATTTTAATCCGAGTTTAAAGAACTCTTCTCTTTCCCGCCGCTCGTAAATTGGCCGTCGTTTGTCTGCCGCCAAGGGGTACCGTACCATGCGGCTGAAAATCTGCCCTGACAGCGGAAAAACGTCGCTACCCTCCTGGTCCCCCGAGGAACCAACGCGATTCTACTATTTAGACGGTACACATTTGTATAGGAATGTCCCTTTCCAGGTCTTAATACGATCTTGATCGATCTCGTCGTTAATGGTATTGATATCCGAGTTTGATTACATTGGATTAGGGATAGAACGACTTTAACAGGCTCCACTTTAACCGAGATTGTTACGGTGTAATACTGTTATTACGATTGCTCGAAAGTGGCGTCTATATGGAATTATACGGTTACGTGATGGTATTCTTATTCCGATTAACATAAAACCAGGCGTTGTTATAACAGCTATGACGTAATGGACCAACTTAGATTAAACGCAATTGCAGGAAATTCGTGTAGCGTTATAGTTGTTCTATATTAGTTCCTACTTCTTTGTCCATTCGCAATTTATCGAAAAACGAATCGGTTGTAGTAATTGGCTGAGTGGCCGCGACTCGACGTTTCGACGGCGAGCAGCAGCGATTGGAGAACACGATATCTTCTTATTGTGCCGTGGCGCGCTATTACTACTCGTGTATGTACCTATTGTACTTCGTAATCTGTTCACCGATTCTTTTTCTCCGGAAACCTCCGGTGCATGCGAAATTAATCACAAATACCGACGACACATGCAACGAATTAACTCGCACCTCTTGAGTTAATTAATTAAATGCATAAAATCGAGTAGCTGCTTACATCCAGTAATTATATACATATTTGAGATTGAATTAACGAAACTGTAAATCGAGATATGAATATTTCAACTTTTTACGCGTAACGACGACGTACAACCACCGCAGCATCCAGTCGGACCAGTAACGGCGATATAATGTCCCGCGAAAACCAGCGACGATCATCAATTACCAGTTGCCCTTCGTCGAAAAGTCGACGAGTCGAAAGCGTAGAATAATCACGCGGGGAATGAAAATGGATTGTTGCGGTTTCGCAGCCCCTTATGCTTGATCACGATTTACGCTATGTAATACGATTATCTCTAGAGTCATGGTGCATCTTCTGTTCGATTTGATCGCACATTTATTTATTCGATAGGAATCACGGCACGTAACTTTCACGTCGTACTACTGAAAATGGTAATCACCATTTTTCCATGTGTTATCGCGTGTAATTTCTTACGGTAAAATCTGTATCGCCCCATAGAACGTATGCACGAGGATTAATGAATTAACGACGTAAACGAATCATTGGACCAGACCAATAATTCGCGATTAAATATTGCAGTTTCACGGTCGATACTTGGAATACAGGAATACCGACACCAAAAATAATTATCCACGACGACGACGACCTCCCCGGAGCCGGTTAAATGCGAATGTTTACCCGATTCCGAACGTGCACACCGTTGCAGGATAATCAATCGGTTAACCGACAAGCCATGAACGCGTAATGAGCAACAATTCGGTTAGTCGGGCTTCGAATAAATTATTCAAATTACACACCGTCGATTAACTCTATCGCGTGATTCTATTTCGACAGGAACCGGAAAAGAACGCGTCCAAACGTGGTAAATAAACCGAGAACGACGAATGGTAAAACGATTATCCTTTTGCCTTATTCGCGGTAATCCGATCGATTTACGCGAAAAGTAGGGTTCGAACGAAATTTCAGTCAATCGTGGATTGAGTAAATCTCGGCGAAACGAATCTACCTATTCTGATCGAGAAATTATAGATATTAGGAGGAATCAATGAACTCCCGTCATATAAATTACATTCTATACGACACTATGTTGCATTTCAGTTCTTAGACAGTCGAGGGTGTCAGTGGACGGTGTATTAAATCCAAGGTAATACAATAGCAGACGAAATGAGAATTTTTTGGGAAAACGTAGTCGTATTTTAATAACAACGACGCTACTAAACTTAGGCTTCGCAATACGCGAAAAAGAGAGAGAGAAAGAGAGAGAGAGAATTGGTGATGGAATTCCATGGCCGACGAATAGCAATCGGGCACGATATCGCGATTTACCAGAAGGCAAATATGTATCTGACCATGATGCATAAAATAATAATGCCCAGTGACTGCGAGAAATTCGGCTGTTGCCGCGAAAGCTTGGTGTAGCTCGACGAGGTCGAACAGGAGGGATGCTGAAGGGGTCAGGAAGAGTTCGGTGGGAAGCGAATGGATCAAGGGATGCAAGAGGAAAGACGCTGCCTCTACACCCCCACCAGATATATCATCGCCTGGCAGTTATGTGTGTCATGAATTTTAGATTATCCTTGGATTAGATTAAGGGGCGGAGGTGGAAGGTGCAGTAGAGGCAGCCAACCAGCCCCTTGGTCCGCCAGTCAGTGCCGTACCAGTATAGCGACGTGCCCGCGTGAATTATTTTCCGGTCCTCTAACATCTCTTCCGCTCGCTCCACGATTGATTTCTAGTATCTTCCTAGCTACGATAGCAACTTTCTTGGGTATCATTTATAGCGTCTTTCCTTACTTATTTTATCCGTTGCAACGTTCTTTACCTGTTTCCGTAGAAGATTCTTTATCTTGGATTTTTTACGCGTAACGTTAGATTTCGCTTTAATGTCAGCAGAGAATTTTCCCTCGAAATTTTCCCCTCGATCGAATCTCGGCAAAACGATAGACTTTACGTTCCAATTATTTGCAAATGAAAAAAGAGATCCCCTAAGGTCGGTCAAATGTACACGTGCAAAGAAAAAAAGCAGAAAGTGATTTATCTCAAAACTTTCAAGACTCTTACACCCGAAATCTGAACATCCAAAGGAAAAACAAAATATAAATTTACCTGGAAACTTCCGCAACTGCGAAAACTCCTAAAACTCAGCTGCAAATAGCCAATAAATATCTAAAGAAGAAACAAAGAGCGAACCCCTTCAAACACCCTCCGTCTCCTTAAAATACTCTCAGTGTAGCGTACGCGTTAGAAAACCGAGTAGACAAGAGTAAAAGTAGGAAGGGGAGAAGAGAATGGAAGAAACGAGGAGCTAAACGGTGCCGCGGTGCTTGGCCGGCTCCGGGGTGGAACCGATGCCGAATCAATTCGCGTAATAGTCTCTCGGGTGGCGGAGCGGGAGGGCAGGGGTTAAATCGACTGCAACTACCTCGTCCGCAGCCCCTTTTCTCCGACAGAGAAACGTGGAACCGCTCGGATACGGGCCATTACCACACCTGTCCCTCAAGTTTCGCCCCCGAAGAGAAGGAGATCAGCTCGAACGAAACGAGCCAGCCTCTAATGAAGAGAAGCAATCACTTAAGCCGGCCGTTAGACCGATCGGACGTGGGAACGCGTTTTATCCAGCTCGAGCCACGCTTTTATGCGCCACTACGAGAAACGTTTATTGCCGTTTTACTGCGTTGGAATGGGACATGCCATTCAGGATGCCTCTGATGGCCTTTAACGACGTTACGAGCGAATTTTCCTACTTTTCTAACGGAATTTTAAATTCATGGAATATTGTTTATCGAAATTTTCCCGCTCCGAAATTTTTAACTTTCTTTTGCAATCTTCCGATGTATCGATAAACGAGATTTTTCTTTTATTTAGTTTCAACATTTTTATGAAACAAAAATGAGATTTTTACGAAACGCAGTACTTCACTATCCTAGTATCTTATAATAAGCTTTTTATCATCTATAATTTCTGAATGAAGTGAAACTTGTGACTTTCGTGTTAGTTAATTAAACTTAGTGCAAAAGAATGTTAGAGACGTCTGCCGACCTTGAAGAGGGGAAACGAGAACGATGTGCGAAGGTCAACGTCCCATGGGTTCTCGAATCGCCTGACATTGCTTCTTTCTCTAAGATCAATTTATCTTTCGCGATTTAATCGCTTTGTCATCTCGTCGCTGATCTATCCATTCGATACAACTAATTCATTTCGATACGTCATAGTTCTTTAAATCTTTTCACAGAATTGAGATCGAAACCACACGGACTTCTTACCTTTACATACATTTATATCCAAAATGACAGGCGATAACGTCATCTAATAAATATCAACTGTGATTAAAAAAAAAAAAAAGAGAGAAAAAAACAAAATCACGGGACGATCGAGCGAATAGAAAGAAGAGTAATTAAAAAAATAAATTCGGTAGAAAAGACTGGATAAAGGGATACATTCGCAAAGATTATGCTACACTCTTTTTATGCTATTATTCTTCAAGATTTATTTCCAATGGCATGGTCACGTAGCACACAGAGAGCCAAGAGAAAGTGATCGAGAGACGGATCGTTTCGATTGTGCGCGTGCATAGGTACAATACATGTGTATCGACGAACATGCTCTGAACTAGACCGGAAGCTTTTCCTCTCGAACAGAGAGAGGAAAGAATCTGGATACAGTCCTCCTCCGAACGTCGAAGAATAGTAAAACGCAACGATACAATTAGAGACTGAATTTCTTAAGGCTAAAACGAAAATAAAAGGTGACAATCCGTGTTCTCTCTTGGCGCCACGATAATTCCATCATTACAGTCTCGTATACGAAACACATGCAGAGAGAAAATGAAAATAGAATTCACATCTGTTTTTAGTCGTTGAAAGACATCTTCTGTACGGTCTTTGCGTGCTTACGTGACGCTTTATTCTTTTCTATGGCTCCTTTTTTCATTGTTAGTTTTGCTCCTTTTTATATCTCATTCTTCTTTGTTCTTGCTTTCATTGCTTTACAATAAAAAGCCGACTTTTTTTGATTGTGGGCCCCGGGAATCGCAATTCCTACAGATGAAAAGTCGAACGATGACCCTTCCGTTCATCGATTACAACAACAATAATAATCGTAATTAATAATTATGTAATAAAGTGTCCAACGACAGCATTAAAATAAGATTTTCACTGTTCACAATGAGATGATTGCCAGAAGCTTATCATACATCGGTAATACAATACTGAATAAAGAATAGCGTGTCGCTCCTCCTTCGAGCTTTTGTATCGCTTTCGCTTTCACCGCCTTTCTTATTTTAATCCCTTTTTCGAATTCAATGATTCCCCCGTTTATACATTGTATTATGTAACTCGAAATTCACGATGCGAGAGAACAAATCGTTGGATGCTTCGTTTTCCTCGTTTTCGACGTATAAAAATTCGCAAACAAGCATTCGACAGCACCTTTCGTTGCACCTTGACAAGCGTGTGTCTATGTATGTGTGTGTTAGTGTGTAAAAAAGGAGGAAAAATAAAATATAGTCTCTCTATATTCGATATTTATAAGAAATTCATGCAAAGAAGACTCACTTTTGCGATCACTAATCTTGAGTTTTCTTTATCTCTGTTAGATCTGTGTATATATATGTGTGTGTGTGTGTGTGTGTGTGTATGTAAGATGTGTGTATATATATATACATATATCATGTGTACTTAAGTACTAGGCAGTCAAGGTATGCAACAATAAAAAGAACACCGTTTTACGATTTTTTTCTCTCTGTACCAAGTGCGAACACTGGGCAGAAGAATTCGCTGGCGCTTGCGAGACGCGAGAGAACAGAGAATCCAATTACCAGAAGATGTTTTCTGGTTGTTCCTGTTTTGTGTTTGTTCGTCGTTAGAAAAAAAGAGCCTTCGTGCCGCAAGGATAGGATAATCAGGTACTAGGAACAGCCCCACGAAGTTCCGATCCTTTGGGCGAAAGAAAAGGATTTTTGCTTTCCCTTCTTTTCTCTCTGACACATGATCCAATCGAGAAGAACTTAACGCGATCTAGAAGCGCATCTTAGTAGAAAGTTAGGTCGTACTTCTTTCTGCCTATCTTTAAGATGAAAAATATATAAAATCGTTCGATAAACAATTAGATAATAAAGAAGAATTCAATATACCTCTCCCAGCGGTATAAAAATTGTAAGATGTACGCGTTATTCACGCTTCTCGATTGGAGTGGAAATATATTATATACGCACACACGACATACAAGCACGCACAGAAACACGCAACACACACATACATATAGAAAGATATACACGAATACGTCTACTTTACAATTTAGGGGGTAAAATTTGATTCTTCAGCCACGATCAATTATGTTAAAAAACTAAATTAATGATTTAATCATTGAATCATTGTTCTAACATAACACATGATAAAACACAAACTAGAATATAAAACGAGCGATTTTGTGTACGTATTTTTAGAGAACGATATGATAAAGGACATCCTCACGTTAAGGATGACGAGGCTACCGTTAATTATAAACGAATAGTGTTTACAAAAGTCCCAAAGGATAAGAACTCCCTCCAAACACTGCCCGCACGAAACAGCACGATTAAATATAATACACATCGTATAATAATTACAATAATATAGTATTAAGAAATATTACGTTAATAGTTATTTAACCACATGTATGGCTCAGTCTATTACGCTAGTCTCATGCAACAACAACAATAAAGATACAACAATATATTTACTTCATGTTTGTTTCATTTAATTACTTATTCATTTTCACGTCTTTCTTTTTCTATGTTTTATTTACTTTGCAATCATTCTGTGCATTCTTTCATGCATTCTTTTACTCTCTCTCTCTCTCTCTCTCTCTCTCTCTCTACAAATAGAAAAAACTTGGAAATTTCTCAAATATCAATCAACTTCTCGTTTCACCTCCTCTCTTTCTTCTCTATAATAATTAATTCACTTTGATATAATATTATGTATAAATAGTCAATTCTTTTTTTGTTCGTGACACTTTGCTTTTCCACTCACTGTTGTAATTCATTATAAATTTAATTAGTCCTTATCTTGAGTGAAAGTTCCGAGCAATAATAAATAATAGCGAGCCACGTGAAATCTCGACGGGAGTCGTTCACAAAGTATTTTCTTTACACAAGAAAATCATACATACTATTATATTTACAACGATACACAGGACACTATGACAACATGTATAACAAGTATTCTTTCATTGAAAATTCCATTTCTTTGTAGTATAAAATTGAATAGAGATAACCTGAGAGATAGGTCTATTATAAATCGTGTACGCATCTGTGTCTGTGTTCACTTGTGTATCACTGAAAAACATTCTGCTTCTAGCTTAGGAACTATTTAAAAAAAATATATATATATGTATATATAAATATATATCTCGAGTGTATATATGTATGTTAAGTCGAATATGTTATTTAAACACTAGTCAATTCAGTAACAAAGATAAGTGACAATGTGAAAAAAATGATTTTAGTGATGACGTTCGCTTTGTATTATTTACAATACAACATTGAGAATGTAATAAAAGCAGGCAATAATAATAGCGTGTAGTAATAATAAGAATAAAAAAAATATATCTTTTTTAAATATTTTTGTGAAACCTAGATAGAGAAAATTTATAGACTCGAGTCGATAAATCGCACATGGCTCGTTTTTGTTCTTCCCTTAAATCTTGTTTACTTCCAAGCCCTTAAGTAATTATAAAAAATAGTAATATCACAAAAATGGCGCAGGCAGAGCAAGGAAAGGACCAAAAATGGGGATAAAGAGTAATGGCAACAAGGAGATTGCCAATTGACAAACGTGGATCGAATCAAAGGAGCGGTCACGAATGTACGTATATGATAAATCTTTCTGTTCTCTACGCAAAAGGTTCTGTTCTTTTTTCCTTTTTGCTTTTCCATACAAAACGACGAAAACAGAGACTGCACGTTTTATTTCTCGTGATCACGCGATACTTCGTTAAAGTAGAAGTTGAACGTTAAAATAATATCTTTTTCTTCCATTTAGTCCATGATGACAATAAAAAAATATTCTCACTGCCGGACTGTATTTGTTACAAGCGTTGCTGTGATTACACGATGGTCTCTGTGCTTTTTGATCGAGCGGATGGGAATCGTTCGGCTTGAAAAAGTGTCTTGAATCGGCCGAAAAAATCGCCTCGCTTATTATAAATGCGTAACAGATTCAACGCGTTTTCTTTTTCTTGTAATATCTAATCTCGCCTGCGCTAGTTCATCCTGCCAGTTTGTTTGTTCCTTTTTTTTTTTTTTGTTTTTTTATTAATAAAGTTTGATTGACAACAGTGACTCAACGACGATTAAATTAGTTCATTATTCAAGTTGAGCTTCTTTTTCTTTACTTGTTCACATTTGTTTTTTGGAATATTTTTTTCAACAAATAAACAGAAAATAAAAATTACAGTTCACGTCATAGAAGTTCTAGAAATCGATTTCCGTGGATTTTTTTTCTCGCAAAATTCACGACATTCGATAGTATATTTGTTATTACCTTTTACTTATTCATTTCTTATCAATGCATATAAACGCATTTTTCGCAATTTTAAGATTTCGTTTTTGTAGCATCGCGTTTTACAGCAAAAATAACGACGACAAACGTAATCTCGTCTTTTAATGATAAAAAGTGCTTGCTTTTTGAACTGGCCCAAAAACTGGACTGGAATGACACAGTCAGCGCTTGAAGTCGAAAAATATTCTACAAACGCAAAAAGAGATAGAGAAATGAAATGGAGATTGGCGTGTACACGACGAAAATTTCCCTACATCGCGATAGATTTCACGTCATAGATTCAAAACTCTGTGAATCGTTACCTGTAAATCATACTCAAACTATATTCGCTCCCACGTGTTGCTTTATATAACTTTAACCCATTAAGAGGTGATACGTAAGCAAAAAATTTGAAACACTATAGTGATAACAAAAACTTTCACTCTAAAATGTATTTATCTATTTACACTAAGAGCTAATATGATCTTAATTTAATATTTTTAACAAAAAAATAATCACAAAATAGTCTGTGGGTTAAAACATTACATCTGATATATATAATTATATATAATATCTACATACATTCATTTTTTTATATGTAAATATGTATATATTAATCCATTTGAAATAGTTCCATTCATACATGACCACAAAGTGTCATATAACCTAATATCACAATCAGCAAGGAGAGAATAAAGTAAGCAGAAAAATTTTGGTTCGAAACGAACGGAATGGCACTTTCTCTGCATTTATATCGAGTTTCAACGTATAAAAATACATATTCTCAAAAACCTTCTGTACACTATGAAATTTCTACTAACATACTTCTCTATTTGTTAGTTTTATATCAAATAAGTATTACTACCACCGTCTAAAGCTCTACACAACTCATATAGAATGAAATATCTCTCTATCTTCCTTAAGAAAAAACAAAATTAATATTTCCTAATATATAGATTTTCGATCACAGTAGTTTAGCAAGCTCTATAACGTGAGATCTATACCCTTCTTTTTGTATTTCGATTATTTTCTCCTTTTCATTTGTTTCATTTCTTGCTGTTCGCTATTATTTCCTTCCTCCACGATAATTGAAAAGTCAGTTTCGTTTAAGAGCTGGGCTAGTTGGTTGCCAGCACTTCGTGTCTCGTTTCAATACGCGAGAATTAAACACTTAACAGTGTTACACAGCGCTAATGGAAACGGAGTGTACAGCGTGTACGTTTTCACTACATGAAGGTATCACTTTTGTTTTTTTTGTTTGCAATGCGATTTAGCGTCAAAGTTATGATACCTTTACTGTAAAATGGTCGGTGACCCCAGCACAGTTCCTCCCTCCCTCCCGCCCCCCCCCCTACCCGCCCACCCACGCGTTACATTTCGGCCCATGACATTTATTTTGTCGTTCTCAATTTTCTTCGTTTCATTCTCACTTTGATTTTTCATTTATACCTCTTGCTGATTGCAGCTCTAATAACGCATATTAATTCCCCCGAGAGCCTGACGATGACCATAACACGGTAACGACAACGATGTTGATGAGAAGAGGCCGTGGTTTCACCCACCCACCCTGAACACCCATTGTTCTGTTTCCCGCCCAACCCCTTTTGGCCTTCCCCTTAAAGCGGCCTTCTGAAAGAGACACAATTACTTCACTTTAATACATACTTCCAAAACTGGTACTTAAGTAAGGATCATCCTTTGTCTATGTTATCTGTCTATATATATGTATATATAACACTGTTCAGAATTCATTTGACACACGTACAAATTTCGGGATCAACTTACCGCATTTAGGCGGGGCTTCTCAAACGCCATACATATTATGGAGTCGTTCATTGAGTTGTGGTGGGAATTGATCTGAAAATCGTTTCCAATTTTCCACACCAACTTGATTTTTGAAGCCATGTAATATCTACAGAAGAACAGATTTCTCAATGTTGTACAATAAAGCAATTAATCAATTGAAAATAATTTAAGTTGTGATGATTTATTTTGATATACCTTCTGAAACATGTCCTTAAGATCTTCTCTAGGCGTCACCCAAGATGCAACAGCATCACAGAAAAAGATGAAATCTTGTACCACTCCTGCTGGATTTACTGTAATCATCTGACACATACCTCTGAATGCAGAATCCTTTTCTTCATTATCTCTTATACTCCTCAAAGAGGTACACCTAATAAAGTATGCGTGCACATTATGGCGTGAATAATATTAATGATTTAAGAAGGTATATTCATCATAATTAAAGAATTTATGCTAAATATGATAGTGATATTTTTTTACAGTACACATCAACTTTACTGGATAAAATTATTGTTTGCCTGAACTATTATTGTAATGATAAATCTACCTTCTTTATAATTAAACTGTTTACATTCATAAGAGTATGATTATAGCAAAAAATGACAACTAGTCACTTGACATAATATTCATTCCCACAAGTTGTGTAAGTTATACAGGAATAAATCATCTCCATTAATGTGGCAAAATCGTTAGTTTTAGTGAGACCAGTCCTATTATGTTTGGATTACCTAACGAACATTACCCTTTTTTATTTTTGTTTCTATTCTTCAATTTGTTGAACAATTTACAATAAAAAATCCAAACTATTAATCTAAGAAAATAAAAAAATGTTATCTAATCTAACATAAGATAAGATAGAGTTCCTGTATCAGATGTTCTGTACTTTTGTATCTCTTTTTGAAAACATTTAGAAACCTCATCCAAGAATAATTTCTTCAACTCTATGCGAATCATTAAAATATTATTTTAATATGACCGGCATTGTATTAGTACAAGTTTATTAATTAAGGTGTGGTTTACATTTGACAGCATCCCTTTAATTTTGAAGATTTTGATATTATAAAGCAAAGAGACATTAGCAGTAGTTGTGATAGCAAGAATATAACTAGGATGTATTTGACAATATTGATGCTGAGTTAATTAACATGCAAAAGGACACTTTTGATTGGAACTACCTGTACACAGTGAAAAATATACTTTAAGAAAGAAAGAATATATGTTTCTAGATTTCAATGCAAGGCAATAATACACAGGCTAAAATATTACACAGATCTAAAAACGTGACAAATGTAAACCTACCCTAGACTCAAACTGCTTAATAGCTGAACTATATAAGAGCCTATAACATACTTGCATGGTGGCAGTAAATCAAGGTAAATATACAAAGTAAATGTAAAAACTACTGCAAAAAACCATTGGGCAAGTTTAACATTATACTTAGGATAAACTGCACCCCTTTTTATCGAGAAATCATATAACGTATTTGTTTATAATATGGAAACAAAATCATGATGGGCTCTCTATATATATGTATATTATATATGCTACAATATTCTTGCACAAAAGTTCTTAGCAGCCCCTGATGCAATGTTACTGAAGAGTCGGGAATAATATATAATAATAAAGTGCTAATAAAAATAGAAGATAATATAATTAATAGAATATAATAATAAAGAAATTTACACACCACTGTCGGACAAACTGCTGTAACATGGGGGCGACGTCGTGGGGACACACATAACCTAGGCGACCGATCGTTATGGCTACGGTTTCATTTCATTTCGGTAAGTAGACAAGTGAAGTGTAGTGAAGTGACCGGAAACACAAACAATAAGACAAACTGATAGAGAACCAACGATCAACTCAGGCGAATATGTTGTCGTTTATAAACTCCAATTAATTTGTAATTAATCATTTAATCAATAATAATTAATTTAATATTAACAATTAATAGACAGTGGGAACAGAGGTGAACATATGAAATACCGACAATGAACATAGGCAATACCGTGCTATTGTAGCTGCTGAAACAATAATAAAAATTAGATAGCAGCGTGCGAGCCCATGATTTGTAAAAAACCGATATGAATATGATCTCTACCAATAAATGTTAATATAAACAAGTACAACCAAGAAACACAAAAATAAAAATTTTCCTCGTGAATTTAAAAGCCAATTTAAAGTACCGTTGAAACAATATTTGGGGCTTAGATGCAAGCATAGTATATTTAATTGCAGTATATTTCTGCCATATAAAGCCTGCAGGCAATCGCACACCACTAAATCAGGTCCAATATACAAATACTAATAATTTAACCCGCTCATAAAACGTGCAAGCGTGGTCATATAAAACCACTCGAAGTCGTCAGTCTGTGTGGTTATTACCTTTAATAAAATTATTTACGGAAAATGCACCTAAACTTAAATGCCACCGAATGCTGAATCTAATGTGGGGACTTTCTCTGTATATTTGGGAGACTTCTCATTAAACAATCGTTGAATATCCTAATTGCATAAAAACCTTTATACAATATTTGTAATATACAGAACATGTGTACTGCAATGCCTTAAATGAAAAGTTTCCCCTCGTGTGCAGAGCATACTTCTAAGAAAAGGTATTACTTCTACGAGATATAGGTGAACAGTAATAACATAGTCGTATTCTTATATCAAAAAAAAAAATTAAAAAAATGAAACTTTACTATACATTACCCTCTAACATTTAAAAGTATGCTCCATATACTAAGCTGTGTAGAAAAAACTATATATTTGAAAATATTATACACAGATACTCACCTGTATTTTCTAACAGCGTTTTTGGCGTATTCGGTCTGTTGATTATATCGATGAGCTGGGTCAAAATTAATGGGATATATGCACTTGTATCAGAACCTGAAAAAGAAAAAAGAAAATATATTCATATACATACTCTACCAGAGTTTCGCAATATGCTTCAATAGATTACATCTTTAAAGCAGTTTACCGAGTTTTATAGCTATTTCACCGATAGTCCATGTTGCATTATTACATACAGATATAAACTCAGGATTTAAATTCTGTCCAAGTATAGGCATAAATTCCGCTATAAATAAAATCAATAAATGAACATACTGAACTCATATAAACATAATGAACGTTAATAAACGTAATAAATTTACTATGTAATTACATAACAAAAATACTCACGTATGCACGGTAGAACATGTTGGAAACAGGCCTTTGTAAGGTCCCCTAATAAGGCAAAACTGCTTTGTCTAACTTCAGGCATAACATCTTGCATACATTGATACAGCAGTTGCATTACATTACTGTTCATTACTAAGCGTTCCATATGACAATCCAACCCTTCTGCTAAGCCACTAAGAAGGTCTAATGCAACAATCATAAAATCTTTATCAGGGGCCTCAAATTGTTCTGGACTCTGTGTATTTGCTATGTGTTGATTTAGCGTCTGCTCTACGAGGGATACACACCGCCTATTAAAAAAAATAATAAATAAATAAATAAACATAAAGATTTAAACACACTATCAAATCTACAAAGATAGAGGTTAATGAAACCTACCTATACACGGGTTCGCAATAAGGAAGGAAACCAGATCGTAAAGCAGTCGCAATTGAAGAAAGGCATTCTAATAATGGGAAAAGGTCTTTGTCTTCATCTTTTAACACATTCCACTTATTAATGAGTGGTGGCATAAGAAGGTTAATGTAATCTGGTTTATTAAGATGATGTCCTACTGAATCAGCAAGTGTACCAATTGCATCGTACAATATTAAAAGATTTTTATGTTGATATTTGCCTGCATACATAAGAATGATTAGTAAAAGAATAAGCGTTTGTCTAATTTAATGTTAGTGTAAGAGCATATTTACCAAAAGCAAAAACAAGCGTTTCAAGAATAAATCCAAGATAAGGGACTAGTTCTGTACACGCTTCCTCTTCTAACGTTGCAAAAGCAGAACATGCTGCTTCCTGCACGCGTTTATTGCCATCAAGTACTCGTTTCAATAATTCAGTCATTAATGGTTTCAAATGTGTATCGTGCGGTTGGGCACAGACCCAATGCGCATAACGACTCAATGTCCAGCAAGTAATAGCGCGTACTAGTGCTTTTTTGTCGCTTAAGCAACTAATTAAATATGGAATTAATTCTGATAAATGCGGAATCATTCCGCTCATACAACCTGCAATAGTATATTACATATTAAATTACGATCTAAACCCATATAAAATGGTGTAATGTATCGATGATTGTTACGAAAAATAACCTTCTGCTATAGCTCCTAGTGCTAATATTCCTGACTCTTTGATTACCCAATCTTGATGGAAAAGCGTCTCTTTCAAAATTGGTACTAGAACAGGTAATAATTCTTCTCTAAATACGTTTGCTAACATATCTAAAGCAGCAGCAGAACATTTTCTTAAATTCCAGTCACTAAGTGACGTATCGTCATCACATCCATCTTCAGCATCTGTGTCTTCTTCATCACAACCTCCGTTTTCGTTTGAGTGCTTGTTCATATTACCATGATGTGAATGATGTGTTTTTGACTTGGGAAATCTTGGTCTGATATCTTCTTCTCTATCTGGGATCATTTCATCTTCTTCCACATCCCCTTTTAGAAGTATTATATCAATGTCTGAGTATTTCATACCTCTCACCTATGGAATTGTAATGCATTATAAATTTATTAGTTTCCTGTGACATTTGCTTTAAAACTTATTTTATTTTGTGATTACCTACCAATACAGGTACTAAACGAGGTAAATGTGGTGCAAGTGCTTCTTTACATATTGGTTGTTCAGCTAATGAAAGCCAAAATTCACAGGCTTCTAAAGCGACTCCTTCATCAAGATCCTGTGTCCTCATTAACATATATTCTATTATATTATGCATGTGTGGTATTAATCTATCCATTCGAACTTCAAGCAGCATAACCAAAGCCCTATAAAACCATAAATATGATATCATACAAGATATTGTATACAGCTTATATCTTATATCAATATACTTTATATCAAAAAAGAAAAAATGCGATTATACCTGCATACGTTCTTTCTGACTTCTGGATCATCATCATTAGCTAAATGGAAGAGATTTTCCAGGAAGCTATCTATATGAATCATCAAAGCCTGTGTACGATTAACAATAAACTGATTAACACAGGCAGTAGCATGTGATCTAATTTTAGGGCTTGAATGTCTAAAAAATTGCAGGAACTTTGGGATTAAAACATTTAATGGTCGATTAAGTGCATCAGAATCTAAAATTTCTGCAGAATCTTCACAGATCTTTTGAAGAGCACCAAATGCACCCTCACAAACATTATAGTCTTGTGAGTCTAACATTTGACAAAGTGCAGGTAGCAACTCCGGCCATCTAGTTAATTCACCTATTAGGAACAAGATTTAGCAATTTTCTGAAGCTATTTGATAGTTATTTCTACTAAATAATAACCATACCTTTGGATGCAATGGTAGTTATTAAAATACCAACAGTTGCACGAATTAGAGGTGATGAATCTCCAACTGCCGATAAACATTCTTGTTTGATGAAATTTGTAACCTCTGGTAAAAACTTATAAAAATGAGCTTTAACATTATTTTTCAAAATCAGTCCACTTAAAGACCTCGTAGGTTCATCTTAAAAAGGAAAAACAATTGAATTATAAAACCTATCTTTATAGATAAAAATTACTAAAGGTTACATCAAAAGTTATATTTGAAATACCTACCCTCTGATGTGAGTTTTGTTAAAACAAAAATAAGATAATTGTTGAAGTCTGGGAATTTGTTTAATTCTTCCAATTTCTAAGAAATATTGATAAGGAAAAGTTCTAAGAATAAGTGTGCATCAAAGTATAACAATTGATCAATTTTTATAGAAATAAAAAGGAATTGCACATTTGTATAATTATCATTTGTTGTAATACTATTACTATTACATAATAAATGTGAAAAGATATTCTATTTACATTCAATACATTAACACAGAAAATAAATTGCAATATGCCACACAAAATATACCACAAATTTTCTATTATATGAATGAACAAATTTATTATAAATATATAAAACTGTTCCAATTATAAAATCTTTGCTCAAAATTTTGATTACATATAAATGCATACATACATATATATGTACATAATATAGTACGAAAAAAGTGTAAAAAAATCCAAGTTTCTGTTAACTTAATATTTATTGCCAGCTGTAATTCCCAATAGATACATTTTACAACATTCGTTTGTGTATGTCATTCCCAGTCTGTTTAATTAATATTATGGCCGAAACTATATACAAGATTTATCGATTACGGCGTCAAGAAAACAAACTCGTCACCGACAGTAACGGCATTTCCGACGCGCCCCGCGACAGATATCATGTATCGTTAACATATTTCTTGGCGCTTGAGTATAACTCACGTGTTATTCGAGAAAAACCTATCAACTTATGTCGACCTACTCTTACCGAGTCTAATATTAATCGCAGAATGATTTCCTAAAAAATAATGTGAACGACTACGAAATGGCTTTCCCGATCATAAAAAATCATATTAGTTACAATAAGGTGTCTCAACAGCTTTTCAATCGAACCATAGACGACAAAAAAGGGGATTCGTGACAGGCTGCGCAAAAGCGCGCCGAACATTTACCCATCTTACATCAAACAGAATATTTCGATAGCCTTGATATCTGTTGAGACCCTCTTCTACGTCTTTTTAATGAAATTTCCGACGCTATTTAAAAGGAGCAGAAAATTTTATCGCGACGAAAAGCACGCCCCTTGATTGACCTAGCCGCTTCACTTCGTTACCGCGTCGCGGGTGTACTCACCGGGAACAAAAATCTCTGGGACAAATTTTTTTTCCAAAGCACTAAACGAATTTTGATTAAATATGAAAGGATACTCCTTGTACAGCTCGTTGAGTAGCCGTATCCGGGCTCTGAGACTCCTTGAGGAGCGTCAAGATTTGTCGAAGTCCTTCCTCTTGCGGTTGCCACGCCATTTTCATCGTGTTTTTCAACAGCACCACTGAACGCAGCCAGCCTTCTCTGACCTCACAGATAAACGGAAGCTCCCCACGGTTGCCCCCACCATCACGCCACGAAAGCATTAAGATACCGGCCTGTCACACCAGAATTCTTTAGTTAATTTTCTCTAGGTTGTACTATCAGGCCCGCGATTAATTGTTCAGGATAATTAGGTGGATATTTAACATCGTTTCGTAACGATATTCCATTTTCGGTTAATTCATCCAGATAGACAATTGAACGTTTTTTGGTACTTAGCAGACGAGCTCTTCCGGCGACAGCAGTGACATCGATCGGCCTCCTGTTTCGATTTGTATTAAGCTATGTAACGTTTTTCAAATTTAACGTTATTTCGTGGGATGTATGATGCTGGCCGTTAATGATTTGAAAGATCGAAATCGTTGATAGTACGAGGTATTTGTTTCTTAAGCCAATCTTGAAAGAATTAAGAATTCGGAATAATTACACTACTGTTTAGCGGCTAAATTTCAAATGTAGAAAGACATGCTATTTCTGGTAGCGTGTATTTTAATGACCTGTTGTGTTTAACTGATCAATTATAATGAAACAATATGTTTACTTTTTTATTCTATGATATATTTTGAAGTAAATATATAAGAGAAAAAACAAAAACTATAGCAAAGCATTTATTAAATTTTATCATGTATACATATACATTTTTATAATTTCATTCGTTTATTAAAATTTGTGGGATATATACCATAAAAAAGCGAAATGCTTATAGAAATCATTAATTTATCGGCATATTTATGCATATTGGATTTGCGACCTCGGTCTCCAGATTTCAATTCCCTCTGTACCAGAAACTGCGAGGACGTCATTTAAATAATCCGTCTACAAGATAAAAAAATTAAATTTATAGAATTAAAGTTCATAAAAATCTTTATTTTGAGCTACTCACACTAGCTATTTCACCATAACTAGACTTTAAGGTAGTGAGATGTTGTGGAGGATCAGTAGGACTGGAAATTCGAACCGTTTGGTCCATAGAACTCGTGATCAAACATCCAGGTGTAAAATGAACACCATTGATACCTTTCTTATGTTCAGTGGTGTAATGTTTGACAGGTTTAAAATCGTTTCTTGGATCAAGTACATGCAGTTTTGCACTACCATCTCCTACATAAATCATGTCCCGTTGCATGCACATACTCATAGGAAATGATTCCTGGGAAATCTAGAAAACATTCGTTTTGAATTATACAAATTTTGACTATGGTTTTGTAGAACATTTTATCGTTTTATTCTTTAACATTTTTACCGTGACATTTTTCATAATTCTTCCTGCTCTTTGATCCCATATAGACACTGTCCTGTCCTCACTAGCCGATAGAATAAAGTGAGAACTCATAGCCAATTTAATGACAGCTCTTTTATGTGGTTGGTAATTTATAATGGGTTTGCATAATCTTGAATCAAACACTAATATAGTTTTACAAAATGATCCTGTAGCAAAAAGACCTAACTCTGGGCATGATGCAACGCACAATAAAGCACCTCCGACGATCCTAAAAAATTAATAACGTTTCTATAGGAAACTCTATTTTATGAAAATGATGCAGTATTTTGCGCAGTCACTTCTGGCAGAGCGAGTGAAAGCAGAGCCTTTTACTTGATAGCATTTTACAAAATACCTTAAAAAAGTTATGTTTGCAATTTAACACTATTTTTGTTGAATGTACTTTAACGTCTAACTATCTCTTATGAACAAATATATATTCGTGCCTTCCTCGCTCGGCCTTCCCATAACGAGAGCAGCGAAAATGACCAGCTTGGTTTTCATGTACATCTCATAAGTTTTGAAGTGAGCGAGACCGGTGCTAGTAAGCGTCCATGCTTTGACACTTTGATCCCAGCTGCAACTATAGACTGTATTATCTATTGCTGCTAGATCCCAAATCCATCCATTATGAGCAAAGTCTATACTCGTGTAACTTTCAATCTCGTTTTCTTTTGTAGAAAGCTTCCAATACACTAAGGATCGATCTCTAGCTCCTGATATACAAATATTTCCACCCTGTGTATACATATTAATGTATTGTAAAATTATAAAGGCACAACATTGAATGATCATTACTTAAAATATTATACTAGCCTGCATTAATAACAAGCCATCAATAGTACTGTATTGTACATTATTAAGTGATAACTTCTCCATAGTGATATTTTCTTTTCTCCATAATGATGTTTGTTTTTCCAATGCAACACATGATAACTTCCAAAACAGTTCATCATCTTCAACTTAAAAAAAAAAAAATATAGTTTCAATGAGGAAGATATAAATAATTGTCAGCAAACATTATTAATATGTAAGAGAATACATTTTAAGTAGAAAATGAAATGCAATGTTGTTAAATATTAATATAGCTTTTCATAAATTTTTGTAAATCATATTTTTCCATGTTAACCAAAATATAATTACTTGCAAACCAGTCTCATTATAAAATGTAGTATGTGAAAATTTGATTCTAAGTTAATGTTTTTTATCATGAAAAACGTAAACTAAAACTAATTATTGGATACAGTAATAGATGGTGTTTTATTTATTTACAGAATGATTGGTTGTGCAAGGCGCAAGGTGCTATCAATTTGAGCTAACCAGGAGGCAAGATTGGGTAACCAGTATCTGGCCAAATCTTAGTAATCCTCACTTTCCACAGTGAGTTATCATTTAAAATTTGATGAAATTGTTTGCACACTAAACTCAAGCCATGTACTAATGTAGATGCATCTAGGAAGGAACAGATGTGGAGAAATATCTGAAATATAACAACGAAAATATATTAATTACTATTAGAAAATACACATAATTTCTACTGAGGACCCATTTAAATGTAGTTTTATGTTCGTACATAACATCACAGTCGGATTTTTAAATATGCTGTGCAAAGTATTTAAAAATGGCATTTAAAAATGGCGTCCACGATTTACTAATGTTTCGATAAAATTTTTCAACGTTCTATTTATTTTTTAAAGTAGATCGTTACAGATCGCTGCTAAACGAGTTTATTCAGCTTTCTACTGTTACTTGAGGTATATCTCTTCCATCATGTTTATTTACGACATTTAAATGTACTTAAAACACCCATTTCATTGTTTGTAAACATTCGATATACATAGCATATAATATTCTTTACGAGTTATTGTATTATATTAATCAAACATATTCGTTAAAATATATTCAAGCAACTGTTACTCTATAAATATTATTAAAAAAAATAAAAATTTTTTCAATTATTTCAAATAATACTAACTTTTAACATATATACATGCTTTTTAGAATACACATTTCTTTGATTAATTAAAGATACATACGTATAATATTTATATTTTATGTATAATATTTATCTATACAAACCTCGATTGGAAGATCTGATAGAGATAATTGGGGGTTCGTTTGATCGGTATCAATTCGAGTACAACTCTCGTTTTCATCGCACATTTTAGTCTAGAAAAGCCAGTGTTGAACGTTACGTTTTTAAACAATATCATTCGATCTACTGTTAAACGTTCTAGCGATTCAGCTCGCAATAACAAAAAAATAAACGTAATGGTTGCTTTTTACTGACGTTATTATTTACCGTTTTGGTCTCGTGCGCGACACAGCCTTACTTGAGTGCGCATGACTCACTTATCACCTCCATTTTCGTTCATTTCATAACTATCTCCCAAGAGCAGGGCTGGCAACGTATATTGCAAGTTTAAATTACTTTTACGTTGATTTTATTATATTTACAAATTATTACAAATCGCTATATATAAAATTACGCAACGTTTACATATCGCTTCCACATGTTTCATATAAAAGAAGCATTTCTCTGAATTAACACAATATTTATTAACAATCAATTGACAATCATTAAATTTTAAAATACAATTGTAAACATTCGTTTTTACTTGTTTGAAAAAATATATCAATTCTTATATATTATAAACAATTATGATGCATAAATATAATGATTTTTCTTCACGGAGATATAATTCGAAACCAGTCGAATATATGTATATATATAACAAACATATCATAAGTACATATATGGCAATTGGGAGGCAATACTTGAGATAAAACAAATTGGTTATTTATATACTTTTTATATCTAATTTTTTTAAGATTCATTCATCATTTGTACAGTTGCTTTGTATTATTCATTTGCCTATATCTTTTAATTTTTAAATGCAGGCACATGTACAATTATAAAAATATCTTTATAAATGTAAATTTATATGCTCTATTGTTTTCTTTGTTCAAAGCTACACTGATAAAGAGAATTATTGTTACACTTTTATATATGCATAAATCAATTAAATACATGTCTCAATGAATGTATTATTATAATAAGTATCACTCTGTATATACTGCATATGAAAATAGATATAAAATATCACATTGACAATATCAATTTTCAATTTACGCACAATCATCATGCATTTCAAAGTAATTTGTAAAGTTAATTGTTATAAATGAAAATATTGCACCACTTGCAGATCCTATTTGCATAATTACACCTGCTTTAAAGAGTATATTGGGCAATACTGTAGTTCTAAATACTGATACAATGATTAATTTTAAATAAGAAGTAAGTCCTATCAAAATCACCCATGATATAATAACTAGAAAAATGCCAAGTTTTGTTGCTTGTAATGGTGGAGATGGAGACATTAATGCTAAATATGTAACAAAGCTTCCAATGATTAAACATATTACAGATAAGAAATTAATAACTTTTACATTTGATACCTTTAACCAGAATGCTAATAAACACACAAATGGATTTGCAAATTGAGCAAAAGTGATTGATAATTTGTATGCTATACTTCCATAAGGTAAACAAGAGTAAGATTGTATGCTAGGGAAGAAACCATTACTTAAAAAGCAAAAAATACCAAGCAATGTAAATAAATAATTTTGTGTTTGTTTAGTCAGATGCTTGTCATTATCTATCAAATAATGGTTCACTTTTTGTGTGCCATTAAGATAATGATCATGAGAAACATTTGCTTGTTTTTCATTTAATACTATGCTGCTAGTATTATGAAATTGTTTTGTGTTTTGAACATCCAAAAAATATTCTAAAATAGCAAAAGCAGTTAAAGATAGAAATAAAATAATAAAAATGAAAAGAAAATACACATTTGGGGGAAAATATAGATTAAAAGAATGTAGAGATTCTATGTTACTATTATTCTTAAGAATTGCACATTCTGAAGTATCTCCAATTCCCTGGATTAAAGCAATAACACTTGGTAGTACACGACTTAATCCTTCTCCTATAAAGTAGGATGTTAAACATCTTTCATTAAAATTTCGAAAATATGGCATAAATAATACAGAACTAAAGCAACTTACTAGGGCATTGAAAAATGTTAGAACATATAGTACCAAACAATATTCATCACCAGCAATAATTATTTTCTCTGAATAAAAGAAGCTTAGAAGCCCCATTGCCGAAGTTCCTGATACCAATAAACATAGTATTAACCAAGGTTCATTTAGTTTACATTGAAAGTATTGCAAGATTGCATAAAGTAAAGGTCCAAAATTTGCAGCTTGTATTGCTAACACTAGATAAGCTGGTAATGTCCAACCTTCAGGAGAAGTATCGATAAGCACTGGTATTTGAATAAATATTCCATTGATACCAATCCAAGCAGATATGCCAAATAATATTATAAGAAAATGCACGATATAAGTTTCTTTATAGCATCTATTTGAGACTTGTGCAACATCTGTCATTTTGCCATTTACTGTAAGAAAAAGCAAATTTTTATATATTCCTGCATAACATCCCTGTATAATGAACAAAACATTAATAATTTAGTAGTATTAACCATCCTATAATCCTTTTTCATAATATTTCCCTAATATTCTCACCTAATTATTTTGTTAATTCTTCAAATATAACAATTAAAATAAGATATTTTCACTAAGAATCTCACTTTATATTATATATGATTATAAAACTATTTTAAAAAGTACCAGATTGTTAATCAAGATTGTACAGCATTGGATATATTCATGTCAGAGAAACTGATATGATGAAGTCATGAGATGTCTGGCTTCAGGTCTTTCTTAATCCATACAATAAAATTTATCAGATAAAATATAAAATTTGAACAATCATACCTCTTTCAATTGACTTAATGATAATCAAACGTTTTATGAAGTATATTTTAATATTCGAGACTATTAGATCATATATCATCATAAAACTAAACATTGTACATTTTTGTAGTAAAATCAATGGTAAATATAGCATTCATTGTGACATGTTTTTATATAGACAAATATATTATAATAAATATATTATAATTGCACATTCTATATACAAAACAATTTTGTTTAAATATATAGAGCTATATTTTAAGTACATTTATGTCTTGTACATTTATGTGAATCAAGCTCAGAATGAAGATAAAAATTCATTTTAGCTATTTGTCTTAAATCATTTGTTTCATAAAAATTCATCTCCTTGATATTTTACAGCTTAGAGTATAAGCAGGTTTAATACTAGTAATGTATAAAATCAACTTTGGAATTGCAATTGTGTTTATTTAAGATCAAAATTATAAAATCTGAACTAATTCCTACTCGTATAAGTCAACTAGTTCCACCCCCTAGATTTATAAGACTAAAAAATGATAAGGCCCTGCTCTTTCATGTATAACAGCATAAATAACAAGAGCTAAGAAATATATTTTGTTTTCTTAATTAATTTTATACTATTTTCTCTAAAACAAAATTATTTATATTAAACGTCAATGTACTGAAGTCATTGAACATGGTGAATAAGAATGGAATAGTTTTGCATGATTAACTAAAACAAATGTTATTATTGCTCCTACTAATGATCCAACTTGAGTTGCAACACCAGTATAATATAGACCTCTACCAGGATCAGGTCTAAATAATGTTGTGATACCCAATTTTATAAATCCTATTAAACCACTAATTAATATCCAAGATAGGACTACTAGAAATTCACCCACCCAACTATATTGCAGAGGTGGCGTAGGTGATTCGATAGCTAAGAAGCAAACAAAACCAGAAAGTGCTATAAGAATAACCATCAGGCCAGATAGGAAAGTCACTTTCGGTATCTTAATAACAAAACCTAGACACATTGCCAATGGACCAGCCATTGATGACAATGTAACAGTTAAATGGTATGCAACATTTCCATATGGTAAACAGGAATATGATTGAATACTTGGTAATGTACCATTACCTAAGAAACAAACCACTGCCATCATAATTAATAAATATGAATACACTTGCTTAGACATTGTCCAACCAGAATTGGTTTTATAACTAGGAGGTGCTCTTGTATCTGTTGGTAATGTTTCCATGCTTGCTGGATGTTTCACACGCTCTCCAATGGCAATAGACAAATTGTTCAGTCCCAAGAAAGCCAAGTAACACAAAAACAACAAAGTACCAATAAAAATAAAGAAAGTCTGACTTGAAAATCGGGGTTCTGGATAATAAGGTATGAGTTCTACATGAGTAGACTCAGCTTTAGTATTATTCAAACATTCTGGGTTTCCACCAACACCTTGGATTAATGCCACTACACTTGGCACAAATCCGCTAAGTCCTTCTCCTACAAGATAGGACACTAAATAAATTTCTCTATAGTTCCTCATGTATGGCATGAAAAGAACTGAACTGGTACATCCAACAATTGCAGTTACAAACATCAATGACAACAAAGCAGTGGAATGCTCATTGCCAAATATTATCGTTGTTTTATTATGTACAAAAGCTAATATAATAGTAGATAGTGCTCCTGCTGCTAGGAGGACGTAGGTAATGTATTTATCACATGCCCATTTACTATATCTAAAACAGAAAAATAATATAAAATAATATACATATACATATATTTAGTGAGCTATAGTATTCATAAATTATAAACTGGAAATATTATTTTTAACATATACATACTTTATATATAATGTATATAGTATTGGTCCCAAGTTGGCAAATTGTACTAACATAACCATATGAGCTGGAAGACTCCATCCTTCTGGAGCATTGTTCACAAGAAGTGGTAGTTGAACATATATACCATTCACACCAATCCATGCACCAAGACCAAACATCAGTGCAAGTAGATCAACCAACAACTTTCGGTTACTTAATTTTTGGCTCAACATGTTCTGTGTTTTGTCATTCATCAACAGTGGGTCTAAATAGGTCAAATGACCTTGCTGATGAATTTTTTGCTCTTGTACTGCCGTTTTTAGTTTGTTCTTTTTTTTAAATTAGTTAATTTTTTGATAGAAAATGTGCATACACAGCATATGGGAGTAGAACCGTTCTTTTTTATGTTTAAAGTTTTAAAATTGCAAAATATAACTCTTATCTTTAGAAAACTCTTATCTTTATCTTCTTAATGTCAAGTATGAGAAAAATAATTCATTCGATGTATTAGTTGATAATGACTTTAGAAGACACTTTTATTTAATACTATTTCGGTATTGAGACAGGCAACTCGTTGTATTACGACGATCTTCACATCCAATGAGATTTTCTTTTAAAATAAAAATTTTTTAAAATTAAGTAACAAATTTTTAACGTCATGAAAGATCACTTGAATGTCACCAAAGAACACATTTTTTTCAAGACATTTTTCTTCTTTCTTCTTGTGGAAAACATAACCTTAAAATTACAAACAAACGTTACAACCACGACGACAAGAACTGAATGAATTCGGTGTTCGCTAGGTGCGCGTGTATGTATATAGTTACTTTTAACTTTTCTGCGACTGCGTGTAGAAAATTGTTGGAAAAAATTAATGATCCAAAGATACAGTTTGGTGGCGATTATAACATGATAAAATTGTGATACGATAATCTGTATATCGCCACGGTCGCAACACGACTGTCGTCTTTGCTGAATAATGATTGACTTTAATAATTATATAATATAATTATATAATAAATAATTATCCACTTTTACTATCATAGTTATGGATAAATTGTTAGATATACAGTATAATTTAAAAATGGTATCAGTTCTCACATTTCTTTTTAACTATGTTCCGTTGACTTTGATAACTCTCATTAATGAATAATAATTAAAACTGATGTTTTCTGTGGGCGGGAGGGAGGCACTAGGCTGTAATAGCGCAGAGTTTGTTTCTTAAAACGATAGCCAAATTCATTTTTTGAACTTTTTCCCAGAAATTGTGCAGCACAATATGTCTGCTTCTGATTTCATTCTGTCATGGAATGTAATTGGTTTTGGTTGGAACATTTTGATTGATATTTTCTGCTATATTATTTTTGCGAAAATTGATATCATCCTAAATTGTCTAATATAGAATGCGAACGGATGAAGTACAAGAGAACGCAAGTTTTTTAAAGCAAAAAGCAAGTCACTATAGATGTCCATGCAATTGTAGTAACAGTAGTTTGTAAGACTGCTTATCATAAAGATTAATACTTAAATCGTAGATGGAAAGGTTGAACGAAATAAATACCACCATCAGTTGAATATAGCAAGAACTTTATAAAAGACGAGGCAGACTCACAGATGGTTTAAGTACATTAGTATATGTCTCAAAACTCTGAGAAACGTATGACGGTTTTGCATTCGCATTTTTTTTATTCTTTTTTTCTTTTTTTTTTGTATCTTTTTTCTCTCAAATAGATCACACGCATGAAAAAGGTTGTTGCGTAAAGAGGTGTGTTTACATCGTGCGTAAAAAGTACGAACATACATCAATCGAAAAAGAGTCGTTAGACAAGGATAAAAGCTGAAAAAGGAAACGCTCGACTAGATCGTTCGATGAACTCCCTCGAGTCGTCGTGTTACGGAATATCACCAAAAATTAATATATATATATATATATTTAAGGTGTTCTTTTTTCTTTATATGCAATTATAACGACCGAAAGCTTCTGACGTTGTCATAAAAACACAAATGCAAATGGTCGTTGATTGTTTTGCAAGTCATTTGCCATTTATCACTTGTCAATTATTATCTTATTTTCAAACAAGTGCTTTTCTTCGTTTACTATTAAAATTATTACAGGGGGAAAATACGACAAGGTTCGATGCAGACGACCGACTTTTATCGTTGCGATCTCGCTGTAATCACATGTCTTTCTTTGTTTTCTCAGTTAAAAACAACGCAGACAGATATACGATCGCAGCGATATCGCAACGACAAAAGTCGCTCGTTTGCACCAGGCCTAACGACGCGAGGATAATAGTGTGAAAAGTATCGGCACGTAACACGAAGGAGAGAGTTTCGTCGTTAAGAAAAAACGTGACGTTCGCTCCCGTTGAAGGAGCACCAGGAAAAATATATCGTTCAACTTACTGTAAGAAAAATTATTTCGAGTAAAGTAACTCGCATCGCAGGCGATCGTAGTTCGTGAACTAACATGTGAGCGGTCCTTTCCGCGAAAATGAACTAGGAAATTTATATTGTTTTATGGTGTCATCATCCGTCAGCGCGCTACGATGTTCTCATATGTAACTGCAAGGTTCCGTTCACATAGAAGATTAAGAACTGTATGAAAAATCGGCTTTTTGGTATTTCGATCAGAAATTTTGTCTATCATTCACCATCGTTCGTCAATCGGGTTATGGAGCGTTCTTTCAATGGTACGGAAAAATATCGTTTTATAGACTTCGATAGAAAAGAGAAGGAAAGATAGTCAGCATAGTGTTTTAACATAAAAGGTAAAAAGTTCTAGGAAATGAAGCGACAATTTGAAGGAAAGGGCATCGCGATGTATATGTTAGCGTATCTCGTAAATAGTCATCAGGTCCCAATCATAATAAGATCTACGAATTCTGCAGGATTTTTGACGATAGATATGTTACACACTTCATATTTCATATCTGGTTTTTAAGGAAAACCGATAACCTGGAAACAGGTACGATATTAACGTCCTACCCCCAACCCTCGGCTCTGTTGAAAAGAGTTACAGACTCGGAATATCGATGGACAAAAATTAATTATGCGACATTGGAGCGGACAAGAGCAATATTGGCTCAGGTTCGGAGAGCGAACGGATAAGAGGCTGATGTCCGATATTTACATAGCCCGAACAAAAGCTTATGGGACCATCCATTTATTGGATTCCATCGCTTAAGATTTCCCAATTTCCGTGATTTTCATTCTAAACTAAAATTTCAAAAGTTTCAAAAAATCTGCATGAATAATCCACAACGATCTTTTCAGAACGCACCATCGATCTCTTCGCTTGTTTTTCAACGATGGATCGCTCAGCAACACGCGTCGATCTCCGTAAAAAGGGTCAATTGATCCACGCTGACGCAAAAGCATAAGAGACTCGAGACGATCTCTCTCTAACCGAAGAAAGAAATCGCAGATAATAAGAGATAAGAAAAAACATAAGATGGTTGGAAGATACATTAATAAGAGATGGAATCAAGGAAATTGAAAGGAGAGGGGGAGAGAGAAAGAGAGAGAGAGAAACGAGGCTCCTTGACCCAACTGATATGCCGACATGCCGATGATAAATTCCGAGCGTGTCTACTATATCGTAGTGTATAGTTATGCGTATGTAATTCCGCTTGGTGTTCTGCGTTTCTCTGGCCCGCATCCGACTCTCGCGAGAGTGAGTTTAATTGACTGAAGTGCCGAGCCGAATTGCGGGCACGAGGACTTCGAAGCGTGTTCGGGAGCTCGCTAATGCGACGACACGTGGGAGATAAAACGAAGCTATTCGTTAATTTGTCTTCAAATTATACTATCATTTAATCTATACATTATTCAAATGTTGTATTACCTTACTCGCACAGTACACCGTGTAATTTTCTATATAGTATAAGAAACTGGAATAAACTAGACAGTCGTATGACATACAAGGTGACTAAGGGTTCTGAATTATCGTGGAGGAAAAATTAGACACCGAATGAGACTATTTGGAAAATGTGTGGACAAAGATTGCTATAAAGTGGCATAGGTCGCCGAGAGCTCTGAAGATTGAATGCCAATTGTAGCTGAAATTCCTGCTGTCGCTATTCTAGATATTAAAAACATCTAGATATCGAATACGCTACGTATCCTGAATATTGGATAGAACATTCCACGTTCGAGCTATTCGAATTCCTCTTCTTTCGATGTAGTCACACCTATTGCGACTATCGAATAGCTTGAAACGTGTACGCATTCTTTGTTATACAGACATTAATAAATTCTCCCAGGTGTCGTGCAACATTTATCAGGTATCGCATCGATTAGAACGTGCCAAAGCGGAGATCGCGGGATTATCGCGCTGACAGACGCGTGAATTTAATCGTTCGATCGGATTAAGTGCGATTGTCAGAGCTGCTGTCACGCCTGTCGCAAGCGTTTCGATAGAAAATTGAAAACCGTGAAACAGGAGAGCTTAGACTGGCAAGGAGGGACACACGAGAGATTCCTGTAAACGGTTCCGTTTCTTTAGGTGTTCGCATTTGTGCGGACGCGAACGTTACGATCGATAAAATCTGACAAATTACACAACAATACAATGACATTAGATACGATCGGTCTTTTGTCGCCGATAAAAAATTCCTTCAACTTGGCCTGGTCGCCGATATTTCGAACGAATCGCGATCGTTTCGAAAAGATCGTTTCATTATTTTCCTTTTTCTTTGTTTTGAATTAATGTCGACTAGAACCAAGTTCGAGGATCGTTGGCCATTAGGCGGGAGATGTGACAAGCTTCGGAGACGCATTGACGTCGACGATTCCCGTCTGTGGTCCTGTACACACGACTGTATACTAGATAAGAAAACTTTGAATCGAGGATACTGGTGGCGTGCGCTGCACGACGAATCGCTTCCGCTATTATATCTTCTCTGTTACGTTTACAGAAACGTGTTACACTTAGATCGCGACGATCCTCAACCTCCGTAGGTATAGAATCATCGAGTATCGCACGATCGTGTCTCTCGTTCATCGTTTCGTTATTTATCTAATTTCTCTCTTTTTCTTTTATCTTCTTTTCATCCTGACAAATTCGATGTTTTTTCCTCATTCTTTTTTACTAACTCGATCACACTTTGGATCTTTGTTATGGCGAGATTAGAAGAAGATACACGGTCAAACGTAATCTTGACGGTTATATGAATTTAAATGGGTGCGATATTAAAATGGAAATAGGATTTCGCGGAGATCTCAGTCCAGTTCTATCCTGGGAATCGAATAAATTTCCGCTGACTCGGAAGGAAGAATCCTCCGTAATAGTAGTGATTCATAGACGCAAAAAATAGCAGAAACGCAATTAACGGAACGAGTTATTTATTGTTTTTATCGTCGCTAGTCCCATCAAGACTCGCCTTATCGGCTTCTAAGCTCGACCTACCGTGGAAGATTACAATATCGTTAGTAAGAACACGTGGTAAGTAATTTTTCCACCATTAGTGTCCGTTTCAAATGGCGATTATACTGGAAACTAGAGCACATTTCGTGGTAGATACTTTATCTGAAATTGTAACACGAATTATGGTAAATATTTCAAAAAGCAACACTGTATATTATTGCGACTTAAATAGATGGAATAGCACGAATTATATAAATTATTATATACGTATGCAATATTATACGTAATTATACGAATTACATATAGATTATCCGCGGTTTCCACGAAAACGTAACAGAAGCAGTCGAGTCAAAGTCTAATCGCAGAATGTAATTATCGTTAAAACGAAATGACGAGGTTCTCGATCGTGCGATTCGCTTTGAAACCTTTCTCCGTATCGCGCATAATATGTAGGCACAGCTCTCTTCTTTAATTTTCACTCTTAAAGTTTTTCAACAGTTTAGTACAGTTATATACAAAGTATACAGACTCCGCTACTTCACAGGAGGGATACAACTTTCATGCGACGCATAATTTTCTCGATCGGTGCGACCGTCGCTTCCGGTTAAAAGCATCAATTCGAATTTCGCGAATCTTGTCATTCTTTTAACTAAACTCTATGATCGTTTCGAATAAAAATACTTGAAACATCAAAATGACCGAGCATTACAACTTTTCTTCGTCGATATATTATTTCCATAAATCTATTTAAATCGTAATCCTCGGAACTTTACTTCTTCGAGGTCACGAATACTTTAATTGCAACACCAAGGTCAAGCTAAATCTATTAACTTCGAGAAGTGAAAAGGACGTGCATAGCGAAGGCGAAATGAAATTGGAGACGTATCGAGGTCTGGAATCAAGATCACAGGCAACAGAGCTAACCGGAGGAAATTAGGGATATCCCAGGATTCCATGGAATGGCATCGGCTTTCGTGTCCATGCTTTTAATCGGGCATCGCGGGACCCGAGTTTCGTGTGTACAAGCGAGCTCGAATCACCTGCGGGTACACGTGCGCGGTACACGACGATTCATGGTGGTCTGTTAAACGTATATGCGGTGTATGGACTAACGGTGGTGTATCGATCGTCCTCGGTACCGATGTAGCCTGATGCGAACACCGACGTGCACGTATCGTTCACGTACACGTGTTTCAGTGTACGCCGTTATTTGCAGCTACGATTACACGGGGAATGAAGATAAGAACAGGATACGATGTCTTCAAATGGGACGTCATATCGGGACCAAGACACAGGACGAGAAAAGACAGGTTTCAGGCGAATTGGTCGTAGAATTTCTGCTTCTACTACTGCGAGGAAAATCAATATTGTACGAAGTAAACCGATATAGTAATACAGAATTACATTTTCTTGTCTCTAGGTGGACCATACTGTGAGTTGGAGCAGAAGATGAAAGGTACTGATCTGCGAGCTACTTTAGGAAACGGGGAAGAACAGTGTAGGAGTTGTTGGTAGCTAGAGGAAAGTTTGCACGAAGGGATATCTACATCTGTCTGGTTTGTGGGTTTGTTGTGGATCTGGGCTTTGTCCAGTATCTGTTCTTGCCTAAAGGAGAATCGAAGCGGGGACAAACTGCTTTGGGATTTAGGAGCGACGAAGCACAAGAAGTTGGCGACTCTTTGGGGATAGGGGACACAGAGATTACGAGGATACTGGTGTTTCTCGAAGATCGACTTCCATGATAAAAAGAATATGGTATTCGGAAGAATTTTAGAGATCCCGAAGGACAATAGAAGACAATAAACTTATGTCTTTTGGAAAATGTGTCCCATTTGAAAATTGTATACGGGATAACATCGAAACATCGATGACGAGTAGCCGACGAAAGGCGATAAGAATTTAGGTGACAAGCGCGCGACGTAAGAGCTAAAATATGCAATATCGTCGAAGACCTCGCACGTACGGTGACACTATAATGGTACAAAGGTACAGTAGAACGTTGCCAGAGTGGCTGGAGAAACGAATATGTATTTTCGACATTTCCAATAAACTGGATACCTCTTCGATCTGTAAACGTTACACGTGCCACGTTGATTCTGGCTCTTTTTACTCTGTACGGGTATCTTCGTTAATTTCTCTCTGGTTCAAACTGCACCTTCGATCGTCTTGTCTACAACGCGTACTTATATCTCCAGATAGTTTGATTTATCGATAAAACGACGATTAGCGCGACTCGAAATTGCTAAATTTTGAGAAAAATAGATTTGACACACATACATATATTGGACTGGGTAATTAACGAAAGAAATCAACGAACTCTTCGCACGATAACAAATAAATCGAACGTATACACCCGATGGGACAGTGAAAAATTTCACACGGATCGTTCGCATCGTTTTTTTTTTACCCTGGTCTATTTTGGCTTTTTAGTTTTTGAAAAAAAGCCGATGGTCGAGTACGAACGTTGATGCCTGTGTATTTTCGTATATGTGTACATTCGTGTAGAAGTGTAAAGACGCATGTTTATAGTGTACCACGTCGATTACTCTGCAACGAGAAATCGAGTCCTTCGTTCATCCCTAGTTTCGGTTTATGTAACATCGACTGCACTCTAAGTTATTATTCATTAGTACTGTTATTATTAAATTTTTTTTTCTTTGCATTCGTTTAGGTGTAAGTATTCTACAGTAATAATAAGTTACGCTGTTACGACTCGACGACTACGTCGCGCACGGATTCTTTATTATCAAAGAAGTCGTAGACGATAGGTGAAAAAAGTCTTTAGAGGAAAATAGGTTTTTTGTTTTGTTTCTTGTTTTCCCTTAGTAAATTGACAAAGTAGTAGATAGAATTGTATTCATATACGTGCATAATAGAATTCACGATCGAGGGAGACCTTGTTCTCTTTCCCTTTCCCTTTTCTCTTTCGGTTCCCTCTCTTGGTTTTCTGATTCCTACTAAGTGTATGCGTGTATGTATACGTATGTGAAATCTGACCAACATTCGGAACGATTTGCTGTTTTAACGTCAACAACCTTCCTGGTTCCTCCTGTCACCATTCTCGAGAAAGAACAGCTCCGAATAGGTCGCGTTGGTTCCATTCAGCCGAAATTTCTTCGGCCGGAGCTGCCTTATCGTCGAGAAGGTCAAACCGAATGAGACATTCGCCCTCTTCGTTCTTGTTCTTTTCCTTAAACCGGACTCCAACGACAAAGAAATGGACGAAAAATGATCGATCGCTTGTCCTTGTACGAACGATACCTTCCGAGTCCGCACGCTACGTTATCTTTTTCTTGCCGCCGTCGTTTCTTCTCGCTGCTCGCCTCATCCATCTGCTATATTGTCGAGTTGATCGGTAATCTGGTCACGAGCTTGTATAGCGCCCACCAGGAACATGAAACATTATATCTTTCTTTTCATTTTTCTATTTAACATTGACACCGCTGGGGGTAGTCTTCCATCCTCGAAACAAGCGACCCCTCGAGATACAGCAATTAAATACGACGAATATACGAAACGAGTGACGTTCTTGGTCGTACTACTGGTCCATCGATGATCTTTGCTCTCTACTTTCCCCTAATATTTTCTTTCTGCCTCTCTCCCTCTTTCATATCCGTGTCACGTTCTTCTTTCCGGGACGCGTTCGCAACGTGTCACGATAAATCATCAATTCGTAGCTCCGTATCTTGGTAATCCGTTTCGTGATCCCAAACGTAAAACGTACCAGTCCACTGGTCCGCGAGAACGGGCTTTAGCTTCTTCAAAGTGGCTCTCCCCGTCTGGTGGCCATCTTGGCAGCCCTGGAAGCCAAAGCGCCCAATGAGCACACAAGACCCGTCAGGGTCTCCCAGAAAGTTGTCCTACGTCTTTTGTGCGCTGCCTGACCGACGTACCCCAAATAGTAGCCAGAGTAACGATCGTTTCCACGATCCGACCCGCTGTCCGATCTGCCCACGCTGGATCGCGCCGACTTGGGTTGCTGCACGATACTCAGACGATGATGATGACGATGATGAGGAGGATGAGAAGGCGGCTCCGACGACTGATCGACGATACTTTGACGCGGTGAGCCGTCCCCGTATCGTTGCTGATAGACCGTCTCTGATTCGTACAGCCGTTGCTGGAGCTGAACGTTGCTCAATCGTCGATCCATCATCCGGACCAGGTTCTGGTGAACGCGACGATCGTCCTCGTGCACGATAGGCAATTGTCGCCGACAACTGGCGGCTGGCAGCTCGTTCGGGTGCATCTGTTGTTCCACTTGTCAGGCATATTCGGTATCTGTGGACGCGGATCTCTCCAGGTGAGCCTGATGGCCACCGTGATGCGGCTGATTCTGATGCTGTTGTTGTTGTTGCTGTTGCGCTTGCGTGTACGCCAGGCTCTTCTGGTAACTGAACAGCTGCCTCTCCAAACTGTAGTTCTCCGCTTGCAGCGAGGCGATTTCCCGTCTCATCTGCTGATTGTGGATGCGGCACACGTCGTCGTATTTGTGGTAGGTTGCTTGGAACAGCAAGTGGCTCTCGTTCCATTCCAGCCGGATCCTTAATTGCCCTTTGTCCGTGAGGAAAGGACAGTGATTTTCCTTCACCTCGTTCGTGTCAAGATTCGTCTCCATGATGATACCTTCGTCTGCGGATTCTTGGGCGTAATAGCGGCTGAAAGGTGCACCTGGTAGACTGATCGCCACCGTGCTGGGCTCCTCGTCTCGAAGTAGATAGGCTGACCAACTGACGTACCTGACGAAGGAAAGTTAAGTTTCTAATAGAACTTCGTTTAAACTTAGCTTTCAAGATTAGATAAGAGATGGCGGTAGGATGGCGTTCTAAGTTCTAAGGTACTTATTTTCGAAAGAGGATTGTTAGAAGTCATCGAGATTCGAATGGAAATACACGTGGATGATCCGAAATTTCTTTCTTGACTACAAGAAACTTATTAGTATTATTACGGAGTAAGATCCGTTCGAAATTAATTGTTCAATCAATGTTCTTTTCAATGCCACGGTATTTCGCATTATCTCGAGTACGATTTACAGAAATTCCTCTCTGCTAGTCTACATAGGCCAATTAATTTCAGACATCCTATACGTTAACTATACGTACTCAGATATCTGGAATCTACAAATTCCCTTGTAATTACCAACCTCAAATGATTCCTCGGAACGTTGTGAATATCCTTGTACACCAGGTGTAGCCTGACGGTATCCGAATGCAAATCAGCTCGAATCATCCAGGCTTGTTTGTCACGATCGTAACAAGGAGTTGCTGGTAGCACCGAAGGTCCTCGAGCTTGCACGGCGACTTCACAGATGGTCCTAGCTTCCACCATCTCCAGGGATACCCGTACCACACCTTTGTGCGCGATTTCCGACCATCTGACACGCGTATGCCAGCCAAACCCGCATCGTTCGGCATCCGACAGATCCTCGATCTGCCCCGAATCGATTCTACGATCTCCTTCGCCCAAGGCCACGCTGTATCTCACCCTGCAGCGATGATCGAAACCGCTCATCCTCATCAAATAGACGCTGATACCACTGTCGTGGCCACGGTAACCTTCCAACTCCTTGTTTCCATTAGGATAAATTACTAGGTTCCAGTCAAAGCCACCGAACGCGAAATAATCGGTTTCCAGTTTGTTAGATTTGGATTGTCCAGCTGGGAATGTGCTGCTGGGCATCTTAAGGTCGGTCATGTAGACGGTTCTCACGTTTGCCATTGATAATTCCAGTTGAAACTCGCCGTTCGTGTCGGCGAAGTTTCGGCTGTAAAGGTCCGACACCGGGATGTAGTTCCGGTTGCCCTGGGCAGGCGCCTCGTACGTGAATTTCACTCGTTTTCCGGAGAAACCTTCGTTCATCGAGAAATGTTCCCGATTCAGCAGGGTGAACGTAAAGTCCACGTAGACCCGTAGGTTTCTCGAGGCCCCGCGCCATACGAGATACGCGCCTAGAACCTAAATAACGAAAAGAGATTTCTAAGTGAATTTACGTTGGTTGGTTTAGTTGGTTATTTTGGCTTCAGATAGATAGCGAATCGAAGTCTGGAAGGAAATAGTTTGTAGGTCGTTCTTTAGCTGATTTTTATGCGCTTCTAAAGAATTTGGAAAGCATTGTTACAGAGATCAATGCAAAGTGGTAGACGGTTGGATCAAAGCATCACGTATTTTACAACTAGGTCAACTACAGATTTGCTTTCGCTTAATCGGTATTTGCAGCGAGAAAATAGACGCTGTGCAATCATGTTAATACGTACTATGAAAACGTGCGCATAATTGTTGCGAATACTTGGTGCAAAAATACATTGTACACAGGATAATAAAGGATCGATAGTTTGGTGTTTTAATTGCTTCATTTGCATCGTTATTATCTTTTCTTTTTTCAACAAAATCAATGTTTTAAATTTAGTTCTTGAAATTAAAAAGCGGATTATTTTATTCGATTTTACTACCGCTTTTTGTCGAGCCTGCAGAGGCTATCGAACGAACGAGCGATGATCGATCGAAATGGACGTTTCTTTTATTTCCAGTCCAACGACTCCAAAGAATCGACGATTGTATGCGCGACGCGATGCGACGCTGCCTTCGCTGCTCGATGGCGAAGTATTAACGGCCGCTTCGTTAATTTCTGATATTATCGTTATCTAATTACCGAGTTAATCGCTGCATATTTTGCTATGCGCGTTGTATTTACTACAGCGATCGGTCCTCACGTTTAATCGCATTCAAGCTTTTCCAATATCGATTGATTTTTCAGTCTGATGGCTCGCGTGCACGTTCGAATTCTGCGCTTAATCAGTTACGCTGTGAGTTTAGTTTCTTCTTGCTGTTTAGAGAATTTTTATCGCTACACGGTGCTGGATAAAAAAGAGAAAACAAGCTTACCGTAAGCTAACGACCCGGAAAAATTTCTTTCCTGTCTTCTATATTTCCAAAGTTTGTTCGAATAAGAAACCAGATATTTGTTTGATCGAAGTTGCTTAAATCGTGACTGAAATATTCGTTCGTGTCGAAGAAAGAAATTGAATTCATTACATGTTCCATCAATGAAATAATAACGCGTATGTTTGTATGCAAATGAATAGCCAAGTCGTGGAAATAAATGTTTCATTTTTCGCCATGACTCGTTCGGAGTAGGATTACGAATTGCAAACGCGAGTGCAACCAGAGAGTTGCCTCGTATTTCAGAGGGAAAAGATGACGAACATTCGTGGTCGTTTTGTGGTTGTTTCGCTCGGCGCAACTCTTCAAATAGTTCCGATTCATTAGCTGCGATCGATTCGCGATTTTATCGCTGGTTTCTCATTGATGGCAACGTGTTACTTTCCAAATTAATTAAATTCATCTGCGCTCCTATCGTTTTGCTGTTTATCTCGTCGCCTTATTATTTTACCAACGACTATTTAATAAACGCGTGAATCGAGATAAATAAACAGGAATATCAGGCTGAAGGAAGAACATGTACGTTTGCCACCCTGTACATATATCACCTTGTTTCCACGCGAAAATGCGACGGACCATCGCTGGAAGCCGCAGACGAGCTCCTTGCTGGTGACGTCTCTTTCAGGGTCTCGTACCACACTCCTGGTGACGACGAAAGAGAAGACCCGCGTGCTGCTGCTATCAGGCAGCTGCGCGAATCTGTACAGCAAAGCCATCACCGCATCTCGAGGGCACAGCTAAACCGATGGTCCACGATTACTCGACGTCTCTATCTGAATAAATTCTTTGCTTCACCAGTATCCTGCAATACAATTCCACAAATATCTTTCTTTATTATACTCGACTAATTACATTTTACATTCAGTTAGAAATTCAATCGAAGGACCCGATAAAAATGCGACGTCGTACCTGAGTACGTAGTATCGGATAAGTACGTGATCGCAATATTTGGGGATCAAAGACGATTATTTTGAGCAACAAACGTAAAACGACGCTAATTTACTTTGTAACGAATACGTTTGTCGTTATCTCGAGTTTAAACACAGATATTTAGTATTCGAGGTTGCGATTATTACGAAAGCTTTTGCGATAATAATAAATAATTAAATATTGATAAATAATTAAATAATTTAGACATTAATATTTCGCGGTAGTGGCTGATAAACGTGATAAACGACACAGTGAAACGGAGGGCGTAAGAAGGAACGCGCGGTCTGATATTTTAAAATTGGCGAAGAGAATGGAAGAAAAGCTACGCTCGTAATTCCTCTCCCGTCATTCGGATATAATCCGTCGACGCGCGTGACAATTAATGCCACAAAGAGCTTTACGTGCGTGCTACTATTTTAAAATCGAAAGCGGATTACGTCCGTTCGTTGCATCTCGACTCAAAGGGAGCTTGCGCGTTCGCGCGACTCGAAAATCGCCGACAACGAAACTTTTTGCTTTGATCTAACGCAAGGCGATTTTCAAATCGTGTCCATTTCCCTTATAAATGTTTAACGAATGGAATGGCTGGAAGAAATGATGGTCGAGAGTATATTTGTGTAAAACCTTTTATTAGTAGATTTGCTTTACTTTATTGTAGGCGCTTTGTTATAGGATCACAGGTGCACTGGTGTATCGTTTCATTCGGAAATAAATTTTTATTAAAGCAATATTGTCCTTCAAAACGCTCTGTTTCTGTCCAGATAAATCTGCCCCTTAAAATATGTTGCGTTTTTTTCAAATACTCTAATAAATATCTATTTTCAATTTGCCATATCGATAAATAACACGAAGAAAAAGCGAAAGGACAGGAACAAACTCGAGCTTTTTGATGCAATAGCTTGAATCATTCTACGAACCATCTTACACACGTGTATCGAAATCGGCTGATATCATGCAGAACCAGCTGACAGAAGCTTTTGTTCGCTTCCACGGACGGCTACGAAGATTTCGGGAAACATGTGATCGCGCAACCGATCACTCTTTTCCAAATCCACGGTGCAAAATTCACGAGTGAAGAGCAGCCTTCTGCGCTCCATACGGATTCTTTTAAATTCTCTGACTTCAATATCGATCCAAAGCACAGGTTAGAGCTTCAATGCACTGCGACGCCAAACATTCTTCGAACGATTTCTCGTTTTCTTGTCCAGGAAAATTAGATTCCGAGCAAGATGGTGAAAACGAAGGACGACGAGGGTCCCTTGTTCTTCAGGGACGGTATAGTTTACCGAGAATGGGGCTACCGGCTGTCAAGCCTCGAGAGATACCCTCTTGCGGAGATGTATTTCGAGAAGGCGATTCAACAGGGCCAGCAAAACGATCTTAGGACATACGTTGGTCTCGGAAAAGTGCAACTTAATTACGCTAGGTTCCGCAGAGCGTTGAAAACCACCGAGAAATGTCTAAAATTAGGTTAGATATTACACGTTCTGAGAAAATGTTCGTAAGATGCTCCTCATAGAAATTCGTAATTTGAAATCCGAGTATTTGAAAATTCGAATTCCTTCGAATATCAAGTTTCAAGCATCCTTCGAGATTGCTATTGTCAACGATACCATAAGACAAGGAATATATATTTCGAATGATTTCCATACTGTAACTTGGAGTCATGAGAGCAAGTTCCATAGCTTTTTCCGTTCTCAAAGTTCATTTCTATGGCAGAGTTAATTTTCGAACGAGCAGCGCTGAGTTGCTGCTGGACGTTTAAACGCAATTAACTCGCTGTTTCCCGAGATTGCTTTCATTTCCAGATCCGACCCATTCCCATGTGAAGCACATGCAGTTGCAGACGCTATTTTACATCGGCGACTTCGAACACAGTTTGGTACACGCCCATCAGGGTTACCAGAAGTATCCAACTACGTTCTTCCAGCATGGGATATTGCGAGGTAACGAAACCATCGAGGACTGTATCGGCTTGGATACCGAACCTATGGCGCTCGAACTCCTCTCTCCGTGGATACGAGAGCTGCAGATATATCGAGAATTGCTGATCGAGAAACTCAAAGAGGAAGTGGACGAGCTTGCAGGTAAGGATGAAGAACGATGTACGATAATTTCTTTAGAAATAGGAAAGCTGAGTAGGAAAATTTGATAAGTTTGAAGAAGTTTAACGATTAGTATGAGGTGGATAGGTCCTCATAGTGCTGCTGTTATATAGGCCGAGATAGGTACTGCTATTGGTGTATGAGAGGAGATTTATGTCTGCGCACCGGGTAGGCTTCTTCTCAGTTAGAAATCGTGGAGAAAAAATGGGACTACCGGGATTTGAACCTGGGTCTTGAACGTTCGTAGCCAACGGCGCTAACCACTGCTCTTTTTTTTTTTTTTTAACTTTGTTTATTAATTCCAAGATTTTTATATATTTGTTTTTACATGGTTTTTTTTTCCAGAATAAACGCTGAATTCTAATTGTAGGGTGGTACAGGCAAAAGTATCGATACGCGACGGTACGACGTAGTCATGCATTATTACATTTTTTTTTTTTTTTTTTTAAGATTATTATTGTGCCTTAAATTTAAGCCGTTGTTGCGCTGTGCTTATGTATGATATTTTAATTTATGTCCTGAAAGCCTGGACGCAAACTAACCACTGCTCTATCGTCGTCCGGTCATAGCTTGTTATCGAGTGCCGCTACAAGTATTATAATAAATAAGCTTGAAATAGGATTTAAAAGTATCTGTCTCGATAGATGTTTGGCAAACTTCAGAACGCTAGGGGCAGTCAATTTAGCAGCGTGAAATGTGCGGACAAAACTGCAGCGCGAGTATAATTCTTAAGTTGTGTTGCAACTTCCTGATTCAATGGTTTCAGTATTCGCAGCAAACCTGCTCCCACAGGCGAACAGAGTTAACAGCTTTCGCTCTGCTCGTCGACTTGACTCTCCGTTTCGCGTACTAATTGGACTTTAACTTTTCCTTTCGGTCGGAAAGATGATTTTTCGTGACCAAAAAAAAAAGGAGCAGAAGAATGAAAAGAGGATAAAGAGAGGAAATTGAAAAGCAGAAACTCGTTAGAGCATAATGTCGTTCGTTAAACGTTTTAATTTTTCTTTTGATCGTCGCGGTGGCTGCAACAACTTGCCGCTGGCGTTGTTCTCACCACGTTCAACGAACGATACCCGGTGCGTTCTATCGTCTTGATAAATCAGGAAATGCGAATGCGGAAGTGATAAAAGTGGAACCTTGACTAACACTTTAAAAAGATAATTGATTCTACCTTAATGCAGTGGTAATCAATCCTGCTTTGCTCGAAATTTTAGTCCGCCATGCTATCTCGGGAATATTTCACTGGCTCAGCAAACACGGTCTGTCGGGATTTCATTTGAGACTGTAATAAGAGTCGGTCGCCTTTATGCGACGCTTTTGTCTCTTGTTCCGGCCAACGTTTATTCCCATGCGATACGGTGTAGATACGCAGGTAGCACGATGATTCTTCGAACGATCAATTTCTCGTCTCTATTCCACTCGTGACGAAATGTTCATCGCGATTCGCAGAATTATTTCTAGACACTTTTATAGATGTTTAATCGAACACCGTACAAATAGTACGATTATGAATGAGAATTTACATAGTAAGCGTAAAAATGATCATTCCAGTACTAAGATACGTAGCATAAATCAGAGTAAACTACCCTCCCTTGTCCTTAAAAAGTAGCGAAAATCGAGAATTATATTATTCTCTAGGCATAGAAGAGGAACAAACAAAGTTCAAAGTGAATTACCCTGAAGCTCGAGCGGAAGCCGATTTCAAAAGGATGCAGCGTATCCTCGGGCACATATATCTTGGTTACCTGGCGCACGATAACGAATTTTTGCAACACCTGGCCGAACATCCGGAGAAACTGGAATCCCCCAATAAAGAGACCAGCGTGTTGCTTCATCAAGTGATATCGAGGAATTACCGGAGAGGTATCCGTAGGCAGAACGTGTTGCGTATGCGACGACCACTTTACGTGATGATGTTCGAGAGTAGACGCATACCTCCGGGTCACAGGAAGATGTTGGAGAATGAGAAGAAGCTGAGGAGGAACCTTATCATTATCCAGGCAGATTTCCTGTTGCATCGCCTGCACGAAATTAGAATGCGAAAAGACTACATCACCTTTTTTGGGTGAGTCGTTGGTGAACGAGAATCGAATTCTCTTCACGCTTGGATATCTTCTTGAGAAATTTTCTCGAATACTTCTCCGCGAAGAACGTAGATGCTGGATAACTCAGAGGTGATAAAAGTATGATAAGAACGAGCTTGTTTTGAGAATTTCTGAAAGACAACAGAGGAAATTCAGGGAAAGGATAGGGAAGTGGTAAAGAAAGTAAAACGGAAATAGCTTCCGATTTCTTATTCTAGCTAGGAATTTTAAGTGGTGAAAAAATAATTCGATATATATCCGATTTCTTTCAGAATGGTGGACCGTGTGAAAGACAAGTTCGACTCGTACTCGCTGAAGATGTTTCCTCTAAAGGAGAAGTGTCTGCACGCGCTCTACAACATGGTCGCGTGGACCTACATAGACACCCGCGATTTATCGAAGATACAGAGTAGACAACTTAAGAGAACATACTTGAAACATCATCTGGGAATTCGAGTCGCTGAGCTACCACGCGACAGCGACATTGGCTGGTTAAAAGCGACCGATAGAAAAGAAACTCTCAAGACGTACCGCAGGTTTCTTCTTTTTCCTTCGCGATATATATTCCTCTAAAACGTACTAAATATTCTATATTAAACGTTCTTTCGTTTCATCTTTAAAATCTAGAAGGCTAGCCATGGCCTCGGAACCTTCGGAGCTAGCTTGGCTGTTTCACGAGTTCTCGAAATATTTGATCGACATCCGTCGCTACGATCTGGCCAGATTCTATGGTAAAAAGGCTCGAGACATGGGACAGGAAGCAGGCAACGAGCAGTGGATGTTAAATTCTCAACATCTCTTCATTCGGATCGAAATCAGTCAAAATTACCGCAACGAAGCGAAAGAGGCGGCTCTTCTGGCACTGTCCAGTGCTAAGAAGCTTGGCCTCGACTTCCTCATCGACTTCTACAAAAACGCGATCGAGGTGATCGATGACATGGACATGGAGAAGTTGCTGGCGTTCGACGCGATCGCAGCGAGGCAGCAGCTGATATTAAATTTAATGCCAGACGATATGAAAAGCGAGGTGGATTTTCTTTGGAGACGGATGGACGCGGTTCCTGCGAGCCGTAGATTGTCGGTGATGCCTGGCTGCAAGCCCGTGGATCGCAAGTTCAAGCTGCCCTGCAAGAGGATGACCATATTGCCTAGTCCTCCGCGAGACCCCGAAAAAGAGGCCAGGAAAGCTCTACTGGCGCAATACGAGTCCTCCAAGGACAAACCTAGTTTCGTGGACTTCGATGAATATGAATAACGTTTAGAGTCTGCAGTCTCGTAAATGTCGATCCTGTTCGTCTTGAACGGTTGACTGTGTCACCAGGTTCGCGAGTACGAAGCATACTCTGGTCGGTGAACGAGAACCACAGCTTTGTCGAAGTGTTACAAGTTATACAAGAACGGACTTAACGTCGTGTACCTTGATGAATATGAATGGCAATGATGAAGCGTAAAGTTACGAGTATAGGTACTAAGTTTCGTTGATCTCCGATAAGATTTTGAGGACTTTGAGAAGTTGAAACTGTTATCCTTGACAAGTGAGAAGCATATACTTGTTATAAACTTTTGGACCAAGATCGGACCAGCCTTCGTTGCACTTGGCTGGTTTCGAACTATAAAGCCTCGGAGATAGATACGAAATTTCGATACGTGTTTAGGAAGCGAGAGTTTAAGGAAGTCGAAGAGGTTGGAACCGTCGTCGAATCGATAAATGAAAAATGAGGATATTGCTGGCTGTGCGACAGAGAGAATGGGAAATTTCTTTGGATTTTTTCACAGTCGAATTTACGATTAAAGCTTCGGAACTTCGAAAGAGAGTGGCGTTTAGCGTTCGAGTGAATTTTTCTCGGTTCTTTAAGGAATAATCTTAAACGTTCTGGCGGTGCCGCAGTGTCGATCTTCTTGAGAATGGTTCTTTGAAAGCGGAATGAGTATGACATAGTGCCATATTCGCCAGTCTGTAACGCTTTATCTCCGCCTTTAGGTTTGCCTCGGTGAAAAAGATAGAATTGATGGTAGCTGGATTTTCCGCGCAGAGTCTGGAAAATTGCGCCAGCTAATAGGATAAGTTCTCTCGTTGTCTGCTTGCGCTCTGTTAAATGGATAGTTCAAGTTCCTCTGTTGAAGTCCATTGCGAAAATCCGATTGCAGATCGATTAACAAAATTTGCGTTTAGTTCGCGAACCTGTACGCTGTTAATGTAATTGTATAAATTTAGCTCGCGACTGTTTCATTGATTTTTATTATAAAACGATTACTCCCGCTTGCAAATTCACAATAATATTCATTCTATTTTGTGTGTGCATGTGCATGCGCGTAAGAGGATTTAAAAAATATAAATCGATCTTTTAAAAATAGCTGAAATTATAGTACAATCCAGATGCATAAAGCTTCCCGTTTATATTTTGAAATATCGTAAAATTATTGGCAAACTTCAAAGTACCATAATCATGACGAAATTCAGGCGAGATTTCAACCAGACAAACGTCAGCGTCAGTTTAAACGTTGATGGCGGTCCTCGCGAGCAGAGGCCCGAGAGGCAACTCGGAGGATTTGAACGATACAAGAAAAGCGGTGGAAAATGCGGAAAGTCGCGCGCGTCTCGATCACAAGAAAAGCGATTGCAAGGTGGCCTCGAAGAATAATCGAGAATACGCGCAATCTTTGCATCGCGAAGCTGATCAGCTATACCGCAGGCAAGATCTGCCAAATTTTTATATTTTATTCCCTTCAAAAGATTCTAAGAGGCTAACCACTCCGCCCAAGAAGTAACTTTTACAAATTGGACAGTCGACGTCTTCAATTTCATTCACGAACTTTCGACAGCGTAATTTTCCAAGCAAATCTTTTCACTTTAAAACGCGATCTTGTATAGCGTTCGTATATCGCGTTACAATTTATTTTGTAAATGTTGATACACCGATGTTTTGATAGAATTGAATTTTTCGAGAATACAGGCAACGAAGCGTAGAAAAACGGACGGTGCAGGTGGTCGTGTTTGCGTTCGTTTTGTTATCAACGTTCTACTATCGTTTTATCAACTTTCTCTTCGGATCGAGTGGAAATTTCAAACCGAAAGTCGAAATAGAAACTAAACCGCAATTATTGGAATTGTTTCGCTTGAAATTTAATTGCGCGCTTTGGTCAGGCCTTTACTACGCATCGATTTCAACGATTTCATCAGCGAAATGAATTTATTTTCTTGAAATGGCCGTACAGACTATTAGAGAAACCGTGACTGTATCGTTTAATTACTTTTGCATAATTAATCGCACGGTTTGACCAGGCTGAATGTTCCGTCATTAAAGACGTCATGATAGAATTATGTCGGTGACAATGTTAGCTCTCGCATCGAAATCCAATTGTCTTTTAGTATGTTGCGTGTTGTTGAAATTTAATATGTTACGAAATGGATTTCACACATACAGATGTGTATCGTAATTAATGGATTGGGTTTCGTTCATTATACGTGCGGTAACGTTATTTCAGATCGTTAGTGATGTGATCATCGATAAACTCTCGTTTGTTAATATTCAAATTGTATTTCGATTTAAGGTAATATTCTTCGATAATATGTTCAAAGGTAAAAATCTTCAAAATAATCTCCTCCGCAGCTCCAAATGAAAGCGAAATCTAAGCGAAGTGAATGTTTCGAGTTGTATAAAGTCTTTGATATGGTACGTTCGAGGGAATTACAGAGGAATTACTGTAAACAGCTTCAAAACCACACGAATTTCACGCGATATAATTTCGAACGATCGAATACAGTGAAATTACGAAATCGGATAATCTTTGCCTGCGTTATTACGCTCGTGCAAATATTACAAATTCTTTGTCATACGATCGGTAAGCAGACACGGTAGCACGTGCACAGCTCGAAACCGAAACCGAAACCCGAGCGATAGAACGTCCGAGGAATTTACAGACAATCGTATTGAAACGCAATGCACCATGTACGTATTCGTCTGATTGAAACTATGACAAAGCATTAACTGAAAACTTTTCATTGGTTACACATCTAATTAAATTTCCTATTTCCGTCATAATCGTATTTAACAAAGAGCGATTGGCGTGTGTCAGCAAGCGCCTGTTCCAACCGTTGTATTTTCCATAATTTCTGGCATTTTGCGCGTGTACTTCAGGCGTCGGTTAATTATCGAAATTAGCTCATCGCCACTGTACACAAGGTAACGACCGATGACGCGGTGTTAAAGCGTTGTTTAAACAGACCCTTGTCCTTTCCCCGTGATTAATCGTCAGTCCATTCCGCCGTGGCTAAGCGAACGAATTTTGAATGTTACATCGCAATTTGCAGCGGTGATTACGAGTCGGCATTAGTACTGTATCATAGAGCAGCGAACTTGTATCCGAGGGACAGCAGTCACGGTGTTGCGGCTAGGAGGACCGCAGCGACGATAAGCTCTTGCAATAATCCGTCGAAAGCTTTGCGGAAGGTTTTACCCAGCTCCGGAGAGCGATTAACGGCTGCCCTATGTCCGGAAACCGCCGCTATAATGGCGAACGAGCAGCTGAAGAAGTCGCCCGAACCAATGTCGATCCCCGAGGTACTTAGGTACGTTACAAAATTTATTACCGAGTACGTGGAAAAATTTCGAAGCTGAGAAAAATGTTATTGAATCTTTTGTAGTAAAATCGAATTGAAGAAAATTTTAACTTTCTATTTCTTTCATGGGAATTTCTATTTTGCGAAAACGACGATTTTGTACGATTGTTTGTCGCGTCAAGCGTTTCGAAATGAAAATTCTAACATGTTCGACTAATAATGTGGATAACATCGGAACAAGAAATATCGAGCGATAGTACGTAATAGTAGGCGAACTGAAACTTTGTGCGATTATCTATTGCGAATGATCGAGTTTCGAGGGTTTCTTAAAGCCTAAAACAGTGAAAAATTAGATTAGAATATAAAAGATCGAATTTAGTTATGCAAAGTTCAAATCAAATTGTTCGTGGAAATCACAGAAGGCGAAAGATACGATAGCTTGTTGATTTATTTCATTTACCGCTAATGGGATTCTGATCCATCTAGTTGGTAGGATTGTAGTCTGGTAATGTAATAGACGATGCACGGTATTCATGATTTATGCGAGAGCAATCTATCTATAAGATGATATATTCATGCCACCTGTAAGACGATTGTCTACGTAAATTACGGTCTGCCAGATCTGTCTATTCTATGAGAACCTGATCTATACCGAGTATGATATCAATGAGCCTTCAGACCATGATTAAAGTATTCGAAATGTCGGGATAACGATTCGAAACGTGGCTGAGAATACGGATCCTGACGTCAATAGGAACGAGGATGGGAACCTCAGGGAAATGAATCGAACGTCTCAATGCGAATCGAGGCAATTAAATCATTTGCATAAAAACAATGCTCAATGGAATAGGTTCTATCTTGTTACTGTTTTCCAATTTATACAACAATAGTCTAGGAACTCGATCTTCCAATATCTAAAGATATCTGACAAGATTTTCTGCTAATATTAGCACTAGAATTTCTATTTAATTCTAGTCTAAAATTGACTAGAATTTCCCCTACATTTTTTTTTTATTATTTATCATTCTTTACCAAGTTTTCTATATCAATCTAATTACAAAACGACCGCATTACTTAGGGTAGGCTGATATTATATCAGCCGATAATTCTCAAATGAAAAAATTCTCAATTTCCACGCTTCAGGGACTGAGGCAAAGATCCTACGAAATAAATGATTAAACACTGCCCTTTCCTCCAACCCTTAGCTATTTCGACAGCCACAAAAGCTACTGGAAGAGCCTTCCGTCTCCTCGAATCTCCAATACTCAGCTAGCAAGATCCAAGATGATGTTCAAACAATTAAACAATCTTGCTGAGACTACATTGAAGAATCTAGAGGCGTCCTTCGAGTCTGGAAAAGTATCCATCGCTCTGAAGATCACTCAGGAGTTACTCGTGCTATCGGAGGGCTTGCACGACCCTAGTCGTTATCAGATAGCTGCCTATCATTATTTATCCTTGATCCATGTGGCCGTGGGAAGACACGATCGGGCAGTATGTAGCGTATCACGTTTGATACGCTTGTCGAAGAGTACCGGGGACGTGGTTCAGATCTGTCGGTCACTGGTGACCTTGGGAAAAGTGCATCTCAGCTTTGGACACCTCGACGCAGCGGCCAAGGCATGGGAGTACTTGTCCAAGCACTTGAAGAAACCGATTCCCGTGGCTTGGATCAAACACGAGATCGGCAGATGTTACTTGGAGACTGGAAAATATGAAAAAGCAATGGAAATGGGTTTCAGGTGCGTGGAAGCGGCAACAAAAGCCCATTCGAAGAAGTGGATGCTTAATGGAAGGCTGTTGCTAGGTACGCATTTGTGGAATTCATTTTTTCTCTGAAACTTATTACATTTGCAATTTGATTTGGATCGATCTTATGACGCGTGATATCGCAACTGTCATAGAAGAACATTAAAATCGCGAGTGTCGTAGAAATTTAGTAAGATGGAAGAATAAATCGTCGGCGATCCAATGATCTGCGATTGTCTCGGTCTACTATATATTGTCTATTGTGCTACAATTTGTCTATCCGGTGGTTTAGAACCTATTTAGCGCATCAGACCTCTGGTAGAACTGGCTACAGTCGGACGCCGAAATCAATTTCCACACGAGTACGATTTACACCCGAGAGCACGGAATGTCGATAGGGATAACGGTTACGAAGGTAGTCCGGGTTGTTGGTCTGTGGGAACGCTGATACCGCTCGTTCCACTCGAATTACAATTAGTATCGCAATTTGATCACAGCGATAAGGAAAAGAGGCGGACGTACTACGTTTTCGAAGGAGACAAAATTACAACGTTTGCTTTAATCGTAAATAACATGTTATTAACTTATTCATCATTTTTACACATCCACTGCATAAACAGATTCTTTCTCCTCGTTTCTCTAATTTTCTTCTTCCTCTTCCGTAACCATTTTGAAATACCTTACGCGAGCGTGTGTTCTTTATTCGCGTTGCGATCTCAAGCACTCGTCGTCAGTTTGAAGATTCTTTTGATCGTACGCTGCAAATCATTGGCATCTCTCAACGCAACGCTCCGATTCATTCTTCTTTGATTTCTTTTTCAAGGTCAAAGCCTAGCGAAGTTAGGCAGATTCGTGGAATCGCTGGAGGAGCTACAGATAGCGGCGAAGATCACCGAGGAAGAGGGTGATACCCCGATGCTGTCCTACATCCGCGATCTTATCGACCAAGTGGCGCGCGCCCTCCGTAAGATCCCGTTCGAGAACAGTCACTGGGAGGTCGTCGAGTCGGTCATCTCTCACGGCCAAAAAGCCAAGCAAGATCTGAGTCTGTTTGTCAGCCGCAAGGGAACGGTGACAACTACGGTATTCTCGCAGAGGAAAGCGATTATCGAGCGAAGAGACGATTCCGGCAACGAGGACACGTCGGTTGACGAAGACGAGGAGATAACGACGCGGTCGGACAAGACAGCGAATTTAGCCCGCAGTTACCGTGAATATACCGCTCGATCGGATCTCGAAAAGGAACGGTACATTTCTCAAGGTGGTGCCACGTTCAGAGTAGATATCGAGAGGAAGAAAATTTCTCCTTCGTCTTCTAGCTCTTCCTTAACCTCTCTTATATCCACTATCGATGCGCGAGAAGAAGAAAGTAGGACCATAGAAGATAATTTGGAGAAGATAGCGGATAGAGGAGGAGACCACGTACAGGAGGAGGAGGATACGCCGAAGCGTGAAAATAATGGCGCAGTATCCGGAAGAAGCGTGAACACGATGGCTACGTACGTCATAGAGGAGGAAGGATCGATGTTGGAGAATGTAAAACAGGCGTCCGGTAACGAGGAAGAGGATAGCGAGAAAGCGACGGACAGAGGATCCTGCAAGTTGGTCGGGTACGAGGATAAGATCGGGGAACAGAGAGGGGATATGCTAAATGCTCTCCGCGTGATCGAAGAACTGGGAAAGAAGGACGAAGTGGAATTGTTGGAGATGCTCAGGGACATGCTGTTGTCGACCGACGAGAAAGGTCGACCAGACGATTTAGGGAATTCGGGGGATGGCTTCCGGACGTCGAGATCCGGCGCGGATAGGCAGAACGAGGTCGTGGCAAGTCGTTCGATCCGGACGACCTCTTTGCCGTCGAGCCCTCGCAAGTGTCACGCCGATGGCGATTTTCGTGATTGTGCAATGTCTTTGGAACTTAATTAATGTTAATCTTTTCATAACTTGTTCGCACGATCGTGTAACTTTTGGCAAACGTAGAATATTTACTGGTGATGTATCATTTTGTTCTTTTTCTCTGTGGGGAAAAGTGAAAGATGGTAACATGGAAAACACGAGGCAGGTTTTTCGAGAGCAGAGATCAAAGGAACGTTAATTGAAAGGAAAATTATACGAGAAATCGATGGTAAAATTCCTGTTTCCACGAAAGGGAGCGGAAAGTCGGTTTAACCTTTCACACGCCATTTCATGTCCGTCGAAATAGAAATTCGGTAATAACATTGCGCGAGCAACAAGGGGAAATCCTCGGATTCCCTTTGAAGAATTCGTAGGATCAAGAGATTAAGAACCTCGGCGTAAGCCTGATCAAATGTGGGATACAGCTCAACTAGAGCTCGTTAGCGTAATGAAAAAACCTTCACCGATGAAAATCCTTGTCACCTGCTACGCTTAATTTACTCAACGACTCTATTCGTTTAAAAGAGCGTTGCACCAGCTGCGCAGCTCTCCTTTTTACGAGCGTGTTTCAGCCAATCGAAACCACTCGAGCTTCGACCGTGAATTATCGACCAATTCACTAACCGAGACTCTCTCGAACCAGAGATTAAAGGCTCTCCATTTTAATGACACGTACAATCAAGGAACGAGCCATTATTCCTTCACATGTTCTTCACTTGCACCTCGATCAGCCTAATTAGCTCGTTATCCACATGAATTCAATTCCAGGACCCATTTTTGTTGTTCATGAACGATCGAGAGTGCTGGTAAATTAAACGGGAATCGATCGAACGATTCGGCGTTGTTTCCCCGGAACGTGAAAGCTGTGCGGTACGTTCGATTCGCCGGACTACGAAATAATGAAAACGCTGACAGAATCTTTCTTCCTTGACGTATCACGATTGTTCGAACACATCTGTGGAAATCCATTCTTTGACCGTTGGTCAGTGAATATTCAATTGGCCGTTCATAATCCTTGGTTGTATGGCTATGCAGTATTTTCTGATCAAAAAGATGGGAAAAGAATTGGTAGGAAGAAACCGAAGGATATTTCGACCTGGTGCGCTTGTTTCTCTGCCTTCAAGAATTCTTCGTGACGTATCCTTGCATGGAGTCCTTGCACCATTGGTCGTTTCACGGTAAATCGATCACCTTTGCAGCTCGATGATAAAATATTTGCGTATAACGTAATGCACGTGAAATTAAAGATGATGGTGTTAAGTTATCACTTTGCTGATTGGATTTGACGTCGAGACTGCGTCAAAGTTTTTATATTATTTAGTGAAATATCAGATTAAATTGGCAACAAAGTTTCTGTTCAATATTCGAACTTTCTGCCAAACTACGTAGACCAAGAATGTCGCGTTTCGGAAACTGGTTTGAAAATTCCCAAAGCGCGGAGAGGGCGTTGAAAAGTGTCAGTGCCCAGGTGGAACGTGCGTGTGTAGGCACAAGGGAGGCTCTCGTCGAGTAAGAAAGAAGGCAAGGGTGGGAACTGTGAGAACACGGCAGGGAGGAAGGTACTCTCAATGCTACCTGTTGAGCTACCTATGTGTTCTCGGCAGGCCTCTTTTGTATGGTCATCAAAGCGCCTGGAATAGCTCTTCGTGCTCGTGTTTTTCAGGTCTCCGACGGTGGAACGTGGCCGTGAGCAGAGGCAACCGGACCAACCACTTGAATCCTCGCTATTTCACGCCATCCCGCTGGCATACATGCTCTTGGAACGTTTGTTGCCTCTCTTAAGGGATCGTTGCTTTTGTCACGAATACTTTAAAGCGTAGTCCATTCTCTGGACCAGAGATAATCTTTGTCCCTGTAGCGTGTTCCGTGTAATGTACACGTACTTTAGTGTAAAGTGTACGCTACGTAATATAGCGCGAAGGAAAGTGTAGATCGTAAAGTTCAGTGTGTAAAATATGATAGTCATTTATTAGAGCGTCAGTTATTTCTCCGAACCAATTGAGACCGAGGTGGTTTGGAAAATCGAATTGTTCGATAATGAAACATGCGTGTACTTGCCTAGTTGATAGCTGTAGGAATTAACGTTAAAATTGCTTAACGGATACCAATTAATTCATTTTTAGTAGATATTTTTTCGGGTCTTTCGATTAAAATAATCGTTATTTCCGTTCGAATTTTTATGCGCGTTTGTCAAATCAGACCATCGCGCTGCACCGCTACGGAATCGTGGAATTTCAGGTTGAATCGATAACGCGACCGTGACGTTTCTTTCCTAAACTAAGCAATTTGCGGAAGAATATGCTCGAAACGAAACTCCGACTTGCCTTCGTGACCGTGCCTCGAGATTCCTCTATCAAGGTTTCTGGTCCGAGGTTTCCTGAAAAGTTACCGTTATTTTAAGTAAAAATATTCCCAAGTTTCCAGGAATTTCCAACATGGAGGAAACGGTCCGTCGGGAATGCACGAAACTTCCGACCTCCTGCGTTAACAATCGGAACACAACCACTGTTCAACTTCTAAATTACTGCCGGATTACCATTTTATCTTTATCACGATGAAATTCATATCTTTCGGTGTCGTACGTCTCGGATAAAAGAATCTGTTAATTCCCTCTCCATAAAGAGAACTCTTCGCAAAATCATCTAAATTCTAATTCTCTTGAATCCTATTACTACCTTCCATCTTGTATAATCTAACTTCCGATTTCAGCAAATTAAAGAATTTTAAAGGAGAAGAGAATTTTCGCACGATCTTGGAACTCTCGTCTGAAACGCTTCACATTGAAACTCGACGAACGATCCGTATGTTTTCGTGTACTTGAACCGTGTCGTTAATAATTATTTTTACCCCGGGATCGGCTAAAAATTGATTTTCTCGCGACGCGTGTTAATTGAACGCGAAACGGGTCGTCTGACTCGAACAAGCGCTTATTAAAGCGCAATGGCTTAAAATTCACACCGTGTTACGTTTATTTTCGGTACGGTTGCTCGCGTGAAAACTCCAGTCTGCTCGTAATCCACCAGTTTCTCGTCCGTGAAATTTTATCGCGATAGAGTTCCAATGAGACTTGATCCAACTGATAATTAAGTAACTGGCTAACTGGATTTTGTTCCTTTTGGGAAAGGTGTAAATTTTTAAAAGACCCAGACGAGAGTTAAGAAATCAATACTTAAAGACTGCCAGGTGAAATTTCATCGCATGTAGATTTCAATCGTAATATAATCAAAATACACGACGCGCTAAATCCACATTGTTCGTGAGAATTAGACCAGTCTATTTACTCGGGGGATGAAACGTTTCTAATTTTGCGGTCGTATAATGTTGACTCGCGTATTTATTATGTTGGTCAACAGCGGTGCGCTTGGTTCCTTGCTGTGGAAGGAACGCAATTATGGCGACAGGGAAAAGGCTGTCGAGGATGGAATGCATTATTCATTTCATCGAGTGACTGTAGAATGGCTTAATCGAAGTTTTACTTAGAAAGAAGAAGAAAAAGGGGAGGATTTTTGTTCGTACGCAGTGCAAAGTAGAATTAACTTATTTTCCTTTCATTATTTATTTATAACCGTGCAAGTATTCTGGTAATCTCATCGGAGAGCTTTTTAGGCTTTTTTATACGATGGCGTGATTCAAAGTGATTTATTTGCATCGCAGTTGGAACGGTTAATAGCAGTTTCGTTTTACAAGAATAATCGTTCGTATAAAACCGGCAGCTTGGGACCAAACAATTTGCCACGGGAAATAAATTCTACCTGGTTTGTTTCGGTGTGTCGGTGTAATCAATTTTGCATCGTTTGGATTCACTTTTACCTCTTCCTGGTTTACTTTGGAAAATAAATTAGCAACTTTTTTCTGTTGCTCTTCGTCGGAAAGCTTCGCGCTCTTTGGATTTCAACGTATAGAAAATATTAATGGAAGGAGTTCGCGTTCGCGAGACGGTGAAATACTTAAGCTACGGGGAACGAATTTTAAACTCGAGGGCAAAGGTGGAGGCAAAGACACCGTTTAATCGATTTCCTCCTTAACGCGCTGTTCGAAACGTTTTAACCATCCCATCGCGATAGCGGTGCAACAACGATCTTCGTAATCTGGCTGATCCCCGTGGAACGACTTTCAACAAATTCTTTAGCGATATAAGATTACCTGACAACTATTCGTTTTATGGTCATTAAGGGAAGCGATAGTCGTTAAAGTTTAACTTCCAGAAACTTTTTGAAAAATTAATTGACAAGAATAGAGGTACGTTCGATAATTTTTCTATTATACACGTACATGTACGTTAAAGCGTAATGTAACGCTGGAGGTCGAAGTACCGAGCGTATCTCCAGAGTAATCGTGTAGAAATGATTCTGGAATTTATTCCGATACAATTGTCTTCGATAGGACTCCCGTTTTACATTCGATTCGATGATCGGACAGTTCTTTGCTGGGAAATTATAAGCCCGCTGCTTGTTTTTCCTCCTGTTCCTAGCACGTTCTACCCGGCAGCTATTTGTATTTTATCCGATTTAACCTCCGAGTACGACTCTGTGACGATACGCGATCGATTTGTCTAACGCATGCACCAGATGTTCGCCTCCTGCAGTTTTACATTTTCCTATTCGTCCACCCGTCCAGGATAACGTTACGAAAAATCGATAAGCGAGCTTTGCAGTCGAGATGCAGATACTCGTGCCAACGGTGAATAAGAAGCCGTAGTTACGATCTGCACGAATCGACATGCATCCTGACAAACGTCGATATATCGGTAAGAAAGACGAATTTTTTTAACAAACATCGATAAAGTTGAGATAATAACTTGATACAGAATTTTTCTACGTCAAGTTGATTCTTTTGGAAGCACTGAAACTACAATATCTGGTTAGAATTCTTTCAATTATCGCGTCGGTTCATACTTTGACCGATATTTACATCCACTCCCTAGCTTTCTCTGTTATCGTATTCTTATTTCTAATATAAAATTAACGTGAATATCGTAATGGCTCGTCATTTATTATTCTAATCCGATATATTCTATTTTTTATTTTTTAAATCGCTCGATCGTGGCGTACATTTTTACTGCGACGCAACAAAGAAATATTATCATCATTCGTTCCTCGTTAAAATTCTTGGTCCATCAGGTTTATTTTCGCTATATTCGCTATCGTATTTTCTGTCTGTTATTCCGAAACTTTCTTTCGTTTTATAAGCAAATAACAGACGCACAATATTTTTTTCTTTTATATTATTTTATCTAACTATGCACGATCCATTTCGTTGCAATAGAACAAAATATTTCCTTAATAATAATATTTCCTTACGAAACGAAAGAAACTTTCGGGACAATCCAACGCATACATTGCTACAAACAGTTGATGTAGCGAAATTTGCCTGTGATTTATTCTATCGCTATCAAAGGTCTCTAGAAACCGGAAGTATTCGCAATTTCGTTTCCGCTCGCAATATTTCCGGGTCGTATCGCGACGCATCGTATTTCCGTCCTTCCCATATATTATAGCGTTGCGCGCGTCGTCCACGAGGATAAAGCGATTGGAAATCGATGAACGGAGCACGAATCTCGTCGAAGCTTTCGAAGGCACGATCTTCCATGGTATTGTAAATCAACGTGGCACGGCCGAAAGTGGCGGCTCGTTGCGATATACAGCTCGGCCAATTTTTCCCCTCGAGCGCCCACCAACACGGCCAACAACCGCTATTTCGACAAGCAACGTTGGATACGTAACGGGCTTAGCCTGAATTTATAATTTCGTGCAGTCGATCCGCATTCATTGCTCCCTGCGAGGTATTCAATTTAAAGAAACGAAGAAACAAAGAACAAGAAGATCGTGTCGAATATATTTAAGTTTCCTGAGACGAAAGCAAATTAGAAAAATACTTGTAAAAAGACGGTGGATTTTGATGTATTTATAGGAAATATTTTGCAACAGATAGGAAACTATGTAAAATACCCAATATATTGGGTTGGCAACTAAGTGATCGCGGATTTTGTCAATACTATCTAATGATAAAACCCGCAATCACTTAGTTGCCAACCCAATAGTAGATACTCGTTACGATATTTAGTAATTTTCCATCTAGTTTCCATTTTTTCAATTACGTTCGTAAAGATACGAATTCGCATAAATATTCGTAGTTTACTTGTGAATAATATTATTCGGATAATCGAGGGTCTACAGTTTCCCGAACGAAACTCGTATTTCTGTAGTCGAGAATAATCAATACCGTGATTATCTGGTCGGAAGTTATGCATTAAAATTAGATAGTATGCGTGAGGGGTCGATTGCGTGTGCGTGATTCTGTAGAGATGCTTGAAACGTAATTTCGTAATTAGCGTAATTACTTTTTAGGAGTACGTTCTCTTCTGTTTTTTAATTTCTGTTTCTAACGAACGATTACAGGTGAAAGTTGAGAAAGCTGAGAAGCGTATCGTACGTAGTTTCCTGGGGAGGATTCGTACCGAAAGCTGTTCGTCGTAAAATTACAGGAGCTCGGAGTTTTTGAAAATTTTATCACGCCACGGGAGCTCTGGAAGCCTGGCCGCGTAACGTAATTACGAAATTCGGGTCGAGCTTGAATATCGCTGAAATATTTATTACACGCTGTGATTTCGGTAATCAGATACCGAAAACTTGCTATAATTTAGCGTGCGAACTATTTCGTTCCTCAAGTTCCTCGACGAAATAACGAACGAATAATGTTTCCGCGAGAACCAAAAAATTTCTCACCTCTTTCCTTTCCTTTCCTTTCTTTTCTCTGTCCTTTTCGATAACGCTCGAAAGAATCGTTAATCGAAGGAGAGAAGTTTATCGTAACGAAAAAAAAGCTATAGTTTCTGGTTCTTTTTCAGTCATATTCGTACGACCGGCAAAAGATCCAGGCCACGTTCGTCCATTTTACTCCGCTATTTTCGAATAATCCGGAATCTTTTCCAGGTTTTACGAGACGATCAAGGAGATTTCCTCGCGGCTCGGTATAGCAGCTTCGGGAATAGGAAACAATCGATGAAAATCCTTAGATATCGATGGAAAGGGGAAACTCGATTCTGTCGACTGTTCCTTTAAAAAAATGAAACCGTTCGCAGACGATGTTTGAAGAAATCAGCTCGTAAATCCGATTGCCTTCGATGACAAGAAAAGTAATCTTCAAAGCGATGCAAAATCGTAGAACCATTGCCGATTGATAATAATTTTAAATGAAATAATATTATGGAATATCGTAAAAATTATAATTTAACAAATTTTTCCAGCTCGTAATCGTCATAAATCGACAAGGTTTCGACTCCCCTAAACGACGTATCACTTTGCACGATTCAATCTATAAAATTGAAAGGATCGGAAGTAGGAGTTGTTCGTTTTGCCGAGAAGAAACGAAGCATGGTGTATACGCTTCGTTTCGTGGCATCTGTTCGAGTCCTCCGCGACGTCTTACCAGCGACGAGGATCTTCCACTTCGGTATCCACGTCTCGAGCACTCTCTGTCTTTGCATCGAGGTTATTCTCGGCACGACGTTGGCCTAGACATCCGAACAACCGTTCAAATCTTCCGCTTCACGGTTTTTCTCGCTCTACGTTCCTCTTTCCACGACAGAAAAAACATCTTGTTACGCTTCGTAGCTCGAGAGAAGCCACCTTCCAAGTAGAACAAGGAACACGCCTCCACTCACTTCGTAGTTATTACTGTTTTCTTATTTACACAGTCGGCACACTGTCTTACGAGCTCCCTTTTCGTCGCGAGAATTGATAGCCAGAAAAACGACATCCAGACGTTCCGCCGTTCTGAATGTTTTACAGCGCTTCCGTTTTTTCACGCCATGAATAAGAGAAATGAGGGCAACAAGTTGGCGAAGAGAACTCCAAGCCTCTCAGGCTCTTTTCGAGGATTTAAGAAGCTAAGTTTTATTCCAGGAGAATACCGCTGGTGTAAAATGCTGCTTGTTTACGTAGGTGAAAGTAAGAGGCAGAGAACAGCACGTCGGTTATTCCATATTCACTAGATCGCGATTTTAAATTCGCCCGAGAAACATGTTTCCTCGTATTTTTCATTTCTTGCGGATCACTTGCCGCAGTTATCGCTTTATAGCTGTAACACGTTATTACGTATTCTTGCTGGTCTTCTCGCCGATTTATATTTCTGAATTGGCTGCGCTCGGTCTGGTAATGTCAGAAGACACTGCTAGGAGGAGGTTGAATTAGGTTCGAGTTAGGATTTTACTCGTCCAGCCAAAATTAATTTTGCGTAGATTAAATTTCGATTACGATTCGACTCATCCACGCCGGATCAACTGATCGCGCCTGATCTATGTACGTAAGGAATCTTTGAATTTCACAGAAGCTTGAAACGCTGCAGAGAGTGAATTTTCTGGAAAATACAACCGTCGCAACGATTTAATTTCGAAGCAACTTAATTCACGAAAGAAAGGGACATCCGAAAGAATACACAGAAGGGTCGAGTGTACTTTAGTTGTTATCGAGCAACGGGTACCTCGTAGCTACAGGAACGTGCCGCGCTGCTATGAACCGATCTCGGACACGGGACAACCCGATAAGCATCGTTAACGTCGTTATTCGTAGTTGGCGGGCCTGGAACGGCTAATTAACTTTGCCGGACTCGCTTTGTTCGTTGTTCGTAACACCGATGGCCCAACTTGAAAGACAGCTCCACCGTGTAAATTGCACTGCCAATTAATATGCCGAGCTGCACACACGAAGGTGGCTCGCTTTAAAACCGATATACTCGTCACGCCACCTCCGTTCAGGCTTCTACCCCTGCAGCTTCGTCTCGCCTTCTATCGGCGATTACTTTTTTTACCTTTGTTTTTACCATAGAGATCGAGCAACTTTCGAGCACGTCGTTGAAAAAGTCAGAGGTCAAAGCCGATAGAACATTGGTAGTTCGTTGACTTGCATCGGCGATAGTTCTCTCTATTCTCAGTGCTAATTACACTTAGTTCTTGGCAGTGTAACAATTCCTGTCGTGAACGACGTAAATCATATAAAAGCAAGATTTTTAAAGACAAGAAGATATATCTGATTTTATAAATTGCAATATATCAGTAAATCTGGAACTTTCCGATGAAGTTTCCTTCGTTCTCTCATTTAGATAACTCAATTTAGATAACTAAACACGAAGTCGTTGTTGCACCTCTGCACGCAACAAGAAGTTGCAGCTTAAATACAGATTGATGTTTGTGATTGGTTTTTCGGTATGGAACGAGCGTTTAGGAGACGCGGATGAGGAAAATTCATGGAGCAGAGGGAAAACAGGAGCGAGCGCCGATCGAACCGATTGCTCGAACGATGGATTGGACAGCACTTTTGATAGAATTCAAAACGTTCAATCGTCGATGGCATTCGTGGCCCGCTTGTTCGTTTCGTGCCTTCAGTCGACGCTCCATTGTTTTCACAAATATTTATTTTCGCCACGTTTTCGTTGCTGCGATTTCGCCCGAACAATGCGCCACACTGTTTTATGTTCTGTGCGTCGATACTATTAACGATACCTTGGGAATGCTTCGAGGGGAAAAGAGCAACGGACCTTTATTATTTCGGAGTCCCTTTTATTTCGAAGTCTATACGGAGAGAAACACACGTCAGTCTATTTTTGTCTACTTGGTTTCTGATTTCGCTAAAGAACGATACTTTATTATTACATTGTTGAAAATGGAAAACAATCATCGACGTGTCTTTCAAAAATGTCGAAGCTCTTAAAAGTGTTTTTTAAATAGCAATTCTTTAAACTAATTAATTAATTAATCATTATTAATTTAAATTTTGACTAATTTTAATATTAGAAATACGTTATTCCATTATTTGGAGAACGACGTCAAGCTGAATTACGCTAATGCAGTCTGGTCTGGACCATCTAAGATTCTCTTCGTAGCCTTTGGGTGATTTTGAACTAGACTAATAACTCGTCGTGGGACGCCTTGGGAAATTGCAAGGACATCGTAGCATGCGAGCAGCTTAGTTTTAATTAATCATAAAGTAGACATACATACGTAGGCTGTAATCTACGATTTATGGTATCCTCGTAATTATGTAATCTTCGCAAGATCTCTATGTAACCGTCGTGTGAGAGATAGATGGTGCGTAGTATATCTTTATTTTTAAATTTTGCGTTCAAGTATCAGTTTTAACTCTCAGCATGGACAGTGAACGTGGGATGCGTGCGTCTTAGTATTTAAGATAAATATACGCTAATAAATTATTAGCATCCGCCGTGGAATGCCACGGGTTATGAAATATCAAGGAACGAACGCGTTTTAGTTTTCATTAATTTTAAAATAAATTTATCTAGGCCAAGTGGATCGCGCGCGCTTTTTCTGCAAAGATGCGCCGTCTAAGAGCGAGAAGTTAAAAGCTTCTTTATCAAATCTTTTTAAATATTAAATTATCAAATAGGCCAGTTGAACGGTACAAAGGCTGTCGGTAGAGCCGCGAGCTAATGTACTTCAGTTTGAGCAGGTTTTAGTGCTAAGATCTCGATTAAGTTAATTTTAAGTCTCGTTATAGGACGGCTGGAACGGCGAGGCACTTATTCCTTGTTTTAGATTTTGTTGTTAGTTTTAGACCATAGTTCTAACGCTTCATTTTAAGTCTCAGCCTTAAGTTGCTTTGTTACTTTTAAGCTTTACTTTGAAGTCTTAGATTTAAGTTGCGCCGTTAATTTTGAGTTCTAGGCGGCTATAGAACGTTGCTGCGCGCGAGTCGATTGTTAATTTTTCGTAGCCAAGCTGTCGTTCGATCAACTTTCAGGAGAACGCATAATCTTAATAAATATGTGTGTGAGTTTTAGTTTTAAGCCGTTTGTTTTAAGCCTTAGTCTTAGCATATTGATGAAGATCAAGTACTCGATTGGTAAACGTATCTATCCATAGCAGTAAGATTTTGATGATCTTTCGCTCTTTTCGTCGATATTTGGCGTTTCGCACTGGACGAGAGTAGTCTGTTTGGGTTATCGATAATTGAATATCGATAAATTGATAATTCTACTTGATAATATATTTTTCTATACTTCTATTCTTCTATACTTCTATACTTAGATTCTATACTTGATAATATATCGTAGTATCGTAACTACTATAATTAGTTTATCAATGATAAGTAGATCGAACAGGTATTAATTGAACAGAAAATAATGTTTGTTAAACATGAACTAATCGCAGCAAACGTATAATAATTAACACAACTAAGTAATTAATCAACGACTCTTATCAACGCAATCCGCACTCTTTGACATGTCAACTGGTACTGCTGTTAATTCGTTTATTGTCCTCTTAGCAACTTCTTGTCTTTTGTCTTAGCCTCACTACGTGCATGCTCAGCAACTGCTTGTTTATAATCCGCACAACACCCCCCAGACCCCTCATCCATGATACTACAATATAAGTGATAATTGATTTGAGAATACAAAGAGGAAAATTGCGGCTGAAAAGTTCACGTTCTTATGTTTCAGATACATGAAATTACAATTTTGTTTGAAACTAATTAAATCAATCATTTATTCTACATATTAACTTTGATTTTGATAGCGTGTAATATCTGCCGAAAATTTATTTATTATTGTAAAAGGATAGAATTACGTGCTTCGTTGCGATTGTGGGATATCCTGTTCTATGTTCTATCTACAATTTCATACAAGATTTTAATTTTAATTCGAACCGATACTATAGCGAATCGATAAGGTCGCAGGCGATAGGAATGGTATGGGGTGTCAGATGGGCCCGAAAACCTGGCACTCGAAAAAGCATTGAATGTCACGTCTACTCCTGTAGCACGTTTGTAACAGAACACTGGTATTTGCAACGTCGATAATTGTTCGTGAAAATGACGACGAAACCTGATGGAAAAGCTACTGAAAAGTCGTCAGGAGGGTAGAACGAAGGGAAACGGGGTCGAAATGCGGTTCGCTTGGCCTGCAGAATCTCGTTCGCGGCGTTCTTTCCTGTGTTCGCCGCGGGCTATTCTCTTTGAGTTGCGGAGAAGGAAGCAGCGAGCTTTCAAAGCGGTCCGCGAGAATAGACGGAGATCGTAGCAGCCGGAATTATAATAAATAAGTCCGCGAGGACGACCCTGGTCGTCTTTGGAAACGACTTCAGAAATACTCGTGTTCATCCACCTACCAAATGAATATTCCCATTTCGACGGTATTCTACCGGACGATTGCTTCGTTTCACGTTTACGATCTTCTTAGAATTCTGCATCGTGTAGCTACTAGACACGGTCGAGTCTCCGTTTCCTTTTTTCATTTATGCATCCCTGTCGCGATTATTTTCTCGCTTGCAGACAGTTTCTCGGATATTTTCGCGCATGTAAAGTTAGTATTAATCGGGTTAAAGCGAATAGAATTTATTAGTATAGATAGCTGGAAATATAGACGAAGCGAGAAACGGTTCGTTTATTTATGGAAACAATTTTTCGATACAGAGAAGAAACTTTTTTCTTTTCGAATGAGACGAACGCTAATTAAATTCCCCGTGTTTTTCCCTTTTTCTTTTTTTTTTTAGACGACGAAATTGATAAATGAATATAATAAAGCGGCCTTCACTAATTTGTCTTCTGACAAGTTAATCGTGGAAATGTATCAGGTCTGTAAGTATGAAGCCGGAATTTGCCTATAGATGGCCCTAGCTAATGTAGTTATACAATAAACGTGTATTTTCTATACAAAAATTTCGGTTTCATATTTACGTACCTGGTAACCGATATTTTGTATTTATTAATGCGATTAACTCCCAACAAATGAATTATAAGGCTTCGTCCGACGAGATCGTTGAATTTTATGTTGAAATTAAAGCGTTATTATTAGCGAGATCAGGGGTACGGAATAATTAACGCACACACGAGAGCCACTTTCAGAGGGATCGGTATTAATCGTCCGGTCGAGTATTTCGCGTTAATATACCGAGGTCACGAGGTCTTTCGTGTCACGATGGAAAAAAAAGGGAGGAGAAAAGAGATAAAAAAAAATGAACGAAGAGGAGATTTCGTTTGAGGACGATACGAAAAAAGGGAAGGAGATTATTTATTAAAGCGTGACCTCGGTTGGTCGGTTTGAGTCAGAGGATTTTTTTGGTGAGGAACCTTTTAATAAGCTGCAGCGTATTATAGTTAACGATGATGACACGGTCAACCAGAAGGAGATTGCATATAATGCAACAGCTTTCGCCCGATAATATTTGAAGAGGAGAAACGATACGAGTGGAAAAAGATCCGTAATTTGGAGAAACCGTGATTAAAATTGAACTTTAACGAGGCATTCAGATGTGCAGAGACGTAAAATAAAATATTTCAAACGAAGCATTTTCTGCGATATTTAGCAAGCGAAGCAAATCTTCGTTTCTTCAACTGTGTTTATAAAGATATGAATTTGCATAAGCAGTCTACACGCTACTGTACGTATTCCTAGGATATCTTTAAATCACCGATAATCATTTCATCGACACGATTTCACCGGCACCGAGTTCGTCGACAATGTTTTATCACTAACGATCGTTTCACCTACGTCGTCTTTTGCCGACGATCATTATACTTACCGCCGTACGTTATCATTGATTATACATTGTGCACCTGTGCCTATACATTCGTTTCCGCGTATAAAAAAATAAACAAGTATAATACAAGTATAATAACTGTTGATAAAAGATGATATCGGTGAAACGATGGATCGTCGATGATTTAAAAATGGTTTAAAAATGTCCAAGAAAATCCAAAAATAAACAAATACAGATCTTACGTATCGCTTGCCGTATTTATTTCGTCTTTTGGCCTCTTCTCGATTCTGATCGTTCAACGATTTTTTGCTCGTTCATAAAGTTACGTTTAAATTCTTTACGCCGATTATTCGAATAGATGTTACCGCGAAATGTTAAGGTAGAAAGAAGCTGGTTTACGTTTCGTCGAGCGATTATTAAAACACACCCACGCATTATCAAGGACACATTGTGGCGAGGGTTTACCTTCGTGGAAGCGTAATTAATGTCGTAATTAAATGAATACTTAAGGGGAATCCCGCCTCGAAATTTAAGCGAGGTCACGTCGACGAATGGCCGTAGTTTATCGGATGAAAAATTCACAGAGGAAAATCTATTTTACGGTTTTTATTGCGAATCGCCTGCGCTTTACTGGCATCGTTCTAGACGACTCGTACGTACATACGCGTATGGTGTACACGGTGTACCTATTAGTCATAGACGCTACAGGGATTAACCGAGTGGTAATACAATTAACGCGACGTGCAATTAGGTAGATCCACGAGTTAAGCTGTAATTCAGTTAATGCAAGAATGGTGAATTATCGTGTAAACTAATTTACGACAGCAAACGTTCGAAGTGGAAAACGCAGATGCATCGTGAACGCAGGAATATCGTGACGATGGAATTCATTTGGTTTATACGCGTATAGATAAATTGCAAATATCGTTGGTCCAAGTAAATTGCGTAATTTTACATGTAAAAAGGCCAAAAGTAATCTTTAAGCTGGACGATAGAGCTTTACATTTGCCGGATTAAACGAGGGTTGAAAGCCGGACAATGTCTGCTGCTAGTGGAGAAAACTTTTTGTAATTTAGCGTTGCCGGAGCGGACATTCGTGCCAGTGGACTCGTTAACTTCCGCAATTAAGAAATATGTATGTCGCCCGAGCATTTGCGTTAAATAACCGGAACATTTACGTAAAGCGGAAATCTCGCGGGTGTCCGTGATTTTTCTCCGCCACTTTTCTCCACCTTTAACCTTTGCTCCTTTTCCTAAATACCTTAGAACCGAAATCCATCTGGAACAAGATTTCAATTTTTCCAAGTTTCGATCGAGATCCTGGACGACCTAAATCGCATAAGTTCGAAACACCTTTTTCCCGTGAATTCTTTCCGTCTGTTGGCGAATTTATTTATTCGCCAACGTGTTTACTGTTACTGTTCGAGTGGTCTTTAAAAGTGAAAGGGAGGGACGTCGGAGATAAAAGTGGAAGGAAAACTTTGAATTCAATGGGAGAGAAATTTGACACGTTCCCGAACAAGAGAAGACGTTGTTATCTCGGAACAGCGAATTGCGCGCGAAGTATGACGCGTACTGCAGGCGAATCTATTTAACCGCTTCTGTTGCTCGTAACAGGGCGATGCCTGTTTAAAAAGCGAAACACGCCGCGAGTACTTCGGACGTAAAAACACGTTTCTCCGCATTGACGTAACGTTCAACCCCTTTATTCTCGTCGTGCTCCGTTCCGAAGCGAAATACGCCGCGTGAAAAACAGTTTACCCCCTTTTTTCTGTAGCAACCATTATAGCAACGTTTGCGCGAATATTTCTAGCCATATCATCGACCATGATGAAATATTCTTCTCGTAGGTCTTTGAGCTTGATTGGCTGGCTTGTTCAGCAACTTCGTGCTACCTTTTATGGTCGGTATATTTTGTCGTGTATTTCGTAGATTTCGAATTTATTTTCAACCTTGTACACCCTTGCATAATTATATTTATCAAAACTGTATATACGTTCGTCGTTTCATAACGACAGGAGGAAAAACGAAGCTGAAGCTTCGTAGCTTAGTAGCTTGGAAGACCGTGACGATTCTGTCGCGGGATATTTAATTAATTTCGCCTTTTGTTCTTTTCTTAAGGGGACTACCTTGGCGACTTTGCGGCGCAAGTTAAAACGGGAGCAGATGCACACAACAAGTCCCTCGAGATGTCTGGAAAGCGGAATCGAGTATTCGGGAGAATGGTAGCATAGCGCGATGAGAGTAGGAGGACACGGAGAATTTCAAAGGGGTGGAAAATGTAGTAAAATAAACTAGCTGCAGGCGACACGGTTGAAATCGAACAGCGGACCCGCACGTAGGCTACGCGGAGTAGATTGAAAGGAATTTAATTCACGAGTCTTCGGTACGGTTTGATCCTCTCACTCGCATCGATCCTCCCTTTTTCATTTCTCCACATTAAACTTTCAAAGGGTGATATTGATCGGGCCGCTTTCAGGGAGAATACCGTTTCGATAATAATAAGATCGCCTATGTTCGAATATCAAAAGGCTCGACGTTCCATGCAATCGCGTTTGACGTTGTATTAGTTGAGTTTCAATCGTGTCAATTTTGCAAGTCTTTCATTGTTAAATTTTAATTAACTCCGTGAAGCTTCGTTTATACGTAGCGAAACTCAAACGTACGTAGCAGCTTCCACTGCAGTCTTAAAAACACCAAGTTTACACGTGAAAATCCATCCTGACAGTCTGAAATTCTAAAAGTCAAATCTTCAAAATAGAAGCTCTACGAAGTGTGCTTCAACTTTCTTTCAATCGCTAGCTGTTCCTCCTGTCAACGATTTTTCCTTCCGTCGTAATCGTCCCGTTTTACCGTATGCGCGTTTAAAGATCCTTTGACGAGCAACTTTTCGAAACGTTTCAATTTGATAGGAACGGCATGAAGTCGTTTCATTTTCCAATACCAACACACACTGTGCGTGAAGTGGTTATAATGTACACGGTGCGAGCAAACTGGTTGGTTGGCTTCTTTGAAACGAAGTCGAACGTGTACCGTCGTTCATTGAAAACAAGCTTCGCCTGGAAACTCGATAAGCAACTGTTCTTTTTTTCCAACTGCTTCTCGCGAAAATCTCCTGCCTCGTTCGTGCGTCAACGATGTATCCATTGAAGGAGAACCGCAATGTTCGCTTGCATGGGAAAAAACTGGGGAACGTGCTTCTTTTGTAGACTGACGTTTGATGGATGCTGTCGTTTGCTTTGCGTCAAACGCATCGCTTTTTACCCAGACGAAAGGCAAGCGATTTTTAATTGATATCTGATTGGATAAAAAGGAGAGGAAGAAACGGTAATGATATTTTCATCGACAGGTTGACGCGCGTCGGAGGAAGATTAACGCGCGAACCGAAGTATACAATGCAAAAAATTCGATCGTATCTGATGGAAGATACCAAAACGACAATTGCAGGATTTCTAGCTGAATGGTTGTCGCTCTTTCTCGCGCCGGTTTTACACGTCCGATGTAAAACATTTATTTCCAGATGAAAGAAACGATAGACGTCTCGGACGCTTTGAAAGCAAGAACGAAAATGCGAATCGTTCGTGTTTTCGTGCATTTTTTCTCTATGAATAAACTCTGCCTCGATCAGAATTCAACGCCAACAGTGAAAAACGACGGAATTTTCCAGTTTCTTAAAAAATATGGTTCGAATCAGAGATACAGAATATGGCGTGCAAGGTTTTAAATTCTAAAGTTTATAATTCAAATATTATAAAATTCAAGAAATTCTATAGATTTATGTTCGTGGAATGATAACTGCTGTACGAAAATATTCCAGCGACCCAATAATTTTTTCACCAATGAAACAAAGCAAAAACACGCCAACACGTGTATATATCTTTCTGTGTAAACAAGTGACCGTGTCGTTCGTTATGGCATTTACAGCTGTTTTTAAGCGCAGGGCATCTATAATTTTGGAAATACTATATGTTACAGGCTCGCGGGATCTGTCGATATGCAAGTTACACTCGGGAATCGTGTGTTTGCTGTTAATTCATTCGTTGTAATTTATTCATTATTCGATTTATTTCTGTCTCCATTTATTTCTCTTGTTTTTCTTTCTGTCTGGGTCACTCGTCTCTCAAAGTCCAATGTTTTTAACATGGTCTTTTCTACGAACTTTCTTTTTTACTAGAGAAACAACTTTATTCACTTGGCTATTTCAACACCGTGCGCGGACTTATTCACCGAAATGGAGGTTCGATCGATAAAACGCGTCATCGAACAAATTCGTTTATTCCGGCGAACTTGTGTCTTCTCCAGTTTCGTCATACAGGGTGTGGTATTTGCGTACCCGACAATAAACGAAACAGACATCGAGGAAAAACGTCGCACCACGTTGTCTTTCTCGGATTTAACGCGCTGTCCTTATTACGGTCGAAGATTACGCTATGATTCAACCGTAACGTTCGTGTCGAGATATAAAATCTTCGAATCACCGTTTCGCAGAACCCATGAAAACTCACAGAGAAGCGAGTAGCACGTGATGCACGATACCAATGTATCTACCCTTGACCCAGCCACTGGCACGTAAATCGAGGATGAAGCAACTCGTACGGAAGACGCGCGAAGTTCAGTTCGAGCGGACGTTAATGTCACCGCGTAATTTTTATGACCCTTTTTATGAACTGGAAAAATCAGCTGGAAAAGTCGATGTTTTTTTTTATCCCGAATGCAACCAACGAAGAGGATGACAGTCGAGAGCCTCTCCTTTATCTCTCGTTCGTACGATTTTGCGTTTTCGTTGATGTTCGGTCTTCTACACAAATTGCGTAAGTCTTGGAGAAACTGAAGATCCTTTTACGTAACACCAGATCATTAAGAGCGAGTTTGCCTTTCCACGAAGAATCTTTCGATTCGTTGATTTGCAAACATCTTCTCTGCGTAATATCGTTATAGCATATTTTTCTTTTTGAACCATCGTACTGCGATCTCTCGATCGATATCTCGATGTCGTCTTTGCTAAAATACAGTAGCATCCTCTTTTCATTGACATTACGTGTTTTTATTCTCGACAGCTTGTTACTTATTTTCCTTCTTTTTTATTAGAATCGTAGACGTTTAGGTATACGACTGCGTTGCATGTAACAATATAAATAAGGAGAATGGACGATTCCCAGATCCTTTGCCGCGAGGGTCCGACGTTTCTGCCACGAAGAAAACGCGATAACAACACGATAGCAAATGTGAGAAGTAATCGTGGGTGCTCAGGTGAAAAACGCATCGACCAATTTCAAAGTAATCGCGAGAGAAATTCCATCGGGTGATCTGTGACGATCTTTCCTAGAAGCCCTTGTTCAATCGTCCAACCGATTTACGACTGCGTCACGTCCGCCGTTTATTGGTTTTGAAAACAGCGAAACGAATCCTCCGTTTTGATGGAACTTGTCTTTTCTTTCCCCCTGCATCGTAATTACGATCGAACGAGAACCCAGCACGATCGACCTCATAATTCTTAAGAAATCTTCGATTCTCCCCACGAGATCTGTAACCGAAGCAGCAGGCACTGCGTTTGAACTTTCAAACTTTATTTCAGTTCAGCGAAGCGGAACGAAACGTTCTTCGACGAATTTTTACAGGATCATACTGCATATTTATGAGGAATTATGTTTATGAAATGATAACTAAAGAATAGAAGAAAAAATACGAGCGACGATACTTAAAAACATAGGAGACAATCTCATAGCCGTAACATTAGGCTAACTTATACGCACATTGGGTTATTTTTAAACGAAGACTCGTCGTTATTCGCGATTATTACGTTCGATGGATTTACCGGCATCGTAAAGGGATCGAAAGAGGTGGTGATCTAAGCGGATAGAGCCATAAAACGCCATATTAGTTGGCCTGACATTGCAAACGTAAAAACGTTGCTTTTAAACAAGCCAGTTGGCGATCTTTTTGTTTCCTTAGAATGGCACCCATTACTTTTTCTAGAACCTTGCAGGCCATCGTATACTACGGTAACGAGACATCAAGAGTCGCGGTTTTTTATCAACTTTTATCATCCCTTCGTTAACTCCAAAGATAGCACGCTCTCCGCCATCGTACCCGATGGAACGAGTGGGATAAAAATAAGAAGCGAGAAAGAAAATAGAGAAACAGGAATAAAGTAAAAGGAAAGAGGATGGTGGTGTTATCGTTCGTTAGAAAAATGTTATTATCGCACGCGACGCGGTGGTTCACGACACGGCGACAACCTACGACATAATAAGGTTCCGCGCTCTACCTGGAAATCGATTCCTCCCCCTTCACGGATGAACGCCTTTTTACACGGCCACGTTCTTTACATCGTTCGCTTTGTAAGTTACGCATCGGCTACAAAATATGCTAATTAAATACGGTTTTAATTAAATTACGATCGGCGTTCAACGACCAACGTATCGTTCGTCGTCTGTAATTCGCGAAAATTTAATTAAACGTTTAACCATTCGCGAAGGTCGAGTTTTGCCCGACTTGTGCCCGGGTCACAGTTGTTTCCGTGGATATTTTACCAGCGTGCGTGTATTTCGCGGTTCCGACGAAGCTTCACAGCTTCTGCGCCGTATGCAGTTATTAAATTAATGCTTTTTGATGTTGGCCGAAGAAAGACGCCGTTAACGAGATTTAGGATTTGGATGGGGCAATTAATCTTTGTTAATTTGTAGCAGCGACCAGTCTTTGCGACTGGAAAAGCGAAATATATCAAATCCTACACACTTTTAGTCGCACGTTGCAGTAACTTGAGAAATATCCGCTGGAAAGTTCATAATGTAACGAGTATGATATCACCTTCTTCTATTCTTCTAGGTAGCCGTAAATTTCTCAACAATTCTGTAATAATATCTACGCAACGAAATTACCATCGTACCATAGTCGCAAATTTTAGAGAAAGCCTGGCGTAAATTAGGTGAAAAGTCGTGAACTTTAAGCAGGGTTTAAGAAAGAAGGATGATGACAGGGACGAAAACGAAGACGAGAAATCCGTTTACACACTCACGATCTTAGAGGCTGTGTGCGTACTTGGAGGGTTACGCGAGGACGCAAAGATCCTTGAAGCTAAAGAGACATCCAAGAATGAGAAACCGAAGATGTCTAGAAAGTCTCGAAGAAGTCTGAGAGGAGAAAGTTCGAGAAAACAACAGAAAAGCTGTCTCTTAAAAAGCATGGTCGTTAAGACGTTATATCGGTAGCGTAAATACCACGAAGCAAAAAGATCGGATCGGATTGGAATTTATTTACATTGCGCAAGTGGAATAGATTATCGAAGACACGGAATGTTTGTCGATCATAGAGTTCGTTAACTGAACGTCAGTACTACCGAGCTTAACGAAGTGCGAAGAAATTAGAGCAATCGTGCTTTTTATTAGCGTCCGGTAATAAAACGTGAGTTCCAAACCTAATTTTTCAGCTGATCGAACAATTCCAAAATTTACACGATCACCGTCGCAAAACATTTGACGAGTTTCCATCGATAATCTCCGCTGTTAACGAACGATCTCGACGCCTGAGCTTCGCCTCGATGTTTCGTCGACTGTTTTCTTCAAATTTTTCTACGAATTTTCTCACTCGTTCCGATTCCATGTTACTCGAGTGTTCACGTTCCCTACGAAGATATTTCGCTGGCGAAGCCCTGGTCGCTTTCTTCAAAAGCCTCCCACCAGCTTTTACTCTGCATTCTCTAATTGATCTTTCGCTTCTCTTTTCTTTTTTTCTTTTTTCATTCGAATTCATTCCCAAAGCTGCTAGCTCTTCAAGAGCTTCTCCGTTCTTGAAACAGAGCTTTCAAACGTCGCCTCCGCTCGAGATCGTTGCCAGCGCTTTATACCACGCTCCAACTGCTTCTCTTAAATTTGATCGATTTCATCCTCCTTCGTATTATTCCATGAAAATTCGTTCCAACTTAGTTCCGACGAAACTTTTACAACTGTAAGGTTTATGGACTGGTCGACTTCTTTAGAACGTTTAGCGTCTCTTTTATGACTTTTCTTGGTAGCGTCGGATCTCCGTCAACTTTGACTCACAATAGACAGATCCAAGGGTAGTTTCTTAGAATTTTTATTATCGCTTCTTGTATGGCCGCTTTTTTAGAAGAAGAATGAGATCTCGGTAGCGGCCTTGCCTTCTCCACGAAAATGAAAGCCGAAAATTGTGAAAAGTTCGCGATAAAAGGGTGGACGTTGCGAGATCAAAAGACGCGTTCCCACGAGTCCAGCCTCGGAGCTCTTCGTTAAAGAAGAAAGGCTAAAGTGAATCGTCAGGAACGAGGATCGTGAAAAGTATTGAATTTTGTTAATTAAAACGTTTCGCCTCCGTTCATCACGAGGTTTATTTCATTTAGTTTTTCCTTCTTCCATCGATAATTCGATTTATAATTCTTCGATTCCGCTACGATTCATCGATCTTCCTCATCCACGCGATTACTGCGTACCTATCTTCGATTAATAATTCCTTCTGCAAAGTTCAAAGGCGCGATCGAACGCCATCCATCAACTTGAATTCACTTTCAACTTCTCCATCCCGTCGTCTCTAACTCCGTTTAGCCGACTCTAAATTCTGTCCCATCTTCGTAACTGTACTCGATCGCCAAAGCCGCAAATAATCGGTCAAATCTACTTTGCCTATAATAAATTCCAACCGAAGGATCCAAGCGAAAATTGGCAGTTTCGAACTTGTCGATTCTCCGTTAAAATATATCGCTTGCCTTTCCCATTCTTTTTTCGCTGAAACGCTATAAATGCAGCGCGGGTAACCCGCAGCACGCAAGAAGTTATATAATAGAAATTCATCGACTCTTCCTATTACGTGCGGTGACATTTTATTCAAATATCTGAAATTTCATTCGAATAAACCGTTTTATATAAATAACCGTTTTATTTTATATTAACATCGTCACTCTAACTTTCCACGCATAAGGCTTTTCCGCTTTTTCGCAACTCAGTTCATACCGGTGCATCGACGCGACAATTTTCTAACTGAGATTTACGAAAACTTGTTGTACGTGTAAATGGAAGTATATCGATAGCCTCCTGGTAATCGTAGAATCGATATGAAACCTTGTTACTATGCTTATCTATATTAAATTTCACATCTGTTCGAATATTCCTTCGAACGGTAAAAATTCTTCCTATGGCACGACGAGAAAATCAAGTCGAATTCGATACATTTTTCTTTCAGTATGATTTGTCGTTGAATGCACGGGTTCGTTGGCAGGTGAATTTCTCGCGAAACGCACACCTGCGCACTGCGTATGTACCTGCATCTGTGTGTACAGACTCGGTCAGGTGAGTATTGATCGTGGCGGATGTGCAGGGACGAGCAGGCAAGAACGGACGAATATAAGCGGGCCGGCAATGCCCGGGCGGAAGAGAAGCGAGCAGGAAAAAGGAGCGTGATTCGCTGGTCGCTGGGTTCACAGACGGAAATCCAGGCCACTCGGCCTCTTCGAGTGTCATGTCGGAGCAACAGGCGCGCCGATCCTTCTTCGGATCGGTTCTCTTCTCGTCGTATCCTTTTTCACCGAGATCTCGTCCTCTTCCTTGTTTTCGGCTGGAAAAAACGGCAGGCAAAATGCCTTTCTTTTCCGAGTAAAATTTCAAGTTTGTAACTATGGCACTACGCTGTGCAAAGCAGTTAGCTGTTTGAACGAAGTGAAGGGAAGTTCCGTTTTGCAAAAGTATTTCGTATCTACGAGAACTCAATGTCACACGTGAGTTCTTTCGCGTTGTGTTCAATGATCTAAGAAAACACGAAAGAAATGGCTATAATAAATTGGCAAGTATGGCACACTTACTTCACGTCTTAAGTGAGACGAGAAAGGAAAGGATCGGGGAAATCACGCGAAACAAAAGGCAGGATAAAAAGGAAGTGAGTGATCAAGAGGGTCTAACGCGTTCTTTAGATACGTAGGAAGCTGTTGGCCTTGGTAAAATGTCTTACTCGATTGTTATGTGAACTGGAGGGGCGACTGAACAGTTGTAACTCATGTGGAAAACGCGGAAGATGGATGCTAGGACCTTCGAAGAAGGGATTTTCGGATCCAAGATGGAAGGTGATAGAAAGTTACGCCATAAAGGGTCACAGAATTGTTTCGTGGAAAAAAGGAACTCGCAAAAGGATCGTTTCGTTCTAGGAATCACTCGTCTATGAGGAATTCCATCACGAGTCGGACGTTTCTAAATGATTTATTTCGGTAAAGAGCTACGAGAGACTTAACCGCAATTTCGAAACTGGTCGCAGCTGACCCTGGGCAAGTTAAGGTATCGATTTCGAAGTTACGTAGTCGGGAGACACTGAATAAAAGGATCAAGGTTGTGCTACTAATGCGTCGCAACGACGTTTCGGGTCAGCAACGCTGCTAAGTATAGTAGCGATCACCGAGCACGCGATAGTCTTTCTTCTTTTTATTTCATTCTTTTTCTGGCTTTCGTAATCGCTCGTCGGTTCCTAACTCTTCCTGCTTTTACACGATTTATCCCAGGTTTATGAAACTAAAATTATTATTATTATAGGAGGATGATGATTATCGTTTCGAAGAAACAATGGGCTCACCTTGCAACGAGGAAACACTTCGATCCAGGTACAGCAACATTTTACCTTCTATAATAAACCACCACCTGGTGTCTCGCAGATGTGGTCGTAGCAGAAACGTGGAATTTTCGAAGAATTTTCTACCAAGATCGTAGCATCATTAGTAAGCGATCAAGAGTTAAACAGACTGTATCGGTTGTCTTCAACTGTTGCACTGGATCAAGGCAGTCGTAAATTGCAGCAACAGGCGATCAAGCTATTTGTCTGACCCAGACCATACAATACTACTTGGAGCATTTTATTTCTTATTCGTGCAACTCCCTATCGTTGGTCATACTGTTTCTCTCCTAGTGCATGATATATATCGTTTAGTTTACGGTACATGTAACAGAAGATACATAACTTATGATAATATGATAAAATGAAGAATAGGACATCTTTTGGGTATATGTTCGCTACATCGATAAATCCAACAGCAGGAGCTTCGAACCGTTTCAAACTGGCTTCCGCTCGATCCAGTCATTCTCAAAACACATTCAAATACGTGTATCCAGTTGAACGTTTGTTCTTACTCTCAAACGCTTGGTCCTTCCGCGTGTTCCTAACTCTCGGAGCTCAGTCACAAACTATAGCTTACTTCGATCGCTGCTCAAACTTCACACGTCCTACTTCTACCCCAACGTACCACCGATATTTCCTCTTTGGAACACCAAAACTCCATGCTCGTCGAAACTAAATCCTCCATTCGCAGAGGCAAATGCAGTCATCAGCCCTCTGAACGTGACACGGTAATGCAACCACGCGGGGCCATTTCTTGCTTCCGCGGTCTGCTAGGCTTTCAGAGTGAAATTGACCGCGGAGAATTTCGACGAAGGGCGAAGCTCGTTCCCACGAGAAACGTATTCGCAATCTCCTTTTCATTTACGTATTTTCGTCACAGTATATGGGAACGTTACTACACTTTACAAACTCGTGGACATACGTTCGATGTGTTAAAGCTCAAGCACAGAACACAGTCACGTAGCTCGGTTTCTCGAGGCTCTTGCGCGACCTTGACACGTGTCACTCACTCGTGTCGCGTATTCGCATTCCGCGGACCTGCGCGACCCTCTTGAATTAAACATGCGGAATCGCAGCTAAAGACTGTGCGGACGGTCGGGCGCAACTGTGAAATTAAATCGCTGCTGCGTGGCTGACGATCCGCTAATTGCTTCGTTAGACGACGAATTTTCAGGGCTGGAGAAAAACATTGATAAAATGAAGTTCCCTGTTCGCAAGGAAAATTCGACTCTACTAGAGAATTTTAAACGTTTTTTGAGCGGCAATTGGCGAGTTCTGATTTTGATTTGATTCTCGCCCGTATTGTCACGTGGTTTGAAATTTACATAGAAAATAGACATACAGTTTCAGAAATTTAGTTTTATCATTGAACGATATAAAAATTGAAACGACTTAAAATCAATCGCTTGGAGCGTTTTCTGCTGTGTTCCGGCTGCAAGCCACATCCGCGATGAATTACATTCTGATACCACAGGATTTAAGCATTACAGCTTCTTCGGGGTTCGAACTTAATCGAGGGTATCTTACTGTTAGTACGTCGCCTGAACAAGATAGCTGGGACGTTTAGATCCTGATACGTCGAGATATAATTCCACGTGGACGTGACTTACATTCGAAAATCGCAAGTATTTAGTCATAGCGTCAGGAAAGATAGTACATCGCGATATAAAGTAGAGCGAAATTAAAATTTCACCATCGTTCGAAAAGCGACGAACGATACTTTGTCGAAAATATAGCGTCGTTTATAGTTCGCTCGTATCGGTTACGAATTTCTTGCCTAATTTTCAAACGAGAGCTCAAAATAGCGCACGAGTGATATTTCTAAATGAACTGACACAGGGTTTCTCGTTCATCATCCTCTAACTGGCATTCTCCTCCCATTACTCGACAAATCATCCGCGAAGAAGTATGTACAAAGACCACAGTTGCATAATTCAGTTGGCTGTAGATCGGAATTGGCCGTGTTTCACAAGAGTATGCCAGCTTCGTTTAACGGTGTCATTTAGCGTTAAATTATTCACGAACGGCTGCCATGGCTCAGCAAAGAAATCTGCTACCCTGGCAACTTAAAATTGCCGGGTGAAGGCGATTCCGCTAGAAAATTGTTTGCCGATACGACCATCGAACACCTGCTATCGTGTGAAACAACGTTCTCCTCCTACGCAGCACGTTATTTCCATTTTCGGGGTAGAAGGATTTCTACTATAAAATTGCGTTTATATCTGTCACACCACGTTTAAACATTCACGGCTGGTGAGTTTTAGTTTCTAAATTAAAAGACTACAAGTTTCTGCAATTTAGACGAGGGTAAGAATTTCAAATTTGCTTTCGAATACTTGATGGCCACTTGACTTTATTTATAGCACAATGATTTAATTTATTAAAATGGCTGTCCGGTTACTCAGCCGCGTCGACCAATGGTCCAATCAAATTTATTTGGAACGAATATTTCTAATTCTCACTGACACATTGAAGAGCCTGAACGCTTGGAAATATTAATATACAAGGTGGAGTTTCGAGGAACTTGGGTGAAAAGTTTAATCGAATTTTAAAGTGGCTGCTGAATCCAGAAGCTGTTGCAGTTCTGCGCAAAATGCTAACTCTTGCGCAACGTATTTTTACATGCAGCATTATCACGAGCGATCCTGTTTCACTGTTTAATAGACTACGCTCCTTGCTCCATTTGTCTGACCGTTCATTGGTTTAATCCACTTACGATTTCTCTGTCTTCCAGTAATATCGCGTACTTTCTACGATGGAAAATACCCGTATCCTCGATACGAAAGGATCAGAGAATTGAATTGGACTGCTGCTGCGATGTGTCTTGTGTTTCACGACCTATGGTTACAGTTATTCTTAGAACTGTTTGCTTGGTTAGCTTTATTACTTCGTAAATAGATTCTTCTTCTTTCGTTGCAATTTCTACTAATATTTCTATTCTTATTGTTACATCTTCAACCGCAAGATATTGATTTTTTGTATCAATATTTAAGAAACATCGTCGACGAAGAAGCTTCGTTAAGAATCTACCATCTTATCGAGCGAAATCCATAAGAATTGTATTGGTCCGTTGATTATGTTTCACGCCAGTCTTGAGATACGTGTCTTCTTGTTTCTTCGAGTGAATCTCGGCTGGACGTTTGCCTACTGGCAACCAAAACGGTGCTGATTCCTTCCGTTCCAAGGAATCCTTTTCCGCTAGAACGAGCGGACCAGAGAACACCGGAAATAGAGGCGAGGAACAAAAGAGATTCTCGCGATCCTGTGGTTGCTCATGGTCTTGGAACACTTCGTTAAGGATTGGCACTTCTCTTCGATCGTCTTTTTCTTTTTCTTCTTCCCTCAAAAGCTGTTTATTCCTTGAATTTACCTTGCGACTTTAGAAAATACAGAAACTACAGAAGGAGGATCGGAATCCGGATTTCTATCTCATCTAAGAAATTGTACACTGTTAAATTAGAACTTTTAAGTTGGAATAAGCAAATTTCCATTATTGTCCAATTCTTTTCAGACGAAACTTGGAGAAAGCAAACCACGTAAACAAGAACAAACCACGTGAAAGCGTTTAAAGCCAGAAACAATTAAAGGAAAAATTCTTAATCCTCCGATTAAGTCTTCCTTCGATTATTCTCGAGTATTCCGTCTACTTTCAAAATATTTCCTCCGAACGAAACCATTAAAATGGTCGGCGAGCCTCCTAAATTCCGCAAACAGAACTTCCAGATCACTCCGCGAGCCTGTTCTTCGAATACAATCTTCAACTTTCGGCAAAGTAGTTAAAGAATCGTTTCTGCCTCGGTGTTCGGATCATTTGTATCCTCCGTTTGCTTCATCAGCGATTCGAGCAACTTTTAGGGATCGCGTTAACGACATCGTTGGTAGTCTAGCCTGTTCCACAGCCTTTCCACCAGACTATTGGCTTCTAACGAACGATTCGCCAGCATAGTTCGGTTCTCTATTGGTCCACTTAATCGATCCTTATCGTACTCGATGGTCTTTCTTCTTAAGTCCATTATTCTACTTCTAATGCTCGCTATTTCTTGGCGAATTTCTCCGATGAAACAACCAATGGCAATCGTGTGTTCAACTTTAGCAAATTATTGACCAAAGTGGTCGCTGCCTGATAAGAGAAATTTTCCTGTCTTTACGCCAATTCGAAATCTTCTTTCCTTTTCACGTATCGTCAATCCGATCTATTTCGCCACTCTTCTGCTATCAGAAGAGTCGCTGCATTAATCCTAGGGACGTGGCGAGCTTTGCAACGAGCAGCAATTTCAAAATCCCCACGTAGAAGTTAGCAGAATTCTGGAGAAAAAGTTGGTGGCTCGTGATCTTGCTCCTACCATAGTTAGACGATATGGCAGCGTGCAGATCCGAGGATGTTACAGAGCCAACTGTTCCTTGCTTCGTCCCACGCAGTCGGTGAGGTCGTGTCTATTTTCTTACCGTACATCGTCGATGCACCGAGATTTCGTTGGCTTCACGTCGAAACCGGAGGACCGACCGCGCAAAGATCATCTTTTGTTCGAGAAGAAAGCTTTCAAGAGGAGGGAAATCTGGAAACGAAATCCAGCGGAGAAACCGTCAAACGAGTAACCGAATACCATCGCGTCTTTCAACGTCCGCTTTCGTGATTTTCAGTTTCATTTTTCCTTTCGAACTTCCCTCTCCAGACTTTGATTATTTTTCCTATCTCATTTCATAGGTTTTCAATCGTTTCGATTCGTCTTTGTTACGCTATAACGAGAGGCGAGTGATAAATTAATATAAAAACAAGCTTGTTACAATATATCGATTATTCGGTATTTCGATGCTACAAAACAACCTGTTCTCTAACTTTTTGCCATTTCTTTTCATAGTTGGTTAAACTTTCCTATTTTTTTTCTCTTTTACACGAACTAACACGAAGCTTTAATCGTTCAGTCGGTTACGCGAAATAGATGGGATAGTTTGGAATCTTTTGCATAGCTGGCGATCGATGAAAAGCAGGAATGTAATTTTTGAAACTCGAGGAACCGAGTCTGCATCGAACCGATGACGACAATGGATGAATATTTGTTCTTGATATTTATTTTTCATACAGCAATTCGCGAACCTCGTACGTATGCCTTTTTTTTTCACTGTATTCCCTTTTAAACGTAGAAATTACTTTTCCGCTGTAACAAAGGTTCTACGTTCTGCATCTTCGAAAATTGGAAAACGAAATGGAAATAATAACGATACACGGTTGATGGAATTCCTGGTTTCTATTTCCGGTTCTCTGCAGTTTTGATTAAAATTTTCAACACGATCTATCTCACAAACTCGAAAGTACAAGTTTGCAAATAGAAACGTTGATGATGGATACGTGGTAGATAGTGAATTAGTCGGTTTCGAATGTTCCATGTTACGTTGTCATTCGAGGCGATGCTATGGTGTTTTATGAAGACACTGGTGCAGCGTGGAGCGGCGAGGTGAGGGGGAAATGATTTATCGTCCAGATACCGTAACGCGAACAGCACGATAACGTCTGTGTAACAGGCTGCTCGACGTGACGTTGATACTAACAGTTTATAATTCGATCATCGAGACCATTGCAAACTGGTTCACGCGTTTCTGCGTTAATTTCATGTACGGATTATGTACCTGATTTTACTTCAATTTTCTTTTTTGATTATAAATTCTAACTACAAACACACACATAAAGATTATTCTAGATTTCCAAAAAAAGTCACAGTAGATTTTTTCATCTTTTCTCGATTAACACCCACGAGATTTAAACGTGTTGGTTTGTTTAATAAACAGACGAGTGATAAAATTGTAACAGTCAATTGTATTAAAATCACTTTAAGTACAATTATAGTGATAGTGTATGTCGGTCGTAATAGTCGCTCGCTCGATGCTACTATTCAACTCTCTACATCGAAATACATATAATTTTGTGTGTTAGAGTAGATTGGCCGCGTAATAGTGACACACGTATGTGAATATGAGTGTTGGGAAGTATGTGTGTGCGCGGTGTCTCGAAAAACAGATGAATGTAACTGTTCCGTTGGCAGTGTGCTACGGAAGATGGTGAGACAAGGAGAGTGCTGAGACGCGTGCAAATGTATATCGACGAAGATCCTGGGAATCGTTTATTAAATAAATCTAAAACTATTTTAATATGAATTCTAAGTGTAACTTTAGTGTTCCTTTACTTTTATTTCGGCAATTAGGATCCACAATTCTCAACACTCTAATTCTTCAACTATTCGACTATATAACTGTCCTAGAGATAGCACGTTCGTCTACTTCTATCGACAAGTGTTATTATAAAAAGTTCAAATGAAACTTCGGTTGACGATTATAAATAACGGCGATAATATTTTATCCGGAGTTTGTTTACATTCGAACTTAGCCAGAAACAACGTTGGTATTCCAAAGCATAATAATACGACTCTCTCCCGATTCAAATCTCTCGTTGACTCGTGTGACGCTACATTACAAAGACGCACAGAATTAACAGAGCTCGGGGCAAGTGCACTGTCTTTTTCTTCATGCACATCTCCGTAATTACAGCGCCACGTCTCTTAAAACCGCGCGAAAGAACAATACACGTGTTTTTGCAAGACTACATTAATATTTCACGCGATTGTAAGAGAATTTAAAAAAGTTCGAGGCAAGGAAAGAGGCAAAGAATCGAAACGGTTCAGCCGGTGGATAATCCAGTCGATAGGACGCGCGAAAGCGAGTACGTTGTACGCGTAATAGCGGAGCCAATGAATGTAAAATGAAGTTCTTGTTTAGGTGTGCGATGAGGAATATTAATAGAATTCCGCGGAGCGAAAATTCCATCGGGGTGGAAAAACAGCGATGCGATAACAACTGAATTCCGGAGATACGATTAAACGAGGAAATTCAAAGCAATTATTCCGCGTGGCAAAGCCACTCGACCGTGCTTTTACCAAAACACAACGCGCCTATATTGCCCTCGATTCTTTCCACATCTCGATACGTTCTTACTCGATATAGCGAGGTTTTATGTGGGAGAAACGATACGAGCGAAAGTCGGCCTCGAGTGAAACGAGTTTGCGTTGGTCAGACAACTTTCTTAAATCCTTTTAATTCAACTTTCTTCCCGTAGTCTTGTCTATTGAAGTGACGTGCTGCCGTAGAAGTAGCGTGTACTGTATATTTGTGTGTAAGTCGACGCAAGTAGTATGAATCTGGTATTAGTCAGACAGTCGTCTGAAACCCTTCTAATTCAACTTTTATCTACTGAAATAATATACTGCTGTAGAAATGGCGTATATTGGATTTTCGGTAAAATGTCTTTTGTTTCTCGGAGAAGAAGAAGCAGTTCGAATTCTACGTTCACGTGACCCTGCGTCAAACTTGTAAAAATTCTACCAACGTATAATAATTTCATAGATTCCTTATTTGCTCGTTATACGAGAATTTTGTTATCTCGTCGCGTTGTCTGATACTTCGAAATGCTCGTATTGCAATTTTTCTCGTTAATTACGCGAGAGGGCATCGAAGAAAAGGGCGACGAGACAGGAAGAATTTTTCAGGCACGTAGCTCAGCGATACGACAGCACTGTTAGTCGTACGAAGAATAATTTCACGGATCGTAAACGCGACGGCGAAGGGCTCGTCAACAGCGTCGTTTCCTTCTCTTTTATAAAACATCGAACGTGAGAAGGATCAAGATGAAGCGAAGCGGAACGAAGCCGAGCTGACAGTCGCCGGAATCGAGAAAACGGAACGACGAGGAGAGTTTAGCGACGCGCGATTGTTGCTAATTGCGCGAATTAACTGAAATTAAGCGGCCGTTGAGCGTTTCCATAAATTTCGCCCGACAATTCGCTTCGTCACGCGTTTCCTTCTCGTCTACCCAAGTTTCAACCATAATTCCGACGTTAAGCCATCGTGCCACAGCGCGAATAACTTGACAACCACTCGTGAACTAGTTGAAAATCATCGACTAACTTGCCTCGTAATAGTCATTTCTCCTCAAACATTAATTTTATCTCCTACCCTTTCAAAATTATTATACAATCGATCAACAACTTTTCCAGTGAAACTATCGAAAGTAATTTGCAGAAAAGTTCTTCTTTCCCAATTTCTTTTGCCTCTAGGTACATTTGTTAGCCCACTGTTATATTCTCTTAACGATAGATTCGAGATTCGATCGGTCGGAGTTTCAGAAGCTCTCCGTTGTAGATACTCTCCGATAATTCCCTAAAAAGCAAGAAACATCGTTTTTTGTACTCGTGAATTTTCCCTAATGGAGGCGGTATTCGAACGTTGTAGCAACCGTGTGGATAATCCAAGCGATCGTCGAGATAAATTGTTAGCACCCGAGTGGAGTGGAGAGCAAGTGGTGCGCCTCCTTAATAGCCGTCTATCGTCCTCTGCCGATGATATATGATACTAATCTGTCTGTATTAAACGTAATACACGATGGAGTTCGACGTACACGTACAAATTGTATTGAAAGTTGTAAGAGAGAGATTGGTGTTCGTGAACCCAGACTGCTATTCACAAAGAATGGAAATCAAGCGAAATTACACGTGGAACGTAGGTATATGGCGCGTCCTAGCAAGAACGATAGAATCAGTCAAGACAGCATAAATATCAGAGCCAGTTTACAAATGTATTAAGCAATAATAGTAAATGTAAATGTTCTACCTATTTGCGAATTGATACACTCAACGATCGTTATCGAATTTTTCCTCCTCGAATGGGAAAGAAACCCAATCTCGGTACGCGTGTACAAGCAACGTTAGTTTCTTTCTTCATATTCAAAAACTTGGTTCAGTGTTTCTGACTTATTTTGCTTTATTTTATTATCTTTTACTTTAACAATCGGTAGGGAGTTGAATTTCGCGAGAAACGTGAATGCGAAGCGACGTAGTAGTCACGGAATAACGAGGATGAGCTGGAGAAAAAAAAAAAAAAAAACGAACGAGGATGGTTCTCCTTTGTTCTGTACAGAAACCTCGTTTAGGATTACGTAAAGCCCTGTAATGAACGATGATCGAGAGCGCGTCCTGCTGATTATGGACGCTTTATGAAACAGCGCACGCGAGATGCGGTTAATAGTCCGTGCCAATCGATTGTGTAAGTAATAGGTGGGTAGTTATATAAATGACATTAATATCGTTACGAGCGACATGAAAATGGATCGCGAAGCTAATGAAGTTTTATAGGAATTTTACAGAAACTTCAACTTATCGAACGATACGATACTGATACTTATCAAACGATACTTACGAGGTTAATAATTAATTAATATCGATAATATCGATCGCCAATCATCCCACTTTCACGATGAATATTATCAATTGGATATCTTGTAAATACATAAACATAAGTCTGACTTATACCGTGGATAATTCGTTGTCGAATTAGATTAGACAAAGAGAAGGGTTGTCGGCACGCGAATACTTCTCAACAGTTAGCTTTATCGCGTGGCTGAATGAAATACGAGCCATAATGGCACAGTTTTCTCTGCCGTTGACTCGCTGTCGTTCATAATCTTCATCGTTAATTTTATACCACACTCAGCCAGCTCCGGTGTACTTTCTCGCTGTTCTTTCTAACTCGCAACACGCTTCGACAAAGTCGAACGAAGAACTTCCAGAACATCACGCGACTCTATTTCCTCTAATACTTGCAGATGTAACTAAGCAACCGATTAACCAGTCAGAACAGCGAAGAGTCTTTCGGTAATCGAATGTGGAATTTTTGGTCATATTCATAGACCTGAACGATGAATTTCAGCGCGAGGAGATTCGAACAAAACGGAGCGGCATCGATACGCAACACGCTTGATTATACGCTGTAAATTCTGCGAGAGGAAACATTGGGAATAGGGAAGAATGGGTATGGCGAGGGAGAGTGGCGAGGAGCGAAGGGAAGGAGAGAAGCGAGGAACCAAAGGAAGGAGAGAGGAACGGGGTCCAACAGCAAGAACGCAAGGTACGCATTGATCCTGCCGACTGGTGGCTTGTTCTCTGCAGCTCCTCGACCTTGTAAATTAAGCTCTATTAATATCTCAAGCATGCCTGGGGTGCCGGAATTTCAACCCTGGTGCGTAAATCAAGTATACCTCTGGGCATACCTCTTTTCTCTCTCTTTCTCCCTCTCTCTCTGTTCCTTTGACGGGTGAACTGTTCAACCGTTTCGTTTTTTATCCTTAAGATGGATACAACTTTCTCTAGATTCTAAAAATAATTTTTAAGAACTTGTTTTCTACCTTGAGTCGGGCTGTGAATTTTTTGAACCTTTTTGCAGGACTGGAGGAGAATCCTTTTAAAAGCGAGAAAGAAAGCGCGAAGCTTGAAATTTAAAGCGAGATAAAGAAGAAATTTCGAAATTACAAGTAGCAGGAACTTTCTTGTTGTCCTCGAGAGAAACTTCTTCTTCTTCCCCTCTTAACTACTTCGAAATTCTTTTTTTTAAGCGAAATTTAAGTGGAAGAAACTCGAATTCAGCCTACGGCGGAAGAAGACCTTGATAGTACGAGAAGAATTGAATTATTGAAGAGAAACGAAACCGAGGTATCTGGAGTCGACTCGAGATGGCCAGACGAAAATCGACAACCCTTCTCGCTATCTCGTAGACCTTGGTGAATTCCAACCCTTATTCAAATTAATTCTACCACTGTATTTTATAATACCTCGTAAGATGTTACCTCTAGCGATTACAGTTTTAAGGCTATTCTTCCCTCAATTTCTGACAATCATTCGACTCTTATTTTTAATAATGGTACTTTTAACGATATAATCATATTTTGCTTTGCCTCTACGTTTCATCCAATACCATCAATTTCGCTATTCTTTCATCAAAATTCCCTGGCAGATCCATCTTTTTAACGTCGGTACTCCCACGTCCTTTATACTCGTACTAATCGCCTCGCCATCCGTTTCATCCTTTAATCCCACGATTTTAAACGTGTCACGAGCTCTGTAACCTGTCCCTCCAGTCGTCGAATCACCGTGTTTAACGTAATCACCGAGTAGCGGGCGTCGTTGTAACGTGGTTTCCACGTTAATTTCACGACCTCATCCAGGCTGGAACGTCGTATTCCGGTTTACCGTGATCATCGTTTGCCGTAATCCTTCGCCTTCGATCGGTCCAGGTTAAACGCACCATCGACGAAACTTGCTCGATTTGGCTAGCGGAATTTCTCCGCAAGTTTCACGCAAGATTTACGAAAAAAAGTCTATTCCTTTTGACGATTCTACTTTTCCTTTTATTTCTATTTTTAACGAGTTATCCCTTCAACGAAATAAATCGCCCTCTTCTTTCACGAGAAAAAAAAAAGATTTCTTATGGTTTTCTGACTTCTTCTCTCAACGTTTTATTCAACATACGACTTCTTGTCCATTTATCAAAGATTCACCGGGGACCTTCAGTTTCTCGTATCTTTCTCCTACCCACGTGTCCCTTGTATCTTGTTCAACGTCACCATTGTTCATGGACCTCTTAGCTATCCTAGTAGTGGTTTTACCCTTCGCCAGTCGTCGTTGTAACCTAATACATGTCTTTCTGTATCCGCTTTCCTATTTAAAATAACAGATAATATACGGCAGACGAGAAAAATCTAATTTTTTTGTCTGATGCATATTTTACTTTCATACTTCAATACTTTCATAATACTTTCATAATTCAATTTAAATGTAATTTCGATACTGTAACATTGTTTGATCTCATACGATATGTTTGACAGTTTACTCAAGCTTCTTTTATAAATGCGTATCAGTTCGAATTACCAGTATTTTGATTTGTACGTAAAATGTAACAAGTTTATATTTCTGATGACGTGGTGCACACGAGCGTGCGATGCAGCTATTCCTAATATTACTATTTGTATTATATTACGCGCGTAATAGCTGGATCGCACGCTCGTGTGATTTGCATCGTCAGAAATATAAAGCCACGATTGCAATTTCCATGGCGATAACCGAGATAGCGGAATACCCTACAGAAGTAACGCTCTAAGCGTTTTGTTTCGATTACGTCGAGATCAGAGCCGCCAAGTCTAATTAGAATTCGAAGCAAATATCGTTTCTTAAGTCACACACGAAGTTCCGAGAAGCGCAGCGAAATTTCTCTTTGCTGTCCCGTTACATCCAGCGGTTGGATCTTCGGTTTAAAGTAGATAAACCTGGCTTTGGAATCGGGCAACACAGCCAAAGATAGCATGGCGAATAAAACGAGCAAAAATTACAGAGAAACGTCAAAGAGGAAATTATGGAGCAACGACGATGTAACGCGGGCTACCGTTTATCTACGATTCAAGTTTCCAGCAGAGGATATTCCAGATTTTCAACGAGCTTATTAATATCCTGCAAACCTAAATCCGACGAAGTATGGCGGGTAAATTTCGATAGGAACTCGTGAAGCGTTTACCGGGCCACTTGAACAACTTCGGCTAATTCCCTCGCTCGATTTTCCACCGGCAAGCGCTTGATCCTTGTTATTAATCCGATAATAAGAATCTGATTGGAAATGAGCGGGACGAATGGGGACAGGATGGCTTACAACATTGTTACAGGAATTTAATCGAGTTCGGGACGATTCGATGCTAAATTAGATAAGAGGAATTCGTAACATCCCAAGTTCCTCGCTACCTATAATTACTAGTGGCACAGAGGAATTCCAAACTTTCCCTTCCTTTCCTCCAGAATAATTTTCTTAACTTTACTTCATTTCTATAGCCAATCATCTTCGCAAGATATTCGTTACAATAAAAAGAAAAAGAAATAGCATTTCTTTTATATATACGAAGAAACTGGTATATTTTCTACAGAAAATTTGCCGTGCAAGTATTTGTCCAAGTTGTCGCGGATTCGATCGGCTTCTCGTTATCGCGTAGAAGACGAGACGACGCGGATGCAATGCAAATCGAAGCCACACGCGACATGGAAAACGTGACGTAATCATCTCCGCCTATTCGCCGTTTCGAAGAGTTTCTGCGTCTGTCGTTCGTCGACGAATCACCTTACAGTCGAGCAACTGTATCCTCGCAGTCGATTCGTGTAATTTTGTAACCTGCGACAGAGTAGAGAAACGTCGATGATTTTTGTACGATACGCAAAGAATATTCCGAGAGTGCCTGAGTAATATCGTTTTCTTCTACTGATTACAGCCGCTGGAAGAGTATCGTATCGAGGCTGTTAGGTTAGTACAGTGAATGGAGCTTCGTGAAAGGTAAGATAGAGCGGAGTTGAAACCCTTAGGAAGCTGTGACAGGATACTGCGACGAGAATAGAAACGAAAGGACCTTGGAGGACGGATGAATAATTCATTTTAACAGGCGACCGAATTTCCTCGCGAATTAACATTCGTGAAACTCCGTCACGGTTTTAGAAGTGTTTTCGGTCATCCAGGTAATAAGTAAAAGATATATAAGTCTACTACTAATACTTGAAACAATGGCAAAATGAAAAGCTGAACGGTTCGAGAAATTGCTTAATTTCCGATCGAATTTTTCCAACGTTCGCTATAATTCAGCTGGCACCTGCGTTGAGAATTCTGCTATTTCAGAATCGTCGAGGGTGTAGTCGGAATTAAGTCGTGCGATTTGCGTCATTTGGAAATGAAGGAACGAAGCCGCGAGAAAAAAGTATCGAACGGAAGAAGTTTCGAGACTCGAAGAACTCGCTGAGACTTGAAAAAGTTCAAGGTACTTTGCGCGAATTTATCCTCGGAATTTCTGGCATCTTCTTTCCTTTTTACGTAAGAACAGAGAAGATTGCTAATCCGTGATATCCCTCGATATCTCGCGGTTCAATTCGTCGCAGGAATTAGAAATATTCGAAATTGACTAACATTTGTATTTAACTGGCTCCATCGCTAAAATTTATTCAAATAAACCTTGTGAAGCTTGTAAAGCTTCTATCGATCGTAAAGTAGTAACATTTAAATAATTAAGTAACTCGAAGGAAAGAATAAACAGAGCTCTCTGAAAGCTTTCGAAAGGGAAGAGAAATTACGAGAACCAAGTTTTCCTAATTACAGCTATCCTTCAACGAGTAGTTTCCGCCATGGCCGACTTTTCAATTTCATTTCGTATCAATGTGGAACAACGATACGGCTTAACGGTTTCGTTTCGCGGAGAATTTCTCTCCACAAACTTGTTCCTCTATTAATAATTCAACATCTTTGTTTCATCGCGATACGCTCAACTGTCGAAGAATCTTTAATTCGTCGCGTCCCGTGACGTGGTGTATCTCTTCCTACTGCGTTTTCTTCCCTATCTTTTCTTGTCTTCTATTTTCTTTTCTTTTTCTTACCATTAAAGCTACTGTCAAGAAACCTAAAGCGTGTAATTTTTACGTAAATGGTTCGCCTGAATGTTTCTACGTTTAGCTCCGTACAAATATGAATTTTGCTGTGACGAGAATTTTCTTATATTCTGCTCAAACTTCGGACATTTCTCAACGTTAGAAAAAATATAACTCGATTGAAAAGGATTAAAGGAACGCGGTAGAGCTAAACGCGATCGCTCTTTCACTTTTTCTATGCATCTGTTCGTAAAATACGGCGAAATAATGGCAAACACGTGGATTTTTAAACAAAACCATGGTACAATGGACGGCTGCTTATCCATCTATTCCGTCCATTTTTCATGAACAATCGCGATCAGTGACGCGACATGGATCGCCATAGAAATGTTCCAGCTAACGAAAATCGCGTACACAATGTAAACCGAGCGGGCCACGCGAAAATAATGCTATCCGTGACTGATCACATACACAGGCGAACGGTGAATCGATAATCGGATCGGTGATCGGATAACATGCTGCCTGTGCATGCGGAGAACATAACGCGCTTTCACACGAGACGAGCCAGTTATGATAGAACACGTAAAGAGGCGAAATCTGAAAGTATTTTTTATTCCAGAAAATTACTCGAATTACTCGAATCACGAAGAAGTGAAACTGCGATCGATCGAAGTCCGATATCTAGTTTGATCTCTAAGAAATTAAACGCTAATCGCGTATTTCGATTAATAGCCAAAAGGCAAACTTTTCGTAAGTTTGGCTTCACAGTGGCTCGTTTAATAGCGATGGATTAGAATTAGAAATACCTTCTCGTCCCTTGTCACAAGTTGAATGGCGACAGCAAGGACCTGAAAACACAAAAGGGATTTTGTTATTTCCCAAACCGGGAGAAATATTTTTATTTTTAAAGGACTGTGATTCATCTCCATAGTATTCCACCTCTATCTAATTTTTTATGGTAGAACGTCTCTGTAGACCGAATAAACCTCTTCTTGGAGAAGCATTCAGGGTAGATTCATAAGAAGATCGTTCCAAGCACAATGTCAGCATCCATTCCGATCCATCTACTTTCAATTCAGCGAGGCCCGTTGCTACAACATTTTTCGCTTTGCAGGACGACGCGTCGGGCGTCGCGATGCCGCACCATCGTTCGTGGCGCAGGTTTTCCCGCGATCTCGATGTGGAATCGAATTCTATTCTGCTAACAGCCCTCTTTCACCGAAATAAATTTTTCTCTAGCTCCTGCTCTTGACTCGATGAATGTATCTCACACAGAGAGGCGTTACATACGGGTATGACATCGAATAGAATTTTACATTCGGACTGTGTTTAGAAGAGAAGTTCGTTTTAATTGTTGCATCATTAAATGCAAGATAAAAATGCAACGTCGGATTAAAACAACAGATCGATCTTATTTACTCGTATTTCCTATTTAACGAGTTAAAGTTACTTTGTGGTTGGATGGAAATTTATAGAATATCGAGCAGATAATTCAACGAATAATTCGCTGGTTTAACGAAACTGTCGCAGCTGAATTATATTTCGAACAAACGAACGAATTGCGTGTGGCATTAATAAAGAAATATTTCGCGTTGATGGATAAGTGGGAATAAATCCTGTTGCACGATCACGCGAGACTAGCGTGTTGAAAGTATTCATACAGAAAGTGTAAAAATTAGGATATCAGATTTTACTTCACGATTTTCAACATGTAAATTATCTCGTAACTAACGAACTATTTATCTAACGAGGAAATTCCAACGAAGACTTTTCAAGCACTCGGGGCCGAAATAAAAATTTTGTTTGCAGAAATACACAGAATCATATAGGACGCGTGAAACCAACGTTCTAAGATCCCATTACGGCGAAGGGATCTGCAAATCGGTTGGTATAATTTTCTCGCTATCCTCTCGAAATCTACGCAACCTCGAAAGTCTATTACGTGGAATTTCCTCGAACGATGGGCCGCCATTGATGCGACCACGTTTGCAGCACCGATGTCCCTTGTTCGCGTTAATAATTATCGATCGGCCATGTCAGAAGTTAAACGAACAGGCCTGCAACGTTCCTTTGTGAGGCGGCTAGCGAGTTCCGCTCGGCCAATCGGATCAACCGGATCGCGCATCGCTTGCCGTATGCACGATGAATATTTATTTGGCTCGATATAGAGAACAGGAGAACGAGAGGGAGATAGAAAAGAAAGAAAGAGAGAGCTCGATTCGTTTGGTCGTCAATCGGTTTGATCTCGTTCGCTCGATTTCAGCCACAGCAAGAACGATTAATCTCGTTCACGATCGAACCGAGCGGATTCCAGCCTCGAAAATGTAGACCGCTTTGAATTTTCCACGAAACTCGAATTTATTTTTACTCTTGTATCTGTTTCGTATTTTTCCTCGTTTTCTTCTTCCGCCGTTCCTCCTTTCATTCTTATTTTTCGAGTTTCTTTTTCCACTTGTTTTGAGTTTTCACGAGTGATCCCCTGGACGAGAATCGCAGCGCTCGTTAGCAAGGGAAATATTCATTTTCCGTGGCACGAAAATAGCCCCGACGTTTTGCGAAACCCGGTGAATAACGCGGTGGATAGAGTTTCCGAAAACGCGTTTTAGGTTAACGCGCCGGAGTTATACCCAGCAGACTGACCCAGCGTCGTTCCATTAAAAGCTGTAATAATGACGAAGCACGATACATACGTAATTCGTTGAATGGCGGTTTAAACGTTTGAGTTTGTAGAAATGGCGCGCACTTCCAGCCGTTCTTCAGCCAGCTACGCTGTTAGCAATATCGCACGGGAAAAGCATTCCTTTTACACCAATCTTTCTGGAATTTAATCTTTCTAACTTGTCGCGAAATTAATACTTTTGGACGAAAGAACGAAAGAACGCAATTGAAGGAAAGAAGAATGTCACTGACAGAAAGAAAGAATTCGTTTGACGAGAAAATGAACATCGCGTCGTGTGACTTCGATACCGAAATAGTAATCTTATATGAAGAACTATTTCCTATATACAAGCATTGCCAATCCTTCGAATACGACATATTGAGAGCGAATGATCGAACTGTTCGTATATTAACTATCGACTGTAGTCGGTGTTCCGTTTGTTTCGAACCGGAAATGGTCGGTCGTTCTACGCAATATCTGCTGACAAGGTCGTGGGATTCCCTTTATGCTCGGCGGAGAGAACGACCGATACTTGGTAACTGTGCTTTGAACACCCACAAGGGTCTATTACGATCAAGAACCGCCAGGCGGAAGGTACACTCGCCAAGTTTCCCGGCGGCACCATTTGCGGGACTCCTGGACCGCTCGTGTACGTTGTTGGGCTCTGCTTTTAGGATCGCGAAATGGATCCCTTCCCGACGAAGGGAATATTCGTCACGCTGCCATATCGATCGATACAACGACTTACGAGGCAATTTGTGAAGGGACTATCGTTTTATAAATCAGAACACGTACGCTATAAGTGAACATCGTAGCTACGATTCAAAATTTCCCCTGTACAAATCACCGAATACGAGAGAAATACAAGAGAAATCTCGTATCGTTGATACGAGATTTTTAATTCTTTTTAGTCGTCGAAACAAGAGCAGTGTTTGTTCGAACGTTTCATCGTTTTTCAGAGATCTACGCACTTTTCTAGTAACCTAATACTTTTCCAATGGATAACGACTGGTCGGTGATACTAAATACTTGCGATCGTCGAGTACATGGCAACGATACGATGGAAAAAATCCAGAATAAATTTGTCTCTGTATTATAGTTTCAAAAATCATCTCGGCTTAAAAACGGAACTCAGGCAATTAGAACTCGCGGTACCATCCCTGTCGTCGTCGTTCTACCTTTAAAACATGATCGATTACCTGCAACGTCGCTTACGAACTCCATTCGCCTTTGTTTCCCGACCTACATCCTGCGCGGTGCCCAAGTCGTTGCAACGTCTACTGCTGAATTTATTCCGTCGAGCGAGACCGAGCAAACGCAGACAGACTCCTTCGTTGAAAGCGATCCAACGCAACCATCAGAATCCCCTGGAGATCGGAAGCAGATGGGATCGAAGCACGCGAAATACACGCGGAACAGGATAAATCCTTGTAAATATTTGAGCAACACGCGCGTCAAATTTGGGTTAATTCTATCTGTGTCAAATCGCAACAAGTACGAAGGAAACATTTATACGCTGTGATGAGACCCATTCAGCGGATTCGCGCTGCGCCTGACATCCTGACGCGTTACGTAAGCGAGAATTTGGTAAAAGAGAATTTCCTGATATTTTCGAAATCTCGAAAGCGAGAAGTAACAAGCGTCAATTTGCCTTGGTAAGGTTCCAAAACGAGGGTGGGCGACGAAAGATGGAACGAGGTACGGTTCGTCGAGTACATTGGAATTCTGGCGGAAACTGTCGTCAGGTTTTGAGGCTGGTGTAGTTGTATCCGCTACGGTGTATGGAGGAATACGCAAGGAAAACAAGGGATGCAACGAACGGAGTAACGTATGGTAATGTTGTAGCCCGGTTGCCCTGGCCTTCTGCCACGAAACTGTTGAAACATCGTTCCTGTCTTCGCCCTTGCTCACCCGCTTTTTCCACAGACCATGTATCATCCTGCAACTTTTATCTCGTTCGCTGATGTTCGATCATCCTACTTTCTCCATCGAACGCTGACTTAACCGAATCGTATTTTTTACCTCTTAAGATATTTTTCCATTTTCTTTCTTCTGATCTCCCGTCTAATTTCACCACTGTTTGTCTGTACGTTCGAGGCTTCTGTAATTTTTGCGCGGATTTTCTTGTTATATTGTAGGATCTTACTACAATTAGTCCATTTTCAATAAATGGATTAAACAGACGTTGGTTTAACAGGAAACAATTAATAGACAATTAAATAGTTGATTTGCAACTCTCGTCACTACGGTTTCAACGTTCTCTCTCACGCTTCTCTCACACTTTCTCAAAAAGACCACCCGCTCAGAAACAGTAATAGGATAGGCTAGACATCCTGCATACCACAGCCATCGAAACAGTAACCAAATAGTAACGGAATAGGTGCCTCTGAGATACACCAGACGACAACCCCTTCAGAGGGACTAAAACCTCAGTATAAGAACCCTCCAAAATAATCGCTCGCCCCAGTCTGTTAAAACATTTTGATCCAGTCTTTTGTAACGCTTTGAATCATTCTGTTGTAACACTGAGCCGTCATTCTGTTAGATTTGCATAATAAATTCTATTATCATATATAAAGTTCAATTTCTTCACCTTATTCGTGAAACGTTCGAACTGCGACGCGAGGAGATCACCGGCGATCTATCGGTTTCCTGATTTCTTGTATCTCCGATGTGACACTAGCAACTCTATCTTCCTGACTTCTCCATTCACACTCTCTGGCTTCTCAACTCACACTTCCTAACTTCTCAACTAACACTGACTGTTAATTCGTCTTTCCCCCTTAGCATCCCTTTGTCTTTTGTCTTAGCCTCACCACGCACGTCCGCGTAACTATTCCATCGAAGGACCGACGATACATCGTTGGGCCTTTGGCTTTCTCGCGACATTGTTTGTGGTTCACCCGGTATCTCTTAGGCCTGTCGTCCACCATACTACAATATATAATCCATGTATATCTTTTTAGTTTCCCTCGATGTGAATCTCTTTTGTCGCGAGTGCAGAAAGGTCAGCACGATTTAACTCTTGCATTATTAACATCCTATGCGAACAGCCCACTGATTTTACAGCTCAGTTCGCACGAATGAACGATAGAAATAGCAAAGAGCTGGAGGAGAAAAAGCAACGAAATTTTTATTCGAATAGACTCGATACCTGATGTCACGCGTTTATCAATTTTAGATAGATAGGTTTTAATCGAATATCGTATAAATAACTGTGAATTTGGAATTTTCCATTTTCCTTTCTAGCAAAAGATAGTTACCTTCCATTAGATATATTCCACTCTTCTACGTACAACGTACGATAAACTGTTCCATTAACGTATTAAAAGAAAAGAGCGTTTATTGGTCGTGCAAAGGGTTTAATCTCTTAAAAAATTCCCGGCCATATTCATTAAAATAATGGTGGAATAAATTAACGGCGACAGGAACGATAAGCACTTAATTAGTACTTGAAAGGCCCGGGGCTTTTTAGAATAAAATTCGATTAAAAATCCTAACTACTTGCTTTTTTTGTTAGGTCTTGGAGATATTTTGACACGTGTCTCCAGCGGAAGTCTCCTCGCGCCGCCAGACTCCTCTTGATGAATTGATTTTCCGTTCCGAAAGACGGCAGGGTACGATAACGCTGCCAGATCGCAGCGACGGCGTCGTTCACCGTGTCGTTGGAAATGCTTGTCGCGTGCTGGAAATGACATACTCCCGTGGAATATCGATCATCGACGCTGACGAGGAAACCAACAGCGTCGTCGATGATAACGCGTGGAATAAGCATCGGCCAGTGTTTCAAATTTTATTGTTCCTCGCGACGTGATTGTCGTCGATGCATTTCGAGCCTTCGCCGTTTAAATGGCTCTTTGTCGTTGTGTTGTAGCAAAATTAACAGCTTTCTCTCTGTGTCGTACGACCACCGTGTACTTGTTTCAACAATGCAGGGATTCTGATCTAACGCAAACGAATGTTCCGTTGTTTTCATTCCATAATTTACGCTGTGCATTGTTTTCGTCCAGAATTATCAACGATCAACGTGAAAAACTTCGCGTACTCGCGTATTTTCTTATTTAGTTTGATACGTTTCGTTAAGTAATCTCATCGCCGTTTTTAAAATACCAGTTTATTGTAGCAGTGGGTACGAGGAATTTGTAATTCTCTCGAACGCACAAACGCAGAAAGATTCTACAAACCACCGTTATTTGTCATTTAATCCGCGTGACTCGATTGTGACGCGAATAAATTCGATGAAACGACGTTAACTCGGCAAACAAACGCGAGAGACGTGAAAAGTAAATTTTTAAACGACAGCCATACCGATTTATAAACTCATTTTCTCGTCACGAGCGCCCGAGAGCATGGCAAATATTTACACGACCGTCGTAAACGAAAATATTGAATCTTCCACGATGAACCCCGCCGAAGAGTAAACCGTGTGAGAGAGGCACGATAAATATCGTTTCAAGCGGCTGAAATATTTCACAGGCGTAACAAAAATCGCGTCGGAACGACGCCAACGGCCGAAGCCAAGTCGGCGTCGTCGACCGCGTAAATCGTCGCGATGGCGATTGTTCGCGTGCACGACGTCATGCAAGCGAGGGATCGCCTCGAGATTGATCGTTCCTTTCACCGTCTGTGCTAATGTTCGCGTGATCCACTTCGTTTTCAATTAACATTTTGTCCGGTCTACACGTTGCACGTTAGTTTCTTCCAGTAGATTTCCACCAACTTTCGCTTTCTAAAATCGCCACGCCAATTCTTTCTTTCACAAACGTACTATCGTGGTGTGTGAAAGATTCGTAGCGAAATTTAAAACTTTTTTCTAACGTTTCTTCGAACCTTTTGCCATTTAAGGTGTGCAGCTTTACGATTATTGTTCCGGAAAGTTTCTTTCAATTACTGAAATAGCTTCTGCAGGGGTGTACAAAGTATTCGAATGTGGAGTATTTCATTTGTCACGGAAGAAAGTATGGTAGAGCACGGAACGGAGAACGAGGAATGTTTTGTATCATTTAATTAAAAATTTTTCTTTCATCGCTAACTTAATTTAGTCTGAAGAAACCGTTCTCATATTTACCGAAACTAGCCCGTTAACTCGTAAAATGGTGCGACAGCAGGGCGAAGCATCTCCTGCAACGCGATATTACGTTCTTTGACGAGCTGAAGATTTTCTAGCCAGCGTCTTTTCATAAGATAAAGCCAGGGATCTTTGATGGGACGTTAACTCGAGGAAAAAACTGTGCATTACCGTGAGAGTGCCTTGTTTCAGGGTCTCCAGAGGAGCTTGAGACAACGTGAAAGATTAAAATTCTTTATTTCAAGCGAATCATCTCTCGTACTACCATTTCGCAAAGTACACTTCCACGTAATGCTGACTTTCCTTTTCGAGATCGAGAAAACCCGATGTAATTATACTACGTTCTTTCGCTATCGGGAAACTTTCACGTATTACGTATTATTTCGTACCACGCTTTTTTTCCAATCCTTTGCAGCAGAATCCAAGTGGCAAAGGTCAGGACAAAAGCAACAAACTAAAGTCCACGATAAAATATTCTTCCATTTGGTTTTGGTCTTCTTAATGCAATTTCTTCGGCCAACTATTCCAAAGTTAGAACGTAAAAGCCGAACCTTAACATTCCTGTGTTCTCATTGTTCCATTGTTCCGTTCATTTACATATCTAGCCATTGTTTCGCGGAATTTTTCCGCGAACACCGACGAAGCAGGTGCTGGTGAAATCGAACGACGCGATAAATTCGAGAAGATGGCCCGAAAGGCTCGTGATTTGTGCTCAGGCAGTCGAAAACGATCACAGGAGACGAAGAAAGATCGTCCAGCGTATCGTTCACGCTTCTGAACGGCGAACTTCGACCTACTTTATCTGAAAACATCCATTTCTTCGGAGCGGAAGTGGAAGATCGTTCGTCGTGGCTCGTTTCGCTAATAACACTTTTTTGATCGTTTCGTGAGAAATGCGAGAGGAAAATCTTCGCTCGACGAGTCGTCAAAGGCGGTAAAACGTCGGCAAGGTTAAGAATGTTTCAAGATCGTTGCTTGAAATATTCGAGAAACAAGAAGAAACAGTCGCGACTTGGAAGAATCTTACGATGATCGATTTGTTGGAAGAAGTAATTCGTATGGTATGGTTTGGAAATATTTGATACATTACAGCGAATAAATACGGTGCATTGGTATAGTAAAAATAGCTGGCAAAGTACCGTAGGTAGTTAAAAATAAACGATAATATAAAGTTTGTAAAGGACCGTAGAAAATACGACGACGTTATTAAATTTAGGAGTGATCATTTAAATGTAATATCACATCCGAGAGAACTTTTAACAATGAAGCGCGTGATAAATTCCATTTTAATACGTTTAATTCTAAATAATGGAAAATACCGTCGATATTTCACGCTTCAACTAGCACCGGTTTATTCGCTACCTGATAACGTTCAATGTGCCGATTTAATGCGCGTCAATTCTCATGTGGCGGATGATTAATAATCCAAGTGGCAAGTAGGTTGCAACTCGAGTGCATACGATTCGCTGAGAGAGTCTTCCACGGTTAGGCTCGCGATTCGTCGATCGGAGTAATTGCCGTTTGAAGGTAAATCGAATGCAATGGAAAGCCGATCAGGATTTGGAACCGAAATCGCAACAAGGACTCGATCGATATCTCGGACGAGATGGTACTGGTTGATTTAAGATGAAACGCGATGGATATGCAAAGCTCGTTCTCTCGTTCGTCTCAATTCCTCGTTATAGTTATATCCTTGGGTTACTTGCTATCAGCCTTTTGTAATTTATACATTAACAATAATATAGTTTCTCCGATATCTCTCAACTTGTAAGGACCTTACAGTCTCGTTACGGCTGTGGTTCGTGAAAGAAGGAGCACGAGTTTGGCAATCAGCAAGAACGATCGAGACGAGCATCACGTTTGCAAAATAATGTAGAAATTGAGAAGATAACGAGTGTTGGAAATTCTCGCGGAGAGCGTTGAAAGTCATTAAAGCGTTGTAATTCGAACAAGAATTGTGCAGTCGAATTTATCATCTACTTTATCTATGCTTATATTTATAAAATTCCTACTAAATCTCTTGGGTGACACACGAGCACCATAAAACCATACTAAAGAACGAAGAAACAGCGTTATGCGTGTGTAGCATACAGAGAAACGAAAATATAAAAGTTACGCTTGCGAGTCTCCGGAGAACGTAGTTTACGACGATACTACGTAGCGCTATAATATTTCGTTATACTTATACAATACTCTGCGTCGCGTTCCACTAACCCTATTTTTCGAGGATTTTTCCGCGGCTCCGGAAACCGGAAACAACAGCATGCAACGTCCCGACAAACGTGTGCACGTTATTGCACACAGGTTTTGACGCAGTTTGGCATGTTCGTCGCGCGCACGGTTCAAGCACCGGAGTCACGGCGAAAATAAATGTGATTCAGGCCACGTAAATCTTTCACCCTGCCACCCTCTACGTGAAATTCCCTGCGGCGTTCCTTGGCTATGCCGTGCAAGTCGCCGGAGGATCACGAATTTCTCCACGATCGATTCAATTTCGAATCGCAAATCGCCATTGTCCGGCAGGATTTCAAACAGAACCGCAGCTGAGGTTTGCTTCGGCTCTGTTCCTGTCAGAATGTTGACGCATCACCGTGCTGGCATGCTGGATATGCAAACGGGATCAGGACACACTTTGCACCGGACAACCACCGTGGTTGGACATCGCGGAATACCAATGACGATTTTGCAGAAGATTTTCCATATAGACTCTCTACATTTGTTTCCTTCGTTCCGTTTCTACTTTCTTTTATCTTTCGTATCTTTCCTTTCCAGTCCTTTGCTTTTCCTACGATCGAGTCTATCGCGACAGTTCAGTCGTTGCTGTTATCTGCCCTAGTCTACCGTAGCTATTTTATCTTGAACATTTGTCTATCTTCGCCGTGCTACTACCGTCGAAGATATTTTGCTTTAGTTCTTCTGTTCGCCCTCGTGAAATTCGCCTCCGATACTTTTTGCATATTTTTAAGCAAAGCACGTTTTACAAGTTTATGGTGAAAAAGAATCAAGATCAGAAGAATCAAATCTCCTCTCTCTATTGAATTTTTCCTCCGTTCTACGTCCTATCTGCGCGATTTCCTGGACAAGCGACACGAAACGAGCTTCCTGACACCATCTCCTCGCGTCTTATTCGAAGGTTTCAAGAAGTCTTTTACCTCTTTCCTCGCCTCCAGCTGTAACGCAGCTTGTCCCTTGGACATTTTACTCGCGACAGCTGTTTCCACAGGGCAACGATGCAAGCTGATTTTCAAACAATATTCGCTTGTCCAGTGACATTTCGAGGTGTTTGCCCGGCGAATTCCCGCTGGAAATCTGCGAGTATTTCACTACGCGACAAACACGATCTCTGTTTGCCAAAGCGAGGTTTTAAGAAGTTCAGAGTGTCGTCGCCCTTTGCCTCCGTTTCGATACCGCAGACACAGTCAATTTCTTTCAATTATTTGCACACGCCGCGCCGCGAACAAGAGATTACTTTCGTCGCTTCGTATTTCAGCGCGGAATGGAGCGTCCTTTATGCCGATGTGAAAGCTATTCTCCGTGGAAATACAGCAAACGCGGTTTCTTCTTGGGCAACGAGGCCACCGCAGCTGGCTTCCGCTTTAACTCTCGAAAATCTCTTCGATTCCATTTCAAAGAAATTTCGTTGAGTAACGTTTCTCCTACAGAAACACATTACGCACGTTCATCCTTTTATCTTAATAATTTCAGAATCAACAAGACATCTCCAAGTTCGTCCTACTTATCCTTCATTAATTCCCTTGAAACAGCCTTCGGCTTGTTTTTCCCGATTCAAGAAGTCTTTTCAAAGAAGAGTTTCGTAAATAATTCGAGATGAAAATTTTATCTCTTATGCGCGAGGTAAAGTAGCAACGAAAGGTTGCTTGCTGTTCGTGATTTCTTCGGCAAACGCGGCGAAATGATATTTTTCCGCGTACACGTGGCACAAAGGGCGAAGGTGACCAGAGAGGCGCGACGCGCGAATGCAAATGCTATTTAAATAACGGAGAGCGGAAATAGCTGCGGCTGCTAGGCCGCTTTGAACAGGTGACATCCTATACATTCTCTTGCTTTCCCTCACGAAAGTACACCCACCCATCTCGTCGACGAGAGAGCCAGGCTCTTTATCTTTGCCAAAGAGTCGAGAAAGACGGACGACTATGGGGTAGAAAGGAAGCAGAGAAGGAAGTTAATGCATCTTTCAACGCGCGCGGAATAATTTCTCGTGCGCGTTCTCTCCTATTTACTACTAGTTTGCTCTCCAGCAACTCGCTCACCCCTTCCAGAAGGTCTTTCACCGACCGACGGAACATAATATAACCTACCCTTGCTTTATTCTTTGTACCTTTTTCTCTCCTTGGTAGAGCGTACACGGCTCTACGTTGCCATTATTTTTAATCTCTCGTGTATTTTGTTCTTTTGCGTCAGGTCGCTTTATCGCCTGAAACGTAGATGGAGTAAGCCAGGGACAAGTGGAGGATACTTAATGCATCTTTAACGTTGTTGCAGCAAATTGGAAAGCGAATTTTTTCTCTTCATAGGGTGTCATTCTAGGTATTTTCATGACTGTTGACTGTGTAGAGAGCGGTTCCGTATAGAACATACAGAATACTGGAGGATTTTTTATTGCACAATGGAAAGAGGGAATTTTTGCGGGAATCTCGTAATTGAGAGTTCTTTGCGACGGTCGTTCGTGGAAAGTGTATCCGGAAGATTCTTTCTCCTCTTACATTCGACTTTCTGTTATTCTTTCTTGGCCAATGAGATTTTAAGGAACAACCGACTTTCCTGTAGAGTAATTCATTTTCTTCTGCGGTATGTAAGCGTCAATTTTGGCGTTTAAATTTCGGTACATTAAACGATATTGTTAGATAACGATAACATCGATAATAAAAATATCGTACCGAAGATCTTGAGAGTTAAAGTCCATCTATTGCGATAGTAATCTACTAAACTCGTAGTAGCATACTAAACTTGTTCCTACATTTCCAATGTCCTTCATATGTAAAAAGCTACCATTATCCCTGAAATTTCCCTTTCGTCGAAAGGTAAAGTATCCATTGTTTGCCCCGTCGACCGAACTTTACCAAGAGATTGACCTTTTTAATAATGCACACTGGGACTTCCCTACCCCATGACTTCAGCGATTGTTCCGCAACGGCGACACAAGTTTCTCGCCACGTAGTAACATCGTCTCCTTCTCTTTTCGTGCGATTAATAACCCTTGCACCAGGGAATTACAAGTCTCCGCTTTAATCACGCCTGTGGTAACTTTGTTGCAGTTTCCTTCGAGTGCGTTTTCCATGGAAATTTCCAGTAACTTGCGACCTCGTCGTACGACAGGAATTTTATTTTATCCTGCGTGCAACGTTGTCCTCGTGCCTCTCGTCTCGTTGTTTGTCTTTCGACGAGGGTCCGTGAAAATGGTGGAACAAGCAGCACGGCGTTCCTATTTGCCAAGGGAGCGCGCGTAAGTAATTGGACCTCCTCCCTTAACCCTTATCCACCAAGTCCCACTAGTCGCCCGAAGGTCTACCATCCTTTGCAGCACGAATCTATGTATCAAACTAATATTGCTAATTCAATTTCGCCTCTCCTTTGAATTCCATTTTTTAAATAAATCGGATATTCGGAATAGAATTTCTACGATGTACGATAGCGGATTGGAAACGTGGAATGCAAATTAAAAGTCATAAAATATTCGAAAGCAAAACGTTCGCGATAAAACGTAATACTCGCGTAAAGTTTCCCGATATGAAGATATGTTTCAGACGAAAATCGTTTGTTCGCATATAACGTAAATAATAAAAATTGAATCTGCAGTGAACACGATAAGGATCGTTCTTTCGCCTTTCCGACGCCTCTATCCTTCTTTCATAGGGCGATAAGATCGATCTGTCTTCGTAATTTTTCGAATAACTCACGCAGTAGTTTTGAAATTCTCGTGCCATCGATGTTATTTTCATACGCAAACGCGATTCGTAGGCGATGAATCGAGTCTCTGACATGGATGTACCTGCATTTTTCTTCTGGATATGATCGATACAAACGCGACACGATCTAACGCGTGCAATTTCTGTACGAATGCCAGCATTTTATTTCGTACTTTTCGATGAATGAGATTCTCCCCCTTCCCTCCCCTCGAATTCTAACTGCGTTTCCGGATAAATAAATTCCGATCTACGCGACCCCGTTTCCCAGCGCGAATACTCTCGCGACGCGTCCGCATACGATCGTTCGATCATTCTTGAATGAATAAATAACGAACCGTTGCCTTCCGTCTACTTTTACGCTGCGGGAATGTTCTGTTTCGAATGAATTAAAGCAACAAGTTATCTCAAGAATTGCACGGAAGAATTTTCTTACGAACGATGCTTGGATGAATATTCTTGCCAGCACGGACTTGGTTATTGATTTTTCAATATGAACGTCTCATTCTGATGTTAAACGATGATATAAAATAGCTGTATAAATGTTTCGTAAGTTGTCCAAGAAATAAATATTTTATCAATCGCGTGACTAAAGCATATTCTCCTATTTTCTTGTTCTCGCTATGTTGCTTTAAAAGAGGGTTTTTTTTTACGAGTATTTTTCTAAAAGGTCCTCCTTTTCCAAATAATCTTTTAAGAGACAACATTTTTACCACCTCGCATCTCGACATCGAATCTTTCTTGTCCAAAGCAGAGTCCTCCGGCTGGAATTATCGATCCAGTAAAGTCACGCTCAGACGTAGACCAGGAGGTGTTGCTTTTACGTCGAATTTTTGGATTCGTCGATTCCCACAGTTTCTACGTTGCCTGATTTCCTTCGATCTTCTCCATTTTATGCCGCACTAAAAATATTCATCCTGCGAATTCCGCTATTCTTATCCGCCGGTATTATTTACGAGCTACAAAAACAAGTTTTCAGGCGCCTCTAAATTCACCCTATGTTACACGATCTTCAGCCGCTTCCTCAACAGCCATAAATCCTACGTAACAGTTGTCTCGACGCAATCTTCGTCGCACCTTACGGCTGCACGCGAAGGATAAACAGATTTAATCGCTCGGTTGTTTGCAGAGGTAATAAAATCACCGAGGCTTACTCGATTCGTCTCCACTTGCGTCTTTGGTATGTGTTTCCATCGAGAAATCTGTTTTCCTCCAGCTGTGCTACATCGTCATAGAAACGCTCCACGTCTAACGGCAGTTCGTTGCTGTGGAAAAGTCAGCCTTAGACGGTTTTCCTGCTCCATCCTTCCCTCGGAAACTGTTGAGAAATATACCTACCTCGTTTGCCGTGGCTCTCAAAACGACCACGCTTAATGATCGCGTGGTTTATCACGGCGAACGTTTGCTTTCAGAGAAACGCGAGTCGGCAAACAAAGCGATGTGCGACGTTTGATATTTATTTTAATCGTTGAACGCGCAAAGAAGTGCAATTTGCGGACGTTATCAGGCCGCTCTTGTTCGAGTAATGCCGACAGTTCAGGTACTAGGACAAGGTTTAGTTTCAAGATCGTAATTTTAGATTTAGAATGGGGACGAAATGATATGTGGGTCGAAAGATTGATTTGAACAGCGATGTTCAGAAGCGATGACTGCAGTCATGGATTATGTATATTAATTCGAACAAAAGAAAGAAAACATCGTTGGAAATTAATCTTTTAGTCGACCATCGAGATCGGTAGCGTATATCCATCGATAAGGAAGCTCGGTTTTCGTTCCGTTATGCGATCACGCAACAAACATTGAAAAATCTACCGCGTTCGATAAAACTGCCGTTTTACGTTCCGTTCGAACGCGCGATGTCTATCTGCTGAAGATATATATATATAGAAGCCACGCGCGTTTGTCTTTCCTCCGCTTTCCACCCCTTTTCTATCCGATATTTATACTTCGTCCGATTTAATTTGCATATTCTAGGACACACGACACGTTCCATGCGCGCAGTTCGCGTCTTACTAAAATCTTTGTCACCCAGACACGACACGGTCTCGTGGAAAACTGAAAAAATTCGTTCGCGATCAAGCCTTTCAAACAGCAATTTGGAGCAAGCGTATGGCATGGTTGACGAGTGACAGACGCCTGCAGAAGCGAGTTTTCCAGTTGATTAAAGTTGCTGTCGTTTACAAGTCTACATCGTTTTGCGTTCGCCGTTGTAAAAGGCGTCGACTCGAAGGATGAAACGATCGTTCGTGAAAGGAACTGGCAATCGCGCGCAAAGTCAGCGTGGCGCGTTGCAGAGGCCATTTCGCGCAAACAAGCGTCGGAGGAGGTTGTCGCTCGGTGCACTTTAACCGAGTCAGATCGGATCTAAAGCGAGTTAAGCCGAAGGAAGATCGATAAAGCGACGCTAGAGCATATCGCTGTCGGGAAAGATCGTTAAAGCCCATCCTCGTGGTTTTTACGATCCGTTAAGTGACAAGTCAATGATAAAACATCGTGTTTATGACATTTCGTACGCGCGCAGATACGAATTCAACTGTCAGCGAGAAGAAAACGCGCGTTTAATCCGTTCGTTACAATCCATTTGAAACTTTGTTTTACCAATTACGGTGTAACAAATTGAAATGGAAATAAAAATGATCGTTACAAAGAGCTTACAAAGAGCTGCACGAAAGCTTTTAACGAGTGACGGGTTATAAATTGCTTTTACCAATAAAAAAAAAAAAAAAAAAAATGGATAAACAGAAGACCAGAATGATTCGTTTCGTGAACATAGAACGTGAAACGTGTGGTTTCTACTGAAAAATGGTAACAAGGATAACGTGGACGACTACCAGCGAACCGATGCGACGCGACATAGAAAAAAATCGCTCGATAATCCATTACAGGTTCTCTTCCTGTAATCAGTCGTCTAACGAGCAGAAAGTGACGAGGATAGAACGAAAAGGATTTTCGATGGCGAACGAGCCTCTTGGCCCTCCGCTTTTCCATCTCTGGCGTAAAGTTTGCGGCCGAAAATAAACGGCCGAAAGAAATCGATCGATAACCAATTCCTAGCTGTTCGCCAGTAATCCGTTCCTTTCACCGGCTGTCTAACTCGCTGGTGGTAATCTTTATTGATACCGTGGCAGAGCAAGGGAGACATGGGCCACGAGGGCAGCCGGATATTCCGATCGAGTGTCTCGCACGAAATTTCCTATTAGTCACACTTGCCCTCGTTGGATTAAAGCGAAATGACGGATCGACCAGAAGGAGTAGAACGGTTGGAAGTTTCTGTCGAAAATTTCTCGACGATCGCGATTTACGGTATGCGTAATATAAATGTCCACGCAGACTAGCGTTATAAATACGACTATAAAAATCATTGTTTTGTATGAATTTTTGATACTTTGATTTGGCTTTGAATATCGAGCTCTCATTTGAAACGAGCGCGTAAAATATAATTTCTCACCTCGATGGACGTTTTCGATAGATGTCCTTGTAGGAAAGATTGCGAGTCTAATTTTCAAAGTTTTAATTAACTCATTCTAATTCCGATACTCTGATCGTCGTTCATAAGCTGCAGATTCAGATCAAAAGGGAAATAATTAAAACGATTGCAAGATGCTTGTTGGTAGATTGGTGGTAATTTGCTGATTCATAAAAGTTGTCTATCGTTCGTTATCTATTATTGGGATCTGAAAAGTCTGCAGACCAGAGGCCAATTAAACGAGATAAGTAAACTTTCGCATTTTTCCTTTACTGGAAAGAAAGCAATCGATATGAAATACAACGAGATAAAGTGTCCCCTAATTTTTACCAATGACCTCGGATTGAGACGATTCGAGGCAACAAATCGCTTCAAATTGGAGACATCATGGGAGAAATTGCTTCAGAAACGAACGTCTTTGTTCAAATCGATCGCGTAAAGTTCCACGCTTTCAAACAAATCATCGTGAATCGCGGTGACTCGGCGATAGCCGAAAACTTCGAAAACCGAGAAATCTAACCGTTTCAGTGGACCATCGCGCGCTTCGTTATCGCGATCGAATCGAATTTATTTCCCCGCCATGTTCCGCTTATCACTGGTGGAAAAAACTTGGTCGACCAACAAAAACATAAACGAGCTGACAGAAGACGAACGAGTTTTCCCGATAAGCATATTCACGGATGCCGCTTTAGTTTCCAGATAGTAATCATCGTAAATAAGTAATATTCATTTCTCTTCTTTCCTTTCTTTCTGTAACACACTGGCAAAGGTATGCAAATCTTTGTCTTATAAAATCGATGGGTTCTACGCGTGGGTTTTCGAAGGACACAAGGCGATGTAACGCATGCGATAGACAGGAATACGAGAACAATTTTTCAAGCAGCTCGAGACTACGACAATTTTTCATGACAAACTTGCTCCGAGGAGGAGTCGCCGGAAGACAAATGAACGGGACAAATAAACTTCTCATTCTGTTACAATGTTGCCTTTCACGAGTAACTTTCATTCACCGCCGCTTTTCTTTCTTCAACCCCCCGTCCAATGTACTTTACTTATCTTTTAAGGGAAAAAGAATAATTTGAAAGAAAATTACGTTGCAAAGAAACACCTCTGAATTTTACGAAATCTTTCAAACTTTTGAATATTTCCAAGTTTCCAGTCTCTGGTCGTTTCTATTCTTCCAGTCTCAACCGAGTGAAGGTAGGAAAATGGAACGACGAAAATACGACGTGAAAGTGGGATCGATATTTTGAAACTAGAAAATCAGAGGAGCTGCTAACGAGCCGAGAACCCCGGGGAAAACTCGAGAAAGTGTCGCGTTTCTCGCTGAAAGCAGTCGACAGTCTCCGGTGAAGAAGCGGAAGTGGAAGCGAACCGGCATGTAAACAAGTGTCGTTCATTCGTAGCTTCGTTTCACCGCGTAGCACGCGGCATACGCCATTCTTGTTAGCACAACCAGATGGAAAGATAAAACAGAAACTAAACGAGACTGTGCATCGTCGGCTTTCATCGCGTTTTCCACTTTCTCGCAGATTTCACGCACGGAATTGCACTTGCCACGAGAACGCGTGACAAACCAATATGGAGGAGGAGCAGGCAAAGTCACGAATAGCAGAGTAACAGCGATGAAATTTGCATTTGTAAATTATGTAACCGAATGTTTGCGCGTTTTTCGGCTCGTCGTGTCGATCGATGATCAATTTCCATTTGCATCGTAATTACCATTCTCCGATTATTCTGCGTTCGTTCCGGTATTTCTAGAGATGAGATCGAATATTGCAAACAGCTTCGAATTTGATTAACAAGAGGAAAGACGATGTTTCTCGGTAGATGTGAATCTGGGTAAATTAAACACGAACTCTTTGTGTAAGCCGTGTACTCGCGCGTCACAACACTTTTTTATCGATGTTGATTCACAACAACAAATAGATTCTAACGTTTAATCACAGTACCTTCGTTCGAATCAGCATCGCAGTGAGTGACATATTTCATCGTTGTTTCCATAGGAAAGAAGCTTGAAGAAAATGGGCAGCGTTCGACGTTAAGCAATAAGCAGCGACGAGAGAACGACAGGTCGTGGGAAGATAAAGAAACGCGAACCGAGTCTCGTGACTTTTGCTGTTTTCGTTGTTCACTCGCAGCAACAGGTATTCCCGTTTCTTTCCAAAAGGCAAGTGCGTCGATAATTGTCGATACTTCTCGTTGACAGTAGCTCTGTTAGATCGCGTCGGCGGAACGAATTCTACTTACTTGGGCCGAGTTTAGAAGAATTAAAACTTCAACCTGTTGATCTGTGTACAGATCGTCGAATACTCGTAGAACGTTAAACAAGATGTTCTGCAACGCAAAGATCTACCGATAACGGTCTAGCGTTTAATCTTGTTGTTGGTATTCCGAGTTGAGATTCTGCGATATCGTAAACGAGAGATTATCGACGATCGACGATATTTTCTAACACCTGCGCACGCAGTTAACCGCGTGAAATACAGTTAACGGTGCCATTACCTCTAATTGCGCGGAAAATGCACGCCCACCCACAATCCAATTGCAATATCGTGCATTCGAGCAATTATCCGCGCACCTGTCGAACTTGTTGATGACTTTAATTGTACGCACAATTGCACGCGCTTTTATCGTAACGGTAACACGTATTTTTCGTTTATTTAATGGAAGGGTCAGAAATTATTCTTTTTATTCTCGACGCATTCGTGACAGTTACCGGTGAAACGACTTATTCCCGATAAAACATATACGTCGCGTCCGCTAAGAAAAAAGAAAAGAAAGAAATTTCTAACGACTTGGTTTGATCGATGAAGCGATTCAGCGGATCAACGTTGATTTATGACGTCGCGTCGTTTTAAAGGCACTAGGTTCGCCCGAAGCGATACATCTCATGATTCATTCTGCCAGGCGACAATGTAATGCATTGGACGCGCGCCTATGACCAAGGATTCATTTCACAGGACTTATTTTCAATAAAGCACAAGGACAGGCACAATGGATGACAGTCAATCGTATAGAGACCAAACCATTTTATAAAATGTCAATTTCCCGTGTATCCATATCGCAAATACGCGTTTACATCATCTATTTTATGTCTAAAGCTCTCGAAATCTTCGTTGCTTTATTTAGAACAATACGCGTGAAAAATCCAATTATTCGTAATCGAAAGTATATGTATTTAACGATAGAACACCCTCAACGAACTATACACACGAATGTCAAACAAGCTGGACTTCGAATCTTTTAAAAATCGATCAAACATTTCTAATCTCTGATCTAATTGGTAGCGCGTGTAATTCGTCGCGAGATAAGTCCTGGAAATAACGATGTATTCGAACAAGCAATTTCTACGTGGAAGCTGGCCGAACGGTATTCGGTGGGTGGTTCGAGTTGTTCGATGTCGAGGGAATTGCCTAAATCGCAGACGGCAACGTACCGCGTCGCGCACTGCAAGACGTAACAATCTGGAACGGGGTTAAGCGTTCCATTTTCCGACGACACGATGTGTAATTCGCCTTAAATCACCCCGGCAGCTTCATTACGGGCCCTGCTAACCAGAAGTTCGTAATTTCGTTTGTTGGTCGCGTGGGACATGCACGTCAGCCAATATGAAAATGAAGGCTGAAACTTGTCCACGAACGAATTAATTCGAGTTCACCGAAATTACGAGTATTACGCCATTTAACTAATCGGTTTTTTAGCTTTATTCAGAATTTCCCATTGATATTTATCAGTATCACTGAGTTGAATATTTTTGTTACGTTGGAGTATGGCATTACGTAAGCTCGGCTAGTAAAATGGGATATTCGTTATACGTTCGTTATACTTATGGATTTCAACTTTCTAAGCAGATTTAATGTTCAATGTACCATTTCTTTTGCAAAACGTTGCACGAGATCGTTTGCGTCTCTGAATATCATGATCTTCTTTACGATTTGTAGGAGGTGTATAAAGAACTTCGACTCATACGGGAGCTCGTTTTTCCTCGATTTGCCTACCATGTAGATCGAAATAGAACTTTTACTTACTTCGTAATAATTTAATTATTAATTTGTAACGTTTAAATTATTAATTTACAACGTTTGGTCTATTTATTCCTCACAGCTAAACTATTAATTTATCACAAACAAACTAATAATTTATAATAGTTACGTTATTCATTTATAACAATTTATTAATAATCTAAAATAATTACTCCATTAATTTTTAACAATTATATAATTAATGTACAACGATATACTCCTATTAATTAAAAATAATTATGCTCTTAATTTATAATAGTTATACCGTTTGATTATAATAGCACAGTTATTTTCATCATAAACTGTAATCATCAATTTAAATTAATATAGTTCTAAATCAAAAACTAGTACCACAGAACTGTGAATTTAGTTTCAAAGTTGTAAAAAGTATTAAAATTATAAAAATGGTTATTGTAATAAATTGTTGAAGGCGTCAATTTACAATAAAAATTAAAAAATTATTAAATTTGATTTCGTTATAATGGAAAACCTTTTATGACAACAGTAAATCGTTACTGTTTGTGTCACCTTTCGACAACTTTTCAAATCAACTATATAAGGAACCTGCAGCTCGCGCGTGAACTCTTTCGTGCGTGAACTTCCGTACAGTGAAGATCGAAGAAAAACGTTTGTGAATTAAATTATCTATTTACAACATTTAAACTTTTAATCAACAACATTTAAACTATTAATCAACAACAAGTAAGCTATTAATCAACAACACTTAAACTATTAATCAACAACATTTAAACTATTAATTAACAACATTCAAATTATTAATTAACAACATTCAAACTATTAATTTATAACATTTAAACTATTAATTAACAACACTTAAACTATTAATTAACAACATTTAAATTATTATTTTATAACATTTAAGCTATTAATTCATAACATTTAATCCATTAATTTACAACTTTTAAGTTATTAATTAATAACATTTAAACTATTAATTGACAAAATTTAAACTATTAATTAACAACATTTAAACTATTAATTAACAACATTTAAATTATTAATTAACAACATTTAAACTATTAATCAACAACATTTAAATTAATAATTAACATCATTTAAACTATTAATTTATAACATTTAAACTATTAATCAACAACATTTAAACTATAAATTAACAACATTTTAACTATTAATTAACAACATTCAAATTATTAATCAACAACATTTAAACTATTAATTTATAACATTTAAACTATTAATCTACAATATTTAAACTATTAATTAAAAACATTTAAATTATTAATTAACAATATTTAAACTATTAATTAACAACATTTAAACTATTATTTTATAAAATTTAAAGTATTAATTTACGACATTTAAACTGATAATTTGTGTGAAATTAATGTCAGTGCAAAGTGATTGAACTATTGAACGTCTGTGGATGGAATGTAATTCTTCGTGTCTATTCAAAGCCAAGGAATCAACACCGTATTCATGGAATTGAAGAAACAAGTGCAATTTAATCGAAGACAACGAGATCTCATCATCCATTTATGCGTGCTACAATTAGTAAGTTACTTGGTTTCATTTTTTCGATCATAAATTCAATGTTCTAGTATGATTATGTGGATCCATATATTATAGCTAATGTAATTAGTAATTTTAAATACACGTTACTTCTTTGTTTTAAAATAATTTTACGTCTTCCCTTCCCGATGCTTAAAAACTCTTTACGTAAATGGGACACGGGCGTAGTTATCTCCCCGTGGTGGGTCCTGGTAATTGGTATCATTTTTCACATAATGATACATGAAGTACTATCCTGAATATTAGAAAATTAATCTAACATTAATTTTAATATTAGATTCAAATCGTTATTGGAAAACGATATATATTAATATTTCCGAATATTACTATTTGAAAAATCAAGCTAAAAACTGTTTTAATATAGTCTAGTCTAGACCATGCAAAACTGGTTTGGTGACCTAGACTGGACTAATACCCCCTACGGGGGTACCATGGGACGTCATGGGAAACCGTCGTATACACACGTTTTAACCTTAATTATTCATAAGACAGATACATATGTTAAGTGCATTGTGAGCCCTGGCCATACAGAACAGTGTTATACTAGATACTTATACATCTTGGAACGAAAAATAAAAATCTTTTCTATCTTCCGCTCCTTGCTTACCACATAGAAAAAATTGTTCTCGCGATTTATCGGTTCGAAATCACTCAGTTCTTTCAACTGTCGCGTGGCATACTTTCATATCTTTGTACGCAGGCCCATGGTCAAGTAAAGTTTGAACTCGACATTCTTGCCATTAGCTTGAATGTGGAGATCGATATGTAATGTTAAATAACCCATGGGCGGGTCTCTTGCGTAGTCACCTCCCCGTGGTGAGACCTGGTAATTGGCATCGTTTTCCGAAAAGTAATCAGTTGATTAATTTTTGGAAAACGATGCCAAGCTAAGAACTACGCACCAGTCCGGTTTGGATCTCCAAATGCCGCCAAAAGAATTTTGGATGATCTAGACTGGACTGCAACGTGGGACAACGTTGGACACCGTGGGACAACGTCGGACACCGTTGGACACCGTTGGACGACGTTGGACAACGTTGGACATCGTTGGACATCGTTGGCCACCGTTGGACACCGTTGGACACCGTGGGACATCGTGGGACACCGTTGGACACCGTGGGACAACGTTGGACACCGTTGGACAACGTTGGACAACGTTGGACACCGTTGGACACCGTTGGACACCGTTGGACACCGTTGGACACCGTTGGACACCGTGGGACACCATTGGACACCGTTGGACAACGTTGGACACCGTTGGACACCGTTGGACAACGTTGGACAACGTTGGACAACGTGGGACACCGTGGGACACCGTGGGACATCGTTGGACAACGTGGGACACCGTGGGACAACATGGGACATCGTTGGACACCGTGGGATATTTCTTCATTATTTCCATTCTGAGCCCATTCTGTACAATGATACATATCTGACTTGGAACGAAATATAAAAATCTATTCTTCTTTTCCACTGAATCTTGCAGTTATTTTTTGCACAAGAGCGCGTCGCGCGAGTCCATTGATTCTTTTGAAAGATCACGAACGAACGAGTTCGCGCCGCGATTTTTCTTTCATTGTCTGTGTGTTCGGGCTTCTTCTTAATTTCCCATTTTTAAGAGAAAATTATTGCGGTCCTGTTAGAGTTTATAACTTTTCGATATATTCAAAAGTTTTGAGCCGCGAAAATAGAACGTTAAACAGTTTAGAACAATGACTCGAATGTCCCTTTTTCATAACACGAAATTGTGTATGCAGTGTCAATAGGTTCGGTTAAATAAATTATTGTTTTATTTCCGATATATGAGATCATTCTCTTATTTCAAATGAATTTTTAATAAGTTATTTGATTGTTTCAAATTGAGTTATATCTCAATAATTCACTTATGGAATTCAATTTTTTTTTGTTGTATTATGTGTATTTGCTTCAGTTAACGTCATAAACTTGCAACATAGTAACAGTTAGATTCAAATACCTCGAAACAAGTATTCTTTAAACATATTTAGTGGCGAGCTTTTGAATTCTTGCAAATATTTTCCAATATTTATAACACGCGACTATAGTGTATTAGTGGAATGTATATTTCGTATTCTAATAACGAAAATTCACAGTATATATTCTAATTGCGTACGGTATAATTCTTGCAAACATATTGCATTGCATTCAGTGCATTGTTTCAATTTCTTAATAATAATTTTTAAGTGTAAAAGAATAGCAGTATTTTCTAAATAAACGTTCGATAGGAAAAAGAAGAAAATTGTCGAAACGACGTTTCGCTTCTTTTTCACGCCCCCCCCCCCTCCCCCACAAATTTTTCGCAACCTCCACTTCCACCACTGGACATTACACGGTTCCTGCCTGATGTTAGTCTTCCTGATGATATTCCCTGGGATGGCGCTGCGTCCATGGTACGTCCTCTGTTTCTCCGCTTCGAACGGTGAGTCGCATGCATTTTTGTTCCTCCGGTCACTCAATCATGTCGTAGGATGAAAGGTCCGAATCGGCACGGGTGATCGGTTGTATTACGTAGAATTTCTTGTGAGCATAGTGACCACGGGTATATTTTATACCCGTGAGTAGTAACACTCTTTTTTTCAAATTTATTAGTTTAGGATAGGTCTTCTTGCACAGCGCGATTATAATAATTAGTTTAAACATGTACACTTGAGAATATATTCGTGTTATTTATAAATATGCATGTTAATATTCCGTATGAATATTTGCAAATGGCAAATATCTACACGAATATACGTATTTGACGTAAATATACTTGATCATAAGCAATGAATTGATCGTGACAATATTAAGTCACGTTCGTTTATTCCATTTCGGTTAGAATTTAAAATATAAGTAAAAATTCATTTTTCCCGTATAAAAATGTGTGAAATTTTACGTGCAAGAAGACACTTCGCGACAGGCAGATTTCTGAATCAAAGCAATAATTTTGAACACTGCTTCTGCAATTTCGAGTATATGCTTTGATAAAGAGATCGCCTGAGATTATTTCTTTCTTAGAAATATATTTAGAGTTAATAATTCTATTTGATCGAGTCTTAGTCTTTTTCTCTTAACGCTACCTTCTTTGCAATATTAAAATTTTGTTCTGATTTATTAAATTAATAAAGTAGAGTTACCTAGTTACTATTAAATTAATAAAGTAGATTTAATCAGATACGAAGTAGTAAAATATAAAATCAAAGAACCGTTAGTCCGTTAAATAAAACAAAAATTACACAAACTAATCATCTTTTTAGATCAGGATTTTCAGGTTTAACCCTTTCCGTGCCCATTGTCAGGATCTCATTCACGTGCCCAGGTGCTACTTGAATGAGAGAAAGACATTGGGCACGATGGTCTAGAATTAAGTAATGTAATAATTTCTCAGCGACTGACGATGTGTTAGTGTATCGTGCACGACGTATTTTCCACATTATGTGTGTGTGTGTTGTTAGGCCGTGGAATTGCGTCGCTTTTTCTCATTCGTTAAAAATTCAAATATTAAAAATGTCGAGACATATATCGATTCAATTTACGTCTCGATACAATCACAATTTGTGATAATATCATCCACGCGATTAAGTGTAACCACGCTTTTTATATTGCCATAAATTACAATTATAATTCCAAGTTTACTTACATTTATTTTAACGATATCAATTCCTCAGACGTGTTTTATCACGTTTTACGCAATGGTCACTAGCCTTCGTCAGTCGATTTCAGGAAAAAGGTAAGTACCTTAGAGTGTGCATGTTGTATTAAACTCGGGTGTCGGAGGCGTCCCGGGACGTCCTCTCTAGTGTAGGACCTTTGCACCCGGGTGTTATGTGTGAGAACCGTGGAGTGAGTGTGTTGGTGTGAATGTTTTGCCATTTTTTAAATATAGCGTTAGGTAGGATAGGTAGTATACTTTCTGGTATGTCTGTTAATTATAAGTAGGTAGGCTAATTTGAAAAATCGACGGTGAAACTGGCACGAGTAGAGCATGCACTCGTCTCTGGTTTTGCCTTTCGATTTTTCGAATTTCGCGGTCGCGGTCGCGAATGGGCTCGAAACGAACGTTTATTGCTCGAGCACGCACATGCGAGTGAGCAACGATCACTGTTGTGATCGTTGGTCAGTCCATATGCACTTCCATCAGCTTCCGCGGTTTATATTTTTATTTTATAAGTTTTTTTTTTTGTTTGCGACTTAGAAGTCTCGAGCTTAGATTTAAGTTTCAGCGGGCATTGCGCCCGAAGAAAGAAGAGGCTATAAGCCGAAGAGGCCCGACAAACTGTCACTCAAGAGGGCAACTACCAATGGCTCCCCATCCTCTGGGTCATCCGGAGCATGGGAAGTCATTATCGTTACTACTTTGTCACTATGCTCGCTTTTAGTATTTGTAGTAGTAGTAGTAGTAGTAGTAGTAGTCTTTGTTTTTTTGGCCGATGTATATATCGGTCCATCGTCCCATTGGGCGAATCGCGATTTTTCTTATTAGTGTTGCGACAAATTAATTACGGGTTGTATTAGAGTTGCGAAATAATATCACGGCTTTTCATTAGTGTGGCGAGAAAATGATTACGGTTTGAATTAGAGTTGCGATAAAATGATAATCGCGTTTGTTTTAGAGTTACGAATTACGATATCGCGATTGTCTTTTGCAATTTTTAGAATTTTTTCTGTTTTTCTGTTTAAGTAGTAATACTAGGATATTTGAAGTAGCTTTTTCAAATAGTAAATAGTAATTTTCATTAAATTCACTTTAAGAATTAGCGTTGCGATATTGTTCCATCGCGAGTTCTACTTATTTTTCCTGTTAGCGTTGCGATAATGAATGATCGCGTTTTGTTAAGTAGAGTTGCGTTCACAAACTGCCCAAACCCTCCGACTGCATTTGTCGGACACTGCTCCTGGATCACACGTACAGCCTAATGAGCTGTACAGGTGTGATCGTTCATCGGCAACCTCCTAAATGGTTGCACTGCAATCTCTCGCTATTAGTGTTGCGTATTGCTTAAATACGAGTGCGTAGATTTATACTTATTAGCGTTGCGTATTAGATACCGGGAATTTTCAGATTTTTCTTTTTTTTTTTTTTTAATGGTAGATTAATTGATATTGCAAATATAACGAAGCACTCGTCGCGTTTGATTTTGAGAATTTTCTGCTTCATAAATATTAGTAGTAAATTAGCGTTGCGAAACAAGAATATTCAGTTCCACTCTCGGCGTGTTGATCGGGTTTATATAGAGTGGAAGACGATCGAATTTTAGTAGCCCTTCTGGCTACTGCTTTGTTTCTTTTTCAGCGCCCCTTATTAATGCGCCCCTTATTACTACGTTTATTACTGAAAATACTGCTATAAGACATATTCCTTTGTCAGCGTTAACGTTACCATGACTGCTAAAATACAGAACTTTATTACGAATGTATAATATATATATATATATATATATTTACATGTATGAAATTGTGAGCGATTTCGTGCGCAACAAAGTATTATAATGAAATATCTTAATGTTGCTATGAAGGCTTGAAATATTTTTTAAAATTTAATTCATTGCAATTGGAATTAGTGCTGGTGATTGTTCGTTCTTAGAACCATAACTTTTAGAATTTTTTCGACCGCGATATTTTCACTTCAATCTTTTAACAGTTATGTAGAATTTTATAAATATTCGAATTTCATTTGCATGAAACAAAAGTTTCGTCGCGATACAAAGACATCGTCACGTTTGTAGCAAAAATTCTGTAAAAAATGACTTATGTACATACCTTTCGGTTTAGTATGTTGCAAATCACTATGTTGTTGTAGAAAATAACAGATACTGTTAAAAGTTAAAAGATAAAGCAAGTGATTGTATAATAACCGGGGTTTCTCTCATCTTAGTTATTCCAAATGAACTTTTCAATTTTTAATTCAGTTTAAATTGAATTACTTAAAATTCTTGTTTCCAATGTAACCCTAGTTTCGATTAAAAGATACACATGATTCTCTATATTTGCTAAAATTCAATCAATAGTAATTTGATCTATAATTGACCATTATTAATAGTTTATTTTTCATAAAATGTTTCATAAAATGTTCTCGTTTTAAAGATGTCTGTTTCTTCCATATACCAAATCCAGTAAATGAGTTTGTCTCAGATTTATCAATTTACAGAAAATACGTTTCAGTTACATATATGAACATTTCATAGCATATTAAATATGTATGCTAGATGCCCAAATGATTTTTCTTCCATCGTCTGATTGTTCAGGCTTCTTCCCCTTTTCCCATTTTTAAAAGAAGAATATTGCGGTCACGTTGGAGTATATAACTTTTCGATATCTTCATAAGCTTAGTACAACGAGTCGTATGTCTCTTTTGCAAAACTCTAAATTGTATATACAGTGTCAGTACTTTCATTTCCTTTCTGTGGTTCCAAGTTAGACATATGTATCATTGATACCGAATGTTGCCAGTACGGTTGCGAATTATTGTACAATGTTTGTACCGATCGATGTAATTGTTTTCGCAGATTAATCAGTTGATTAATTTTCAGAAAACGACTACATTGATAAGTACAAACATTGCACAATAATTCGATACCAAGCTCAGAATCACGCTAATACAGTCCATTTTGGATTACGAAAAGCCACGAAGAGAATTTTGGATAATCTAAACTGGACTGCAACGTGGGACACCGTGGGATTCCATTGGTCCAGTGTAGATCACCAAAAAACGCGAAAAGAATTTTGGATGATCTAGACTGGACTGCAACGTGGGACACCGTGGGATTCCATTGGTCCAGTGTAGATCACCAAAAAACGCGAAAAGAATTTTGGATGATCTACACTGGACTGCACAGTTGGACATCGTTGGACACCGTTGGACACCGTTGGACGACGTTGGACACCGTTGGACATCGTTGGACACCGTTGGACATCGTTGGACATCGTTGGACGCCGTTGGACACCGTGGGACAACGTGGGACATCGTGGGACACCGTTGGACACCGTTGGACACCGTTGGACACCGTGGGACACCGTTGGACACCGTGGGACATCGTGGGACACCGTTGGACACCGTTGGACACCGTGGGACACCGTTGGACACCGTGGGACATCGTGGGACAACGTGGGACATCGTGGGACACCGTTGGACACCGTTGGACACCGTTGGACACCGTGGGACAACGTTGGACAACGTTGGACACCGTTGGACACCGTTGGACACCGTGGGACAACGTTGGACACCGTTGGTCCAGTGTAGATCACCAAAAAACGCGAAAAGAATTTTGGATGATCTACACTGGACTGCAACGTGGGACACCATTGGTTCAGTGTGGATCTCCAAATGCCGCGAAAAGGATTTTGGATGATCTGCACTGGACTGCACCGTTGGACATCGTGGGACACCGTTGGACACCGTGGGACATCGTGGGACACCGTTGGACAACGTTGGACACCGTGGGACACCGTTGGACACCGTGGGACATCGTGGGACAACGTGGGACATCGTGGGACACCGTTGGACATCGTTGGACACCGTTGGACATCGTTGGACATCGTTGGACACCGTTGGACATCGTTGGACATCGTTGGACACCGTTGGACACCGTTGGACATCGTTGGATATCGTTGGACACCGGGGGACACCGTAGAATGCGTGCGTTTTAGGCTTAATTAATCGTAAGATAGATACCTATGTTAAGTGCATTGTGAGCTCATTCTGTACAACGATACTTATCCATCTTGGGACGAAAAAAGAAAAATCGCGTCTCTCTCCCGTCGCTTACCACACTGGAGAAATTGTACTCGCGATTTGTCGGTTCGCGATCACTCAGTTTTTTCAAACTGTCGCGTGGCGTACTCGCTCGCGCGTATCCCGGCTGCGTGCGGATCAACGTGCACTAGATAACTCTGTGGATTCGTAAGACGGCACAAGGACATCTCACTCTTGGTGACTGCTCGACGTTTGCATCGCGTCACGGGAGTTGTCGTCGCGCCGGTAATGATTATGATTCTCTTGGGGATTCAGTCGTCGATCTACAGTCCTGTCCGATTGGTACTTCGGTACTCGGTCACGTCCTCCGTAATCCTGCTCGGTCCCGCGAGGGTGGACCCCACTGTTCAGTTGAGGCCATGCCTTCGTAATCCTGTTCAGCGGCCCCTCTCCGGGTTCCACTTGTTCAGTTGGAGTGTGTTAAGTTGCCGGCCAATGTACTGGATCGACGGCTGGATCACCAGGGCATCACTAGCATCATCGGTCGGCGCCATCGACCGTGACTCGTGTAAGTTTCGAACGGCGAAACAGGAATCGAGTTATGGTCAATACTTGGGCTTTCCGCTAATCCTTCGGGTTATCCGGTGCACGGGGGTACGTCGCGTCAGTTTGTCAGTTCGTTCGTTAGCTTCATTTTCTTTCATTCGTTCCAAGTTATATAAATGTGTCTTTGATACCGAATGCTGCCAGTAGGGATGCCAATTATTATACAATATTTGTACGGATCTATGTAATCGTTGTGTGGGAGATAGATGTTGCGTTATGTATGCTTTGTTCTACGTCTGTAAAGATTCATGTAAGTGCCGCGTTGGAGATATGTGTTTCGCAGTTAGGCTACGAAACAACTATTTCCTTACGCGGGCCCATGGTCAAGTAGAGTCGGAACTCGACATTCTGCCAATAGGTTGAATGTCGAGATCGATGTGTAATGTTAAATAACCCATGGGCGGGTCTCTTGCGTAGTCACCTCCTCGTGGTGAGACCTGGTAATTGGCATCGTTTTCCGAAAAGTAATCAGTTGATTAATCTTTAGAAAACTATGCCAAGCCAAGAACTACGCTTGTATATTTTGTTTATTAAATCATTAAATCGATATTATTTTTTAAACTACCCACCTTCCAATGCATTTATGGTTATATTACATTAATGAAATATAATTAAGACATAAATTAAAAGTGTAACTAATAATAAGTACTTTTGGTACTTAATAAAGTGTAAATAAGAATGGAGTAGTCATAAAATTAATTAATTCCATCTAAACCATCGTAGCTGTCTTGAGAAAGTCTAAGGGCGATTCTAATGATCAGACTCAGGTGCTTATTATTTCGTTTATATGTGTCGGACATTTATGTCGATGAAAGAAGAAAACAAACCCAAGTCCAACGCTAACATTGCCATAACACTAAAATGGGGATTCAAAGAAAACATCTAAGCGAAAGCTTTTTTTCTTGGAATCTTCCCCTAACGGGTCTCGTTTCCCTTTAGCAACCCTCTTCGTTTTATTCCCTTTGAAAGCACTCGATGAAATAAAGAATTCTTTTTTACAACATTACTTCATCGTTTTAATCTCGTTCGATCGTCGCGATGTTACGCTGCCAGATGTAAACCTTTCACTTCGCTCGTTTGTCGCGTACGAATATATCGAAATGCGCTTCAACCGAGAATCATCTTACGTTATTCGGATTTACCATAACGAGGGAAAATCTCATTAGGTCGGAGACGATTTAACGTCAACGCGAACACCGTAAAAGATGTTGGCATTTGAAGGCAGGTAATTGGAAGAAGATACTGTCATTAAACGAAGAACACGAGTATTGATTTACTAGAGCGAATTAACGTTCGTCCGTGGGAGTTGTGATTGCGGTTCGGCAAAATAAAATCGTTAGAAGAATGCGGTTGATCTCGCGGAATTCTCGTTAACCTACCATACACTCTTTGTTAACTTATTTCCTGAATTTTTCACGTTAAGGCGCGTTAGTTGAAAGATCGACCGAGCGAAGTGCTTTGAAAAGGATCAAAGAAACTCACGGAATTATTTCGCGAAGCACGATGTATCACGAGAGAAACTATTCTTCGGATAATCTGCTTTAACGAGAACGAGACCAGCTTTTTTAATTAATTCGGAATATTTTCAGCTGCATTGAGAAGTAGATTTAAGGTTTGAATAAGAATTGAAGAAAAGTTGCGATAATTTCTACGCAAGGAAACGTTTTCCAGAGTTTTGTCGAAGATTTTAAAGAACATTTACACCCAAGTGGAAATTTCCCAAGTTTCGTATATTGCATGGAGCGATATCGTTGTAAAATCCAACTCGTTAACTGGCGTAATAATAAAACGTCGAACTGTTAATTATCGTTAAATTCATATTGGCACTTTAATCCTCACGTAATGGCAAATCTTCTGCAATCTCGAACATATAAGCTGGGAATTGCGTGCAACTTGCATTTCTCAGGTTAAACTTTAAACGTAGGAACAACTAGCAGATGGCACAGGTATGATCGTATTTTCCTCGTTGACGTTTCCTCTTCGCTGGCTCAACGCTGGTTCGGTCCGTTCCTCATCGTGTTAGACGACTCGCGAGGAATATCTCGTGCATTTTAAGTAGCTATCTGCTGTAGACAATCTAGACGATCCAAACGATATTGAGATCGGCCGTTGCGCAACAAGTACAGGTCGAAATTCACAGGACAGCGTTTCCACAGATTATTTGCGCACCACTCTGACTTCCCATTAGCAGAGTGGTAGGCTGTCATCGAGATTACATTTCGCAGAGATCGTCGGTACGGACAAACGTAGGAGAATGCGAGAATTATTTTCTGGATGTGAGAATGGCGAATTTAAACGTTGCTTTCACGATAAAACATCAAATGGATGGAATAGATTTCTATCTATGTGCCCCTTTTCTTCTGCTTTCGAAGAATATCTTGTAGAAAGTTTCAGGAAATGTTATTCGAAGAATAGCTAATGATATAAAATGTTTTGGTTCGTCGACAACTTTTTTCTTCTGCTGGTCGAGATACTTGTTATAGGCATCGAACAAATAGTCGAGGAAAAAGTGCAGCAAGCATGGAAACGAACTTTCTCAGCAAACATCGCGACATCACGAATGACGGAAGTTGTGAGGTCGTAAAAAGTTTGTCGAACAAAATTTTAACTCGCGCCCGCGCGAAGTTACGTTTCGCGCTTTCCTTGAAATTTCGAAAGTCACTAACAGGACTAACAAAGCAACTTTAATTGAAGTTGCAGAAAGACAGAGGCGAAGAAAACTTGCGTGGCCTAACGAGAAGGTTGCACGACGCGGCACTTCTTCTTTCATCAAATTCCCGTTCTTTTTAACATTCTGCGCTTTTTATCATCTATTCGCTATGTTGTAACGAGCGATGAAGTATCGTTACGTTATTTCTGATCCAGAGACTCCTCATATCATATCATATCGCGGTATTCAAACATTTAGTTGCAAAGCGTTGCGTTAAGGCTAGCAAAACCGTAATTCCCAATACCAGAGACTGACATCAAAATCATCGCACGACCGATGAAAAGTTTCCTTCGTTCGTAAATCATCGTGCCACTCATACTCGTGAAGCATACAGAGCTTATAATTTGCATATCACGCGACAAGTATCGAATATGTAAAGAATACATTTAAAAATCCAAGCTTTGTCTTTGTTATCCTGAACCGCTGTGTCCGGATCCCGGACCATTTTCCTAGAAAATATCGTCGATTCCCTGCAATTCCATCGACGAATCATCGCATCTTCCCACCCTAACTTCGAACTGAGAAGTCGTAGCATAGTACTACAATAAACAGTGGCATTTCACCGTAATTTCTATGTATGTATAAATTATATATACGATCAGAACTTGCAAAAATTCTATATTAGTTTGAATCTTTCCTGACCAATGCAGGAGGATCAGTAAGTTTTTATAAGATTCTTGGATGATGAAGAATCGCTGACGTAAGATGTCCCAAGCTGTGTTACTCAGCAACGATATCATCTCTTCGCTTGACCTTCACCTTATACGCTATAACTCTCTTTCCTTCGGTCGAAGTTCTCGTAAAATGTTTCGCGTAACTACACGAGGCAGCTGAATGATCACGGTCATGTAATCGTAATAAAATTCAATAATGGAGTCCTGGGACGTGGATGTTCATTTAACGAGGCTGGAGTACGTGGCGTAATAACTTTCGGTAAGAGTAAACTTGTAAATTTTAAACCGTCTACTTTGTCGCAGTGTGCATTGCTGTGTAGATAGACTGTACGTTCGTGGGCGTCGAACGTAATTACGCGACCAAGTATCGAAGGAGCGAAAAAACTACCCATTATAGCAAATTCTAGCCCGTGGAAAATCACCTTTGGAAGCGAGTTAGATTTAACGTAGTAAAAATTTCGCGAAAATTCGTTCGAAAGATAAACGTCATAAACTTGAAGGGACTTGGGTCTACCATTATGGAGTAGAAAACACGACGAAACAGAGAATTTTCTTGAGAAGCAGATAAAATTGCAGGAGAAATAATATTTTATATTGGAAAAAGAAATACAGGATAATCTGACAGATCTCGGTGAAAAATTGCGTAGTGGAGAGATAAAATGTGGAGTGTATGATTTTGACATTATTTGAAATATATTCCATACTTTTAACGCCAAAATTATCGAAACTGACGGTTTCCAGATGTTTTTATCTCGTTGTTACCAAAAATGTCCAACTACTTCTGATAAAATCGATATTGATTTTTCTTCAAATGGAATTAATGTCGTTCAACTACGACTATAACAATGATTTAAACTAGAACTATCCGTGTGTATTTAGTGTATTGGTGGCTCTAGTATTTCAAGATAGCATACTACTTTTGTATCTTTCATAACAAGAGTATTTTACTATTATCGAAGCGAGTTATCGCTGGTTAGCTCAAAGTTTGATCGGGTAAAGGTAGCTTGAAGTTCTTAACAGACGCGAAATATCGGCGAACGACGCTTGCAACCTGACATTTACAGTCCAAGCTCGAAACGAGCATCGCCGCTTTGCCGAAATTGTGAATTTGTTCAGTCGTCGGGGACAGGGGGTTAAATCCCTGAGAAGTAACGGCCACGAAATTACACTTGGCAAACTAATTATGCTAGCCGGGTAACGTCCCGTCGTATGTCAACACCAATTATCATGGTGAACTGGAGCGTTGGACCGAGAGTTTCCGAAATCTCCGTAGGAAAACCAACTCACGAAATCGTATCTCCATGGCGAACTTTCCTGGGATTGTTACATTTTGTTTTTTGTTTTGCGGACTATTAAAAAATTCGAATTTACATACTTTTAATCAACGGGTTACTTTTCTTTCTTTATTCGTTCGTACGTTTACTGCTAACAGCTTTCTCTCGTTTTCAAGTTATCAATTTAACCGTTAGAAACATTTTGCTGTAATTTTGTTCGCCTATTAAATAACAAACATATAAGCGAATCATGCGAATATCTTGATATTTAGAAACATTATTTAGATTTTTTACAAATCGAATAATTCGTTATTTTTACGTAGAATCGCAAGTAGTAGTAAACGAACTAAGTTTTAAAATTCCCTGACAAGAAGAGAGAAAGAAAAAAGCGAGAGAAATGAAATATGGCGAGTAATTTATATTAAAATTACAAGTCCTGGCGAAGTTCAATTTTACAAAATGACGGTATAAGAAGTACGGTCTGTAAGAAATTTGTCGGCTGCTCAGGACCATACTTTTACCACCGCCAATGACAAGAGTTGCTCGGAAATAAAACTTTTTTGAATCTTCCATCAAGATTCTTTCTTCGTCTAAAAAATAACTCTTTTCGACCTAGTTTCAACGTTTACCCCGTCCAAGAGTGGAATTTGTCAGGATAAGCAGGTATGCCATGCCTACGTGAGGAAAAGGAGGTGGGTGGTTTTAATTCGACAGACGCAAAAGATACGACAGGACGAGAAAAAAACAGAATGACAGAGGCACGATACCGGTAAACCGGAATTATCTTTCTACCGTGTACATTTTCCCTGCTACGGTTTGTTCTGTAAATTTCGTACGACGCGTCAACCAACTTGCCAACTGTCCACTCTTTTCTCTTTCTCTCGCTTCTCCGAGGTGAAAGCATCGCGATTTCTTGCCTAATTTATTAACGTTTTGTTGTCGCGAAACAACTGTACGCGATAGTGCAACGGCGCGTGTTTTTTCTTTGACAAATTTCACTCGCGCGGGTATTAAAACGAGAAAATGCTGACGAGATACATACGGTTGGACTTAACTGTGGCAATAAACGAAACGATCGTTTAATTAGCGTTTCTTATACTTCGTCGTTATACGCAAATCATTTAAAATGGAATGAAAAGGTATCTCGCAATGTACGTGTGTTTTTCGATTTACTCTGCTCTAATCACTAGGTTTTTGCACAACGAACGTTGCTTTTTCATTGATCCTTCGAAAATACGCTGAAATATGAAGCAGAAATACATAAAGAAAGAATGAGAAAAGCAAAGAACGCTTACTCGTAAAGAATAGGATTACTATGGTATTCCTTAACATACGCCTTCGTGGGCCGATTCGAATCAATCACTCTGTCCGCGAAATTTCTATCCAATGATGGTACACACGAATGAATCGGCCAAATTTGCCCTCCTGTATGATCGTTAATCAAATTTCAATGGAACCGCGTCGTACATTCATAAATCGTCGCCTGTTGGTATAGCCACAGCGGTCGTGATTTTTCCAAACAGAGGTAACATCGAACATAAAGTGCCTGACAGCGCATAAATTATTTCGTCTTTGATAAAGAAAAAAAAAAAAGATATATAGTTACCTTTATCGTAGTTGGAAGGGATATCGAAGGATTAAGACTCGCGTTAAAAGTAATTGTAAAATATAAAGCACAACGCAATGCGAGATAATTCGTTTCATCGAGAAAAGAATAGAAATTTTGTTTAGCTTCCCTTGAACTTTATCCGTGCGAAATGCAAGAGAACCAAACAGCATGAAATTGCTGCTGATCCTTATTACAGAAATCCAGTTCGAAGCCCATCAAGCTCGTGCTTTGCCGTTCAATCTGTTCTGCAACTCACGGTGGACGGCGCGAGGCAATAAATCTTCACGTAGCTAGAAAAAGCGCAGGGAAAAAAATAAGAGTAGACGTGAAAGAGGAAGTTGCTTGGTCGATCGTTGTATTTTCGAGCTATCGCGGGGAGGCGCGGTCGTTAGAATACGCGCCAACGGGAGTCGTAAATTCCCGTTACGATTAAAATGATCGACACCACGAATAGTTCGATCCCCGTATTTCGATTAAGATAATAGGGGTGATTCAGGTATGATAACACTGTGACTCACAGAGTTAAAATTTATATTTCTAACACTTAGTATACACGATTAAATAGATATAAATAATTAACAACTTATCGCACGAAAATAATATAGATGTGTACAATATAGAGCAAGGCTCTTACAATTGAATTTAGTCTATTAGTGGACGTAGCACTGTAGGATACTTAGTAGAATAAGTGAATGTTCGACAATGTCTCGGACCGACTTGGTTTACGTTCCGTTGGCGTTATGCTTTACGATATTTATATAAGCTCGTCTGACCTCTCGATGTGTAACGTTCGACTCGTCACAAGGAACTGATCGACTTTGGATGATTTCTTTGTCTCATCTTTAAGACGACCCCCACCATCCTTAGGTCACGCCACCGTTCGCGCCTATGATCACGTATGTCCGCTCTTGCGTGGAAAACGTAACGGACCAAATTCGACGTTTCGAGAACTCGCTGCTTGGCAACAGCTATGCGCTCGTCGATACATTGTATATGATCCGGCGGTCAGATAAGACGATCTGACTGAGACATTGTAGGGCCGCGAGTGACGGTTAGAAAATACAGCCTGTGTTAAACCTCGTGGCGTAACATCCTCCCCCCGTTGAGAGGGTACGGATCAAATGATATGGTGTGGAGTCAGTTGCGTCGCTGGCGAATCTCCTTGGCTCCGTGTGGGTGGTCGGACTCGTCTGGATCTGGGTGAATGGGTAAGGGGACCAGTCTTTTGACGCCACGATCCAGGGTAGTTGTTGCCGTCTGCACGGTGGCGGTCCGTATGATTCCGTCGACTCCTGGATGGACCTTGATCACGCGGCCCAAAGGCCATTGCATGGATGGTACGTTATCCTCCCTGAGAACTACTACGGTGCCTTCTCGGATATCATGTTTGCCCTTATCCCATTTATTGCGGCGGGTTAGCTCGTTGAGGTACTCTCGATGCCATCTGCTCCAGAACTGCTGTTTGATCTGGTGGATGCGCTGCCAACTTGATAGCCGCCCTGATGGAACTGTCCTGAAATCACGCTCCCGTAAATTCGTGAGTGTGTCACCGATTAGAAAATGACCGGGAGTGAGGACAGGGGGATCTTTCGGATCGGATGATATGGGAGTCAGTGGGCGTGAATTAAGGATGGCTTCAATTTCAACCACAAGAGTATGAAGGTGCTCAAAGGTCAAGAGTTCCGTGCCGACGACGCGGATGAGATGGCGCTTGAAGGATTTCACCGCGGCTTCCCATAAACCGCCAAAGTGTGGTGAGTTTGGAGGGTTGAAACGCCATTGGATCTGTCGGTCGGCGAGAAAAGTCTGTACCCTCTCCTTGTGGTCGTCAGACTGCAATAGGGTCCGGAGTTCTTGCAGCTCCCGGTTGGCCCCGACGAAATTGGTGCCATTGTCGGTAAGGATGGTTGCGCAATGTCCTCGCCGCGAAATGAATCGACGTAAGGCGGCTAGGAAAGCGTCGGTGGTTAGATCGCTGACTAGCTCTATGTGGACAGCCTTGGTTGCTAGACAAACGAATATGGCAGCGTATATTTTTATTTTACGTCGGTTGCGATCCCTCCTCTCCTTGATGTAGAATGGGCCGCAGTAGTCGATTCCGACGTTCGTAAACGGACGCGATTCGGTAATGCGCGCCTCTGGCAAATCACCCATCAAATATTCCACTGGCGGCGGGTTGGCTCTGCAGCAGCGGACGCACCTTTTAATGGTACGCCACACTTGGCTACGACCGTCGATCGGCCAATAGCGCAATCTTACCGCGTACAGGGTAGCTTGTGTCCCGGTGTGGTGGTTTTTCCGATGCTCCTGGTCTATGATGAGCTCTGTAACAGATGCTTTGGGCAATATAATGGGGTGTTTTTGATTGAAGGGTATAGAAGAGTTGGTTAGTCGTCCTCCGACTCGTAATATCCCATCTTCGTCGAGGAAGGGATTTAATGGCTGTAGTTTTCCTCCAACGTCCCTGCTTCGATCTTTCTGTAGTGTCCGAATTTCCGTCGCAAAATGACCGGATTGTATGATTTTGATCACCCTGTTGTGAGCCCTGGTTAATTCGTCTGTTGTTAGATGGGCAGCTAGGTGTTGTTTATGTTTCCATCGAAGACACCAAGCGACGACTCTGATTAGTCTGGTCCAGGACGAGTATCGGTGGAGGAGGGGGTTATCGTTGTTATTCGTCGTTAGACAGATCGTTTTTTTCTGTTCCGGGATGTCCCCCGACGGTGTAGGGATCCAGATCGGCCAGTTCTCCGGCTGCTGCTTGAGCCATTCGGGTCCGTGTTTCCAGATGTTTGGACGCAGGAATTCCTTGGGAGCCTGCCCTCGGGAGATCAGATCCGCTGGGTTGTCATCCGTAGGCACATGCCGCCAATCGGCGATGTTGGTTTTCGCTTGGATCTCGGCCACGCGGTTCGCTACGAATGTTTTTAACGTATGTGGCGAGGACTTGATCCACTGGAGCACGATAGTCGAATCTGTCCAATAAACTATTCGAGAAACGTCTATAGTGAGGGAAGTCTTTACCATGGACATTAGCGAGGTGAGAAGCAATGCTCCGCTTAATTCGAGTCTTGGGATTGTCAGGGATTTTAGCGGCGCGACCTTTGATCGCGCGGTGAGTAATTGGGTTTCGATACGTCCATCCGAGCTGCGACTGCGCAGATATATACATGCCCCGTATGCCTTTTCACTGGCGTCGCAAAAACCGTGTAGTTCTATCTGAGTAGCTGCCTTGACCACCGTTTTGCGAGGAAATCGAGTATCACTAAGCAAGGGTAGTTGGATATAGTATCGGTCCCATTCTGTATGCAACTCGGATGGCAAGGATTCATCCCAGTCTAGTTTTAATGCCCAGACGCGTTGAAGCAATATTTTGGCTCTGACAATCACTGGCGCGAGCAATCCTAGTGGATCATAAATTCGGGCTATCACCGAACTTATTGATCGCTTTGTGACACGGGTGATGGTCGCTGTGGGTGCAACTGAGTATAGTATTGTGTCATCCTGGGAATTCCAATAGATACCTAGAGTTTTCAATGTCTGTGACTCACCCAATTGTAGTGTTCGATTTGTATCTTTCTCGGATAGTCCACGCAGTATGTCCTTATCGTTAGATGCCCATTCACGGATGTTTAAGCCGCCCGATCTGAGAAGGTCCGTGAGTTCGTGTCGTACCGCTATTAACTCTTCCTTTGTATCGGCCCCGGTGAGGGCGTCGTCGACATAGAAATCACGCTGTACAACCGATGACGCTCGCGGAAATCGATCTCCTTCGTCTTCTGCTAGTTGTTTCAGGCAGCGGAGTGCTAAATATGGGGCAGCTGATAGTCCGAAGGTCACGGTGTTGAGCTGATAAGTATCGATTTCCCCGTTGGAATTGCGCCATAGAATCAGCTGATATTTACGATCGTCTGGGCGTACGAGAATTTGTCGATACATCTTCTCGATGTCACCCGTTAGGACATACTGGTGTGATCGGAATCTCAGCAGAATTTCAACCAGATCTTCTTGGAGTTTGGGTCCGGTATGCAGAGTGTCGTTGAGAGAAACTCCGGTGGTGCTGATTGCTGATCCATCGAACACTACCCGGAGTTTAGTGGTGTTGCTCGATTCCTTTATCACGCCGTGATGCGGCAAATAGTAACCATTATTTGAGGGCTGAGTGTGCGGAATCTTGGTCATATGACCTAAGTCTAAATATTCTTGGATCACCGTGTTGTACGCGGCTTCGAATTGCTTATCGCGTTGGAACCGGCGAGAAAGAGCGGCGAGTCTACTCATTGCAACGGACTTTGATGTCCCAAGTGTGGGAAGCTTCTCGTTGAAGGGCAGGGCGACGATATATCGCCCTTCCTTGTTGCGTCGGACATGGTTACGGAAATGTTCTTCGCACTGTAATTCCGATTCTGATAAATGTGTAGTGGATGGTCCCTCGTCGATTTCCCAGAATCGCGAGAGATCCGTTTGTAGATCGGCTGTGGTAATGTGAAACGAATGTGTGCCCGATTGCGTGGATGGGCTCCCCCCGATAACCCAACCGAAGCGAGTTTTTTGCAAACATAACTCAGTATCGATGGATTGTGGTATTTTAATCTGCCCGACACATAATGAGGCTAACGTTGGTCCCGAGCTTAGTAATATTTCGATAGGGCTTGGTATGTGAAATGTTGGATCGGCTAATTTTAGATTTTTGGGTATCTGGAGAGCGGACCGATCGATTGGATGGTCTGGGACTGCCGATGATATTGTTGGGATTACTAAAAACGTTGCTGTGCGTTCATATTTGCCATCCGTAGAAACAATGGTGGTCGTTAGTTGGCTCCTTGCGATAGTGGTTAAGTCGTCGAGGGCTCCGATTGGGACCGAACATCTCTTTCGTTTTATACCGAGGGAGTTTGCGAATTTCTCAGTCATGAAATTCATACTAGAGCCAGTATCTAGCAGTGCTCTGGCTCGAATTGGAGATGCCCTCTTGTCTAGCACATCGATCTGTGTTGTGACCAGCAGATCATGATGCGGCGTAACGTCTAGAGATATATGTGTCGTTTCGGTCCCTTCCTTTGCGGCCCGTTTGTCTAGTCAGTTTTGACCTGGGTGGGTTTTGGACGCGGATTCTGGGACATTACCCTTGGTCCGTGATGCGCGTGACTCATACGAAGTGTGAGCTTTCGTATCGCTTGGGGCCGAAGGTGTAGGGTTATTTGAATGTTTGGCGGGTCGTCTCGAATGGTGGACCGAACGCGGCTTCGATGATCCGGATGGCGATTGTCCATGAGAGGATCGTTTGTACGATGAACGACCTCCCGACGATCGACCGCTTGATGAACGACTGTCTGACCACGACCGACCGCTCGATGAACGATTGCCCGACGCCCGACCGCTCGATGAACAACTATCCGACGACTGAATGCTTGGCGACCGACCCTTTGACGACCGACCGCAGGACGACCGAGGATTTTCTTGTATTTGTTCTCGATGTAGGTACGTATGATGTCGTCGCCCGCAGATATGACACGAACGCGCGGTGCACTGTGTTATCGAATGTCCGTTGCCTAGACAGTTTGTACACAGCGATGCCATTTTTACGAGTTGAAGACGTTCTATGGTTGATTTGGCTTTGAAAACCTTACAGTCTCTGAGTTTGTGGGGTCCGTCGCAGGTCGGACACACCAGCGCCCTGCTGGTTGTGGCATAGGTTCGTCCACGTGGTAGGTTATATCGGCGACGAGGAGGTTTGGGGGGTGACTCCTTTGTTTTCGTTACTTTAGAGAGGAGCTGATTCCCGTTGGCTCGTGTTTTTAGGAATTCCATCAGCTGATGGTAGGAAGGTACTTCCTGATTTGGCAACGTACGTTGCCATTTACGCATACTGGACGCAGGCAATTTTGACGCGATCAACTCGATCAGTACTACATCTGAAGTTACCGACTGTCCTAATCTTTCGAGCGCTTTGAGATTTACGCTGATGGTTTCCATCAAATCCTCAATGGCTTCAGGAGTTTCCTTTTCTATTTCGGGATAACCGCGCATCAATTCCCAATGGCGCATACAGATCCGGAGGGGGCAATTGAATTTCTCCTTCAATGTGTTAAGCGCGATGGGGTAGTTGGCATCTGTGGGTTCCAATGATTGGATGCTCCGTGCGGCCCGTCCAGTGATAGCTGCGCGTAGATATTGAAATTTCTGGACATTTGTTAAATTTTCATTGCGATCTACCGTGGATGAGAACGTGTCATAAAAATAGGTCCAGTTCTCGAGGGCACCGTCGAACTGAGGAGCGCGGACCTCTGGTAGGGTGAGTGATGTCGGCTCGGGCTTCACGCCTGAATCGCGCGTTTTAGTTGGCGAGGGGTTTGGTGCGGGTATTTTATCAAGGAGACCTGTGAACCGTACGTCAATCTCCAGCTTCTCTTGATACAACGCGGCGGCCCGACCGACTTCCCCTTCATCTAACCCTTCTAACTCGTCTTGAACCGCGACTAACTTCTTCCAGATGTCGTCGAACGCTTGACGGCAAGATACTAAGTAACCGTTGTTTACTTGACCAGACTCTTCGTATTCATCGAGTTGGCGTTTCGTGATTGTAAAGCGGTTGGCGAGGCCGCTGCGTCTCCGCCTCAATGTGCTGATCGAGTCAGGTTGAGCCATGTTTGGTGTTAATGGTAGGAACGATCTTACCTTGATCAAATGGGCGTTGATCTGAGAGTCGTTTTTTACTCGCTACAGTGTGGTGTGGTCTCGTGTAGATGCTGAACGAAGGAGGTGTTCCTCTCCGGTGGCGGCTCCTTTGGTCAGTTGACTAAGATGTTGGATTGTGGATTTCACGTGACACTGTATAGTCACTGGTCAGTACACTTCTTTGGTGGCACGTGATCCGGCTCGAAGGACCATGTATTTTCGAGCTATCGCGGGGAGGCGCGGTCGTTAGAATACGCGCCAACGGGAGTCGTAAATTCCCGTTACGATTAAAATGATCGACACCACGAATAGTTCGATCCCCGTATTTCGATTAAGATAATAGGGGTGATTCAGGTATGATAACACTGTGACTCACAGAGTTAAAATTTATATTTCTAACACTTAGTATACACGATTAAATAGATATAAATAATTAACAACTTATCGCACGAAAATAATATAGATGTGTACAATATAGAGCAAGGCTCTTACAATTGAATTTAGTCTATTAGTGGACGTAGCACTGTAGGATACTTAGTAGAATAAGTGAATGTTCGACAATGTCTCGGACCGACTTGGTTTACGTTCCGTTGGCGTTATGCTTTACGATATTTATATAAGCTCGTCTGACCTCTCGATGTGTAACGTTCGACTCGTCACAAGGAACTGATCGACTTTGGATGATTTCTTTGTCTCATCTTTAAGACGACCCCCACCATCCTTAGGTCACGCCACCGTTCGCGCCTATGATCACGTATGTCCGCTCTTGCGTGGAAAACGTAACGGACCAAATTCGACGTTTCGAGAACTCGCTGCTTGGCAACAGCTATGCGCTCGTCGATACATTGTATATGATCCGGCGGTCAGATAAGACGATCTGACTGAGACATTGTAGGGCCGCGAGTGACGGTTAGAAAATACAGCCTGTGTTAAACCTCGTGGCGTAACAATCGTAGGATAAAAAGCATAGGAAAGCCAGTCAACGTGGAACCTGTCGAGAATACTTGGCTCGTGGAAGGGATAACCACGACATGGGATGCTAAGGACATTGTTAACACGCTGTGTACCGAACGTCAAAGGCGTCGATTGACTGTCGGCCATGGGAAAAGGGACGATGGAATTCGGAAAAGCGCGACGAACATCGTGCAGCGAGATATTGTAAGGATGCTTGGGAATATTTTAAAAAGAGATGGAATTTTTCATTTAAATGAAAAGAGAAAATATTCGATTGCGATGTCGTTGCATCTTCAGTAAAAGGAAAGATATTCGCGAGTGTAATAAAGCCGCGATTTAATGGAATATCGACCTGTGGACAAGCATACTTTGCTGTAATTTTGTTGTATGGTTATACGTAGGAAAATAGCTCGAAGCAATGAATATCAAGCTATTCTACTTTTCTAATTATAGTTCACTATCGATGACTTCTCTTTTACTTTCTGCAGTAACGTAGTGAAGTTTTTCTCCCATCTTGTACTCTCTTTTTCCGCCATTGTAATTACATGAATCATCTAAAGTCCTGGGGGACATCTTCGATTCGATATCTACGGACTTGGGATTGCTAGAATCTAAGATTCTTTGGAATAGCTTCATATCTTGGCGACATACGGAGCCCTTAAGACGTCTTGGGAACTCTTATCCCTTCAGAACCTTCGAAGTCTTTCTGGTTCCTTTGTATTTCTAGAATGTCGAGAGCTCGCTCGAAATTCCAGAACGTTTATTTTACATTACTGGTATCAATTCCCACGTTCCTTCGAATTCCAAACACATCGAAAACACAACGTATATTCGCAAATTGAAGCAAAGCAAATTCTTCCAAGAGTCTTCATTGTGACCCACTATCTTGCATCGTAGAATCCCAACGAATTAAATCGTTAGATATTAATATTGTACCATCGTAAATAATCGGGAGAACTTAGAACTTTAGTATAGAACTACGATGTGATGCCTAAGAGTTTGTTCCTCAGAGAAAGTTTAATCTTTAGTTTAATTTAATTATAACGTCGGTGGTGCATACTTAAGAAATCGTATGTGTGAAAAGTAGAAAACGATAGCTTCAGCTTGGAAAAATCGGAAAGTAAAAGGAAGAGAAAACATGAAGCGGAAATGTAAAACATTTGACGAACGATTAATACAAATGAACAAATAAGCTATAAAATGACATATCGTCTTGATTTCAATATTTACATATCTATGCGGCCATTCTGTTTAATATAATAACACGATTAGGATCAACTACTTTGTCTTTATCCACTTAATATCCAACATGTACCTATATAACTAGAATTTTCAGTCCCTGTTCACTTTGACCTTCTCCAAACTTTGCAATATCGAAACCTGCGCAAAATCCCATCGAATGGATCCTACCGGATATATTATTCCATCAGATGAGTTTCTAACGAGAGATAGCGATCATGTCTGCCCTTTTTTCTCAATTTTCTCGTCCGGACCGACCAACAGCCGAAGGAAATTCATCGTGATTGTCAGGTTGCGTAGATCGTAATACACTCTTTGTCCTGTCCATTGCTCCTTTGTCCGCCTCCACTTTTACTTCCATTCTTCCCGGTTTCGAAAAGGAAACGTGACGTTAATTGTATCCGATACAACGCGGAGATTTTATGGCGAAGGTTGGATAAACGTCTTTTGACAGCTGCGATAGCCAAAGATGGAGAAAAAACGAAATAAAACGTGGAAATTGTAGAACGTCGAGATTGCTGGACAAACGAACGACGTATCTAAAAGTACGCCATTTACTTTTAACGAAACTTCGATACCTGGCGAAGATTCTGAATTCTAAATCGTGCACATTTTTTAATAAAATTTGCTAATTCCAACGTTAACAAACTTCTCAAGTTAATTTAAACTAAATTTCTAGGAAAGTTCAAAGTAACGTTCGGAGCAACATCTTCGGCCGCAGCGAATTGACATGGAGAATTTATTCCCCGAGTGAGTTACGGTATTCGATCCTGAAATCCACGAATTTACGAGGATCGGCGACTCTAGGACGATCGGAAGAAATAAACATAGCGATAGAAAGGAGAATTCGAATCGGCTTGGATGGTTTCGTCGGTCGTCTCGCGACAATCGCTTCGTTATACAAAGAAATTTCGATACGCCCGCGCCCTTGAGAAGATCGCAAATATTCTTCTCACGTTCGCCGCCATTGCCAACCTTGCGCTTACGTCTATTTTCTCGAGGCTTAACACCATGAACCTTTGTCCCTGTGTTTAACTTTGTCGCTGCTAGGGGAATACTTTGGAAAAGCCACAAACTCGATTACGCGATTCGCTTAGAAAAACGCGCTAAGGGCGATGTTTAGACGAGTTGACGCCCTGGAAAAATATCATTTCCCGCAGAATGCTACGTCCGAGAGAAACGTTGCTCTCGGCTCCGGGCTTTAGACTTTCTATGAATTCGATACGAAAGAGAAATATCGAACTTGGAAGAACTTTACGCATGAGAAATTCCTTTTTAAGAAAACATTTTACTTCAGCAAATTTCTAGAACTCGTCGACGTTTTTGTTTTTATTGCGAGAAACCTTCGCCTCGAAATAATTGATGAATTCCGGGCCGCGGAATTGAGTTCAATGTTTCTGAAACTTTCACAGCAAGGTTTATTTAACTACGCGTTGCAAGCTTGAACGAAGAACTCCTTTCTGGCAACTGGGGTATCTGTTGTGCGCTTTGTGCGTCTACATGTATGGGAAATTCACGAAAATTGACGTTGACGAGTCTGGAGGAAGGGACAAATGCTTTCAACGATCGACAGAGGAAACGAAGTGTGTGTACAAATTGTACAAAGAATGGAATTAATGGGAATAAAAAGGAGCGCATTAAATTAGAAATAATTGCAACGTAGAATAAGTGCAGCTATTCTGTACGAGGTTACTTGTTGAATGCCGGAAAGCCAGGGGTTCGATAGGTGGGCGATGCGTGTGAAGTTGGTTACTTGGTAGAACATGTCGGTGAAATTCACCGGGTCTATTACCATATGAATAGACCTGACTCTGCGTGACAGCGTAGGAAAACGCGAGATGAGACGCGTGATAACAATTTCCATAAATATTGGCCATGTAATTCGACCATGTCGAGCAAACGAGCGTTTCAAGAACTATCGTTAACGGTGCGCACGAACGATTCTAGCCGATTCGTACGAAAATCAACTCTACACTCTGCAATTGAATCAAATTTTCCTCTTTTCGTGATTCTGTTAAATCGCAGAACTCTAAATAGACAGAACTAGAACAGAAGACTCGTTCGAATTAAAAGGCCGGAACGTACGTCAATATTGTCTTTTAATTCACATAATAATATCGGCTTTTTCTAGAATATATGTTAATGTACGAATGTGGAGTTTCTGGTTCCTGTTATACGAGAGACGATCCTTCCTTCGTGCACCGGTTGATCAAACTATTAAACAGACTCATTAGGAAAATTGAGTTGGCGGCGTCGGTATAATCACAGTAATATTTCCTTTCTCGTCCGGCTAAATTCCATCAAATTAATGACGCTGGATCTATTAACAGAAATCAACGGCGACGTTCATTGGCTTTCTCGTGAATCATCTTCCACGATTTCGCCGACCTACGAATCTATTTATAGTGGATAAAGTGGGCGACGTTCGAGTTCGGTATCATCGGAAATGGCTTTTGTACTTGCACAGTCGTGAAATCGAATCTTTATCGATAGATCGATGAGAGCCGAGTACGTTCGACTTCGGTTACGCGTGCTCTACGTGTCGCAACTTCGCATCCTTTCAACGTGAAATCGATGTGAAATCGACGTGAAAATGCTAAAGTGACTCTTTGTAGTCTTGCGATGATTTATTTCAGGAATATAAAGTTGCAAAATTTTATCGGTCTCGCTTACTTTTCTAATGAATCTTTTATTCTCTTTGACACGTAACTGTCTCTTATATGTAGCTATATTATACGTAGATGTAGCCGAGAGAGATTGGCATCATGTATTTTTCATATCGACGTATCGTACGACGACATGATGCTAGGAATTCGATACCAGAATGTCAAAAAAAAAAAAAGGAAAAGGAAGAAAGAAATATTCATTTTACGAAATTGTTTATTTTATGAGACTTCTCGAATAATTTGATAGATATTGTTAGCGAAATTTTGCAAGTTAAGCAACTTACAAATTACGAGCTATCGATGACAATAGATTCTCTGGCGCAACACCAGTAAGTTCGGTGATCAAAAGAGCAATAAATTAATATCGTGCAATTGTAGAAACTAGGAGTCCAATTGTGCAACAGGAGTCCTACAACAACGCTTCACTTGTCAATTTGCTAGTATTAATTGGTAAATTATCGTGCACACGGATATTGAATATCACCGTCGTATGTCTGACCAAAGCTAGGACTTACTACTGCACACTCCATCTGCTCTATTACATAAATTCTACGTTCTATTTCCCCGAATTGTCTATCTTATTATGACTATAAACTACCACGATGGCATATTAAAAAAAAAAAAAAAGAAGATGACACTGCACATTCATTTCGCTATTCAAACGTCCAACTTGCATCAATGCTCTAGCAATTCCCATCCTTAAACAAATTTACGCACGATAGAAAGAGAAATCTATCCTTTGATTTAGATTCTAAAACATTTCCAACCAAGCATCGATACGTAATCGCAATGTTCGTCCAATTCGAACAGATGCAGAACCTCTATGAGATTCTCGAGGACGTACTCGACTCTGACTCCGTTTGATCCTATTAGGAATCGCTCGATTCCCGCGTAAAGGGCATTTATCCACCTATGGAATAATTTAAGACACGCATCAACAGACATTTTGCTTTGATACGCGAAGCGATAATTGGGCTGAATCTCATTCGCGCATTGTTCCCTGCTTTGAAAACCGATACGCGTTGTTCTCCGCGTTTGTACCAGCCTGTTACTTAAATCATTGACGCCAGGATTATTAAACTCGCGCCGTTCGTTCTGTGTTTGGTATCGATCTCTTTCCTATGGTGGTTGGTAAATTCTATTTGAAGGGAATGTTTGGCGCGTTGGACGGAAAATTAGGTCGAAGAGTCGGGCTTGATTATCGGAATGGATGGATTCGTTGTTTTAGGGGTTGTCTGTTTGTTAGTACAAGGGACGAGAAACTGTCGGCGTGCACGGGGGCAGAGAGTTAAGGTCAGGTGCTATTATATGGAGGAAAGCGAAGAGTGGACTTTATAAAAGTTCGATCCCGGGGAATTATCAAGTTTAATAAAGGAGGCGGGCAGAAGAAGGGGATAAAATTGTTGGAAGAAAAATAAACGATTCGGAGAATTTTACGAGGCAAGTACTTGCCTATTTTTACATAAAATCTTGCCTAATATTTCAAAATTTTGAAATGAAATTTTACTAAAAGATGGCTGGTTATAATCGAAAGAACGATAAAGCATGAAATGAGCAAAACGGTAACTTTTGTAAAACATATTGTTTCTTATAATAAATAAATTATATAAATAAATTTCTATTCTTTGTGTAGGAATAATCTCTATCTATTCGACTATTCGAATCTACCAAGTATCACCTGTTAGCCATCCGTAACGAAAAGCGGATAACCCAAGTAATCATGACGATAAAATGGCACCATAGTCGCTGGTCAACGACTTACTTTGCGCTCTCACCTCGCAAAACTCAGCGTTTCGATCGATATCACTCGCTATTTCGATAAGAATTATCATCAATAGGAGACTGCTCAACGATATCGCATCGACTGCTATCGTATAAGAGATTTCGCCGAGCTCAACTTACTCTTACGAGCGAATCTCGGATAACAATATGTTACCTGGATCATATAATCGAACTTTTCTCGTAAAAAGGATTACATGCAAAAAATGCAACATTTTGAAGAATACAGGAGCGTCTTTCTATTTCAATTCTGAGATTGAATTTTTAGGTAATCCGTGTCGAGTATAAGAGCGCGAATCTCGTTATTGTCCCAAATATACGCTGTCGGCTAAAAGTTTCGGATCATTTAGCACTCCATTGAATCCAGGGATTTGAAATTTTAAAGGATTCGGCTTATGGAATTCTGTTGTCTCAGAAAAATCTTTAGTGAAACATTTATCGAAATAGGGTAAATTACTATCGATATTCCATTGTGATATTAATTTCGAATTAATAAAATAGTTAAAATAATAAATAATTCCATGTTTCTTGTAGATAGTATACACACATATAATTAGATCATTCGATCGTACCAATATCGGTATTTATAAGTAACGTGTATGAATGGTCACATCGTTCAGACGTCTGTGTCTCTATTATTCGTATCTGAAAATAGCACGCCGAGTCAGTTGGTCTAACTTTAATTCTATCTGGGATCTCCATTTCCGCATCAGAACGAACGAATGAAATAATTTCTTATGGGAATCGCAACAGACTGGATTCTTATTCGTAATTTTGTCATTAGCAAAGTTAACATTAAGTTAACTCTACGTCGCACAAAGTTACGCGTTCCGTCGAACCTAAGCCGCGTCATACTCCGGTCATTCGGTGCACGAGTACTCGCGCCGATTTTAAAGAACGACTGCAGAGCGACAGCTAGTCCTAGGTCAATGTATCGTATCGAGTCGATTCTTCGCCATTAAACGAGGCATATATTCCATTCACGAGAACTTTTGAAAGCTTGATTGTACGTATCGTGTGTCTCGTCGAAAGATTAAGTTTTATATCGAATGTTTAATACCAAGATTAAATATTAAAAATCACGCTTGACGGATCGTGATATCAAAAGTTACACAAAATTACGTCGAAGGTATCAGAAGCCGTAAGAATAAAGAAAAAAAAAAAAAAAGAGATCACAGATGCAACTCAAAACACAAAAGATTAAACTTCCAAAGTCTTGGTTAATGGGAATTGATGCTGAAAACGTAAAAAGTCGTTTATTGCGACAACCTGCAACAGTGACATCGATTTCTCTGCTGAAAACCTCGACGAACCCTCCCCCATAAGTACCCATCTACAACCCCATTACAAAATATTTCTCGAAGCGTGTGCATAAATATTTCATTGATCCTGTTGCGAGAAAATCATTTGGAAACTGTAAACCATCCGCATACCTGTTACGCCGTCGGACCAAGATTTCCCGCGTGAGTAGATGCAGCAGCAGGAAGCGCGGTGGTTGGCTCGACGCCTGGTCGACACTTGCGGAGAACCGGGCAGCCCTCTGTAACGTAAACACCAACGTTGAACGCGAGATACGATCGAGTGAACGATCATAGAACGACTGGTGGAACCGGTTGATGTAACGCGGCGATGTGAAACTGTACGACGGACGCGACCGTTGGCGTCGCGACGCCGCTCTGACGAACGCCGGCGTCTCGTCGCCTCGACCCGGCCGTACCAGGCCTTGCACCCTCTCCGACGTCCCCTCCACACGCCGCAACTCCTCCCTCTGTGGCGGGTGACGCAGGCGTACGGCAGCCGCAGGTAGGCGCCGCGACGCCTGAAACGCCGTGGCCACCTACACGAGCCGGGAACACGGATGACGTGGGCCTCGTCGTGTGGGTGCACCCGGCGTCATTGATGCTTCTATCGCGTAAATTCCACGCCGCGAAATCTACGTCGCGTCTTCCAATCGAACGGTAGATCGAGGCTACGCGGCAGGACGTGTCCAAATTTGTTTGTGTTCGGGATTGGTGAACACCGAGGATTATATGACGTAGGAGAATGTTTGATGGTCGCGTGATTTCGTAGGATGAAGAATGCACGAGATGCGTTTGTTAGTCGAGCATCTTTCGACGAATGATACACGCGGGTTTAGTATCGTTTTCGGGTATTTAAGATCGACGACCAACACTGTTGTTTCATGGTTGGCGACGTAACGCACCGCGCTGTTGATACGAGTGAGTGATAAGTTGTACGAATAAAGTAAAGAGCATTATGATATGTAAATTCAAAAGATAGAAAAAATGTATGTACAGAGGATAAATCCAGGTGTTGGAACACTGACCCTGTGCATTATTCGTAACTTCGTATCCTGATATTTAAGGATAGAATCCCATTCTAGCAATATACCGCGGTGATTTCTGATCACCGCGGTGATCCTTGAATCAGGTCTGGTCTGGAACGCGTTGCGTCAAATTAGAAGCGAAATAGTACCGATTTTGCTATCAATTATGTGCGATCTAGCGCACACTTGGTGGGTGGCGATTAAGTCGCAGTTAGATTGCGTTATGTTTGGATTAGGAATCGATTAGCTCGGGTTTCCATGTCGCTTAGGTCCTAACAGATCTCCGGTCGGGTGTCTAAATGAAATTAGTTTTGGTTTACATGCTATTTAGCCCCAATATCCCTAGAGTCTCTGACGCAACAGGGCTCAGACATAGGAAATTCCCAGGCTAAGAGAAACATAGAAAGTTTAAAAAATTCCATAAGGAGAGTCTTAATCGAATTCGATTACTTTCCTCGGGGTTTCTTCCCCAAAGTTATGACGCGTATCAGAGGATTCATAAAACACGACTAAAGCTATCGAGGGGAAGTTAAAAAGCGTCTCAGCCAAAAGTATCAATTACCTCGGGCCGTCCCTGTGTCGCACGAAGGTCTTGCGTCTTCACAAATTTACGAGCGAATTTATTCGCCTGGTCGCGTTAAGGTTGTTGTAGATCCCCATAGCCCTGTGTGCATCTTGAGTACGCCGTAAATCTAGTCGGTCGTAATAAAGCGTGAGTTAAAACTGGTCAAGGCCTATGAGGTCCTTGATCAAGAACACCTAAGACCAAACTTTCTTCCATGAAACTTCATCGACGTTTAAGAAAGATTTATCCTGTCTATATAGATGGCCATTTCGAGAAAATTATTCTCCTTGTCGTTTCATGAAAATTTTAAATTCCCAGTGAAATTCCCAGCAAATATTTTTCCACGTAGATTGCGAAGAAAATTGCGAGAAATTTATTCGAGCTCTGTACTTCTATGTATTTCTCGAGCCTATACACGTTCGTGACGCACAAGGTGGCGAAGCGTGCTGCTACTAAAATCGCTATTTGCATTACATTCCTAAGAAACACGTACCCGATTGTTTGTCGATTAGGCGAATTGATAAGCAAGTATTTAAAGCGTTTGACGGAACAGTGTGATTAATGGTAGCGGGAAGCTCATTATAAAGTACATGTTCGTTGCGATTTCTTGATAAAGCAATTGTTAATAGGCGAGCCCTCGTTCGTATGCAGCGCATAAAGGAAACATATTATTACCAATTCCTTTTCAAGGTGAAAACCAGCTACCTTCCTCTTCTTCTCAGTAGAAGGCTATTTATTCCGTTAGCAACAGATGCGGATGCATTCTTCGTGAGCATGTATTTGCAATTGCTTATTTAAATTTCTCCCCGGAGCTTGTTACTCCTGGCGAAAGAAAAATCAAACTTCGTGCAGTTCCTTTATCTCCGTCGTGGTTTAACAAGCGACACGAATTACGTACATTATCTTGGGTATTCGAGTGAAAATATTTTCTCCAATACGATTCTTGAATACGAAAGTAATACGCGCTTTGCAAGGCTAGTTCGTCCATATTATGTCTTTAAACGATAGAATTACGATACGATCTATGAAAAAAGAAGTTTAATCAATAGAAATTCGTATACGTATCAGGAAATATACCAGTCAAGAATATTTGAGTTTTATTACAGACAAAAAGACTAAAGGTACATTTGCAAAAGTGTCTGCAAAAGAAACAGTGGCACGTTCGATCTGCGCTAAAGAAATAGACAGGTACCATATTTTACACCAATTACGTGTATAATTGGTCGTGGAAATCGTAGCTCGTTGCAGGTTTCTGCTAATTGAGTTTTCTCTTGATAGAAAATCCCGTTCATCCATATGGGTAAGACCTTTAGCGAAAAGTTCACCATAACATTAGCTTCGCTTCTGTTGAACCCTGACCGACGATGATTTACTCGCAACTCATTTTCCACCCACGGGCCATTCCTTTGCATCTTCCTGATGCCCACGCGACCAGGGTTATGGCGAATATAATAGTAACGATATTATTAACCGTCTCTGTGAAGCATCTCGGATGAATTTGTGACACACGCATCCGTAATCCTTTCCACCGTTGGTGACTCTAACAGGAAACTTCTACGACCTTCCCCAATTTTTTTCCACTCACGAGAATAACCCTTAAAAATTTGTTCGATAAGGAAGAAAATGAAAAAGACCAAATAAACAGACATTTCTGATAGAAGAGTATCTCGTTGAAAAGGAAGACGAGGTAAACAACTTTGTTCAGCTACTCAGCTTCGATTAAAATCAGATTTTCTCGCGTGCGAAAAACGGATGAAAGGCGCTGTCGAACGTTTCACCACATCGCTAGCACGTACCGCATAAACTCTGGTAAACCCGAATAGACCCAATTTCCAGTCAAGAGACAGCGGAATACTTTCAGGCAGTGGTAAGCATCGCGAGGCTTGCGGTTCGAAAGAAACCAGAGGGAAGGAAAGCGTTGGTAGCTAAACGAAGAGTACACGACGAGCCTTAGGAGGATTCTGTGGGATGAAGGTTAATACCTTTTGTGTACGGTGTTATCTTTATCACAGGATTTGTCGGTGTCGCGTGGGAAATGTCGAACATCTGCATGCGCCTGCTTGCGAGGAGCACGTAAATGCCGTACGTTTGTTGTAAGAAGATGGAATTCCCGAGAGACGACTGAACGGAACAACTTGAACGTGTTCCATTATTACACGTATTTGTATTTTATTTTTACTCCATTGTTCCTTCGATCGACATGGCATAGTAATGGAACGAAGCAATATTCGAAGTAAGAAATAACATCGAGACACGGATGAAAAATATTGTAAACGGAAGGTTCTTGTGAAAAATATATTTTGGGTATGTTTTGGGTATATTGGGGGCTTCTCTTTGAATTTTTTAATATTCCTCGTACAAATGGAATGCCAGGCACAAAGGGGAACTGGGACATTTATTTGAGACGCAAGAGCGCGTTTCTTCGTAGAATAACAATAAATCTGACTTGGACGCCTACAAATTTTTTATCCAATAAAGCTAAGTACATGGGGTGTCGCGCAATATTTAGTTCTTCCGTTTCTTCGCCTGACGTGAATATGCTACACGCACGGAATCGTTTACATAAATAAGCCTTGTCGTGAAACGAATAATTAATGAAATTTAGTTTTAATCAAGTTACGAATCAGTCCTTTTTTAAAAGGGTTTTAACCCTATACCTTTAGACTCTAAAAGCAAGTAAGAAATCGTTGGAGTCAAAAGTTTTCGATATCGCATGTCTCGAATAGAAAAACATTTGCTATCAGATCCAGAGAATCGATAGTCTTCGATATCACGCTATATTCCGAGAACGACACTATCGGGACTTTCGAGGCGCAAGCATCAGAATCCCCCATTCAAGAATCATTTACACCCTACTTCTATAGTACTATAACTCTGAAATCAAACTGTACGACTCCGCAATCTCTACTATATATCAAAGTCCATAGGTATAAGTGGCCGCATAAATAATGTGGATTTTTCGATATGGATATTCCATGAAGATAAATAACTATCTATCGAGAGTTAATCGCTGATGCATTTCTGTTTATTCTCTCCTGTTTCCATCGTCTTAAATTTGACTCCCAACAGCGTAACAAATAACTCGACTGTAATAAATAACTTCAAAAAGGAATCAGACAGATTACGTGTATTCTGTTGTGTGTCGACAAACACGTGTACATCGGAAAACAAGAATACGTAATTATCGTGGAATCAATGACGAAAAGCCATTACTTCGAATATCTATAAACATATAATTAACCAAAAAATTAGCGGCGAATATTTCAAAAGCGATACACTGACGGTGTGGAATTTCAATAATCCGGCACGTCGGTCTTTCGGGATTTCCAATTTTCCGTGGAGGAACGAACGCGATAGAGAGGTCATGAGTGAGGGGTGGGTGGAAAAAAACGAGGAGAGAACGGGAATCCGGGAAAGGCGGAAATTCTGGCCTGGATATTACGCTGCCGCCGATTTTACTCCCGCAAATTCCACCTCTCCCCTTTTCTTCCCCCTTTCCCGGCACATTCGTGGTCTTCGTATTCCTCGACTTCTCTAACAGACATTTTTTCCCTACGCTGTTATACCAAAAATGTCGACGTAATTCGATTGAATTTAACAAATGAAACGAGTAATTCAAACGTACACATGTAAAAGCGAATATCGTAAGATATCAAGGACGCAGTCGTTCGTCAGTGGTTAAATAAATTACTCGCCACAATTATTCGTCGTTATGCTTCTTAGAAGTTCTTAAGCAACTTCTTAAGAAGAGGAATTTTAAGTAGCCCATCTTGCGAAAATGTTTCGTGCTAAGTCTCCAATCTCCACTTTGCAGAGTTAATCCTAAACTACGTTAAGTACCTGTTCGTCCGAAACACAGAACGATCCAAGCGAACTAGATTGCTATGTACCGCGGTCAGTATCCGTAACATCAACAAATTTCTTCCAGAGAAAAGACACACCGGCCAAAGACTTAATTGCATCCCTCCCATCTTGCCTCTTCTCTATTCCCTTTAGAACGATCGATACAGAAGCGTCGAACACGGTGTAGACAAGAAAGATCGATGGAGAACATGGGATGGAGGATCTCGTAAAGGGGTTTCGCCGGTTTCTAGCGATCATCGGTCCATAAAGGGTAGCTCGGTTTGCCTTGTTGCCACGGAGGACGTTGCATGGACCGTTATTGTCCCAGTTAGGCATCGTTCTGTGGAAAAGCGACTAAGACGACACGAGAGACCGTACTATCCGATCGGATTCGCTTTGCCGTCTCGTACCTCGGTACACATTTTCTCATACACCAGCTTCGAAACTGATTCTCGATGTTTGTCAATGGAAGAAGCCTCGAAACGCTTGGGATCCTTCGCAAAGCCATTTTCAAGGCGAAACCTAGTTGTTCTTTTAAAAAGCATGCGGATAAAGTCGATCGATTCGATTCGCCGAGATTGTGATTAGGAGCTCGATACGCGAGCAAAGTGGATTAAACCGGAACCAGAAAGCGAGGAACAAAAAGAAGATGTGGAACGCGTAAGATGAAACAAGCGGATGTTGCTTTCGAATTTCGCAGCGTGTACACTCGTGCTTCACGGCACTTTCGTTGACTCGATAATCAATCATCGTATCGTTCGTTAAATTGGATTATCCGTACGACAAATAATTAACAAGAGAAACGCGACAGAGAATCGGTGAAACAGGGGCGGTTGATTCAGACAGATATTTAGGTTAATTAGGCTATCGACGAAAAGCTCGCGCGATTCTTTTCGATTTTCGCGCGGTTAAATCGACGTCTCGAAATCTGATATCGGACGAGCAGAGTGCACCAACGACTCCTTTTTGTCTCTCGAGTGACAAAGACACGGAGAACGAGGAAAATTCACGGATCGTTCTATGATTTTCGCCCTTTTGTTTCCAATGGACACGTCTGTTGGCGTCACAGACAGTCGCAATGGCGATTCAACGATGGTTTGAACGATTCAGACTCTTGAATTCCCGATAGTTCTATTATCTTTAAACTGGCAAATCGGAAATCGAGTTTAAACACTTGTCTCGTACGATTTTATCGATACTCCGGGGCATTTCTAGAAGCATAATGTTCCGAACTAAGATATCTGTGGAGCTCGAATCTCCAAAATTTCCATCCAAACTAATTGTGCTTGATAATTATCTCCGATCTTAGCTTTGTCTCGCGCATACATATATTATCAGAGCGTATAGCGTATATATACCTAATTAATAATTATATCACGGCAAGCTCGGTCAAAAGTTTATCCAATAACGAAATTAAATTAGATCTAGAGGCGGCAGCGAGTCCTTTGAATACATATTCGACCGCATTTAATAGTTTCCATTACCCAAAATATTACACGATGGTTTGTCGGTAAAGCACACACGGTATTACGGGTGATTAGTAATTTATTCGGATTTCGCTGGATTAATGAACATCGGTCGAGCACGAGTGAGGTTCCTGGGTTGTAAAGGCCGAGATTGTGTTTACAAGCTGCGCTAAATCAAGGGATCGCTTCTATTACAAGGAAGGCAGTCGTTTCTAGATTCTTCGAAGCGAAACTCGTTTATACGACAGACTACGAACAATTTATCAAAGAGAGGAACGGTTTTTGAGAAAATTGCGTCTATGAAACTGCGAAACAGGTGGAAGGTTAGAAAGATCGAGGTAAAGTAAAATCGTCCTAATTTTTGCGACGATTACTCGCTTTGTTGTGCATCGCGATGCATGTCGTAAATCGTAATTAGTAAATGGAATCGCTTAGTTTATTTTCCATAAACCGCGTGTGACAAAGCGCAACTTTGCTGCGTGATTTCATGTCGTTAATATTTGCTTGCATCTTATGTGCGTTTAAGTCGCAGATTACAGATTTACGGTGATAATTTTTAACGAAATTCAAGCTTCGTGATGTTGGTCGTTTCATCGAAATCGAGGACAAGTCGCCATTTACGATAAGTAGACTTGTAGGGCATCGAATGTCGATGAATTGCTAGCGATAACCGTGGATGAGAATTTCATGTAATATTCATGCAATGTAACCGCTTGTACGTTTATTACTAGGGGAAAAAACTTAAAATTCCATAGCTACAACGTCAAATAAAATCGCGCGGTATACAGCAACTGTATCCAATGAAATTGTCATTTACGTTAACAAAATATTCCCGTTTTACATTTCATCGTCCCTAGCTAACATTGTAAATATTTCAATGTCGCAATATGACACTCGTTAGACTACCCCACGTCAGTGAAAGGTCATTGTTACGCGAGAAACGAGATTCACGTGGCCGCGAAACAGCCCTGGGCAAACACTTTACCGTGTCTGTCGCAAAATAAAACGCGTACTCGGGAAGAAGATGGTTCTCCGTCTTGTGCTCTCCATAGCCAAGGAGGATAGCCCCCGAGTCTTGTACGAATTACTTTGAACGTCGATTTCTATCTCTAAGCTCGTTAACTATCGGTGTCTCCTTCGAGGGGTTCGAAAGCTGCGATTACCGCTGTTTCCGGGAAGTTTCCTTCCCGGTGAAACGTTAAGCGTTCAAAGCGAAATAAACAGAGGTCGTAAATTTCATGTTTCTCCGGAAGAAAGCGCAGAACTTGACTCGAAGCAGCTGTTCGAGCCGTGTCATCCGAAAGCCACCCTCCTTCTACGGGAAACTTCCTAACTATCTCTTGCGCCTTGGTTCTTTACGTGTAGGCGCGGTAACAAGGTAAGAATAACGAGGGACGTAAGAAATTGAAAAGAATGACGTGGAATTTCGAATCCTCTCATTTTTTCCAACACTTCTTCCCCTCGTGAAATCTCAAAAATGAGATACGCCTTCGTGGCAACGAGCACTGTCAACAAATGTACCGTGACACTGAGTTTCCAGCTATGAATGTCCATCGTTGGATTTCTCAATTGTGATTTATCGACTGTCGACGCAAGATGAAGAGTTTTTGTTCTCATTCGAGCGATATTATTAGATCATAGGCGATGACTTCAGTAGCAAATAAATATTCGCTTGATGAAATTTGGGAATCAACGGCGGAGAAATAAAGGGAACTAAATGGCGGAAAGCAATTGGCCCCAGTGACGCTCGGTACCTAAGCCCTAAAACTTATATCGTAAGAAATGTTCGCCCTTGTATGCACGGCAGCTTTCGGTTCCTACGTTGAGAAACACTGGCTTGGCGAAATACGCGTAGGTGCGGCGCGTAGATATAACCCGCGCTAAACCGTGACGGCTGTATGGATGTGTTTGAATGTATATAGTCGTAGCAGTTCCATTCAACGAAGCTTATTGCCGCTGTTACACCGTATGAATATTGCATGCACAGACACATCGTAACCGGCGCTATCTCCAGTAGCGCAGGCTCCTTTCTCGTCCATTCACGCCGGCCCGATCTATCGATATCATCGAAACGGTTCGCCACCGTGGTCACGGAAGCACGTTGGCCAGAATCGATTAACCGAAGAGAGCCCGGAGCGGATGGTGGAATCGATTAACCAAAGGGAGCGCCGGTAACGGAGTGAACGCAGCACGTGCTTGGAGAAAATGAAACTTGCTCTTGGCTGGATTTAGAATTTCAGGGAAATAGTTACTTTAGAGTACACGAGGTTAATATCTCTTAACGCATTCACTGAATTACGTCTTACGAGTCATTAGACCCAGGTTGGAATGCACTTTCACGATACGTTGCACGATACCGAGTTGCCTCGTTATTTGATGGATATTCTACCACGTAGAAATGGCTTTTGCGTATGATCTGTGAACGTATCGAATAAGCTCATATTTTCTATTAAACGCATTTCGATACATGCTTTAGGAATTTATAATATCATATAGTTGGAGCTGTGACAGAAATTTAATTATAATGTGGATGAATGGGATATATGTTAGGAATGTAATATAACGATATTTAGTTACAAGGAATATTAGGAATATCTAATTCCAAGAGAATTTATAAATTGTTGAGTTCAACGTTTCTTAAACTCAGAGTCTCGAAGAACGTCCCCGCTCGTTCAACAAAAACGAACTCGTGTCAATCTCAACCAGTTCATCGATGGCCCGTAAAGACGTGAATCGTATCAAAGGGGCAGGAAAGATCGAAAGGACCCAAAGGAACACCATTCGTGGTAGTTTATTTTACCGAAGTCGGTTAAAAATTTCAGTTAATTGGGTTTCACGGGCTGTCGTTTCACGGTAAACGACGTTAATTGCAAGTGGCATCCGTTTCTGGTCTGACTAGGAAAATCCAACGAAACTGTTTAGCCGTACAATGTCACGTTTCACGTTGGGAGAGGTTTATCGGTTTTCCCTGGAGGCATTTTAATCGGCCCATCCGAGCGAAGTAGTCTCGAGTTTTTGAAAGGGAGGATTCTGAATCGAAAGAGAATGGGGACGTTTCAACAGGTATACGCGATTGATCGAATGACAAAGGGGGATTACAGGTCGGATTTCTTAGCCGATAGAAGAATGAAGAAATTTGAAGTTGCAGGTGGAAGTGAACACGCAGGCGGACTTAATCTTGCGAGAAAATTAGAACGAACAAGTTTTTAGATGACTGGCGTATTGACTTAGGACCAGGCTGGCCATCTGACTATTTAAACAAGGCAACGTGCAAGTTACACGGAAGCCAATTTGCGCGTCCAAACTTTTCAGTATATTTCAGCTCCTTGTTCTCCTAAAATTGAAAAAGTTACCAACTACAGCGTATACTAAACTATAGGCCAAATTAATCTCCACAATACGTTTTAATTAAAAATGTATTTCCCTTCTCATGGCCCTTCCTCGATTAAACAAGAATTCCCACGCAACTACCCTTATACTACTTCGTGCTGTTACTAGCAAACTGGCGAATAGATACGAAGCAAATAGAAGAAAATAGAAAGAAACAGAAGCGAGTGGAAATGAATGAAAACGAATGGGAATATTACTCGATACGGAGTGTCGCTACAGGAGTCGTGTTGTTCGATAAAAGACACGATATCTTTTCCAGCGTGGAACACCGAAATATCCTGATAAAGGCGACCCAGCGCCGTGTCCACCCACGCGATCTCGTGCCACTCCTATGGAAACGATAAGCCGAAGGGCGAGTTATCAAAGGCGTCTTTGCTATCAGCTAAAGATACCTTCGACCATTTTCGATCGACTGAAATTCAACCTTGCGCCCGTATTTTCCATCATCGAATTTCGTTCGATCAAAAGCATCTTTAATAAGCTTGTTGTACGCGAAGTATAGAGATTCTCGGTAGATACTACGACGGGAAGGTGGTTTTCTCGAAAATCTTCGGTTATCGGATGGCAAAGACAGTGAACGATGATTCTTTGCGCAAATCGATCGAGGGTGAGTCGATTGAGAAAACGATAAACATCGAGAAAAGGAGTATAAACGTAAGACGTAAATCGTAACGTCGTATGAATCTTCGATACAGTAATATCCGAGTTATTTTATTTCGCGCAAAAGACGACGTAATTTCCTTTGAAATGAGTTTAAGTCATAGAAGAAAATTATTTCTTTCTTCGAGTTCGTATTTCGCGTCGATGCTACTTGACGATGCTACTTGTATTCGCAACGACATTTTCCATGTAACTCGTGCCTTCCGGGAGAAACGGCAACTTTAAGGGACCCAGGCGCACGATTTGCATTATTTAAATCGCAAGACGGATATCCGGCCCAACTGGCGTGCTTCCCAGCGTGGCCATTTGTTTTCAGAGAAAGGAGTTGAAAACGTCGTTAAAATCGTCTCTGTTAAATAAAGCAAATCCTGACCGAAGTAGGACGAGGTCGAGGATACCGAAGACGTTTGTCAAACTTGACGATACCGCCCGTTCATCGATAAACTAAGAAATCAATGTTGATCGAACTGTCGTCCTTTTCAACAACCAAAATACGCGACCCGAAGTCCATCTAATTTTAAGGCGCGAATATCGAACAGGTACGGTCGCAACGTAGAAATTTCAGATTTCATTTCGGACCTATGGATGTTATAAATCGTTGGAAATAACAAAGCGAAGGAAACCTCGGTGAAACTCGATTTTCAGCAATATACAAATGCTGTTGTCGCCCTGCTGAAATCGAAGTCCATCAATCTGGCATGTTTGTGCCGTTTCCAGACTGAATATCCATTTAAAATGCAACGCAATGAAAGCTGCGCGCGCGGTGAACGACTTGGAGTGTTTAATCTTCGTTTGTCCCGCCATTTGCATCCGTCATGCCGCGATTAAGAACGATTCAAGAAGGTGATTACGTGGAATCGTTTAAAAGCACGTCACCGTAACGATCGTCAGCGATGACGAGCGATATTAGCATCGATTTCGTTGATGATGCACAAGTAGAAGCTTCGTATTTGCAAAAAGTTTTCAATTGAACTTACTACTAGAGAGTTTTAAAAGTCGAGGCTTTTCGACTTTAATAGATCCAACTCGAAACTCCGCTACTTTAAGTTTTCATCCTACTTTAGTCTCCTTAAATTTTCGTAATTAAAATATCTATTCATACTACTCAAAGTTCGAACTTTAGTATCTTCAGAATTTAAAAAGAGAATTTTCAAGGAAATGAGAGAATACTAAGAGTTTTTTCAAGAAGATATACTCAACTCCTCGAATTATCTGGAAAGAGGAGAGATTTTCATTTGATTACTCCTCGACATCGGACATGGCCGAATGAACTTTAAACTCGACGATCGAGCTTGTTCTAGCGGTCGAACGATGTCATGGGTTAAGCGCACCTCCGGCATCCTGTTTTTCATGAGTTCACACTTCCTATGGTACGTCGACACTGGCGAAACTTTCTTTCGTGATAAAGTTATCGCAGCTTCGACGTAGATACCTTCTATCTTACCGGAACGAAGAAGTTTGTCGAAGATTATGGCACAACTCGGCCAGTCAGTGTCGCGAGAAACGATTCTTTCTCATTTAGGTTCTCCGGGGTATTCAAATTTCGAGCAATAAATCGTTGTTTCTGCTATTTTTATTTAACCGGTTGGAGTTTCAAGAAAAAGTTATGACATTCGGTTTTAATTGCAGAATTTTTACAAGAGATCTGTAAAATACTGTAATGTTTTGGATTTAATGGTAAAATTTATGTGCATGAAGCAACTAATTGTACGATTAGTAGACGTAAACTTTACTGGTCGGATTATCATTCGTGAAATACTGCTTTGTTAGTGATATGTAAAATGCTTGCTCGATTTATCACGATGATTAATTGTAGTAGAGCGATCCTGCTACACCTCTAAAGATAATTTCAAAAGCGTTTATGAATTTGAAATTTTGTCATTACCATTTGTGGCAGTATCTAATGAAACGATTAATCAAAAGAATCGACCATGCATTTCTTTTTTCAAGTTTATAATATTTCCTATAAAACTTTCTGTGCTACGAATCACTTCGAAACAAGCTCGACGATGTTCAATTATTGTCTTGGAATAACGGCCGCATCATTATCCTGCACGTGCTCGTGGGAGCGTTTACTTGCATTATTGCATAAACAGATCGTAATAATTGCTGCGGATGACAGCAGACTGAACTGTCCGATTTAACTAGTCAAAATCATTCTATTTGAGATGTTTAGCCTGTGAAAAATCAGTTTACACGCGATACCAAAAACCACCTCTCACTCTTTCGACTCGCATCCTAAATGTCCAATTTATTTCCTAAACAATTGCTAATTTTTAAATCATTGATTCTAATTTTTATACCTAATTCGTTTAAAAACTAACCACCGACCCGAATTAACAGCCAAACCACGATTCCATTGAAATTTCATTAAGAAATAAATCAAGTGAAACGATTTAACGTTCATCGGTTTGCGTGTATTGCAAAGTGATAATTTTTCCACTCGTCGACTCTGCTCCTGATATTCTACTTAGCAACTTGGTCGACAAATTAATCACTGACTTCTAAATTGACAATTCTCGAAGAACTTCTGCCTGCGAACTCATTCGTTGCAGATCTACTAATCGCTTAATGCAGCCTTCGAAGTCAAACTTCTGCACCGAATTATCAAATATTAGTTCGTTGAAAACCGAGAGTTAGATACCGTTTCGAAGAGCCACGAATATATTTCAGCGCGGTCCACGATGCATTAACAGACTGTCGGAGTCGAGAGAAAATCTCGCATGCGAAACAATTGGCTCGTTTCGAATTCGCCGCGTTCCTTCCTCCCGAATTCCCGCAGGAGTGTTCGCGTTCCATCAAATCCAGAACCAAGCTCGGACTGCACCTGCCATGTCTCGGTAAAATATCATCGACGTTGCGTTTTCTTTGCACTGATAGTTTGCGTTCTTTCTACCTCAAAAAAAAAGAAAAAAAGAAAAATACTATTCTGAGGCAATTACGAACATTTCAACGCAAATTTATACGCTTGTCGTGCTACCGATTACTCGATGTGTTAAAATGTACATAAAATACATAAAGACGTAGGAAGATACGTAAAGATTCGTAATACGTCGAGTATACTCGTCGGGCATTTGCTGGACGAGAGGAATATCTGTTTAGGAACCAATTCATCATCCATTTGACAAAGTTCATGAAAATACGAATTTTTTGGGTTGGCAACTAGGGAAATGTGGATTTTGTCAATACCAACTAATGACAGAATCCGCAAAATCCACAAAATCTACGCAAATTTTTAACGAGGTTGATACACCAGCGGAAATGGAGAACGAAATTTGACGATTCGGATGGCTGGATTATAAAATGCTGAAAATATCTTTATCTTTAATAGAAAGTAGAACACTCTGGCCTAGATCAAAGATATCGGAGAACTCGAAGACATAGAATAAAAATGAATTTATTAAGAAATGATATCGACGCGTTGATCGAGATTAAGGATGAAATTGGGAAACTTAAAGCAGCGGAAGACACGAAATTGTAGAAACTCGAAAACCAAAACATTTTCTACCGAAGTCTATTTTTAAATAAAAAGTTTCCGACCAAGAGATACAGATATTTCTCTGTAACAAATGCCAATGAAAATATTGACAATGAGAACGAAAATCTCGGTTTGTTTCGAATTGTACTGTGTTGCCCCTAGAATTATAGCTACGCCGTTTTAAGCAACGAAACACCGAATGATAAAGAAAGGAGGAAACGGTAAATCGACGGTGAACAAAAACGGCGTTGCTTGTTTCCAGTTTACGGCCTCGTTTTTCCACGTCCAACGGAAAAAGGAAAAACCCAAAAGTCCCAACTATACGTTTGCCCTGTTCAATTGATTTAGTCAGTGAGGAGGATTTTGTATTTCATCTAGTGGTAACGAAAGAAAAAGGCAAAACAAAACGACCGATTTTCGTAATCTATTTCCGCGTCTCACGTTACGATCTAATGACCGAACAATGAAACATTCTTTCGTTAATTCCCAAAAAGTCATTGGTATTGTAATTAAAGTTGATTTCGAACAATTTATTTTATCATATAACGAAAACAGAAAAAAGCGGAAACACGTGATAAAGAGTATAAAACATGGAACAGTTTTTTGTCTGTAGAGATAAGCGGTATCAACTTCGCATAAACGAACCTTTCAAACATGTTCTGTATATTCTGCACGGAGATACGCTTTTGTATGTTCTACCGAACGTGCCGGACGCCCGAAAATTGGTCAGCTTATCTATTACATCGATTTAAACGAGACGCTTGGATATATACTGTGACCTGAAACCTTCAACGGCTGCAACTAAAATACCAAATTCTAACGATACGGAACGTAGGTCTTATCGCGATATGTCTTTCTATAATCGTGAAGATAGATGGATTTTTACCTGTGCGAATCCTTCGATACTGACGATCTACTGTCTCGCGATAATCTTTCAAGTATAACGATAACGACGTCCGTGATTCACCAGCAAAAGCTGACTATAACGGCAAAAATATCGTGCCTCAGCTTTCTAAAGTTGGCGAATATTAAAAACGAAATTCCTGCAATTTGTTCACTTTTACATTTATATTTACATAGCGTTACATTATAATTTACATTTGTATGTAGTTCCTTGAAATTGTTTTAATCTCATTTTTATTCATTTTATCTATCCACGTTTGTTTTCATTCAGGCGCCCAACAAAGATTTCCCTCGTACGAATTTACAGTCCATACAAATGTCGCGTTCCATCTCGAAACTAGTATCGAAGTCTGATCAATTTGCAGACTTGAAAAAAGAAACAAAGGACAAACAATTTCCATATCGACTCGCCAGTGAATCACGTGCAAAGGCAATATCGTTATTACTCTCGAATCTCGGTCCGATTTTTCCCAAATTTTTGTACACTGAAAGCCAACGCTCGCTCGCTACACAGACACCTAACGCGTATTGTACAAATTTGAATTTTAAAGTCGAAAGATACGAGAAGTGGAACGCATGAACGTGAATATTGAAAATGTTTCAGGAACGGCCGATGCTCTTTTGTCGGTCAAAAGAATTCGAAGCAAATGAAAATCGAGATGCGAAGGATCGGGAGAAAATCCACCAACGAAGAAAATGAGAAAGAAAGAAAAGATGTTTCCCTTTTGTTCCCGAGACCAGCCGTAGGGTAGCCGCATGAAAACACACCAACGCCAGTACCAAATTTCTCTCATCGTTCGACTCGCTTCGCGCGGTACGAAAACTAATTGGCGAAATTTTCGTGGTTTCGGTAACTATCGAGTTTTCTGGGAAACCCATCGAATCCTGGGAAACCTATTGATTACGTGTGTCGATTAGAAGTTAAATATCGACGCTATATCAATGGCTACTCGTAGAAGGATTCAGACATGATCCGATGATAAAAGCTATTTTAGTCTTTTGTCGTAATCCTCGCACATATTTGATTCACTTTAAATTGTTCCCTGATTCTTTGTTATTTGTAGATTGTATATTATATTTCACATCGGAGCAATATTCTCTCATAATCTGTATTTCTGTTTCTTCGTACGGTAAATGCTAATATACAGAGATATTGAAATAGAAACGATATAAATTAAGTTGTACAGAGAAAAAGGGTAAGAAACGAAGTTTTACAGACGAGAACAAATATCCAGAATTCGATATTGTTCGTAGAGAAAATCTTGCGATGATCCCGTTCGATTAAACTTCCTGAAAGAGGACTTGTTCCGGACGCGTGGAAAATCGAATTACGAACGAATGGAAAAACAGCCGATGGTAGCTCCTTTGCTTTATACTCTTTATTAGAGAATTACGGGAGCGAAATAGGAGGCGAACGCTTTTAACCAAACTTCCGTGCGCTATGAATTGTCTTATATCGCGTCTACGTACAAACGTCATGCCATAGAATTGGTAAACGAAGCGCGAATTCGATCGTTAAATGTTCTGGAACTCGTACTTTCACCGTGACTTGTTTCGAGCTTGTCTGGTAGACAATAATCGTCAAAAAATACTTTCTGCAATTTCCTAGGAATTGTCTCGCGAAAATCGAGGCCGAACGGTAGCATCTCGTATCACTTACGATTAGTCCAACTTGTATTTCGCCAAAGCTAAGGATCGTAAGTTACAGACTAAACTCGTGGACCAATGAATTTCAGCTTTATGGCTCGGGGAATTAAGCTTCAACCTGTTTTAATCTGATAGTTTAAGCGAAGAGAAAACAGCAATTTAAAAATGTTCGCCTCAAACGGAATTCATTTCCAACAGTAATAATCTAACGAATACACGACAAATCATAAATAACTAATTCTTCTTGAATACGAACCGGATATTATAAAAAAAATTCGAAAGATCGATCTTTTATCGATTTATTTATGAAAGTTCTTCCGCTGGAAAAATCAAGAAACACAGACGTGCGTATATAACTACGGAAGAGGAAGGTGGAGCAGCAGTCTATGTTCGTAGCAGCCGCATAAATAAAGAGAGCTACGCAATTTCCTACGCGCTGTAACGTGAATATGATTGCTGTTCGCCTTATAGATGCATTTCGGCTACGCTTCTTCAAAGAATACGGCTTTGATGAAAAAGGAGCTTTCGTTGGCTAAAATACACGATGCTTGTAAAGACTCGCTCCTCTATGCGAACCCATTCACTTCCAACGATAAATTTCTCGCCTTAAAAAGATGGAGTAAAGTTGATGAATAGCGAATGCGTAAAATTCTAAGAGCTTATAAAACTATATGGTGGCGAACAGCGAAGTCGAAGATCGATAATACCAGCGTTAGATGAATCTAGATACGGAAGTTCAAACGTGATGACGCGTTCAATTTTCACGAGAATTTTAATGGAATTGCACGATAGCTTGCGAGAACAAAACAGGATTAAAACGACGAATATCATCCGGCGGCAGAGCTATCCGATTATTACAGTCGATTAGAATCTAAAGCCGCGTTAGGGCTGCTTACACGACTGATAGCACGATTAAATTTGTCGAAACTTGTCGAAACTGTGAGGTATGCGATTAGATTTACAACGCCCAAAGCGGAAACTGTATAACTATTCGTATAAAATTAACATAGAACTTTTTTGAAAAGTTCGTCGTTAATGATATGACGAATTGGCGAAAATTGTTACATATAAAAATAATAACCTGATTATCTGGTATTTTTAGCGTCAAATAAAAATAGGAAATTCGTATATGTAAAACATGCTTGACATTTGTGGCAAAATTAAATCAAAAGCTCTTTAAGCAAAATTTGCATTCATAAGGACAGAGATTTTCGTGCGTAATAAATTCATTCCACGTCGATACCGTAATTAATTTGCTAGCTGACCACAGTCTTGTCAGCTTAGGCTCGCTTAATTGAGTTAGTCGTTCATGAATTTATGAGGAATAGTTGTGGACCGGATAGAATCGCGCGGTATAATACATCTATACGTGTCTCAGTTTCCAACTATGTATAGTTCTATACTGCGCTGCGTTGATTAATCACGAAATAAATGAATTACATTTACTGCGCTAATCAGATAGATAAAGCTACGTACGAGTCTATCTGACCTGACTGACGAGTTAGGTTCCTATTCTACTGCGTATTTCCCTCGTTCAACCTGATATGCTTATATTCTACTTGCTTAACTACATAGCGTTGCAGCAGTCTGACTAAGCATACCATGTTTCTCCTTATCATTAACATTTTAATTACGAATCACGGAGATAAAACGTTTTCGAGTTAAATATTTACTAACGTTAAATAAATATTTCTCTCGCTTAAATATTTCATCGTATCACGTTAATTTTAACGATTTATCCATTAACATATTTGTATATACATACATTACAGGTCGATAGCTGTAGCTTTAAGCGGAAAGTATTCACATAATCTCATAATTCAAGCTAAAGTTAAAAATATGGTAGGTTCTACGCTCTTACGTGTATCTGTTATTTTTCAAAACTCCATTTCTCAACGAAACCCTAATGCTTCTATACTTTATCTGCTTCGTACTTCTTTACCACATACCATATTTCTTCTCGATTATTCTACAAGCAAATGCTTTGTTCCTAGTTTCGAAAACATCTCCCGATATTTAGAACGAACACATTTCCTTTAAAGCAATCAGTAATTAGTTATCCCGTTTAATCGCCGATCGCTGTAATTTGCGTGTACAACTATCTATTTGTCATAGAGGCAAGCATTCGTGACGAGGCGATCGTTCGACCACGCCGATTTTACGCGCCGCCGCCAAAGCAAATTCCCCGAATCCAATACTTCCATTCGGTTGCTCTGTACGATTCAGCAGAATAACGCGCGGATAATGAAGCCTATGTTTTACCGCTACGATAATCAATTTCGATATAGCGGACTCGCTTCTTTGATCATGCCGATCCAATCAAGCTGCACGGTTTTCGATAGAAACAGAAAATCGTTCGTCTTCGAAGCAAAATTCACGTCGGTTCAACGTGTATAATGTACATCGTCGTTTTCCAGTTTCTTTTAAATTCCTTTCGTTTTAGCCGTTTGAGTTTTCCCATCGCTAAAAAGAATCTTAAGCTGGAAGAAAATATGAATTTTATCGTACAATTTTCTTTAGAACACTGAAAGTCTGCTTGTTTGTTGAAAGGAGGGCGTGATAGAAATATACAAATTCGTAGAAGAACAAACTACGAATTAAAGAACGAAGAATTATGAAAACTGACAAAGAGAAAAGTAAAAAGAGAAACAATTGGTATACAAGCGAGTATCTACTCGCGTATATGTACTAACCACGGCATTTTAGCTGGCGAACTTGACTAACCACAAATCAGCGTCGTCCTTACATTTTTAAATTTTAAACAGTCTCTCAGATAACTACCTGCGAACTTGGCTGTGGAATTCCCACGTTAGCCAGCCGTCAGGATCTTCTAGAATGTCGTGGACTGTACCTACGGGGAAAACTAATCCGACAAGCTTGAAATATCGTTGGTATATAGTACATAGCCGTGATGAAATTGCGGTCAGGTTCTGTGTAATTGAATCTATGTTTTGCTAAACTTTCAGAATACCTTCGCGTTTATTCCTTTATAATACGGTAGCCTCGATAGATTGTTTCCGAACGAATCTAGAAAGCTTTTCGTAAATTTATTCAGCGCTATTGATGATTACCTTTTAAAGGATATATGTGCCAGTATCTAAAAATAGCTGGAGAATGACAAAAGTAGAGGATCAAAATTATTCTTTTTCTATCGTAGAACTTCCACATTAAGTTAGCCAAAAATATGAGGCAAGAATTTTATAAAAAATTAAACAGTTTACAAGCGTCGAAATATTACGAACTATTCGATTCACGTGACTCTGTGTAGATTTGCGAATCGAGAAAGATTATGCGCGGAAATGGCGCAAACGTTAATCACGAAGTATCACAGGCAGATATCAAAGAATGATAATTGCTCGGCTCATAGTTGATGGTAACGAGCTTCCGCTCGAAAACCACGCGAGCACACCATTTCCAGGCACATCCCGATGTTTTCGAAAGAACGGAATCGTCGGTTAATTAACCTGTCAGGATGCAAACCCGACGATGCTCTCGAGTGCGTTCGTTTCGCCGGGAATTATTATGGCCCGTGTCACAGTTGGAGTGAGGATCTTAAATCGGCTCGTTTCCTTCACCGAAATCGAAATCGCGATCATCTTGAAAATCGTTATCCACGAAATACGTCGTCAAAATTGGCGTCTCCAAACGCCCGATTAAATTAAATCCCGGACCATGGAAGAAGGCAAACTTCGTTATCGGAATGTTTTATTTACGTTACGCCGTCGTGACGTCGAAATGAAATTTAAACACACCTGGGGATCTCAATCGTCGAATATCTCGCTTGATTACCGTTTCAGGAAAGAAACTCAAAAAAAGAAAAAAAAAACGAGAATTTAACAAGTATCGTAGTTTAAATATTACGTTTCCCGATGGATGAAAAGTTTGATGTGAACTAGGAAGCGAAACGTAAGGAAATAATGTTAAAACAAACGGGACTCTGGAATATTTCACGATCGATTGGGGAGTGTTTGAAAACAAAATTGAAATTCGATGAAAAATTCCAATATTTAGTTTCAGCACGAAGCATTCGGCGAAAATAAATACGAATAAAAAAAGGAAAGTGGAACGAAACAACATCGAACACATTTGTGAAACTGTTGTTTCACAGTAATTTTTTTAATTTGCACGTTAATACACTAATGGAACAATTAATCGGGCGTGCTGGCGGTAAAGAGATTTGGCCCGCAATAAACGTAGCTAATCGAGTTTCTAGTTTTCCATACTCGAACTTGTCTATTTCGTTATAATGACGTAATTACAGTGACTCATACTTATACCGGATGCGGGGGAACTTATACCACGCAATTTTCATATTAGCCTACGCTTTACCGGCGTAATCCTATTATCGAGCAACTACAACTCCCATACTTGCTACTGTGTGTTATTCCTACGCGCTCGTCCCTCGGAATATCGCATTACATCGCTGGAATCGACTAGGTCGCGAGCTTTGCGCTTCACACGTTGTGTAAATAACATTTTTATACAATGCGAAAAAGGAAGTATTTTCGCTGTTACCGCTAAAAAGCATTAGAGGATAGACTGTTTCCATTAAAGTAGAACGGGGTTTAGGGCTTTTCAAGTGATGCATCAAACATCTCGTAGATCTGATTATGAATTTTATAGAAATAGATTGGCGATAGTTTAAATCATAAAGATAATCGAAACGAAAATTGGAAAATAAGAATCCTATTTTAAGTAAAGTGAACATCTCACACTGCGCATAACCTTATTTCTATGTAAGATGTCAACGAAGTATATACACAATACAGGAAAAGTTCCAAAAATAATATAAAATAAACATATATATATATATATAGAGAGAGAGAGAGAGAGATAATTACCTTTTCCGATTTCATGGTAAACGATGGAAAATTTTTCACTTGTCACGTCACAAATTACACACATTTGTAGGGAGACTTTTATTCAAACCAATATGGCGATCTTATGTTTTCGCGCGAGAAATTAAGAACAATTTGAATTCTTTTTTAGAAAGCCAATGATTGGTGGAAGTGTCTACTGGCGCTACCGTACGGTAAAATTTAGTACTAAGTGCGCGAATTGTACGTGTTAGAATCTGCGATATTTTAATGTTAAATTTCGTTATTAAATAAAAAAAAAAGTACTTTTCCTGCTTCTATGATATTTGTTTAAGCCAGAAAAATTTACGGGGTAAGTTTTTCATATAAATTAACGCCTTAGCTTTAATTTTGTCACATTAATTTGTATATGAAATACGCATTTCGAACAAGTGCCTATTCTATCGTCCCCCATCAATTTGAAATAAAATAAAAATGATTGATGATGAATACATGATACAATAGTGTTTATACAATGGGCATTTACAGGTATTTAACGAACAAGATAGTGATATGTAACGATCAACAATTATTTGTTGAAATTCTGTCACTTTGCTTTTACTGCCACGCGCGTTATATTCGTAATGGTTAATGGTCATATTGAACAAACAGTAAAAAAATTCAAATATTTTATATACACAAAGACCTTTTTTCATTTCTTGTTCTATTCCATTTTTTTTATAAATTGGTCGATACAAAAAAATATGAAAGCTTGATCTAAAACTTAGAACAATATTTTTTATATTTATCATGAAGTGTAAAAGAAAATACAGTAATTGTTTTTAAAAATACACTTTATGAATATTTACAAGTTCACATTTTTTCATTTTAAAATAGAAATGACAATTCATTATTTCATGATTTACTGAGTAATTTAACAATGGGAAGATTGAATTTCATATAAAGATTGATTGTATATTTTAAGAATATCGTTTGCGTAACATTTTATCAGTAATTTAATTATAATTACATCTTGAACAATGCTTTTTAAAAATAAAAACAAAAGCAATTTTATTAAAACATGTTCTTTCATGATTTCAATTGAACTATTTCATAGTGTACAACATTAAAATTTTATAAAGCTTCATATAATATAATTTGTTACGCAAACTTCATAAATAATGTACATATATGTATATTTTGAGAAAAAATAACTGCAATATTGATTGAAATACATTATTTTACGCAATACCATCATATTTATTAATTGTGGTATTAAACTGACGTTAAATCTACTGTATATGTCTAATAAAATGTACAACCTATAGAAGGTAAATCTTAATAAAAACCATATATCTCAAGATTCGTACATACTAAGATTCGGATAAAATATCCTCCAAAGTTTTATCGTCATGGAGTGGTGAGTGTCCTAATGTAGGATCGCTCTCTAGAAATTCTCGAAGCTCCGATTCTAAATCTGGTACCGCAGAAGTCTCTGACGTGCTCAATAAAGACGGAGGAGTCTGATTATGCGTCATACCGATCTGTATCTGAATAGGTGGTTGATTGGTATTCACGATATTAATTGGTTGATTTTGTTGACTGGTTGGACTGAGTAAATTAGTATTCTGAATCGGTGACGGAGCCGATAACAGATTTGATGGGACTTGATTGTTACTAGTTTGCGATAAGAGATTATTCTCCGCAACGATGGTTGGATTATGCGTGATTGGTTCTACTTCCATGGGTTCTGGTCCACCAAGAGGTGCTATGCCCATAGCTCTTCGCAAGCCGTCTACGGGAGCAATAGCTGAGGGAGGAAGTTTCTTCGCTATTTCCGTTAAATTGTCTGTGATTTTGTCGGCTATCATTACTTCCGCCTCCGACGCTTTAGTAACATTTGATAAATGAGCGGGTGGTGGAGCCGAGAGTCGTTCGTGCTGCACCTGCTTTAAACGACCTAACATCTGGGACGTATCGTCTAATCGATTCTGTAAAGTTGTACGCTCCTCGTTCAGCTTCAATTCCTCCTCTATAAAAAATAAAATAAAATTACAGATGTTATTACGAGTAAGTACCTATTTAGTACAAAGTAAGTTATTATAGATACTCCAATTTTTTCTAAAGTATAATTACCCATATTCTCCAAGAAATTAACGTCAATTCCTAATTCTGACAATGTCTTCAGTTGGTCGATATCAACTTTAACATTGTCTAAAGCTGGGATATTGCGATTAACATCTTGCATAGGCTTCTCTAATAAATGCTTTATCTTTTCTTCTTCCTCTTTGAGTCTTCGCTTTTCCTCAAGGAACTTCTTAGTTTTTCTGTGATCTCCTCCTGTCAGGATATCCAACAGATCGTCGACCATAGTTAACGTATAATCACAGTCTTTAGCAAAGTCTAATATGGATTCTGCATATTGTACAGCAGTCTCATCGCCATATGTCTGATATACCAAGTCTGTTTCCTCCTTTGTCAGATTAGCGAACGTGGAATCGTAACTTGGAGCATAAGAACCAAAGGCACCGTAATATAAAGGTTTAACTGGTTTAGACATATTTCTCCTATCTTCTCGGAATCCTGCTAACGCTCCTGTACCATGATTCAATTTACCTATAAGCTGCACTAATGACACTGGTCTTTGATTAGTTCCAGGAATCACACCGTCTCCCGGCACTATGATCTGTAAACTAGTAGTTCCGTCTTTCTTTTGTCTAAGGAAACCCATCTTGGAATTCAACCTTTTCAACGTTAACTTATCCGATGCTACTTTAGCGGCTCCTCGGGCTTGTTTTAAGATTTCCTCCGGCGTCATATCATCCGGAATGGCTTCAAATTTACCTAAATTTGCTAATCTCATTTTCCTTTGGTTCTCTTTTCGAAGTTCTTCTGCCTCTTCGTTACGTTCCTCCTGTTCCCGTTCCCGTTCGATTTGCTCCTCTGTTACGGGAACGTCTGGATTATTAGGATCTTCTGTACCCAATTCAAACCCAAGCTCCTCTTTTGAGATATCCTGCATGTAAGTTAGTACAGGTCTTAATTGACGAAGTTTTTCAGGTGTAACCATTTTTAGGCCAACATGCAATAATTTCTTTGCTGCCTTGTAATAAATTGTATCTGGGTGGTTATAAGTAGTAGCGTTATCACACATTAGTTTAAAATCGTCTACAAATTCATTTAAGTTTTGATAACTATTATCGTCTATTTTCTGCTTTATAGTACTGAAATCCATAGGATTAGTAATGATTTGAGAGTATCCAGGTGCAATACTATCTGTGACCGGCCAAGCAAAAAATTGCTGCGGGTCACGTTTTTCCATTGACCTAAGAAGATGTTCCAATAGTCGTTGAAGAGGTGTACGTTCAGCAATTTTTCTAAGTACACAAGTTCTAGGTTCACGGTGTGGAGAAAGAGAGTTAATATGGCTAGTAACACCAACTCGGTGTTCTCCACTAGATGGTGGCCTTGGAGGTAACAATTGATGATTAGGAATCTTTTTAGGGATTTCTGCTAAACTTTCATCGGCATCTCCCACTGATTCTTGACTGGATTCCTCTCTTCTCCTTTTTTTATCTTTATGATGATGCTTGTGTCTTTTATCCTTCTTTTTCTTTTTCTTTTTAAGCTTTTTATGCCCTACGTATCTGTCATATTCAGATTCTTGTGTAACAGGACAGTTGAGACCCAACTGTTGTTGGTAAACACCCAAATGTTGGGACAACATTGTTGTCTGGCTTGGGGATTCGTTCCCGTATTCAGGTGTCCCACTGCTACCCCCAACCTTTAAAATTAACTTCAAGGTACGGGGTTTATCCGTGCTTGTATACTGCCCTTCTGTTAAAAAAGAAAGGGCAAATTATTTGCAAGAAATTAAGATTACATGTGTAATATGTATGAAGACATCAAAGCATTAAGCTATACATAATATCTAGTGCATGCAACAAAGATGTCTTGCAGAAAATCAATACAGAAGTGCAGAATAACAGCGTAATAGTGTTGTAATGTAAAAATATGGTGCTAAATATTAAGTTAAATAATCTTGCAGGGTTATGAAAAAATAAGTATAATTTTGAATTAATAAAAATCTACAGGATATTAACAGAAAGGTAGAAGGAAATGTTGATAATAATGATAATAAAGATGATTTTATAACAGGACAGTGACCTTGTTTTCACATTCAACAAACTGGAAGCGAGATGGAAGTAGCTCGACTTAAATTAAATAAACCTTGATAGAGAAGTATGCAATAAAATAATTACTGTTGTATGAACCAACTGAATCTGCAGGAATAATCAAGGAAGGAACAACTTTTGAAATTGAAAATACCCCGTAACGAGGTAAAGCAAAAGCACATGGCCTTTCTGATGCCATAATACATAACAGCCAGGGAACTAAATGATTGAAGTGCAACAGATATCCCATGTATCCCAGATGAATACCCACAAAATATTTATAGCAAAAAATTGTAACAAACTTGTCTCATCACAAATCTTGTTGCACTTCAACTAATTTTAATAGACAAAAAAAGAACTAAAAGGGTTTGGGACATCTGAGTAATTTTGGAAGCACAGCTAGTTTCTGTCGTGCAACCAGTCCATGTCTGTTGTTACACGTCACTTACTTCCACGTCGCACCTGTTGCTGTGGAACCTTCGTTTATACTTTTGAATCCACCTTACTTCTACTCCAACCTCACTCTCAGTTTGTCCGTGGTAAAAACGTAGTCAACATTCCTGTGCATCATTAAACTATGAGTACAAAAAGGATTCCAATGAAAAAGTTCAAGAATTTCAACCAATTAAGGTCCTTGTACTGTGTCAATCTCTATACCTTGAGCACATTTGTATTTATGGATGATCTTTTCATTTGAATCCTCAGGTAATCGACACAAATGTCAACACTATAGAATTACATTCAGTGAAATATTCCAGTAATATAAAAATCGACAAGTGATAACAAATAGAGAAACATTAAAAATGAGAAAAAATGAAATATTTAAGAAATCAAAAATACTCGTTGCTACGATCTACAATGTGTCGAAAAAGAAAGCTCCAAAATACTGTATACAACAAAAACACCTGATAACGTGGCAACAAACTGTCGCGAGTATGATTCGATTAACAAATGTAAAAACAAATATTGCAGTGGAACGATGATCGAAGCGTTTTTGCAATTCGACGCGCATTTCGTATTTTTCTAAGAACAAAGTGTGCGGCATTTTGTACTATTCAAAACGCGGAACATAATAATGTGGCGACCTATGATGCCATTGATGATGTTAAGGAATAATTAAAAGTGATCAGAAACGATAAAACGATCGAGATACACCGGATTTAGTCTTGATCCTCACCTTCGTGCCTTTCGCGCTTGTGCTTTTTATGCTTCTTCGAGCCCATGGTTAGCACGTTGGCTCACAGCCTGATAGAATATTCTAACGATAAATAGTAAACACTACGTCGTAAACCAGTACGGAACGCGGTTTGTGAGAGTACCGCGCTCCGTTACATGCATAAGCAATACGGCGGCAGCCATTGAAGACGTCACAGAACTTCAAGCCCTGCCAAGCCGTTATGGTGGATGCATGCCTTTCGTTCTCCCAGTCCAACGTTTATTCGCCAGCTGCCCTGTCATGGCGACGCGTCGTTCGAAGAAGCGCGTATTACGAATGCGGTCGAATATAAATTTATCATTTTCCACTTACATTAAAACATTGAAAACTTAATTTCACACTTTTCAAGATACTCTCTTTGTAACGTTGAGCAGGTATCAAATTTTTTTTCTATATCAACAAATTAATTATGAAAAATTTAAACAACGGTAGTGTACCTGCATATTTTGAAATATGTAGAGTGAAAAATTATAAATTATATTTGTAGCTTTAGATTTGAACTAACATTAATTTACACTTAATTTCTAATTTTATTGTATTTAACTAAACTCTATCCTGTTTCGAAATACATACAATATATATAAAAAAAATTGCGCCATAATATTTTCAACTGCATCTAATTAAAAAGAAAAAACACTCGATATCGAATCTAAGAAGATGATTTATTTCGTTAATTCTCTGCAACTGAGAAAGTAATGAAACCTAATGGAACAAAAAAGCTCAGTCGCTTTATAGTAAATCGAATTTCACGAGCAAACACGATAGCATTCTCAATAATTACACTAACAAGATTAAAAGTTTTATAGATAGAAAATTATTTCTCCCGGAACAGGATTCCATGACATCTACACTACTTCTACATACACAGACGATCCAGGGAAACATTGTGTATGGAGCTTTAAAGGCGAAAGGCGCTTCCTAACCTACAAAAGACGCTTGAAGTAGTAGCACTTACCGTACACCAAGGAACGAGACACTCGACCGTATTCACAGGCACGCTTTACCGTACAAGATTGCCCCACTAAATGAGCATACACTATGGCGAATTTTTATTGAAATATCCAGCAACTTACCGCGGCGTCGACGAACCCAGCCGCGATGCAATTAAAGGGGCAAACGATCAGCTGTTTCGGTAAAACGTCGAGCGGAACAGAGAGAGAAAGAGAAATGTGTTTTCTTGGTGGCTCCGAAAAAAAATTCACACACAACAGCACAGATGTGTCGTCTTCCCCTGCGTTACACTGTATCTCGAACGTTAAGGAGCATCGACCAGCCAATTCCTGTTTGCCTCCCTTCGAATCTCCTGTATTCGTTCGGAATACGCCGAACAGAAGCTTGCCGACCTTAAGTGAACAAGGACCGGAAAATTCCCGACGTTTCACTGACCTCTGATTCCTTTCAACATTTTTATTTTACGTTTTATTATCGCTAAACGTGTACATTGTCCTTGATTTTAACAGTTTTCACTATTTGAGTTAAGCATGCAATAGATACTTGGACATTCAATTAACGCATTCAAACCGAGTAATCGATAAACTATCTGCGGCACTCGAATCTGCTGCGCTTTTGAAAATATGTCGAAACGAGATATATATCTATATCTATATACATATATAGGTATAGATTGTCAAGTCGAACAAAAGCAACGATAGTGACAATGGATTTGCATTATCAATGGAACGCGAAAATATGCGAAAGCCGGGGACTTCACGGATTCTAGCTTAAGGCTTAGCTTCTGCATTAAAGTAGCGCACTTTACCGATCTCCATGCATTTGAAATGCTGATGCGATTTTTCTTTCGATTAAAATGGCTTACGGACGTATGATGCCGGATCCTAGGTTTGCTAATATCTAACTACTTGTCACGAGCTCCTTATATTTTGCAGCGTCGAGTTTAAAGTCGTAAATCGTGAAATTGTAAATCGTGAAATTGTAAATCGTGAAGTCGTAAATCTTTACAGAGGAAGATATTTGTGCGAAAAATAAAATATATCGCAATGTGCATATAGAAGCACAGTCCACCTTCAATTACACTTCTATTTCTCTCTCTGTTAGTCTTTATAAAGAAGAGACGCTTCTTGAATGCCAGTCGTTGGATAGTTTTTCTATTAACGCAGAACAGCTTTTACTTGCCGTTGATAGTAGAACAAATTTCCGAGACTCTCAATCAAATGTTCGTGATATGCACAACCTTTGAAATTTACACGCCCTTTAACGTCATGTTGCTCTTTCAAGGGCCGTATATCACTAGCAACATTCACGGTATCGTCTCGTTGAAATGCCGCTAAATTGAGATAACATTTCAATGGGTAATTAAATTATACGATACAAAGAAAGACCAAATTGTGTCCGATAAGAATTCAGCAATTTAGAATAAACAACATATTGTAATTTACGATGTTGAACGAAGCGATAAGTATACGAAACATAATGCGCGTGTCAGATAGATAGATAGTAACTTGCACTTTCATAGTTTGGCTTTATTTTGCAAATTAAGATTGTCTGTCCGTGTATCGTTAACCCTTCGGAAAGGATTCGAGATGCAAAGCAGTGCGCGCAGTGGAATTTTCCCGAAGGAGAGGTTTCCGTTTCCTGCTGCCACCTAGAACAGGATACAGGCAACCGATGAAGTTGTGTGATTACTCACCGTATTGTGGAGGAAAATGTAGCAATTCGATTACAGTAGTGTTATCACCGTAGCACAACAGCGTGACTCTGAAATACAGGATACTCATGCTTGCATACAATGTATAATGCATTCACGTGATCCATGGGAGCATATATATGAATATATGTATGTACCTTTGAATAATCAGATATAAATTTTGCTCTTTGCAGAATTTATGCGCTATGATCATTTTTTCGATCATCGATCTATTCTGAGTATTAACACACTCGATAATCACTTCAATATCGGCCAGATAAAAATCCAATTGGTAATTACCTGTTTAAGTATCCCGAGGCGCACTTAAAGAGATTCCCTGATAATCAATACTCACGCGCCAAAGTCCTTTTCGGTTTTCCTGCGGCGAAACCGTGGCTGCATATCCATTTGAATTGTAAATACGTATCTGTATACATAAAGGCCGGAAATGAAAGTGGCTCATTTTCGTTAGGGACATTGACCACGAGTATCGAAACTCGAGAAATTCTCTTTGGGGCCTGCTTTGTCAAAGCGCGAAATTGGCAAAGGAGGATGGCATATCGTGACATAGTTACGGTCCTGGAAAAAGCCGGTGCGGATACACGCATACACGTGGCCGCGCTCATGTATCGTCCGTGGCAATAACTCCACGATTTATCGTCGCGCACGCTTTGTCAAAAGTTTCGAGTATATGACAATTGGTAGGACAAACTGTATCGCGGTTGTAGCTGTATGTCGGAGATTAATAATTTCGTTCTGAATTGGTTATGATTAAATTAATTGAATTCCGGTAATTTGCTGGAGTGATATAATTCTGGAGAAAGAAGATTTTGGAACGTAGCCAAGAAACATAGGATAACATTCGACTTTCCTCTACTTTTATCACGCTTAAACCATCTCAGAACGATCTTACGACTCTTTTTTATAATAACGAAGGTCGTATAACCTTATCGTTTATACTCTGCTTTTTATCTTATCCAAACGTGATCTTTCGAATTGCTCTTTAACAAATACTACTAATTACCGCTCCACATATTGATTCGGAGCAGTCATATACTTTGCTCCAAACTATAGTTTGGTCGGAAAGTTATGTCTTAAAATTTTGATTATATATTTACAACTTTATTTATTAACGCAACACCTTTCCAGTGCAAGAAACTAACATGTTAATATCTTTCAGGTTTTCAGTACCCTGGCAACATAACGCTCCTCCTACTGTCGTTCGACGAAGACCAATGGCGGACTAAAGAGGGTAGTTTCGTGATTGGTACGATCCTGGGGAAAGCCGGTTGCACGCACGCACACGTGGGTGCTCTGGTTGCGGCGCTCGACAGTCGGCAAAAGCGTTCTATCGAGGGGCCCCCTGGCGTATACGCGTGCACACACGCGTGAGTATCTTACACATATAAAACAGCCGATCAGACTGAAGTTACGAGTAGAGTCCTTGTGTCAGCGCAGCAGACACAGACGGTATCCCAAACGGAGTGCGGTCGTTGCTCACGAAGAAGTGGAAGAAAGACAGAAATAAGGATACACATAGAGACGTGTCCTAACACGCGGGTCTGTGGAGAGTAGTGTACCCCTCCGTTGGCGAGTTTACGGGCGAGCAGACGCGGTGTTATCGCATACAGCACGCGCTGCACGCTCGTCCGGGATTCAGCACCGAGCGGCTCGACAAAACGTGCGAGACACGAGACGCGAGGCGCGGCTGTGGCGTGCACACATCCGTAGGTGTGATAAAGACATTCGATAGAGAACACACGAACGCACGCTCTCGTTTCTGTAATTTCTGTTTCTTTCCCACCTACGATCATTTGTAGTTGCTACGTTCTCCCTCCCTTTCGTACTCGCTCTTTTATTGTCCCTCTTGCACGCTCTGTGTCTGGTCGTCTGTCTGTTTCTCGTGGTGTTGTCAGTGGCACACAGTCACAGCACGGCTACCAGAAGCCTGTAACACCGCACCGGCGAATGGAGAACGCGTTCACCAATCATCGTAAACGAAAGTGCGGGTGTTTCGTCGTTAAACAGCATCCCCGGCTAACTTATTGCGCGGTTCGCGTTAATCGAGAATAAACGGTGTGCGCATCGAGCAACCGGAGGTGAAGAGATTGTTTGGTGTTGTTTTGGTGGTGGTGTTCGTTGAGGATAACGAAGAATGGATCGTTTTCGAGTTACACCGGCCAATAATACGTCGCAATACGCGCAGCATCAACAACCATCGCTGGACTATGGTAAGTGCTTGTTTTTATTTAGTTTTTTGCTCCACACGTGTGATCAAAAGGTTAAACGTACAAGCGAACGCGAGAGAGTTGCTTCATTTGCGATTATGCTCGGATATGCATGTCGCGTTATACAAGAGAAATTTTGCAAGCGATAATCCAGCTACCTGTTCAAAACATGCACACACATACGCACACGCATGCGCGCGCATACATAATACCCCATAATTTGCATATCCTGGAACAATCGACTAAGGTTTCCTCGAATAGTTTTCACCAATCTCACACGATTGTGCCGAGTCGTTAATGTAACAATAAATTTGCGCAGAGGACCGAATATTTTCTATTTTAACGGTATTAGAAATATATCCGTTAAAACGTTGAGCAGAGTTCCACTCTGTTAAAGGTTTTCGCGTCAAGGTCGATCGATCTTCGTGGAGGCCCACCACCAGCAAGCATCGCGATAAATTTCTGAAATGAAACGATTAATTAAGAAAATTAGTCCCTCCGTATTCTTCATCCAAAGTTCCATCAGACAATCTCGATACTGTTATTTGCGAATTTAACTCCTTCGCTATTGACTAGATTTCTTATCTACCGTTCGAATCATCCCCAAGATCGAAAGACCGGTATCTTTCCACTTTCTTTTTTAGCAAGAACGATGATAGTTCCTATTCGATATAAATAATTCCTCTTACATTTGAATAGTTATTCCTCGAAGATGTTCAACTTGAAAGAATCGAACACTGGATTCGAAAGGAACATGGAAGACGCGCGAAACTTGGCGCCTTTACGTTATCATCTGTATTAATATAGAAGATGGTTAAACAAGATTAAAATGACCGATGGCTATCGACGCGACGGTTATAACCGCAAGTTACGCGTCTACACAACGCAACACCATGTCGGTTCGGAGAAACCAGTCCATTCCATCGTTGGATATCGTCGTGCTACGCATACCACGCTATCGTGACTCCACCAGGCGCCTGGATACACTGACGGCATCGCGTTACCGATTTCCAGACGTTTTCACGCTGACTAAGCGACCTTCGCGGTTTCGTTTCGTTTACCGATCGGTTGATCTACCTGCTGTTGACTTTTTCCGGCTTATTTTGCAAAATTACGGTTCGTCGCGTGTCCTTTAACTATCGATCGGTTAGCCGCTTAATAATTCTACGCGGCAGTGTTTCGCAAGTCAGTGTTTCATTGGAGAACGATTGGTATTTCAACGAGAAGAGATTCTAACTCTGGACCTTGACGTTTTACGTACACGCGTGGCTCGTCTATTTTCGTTCGGACGTTTCCCAAAGGCGTGGTCGTCTCCGAATAGTCAATATCCACTATCGCGGGTGATTTGCATAAGAAATTGGACGTTTGATGAAATGAGGAAATCATTACGTATCACGGAGCTAAAAGAGAGATGCTTCTTTGTGGCGTACCTATACCTAGTTCGATGCAGCCGCACAATCGATTCCCTAGGGATCTGATAATTCGTGGATAATTAGCTACGTTTCCTTCGTTTATGTTTTCTTTCGTGGGTGAAACGTTGAAAAAGTAAGAGATAACTGAGGGGAAGTAACGTGGTGAACTGTAGAGCAACGACAGACGTATAGAGAAACGCTTATTCACGTTTTCGCCATTGTCTAGATATCCAGAATGGCGGCTCCAAAAATAAAATATCGATGTAACATCGCGATTGTCAAGGTCGACCACCTTGGTCTTTTACCCAAACCATTGAGATCTGATTATCGAGTGTCAGTGTTTCTCAATAGCGTTAGATCGGCGATAGAAAGAAGCCTCAACGAGGAGCGTTATGTAAATGATCGCTTCGATTTCGAATCACCGGCAGAACTTAATCGCTCGTTTCGTGTCAGCGCTGTCGCGAATTCGTCTCTCCAGACAAATTATCGTTGCGTAATCCTCGCGAACTGTACTTTGGTAACGAGAGGAGTTGTAGAGTTATTAATCCCGTTCCCTGCGACTCTGGCTTCTCGAGATAATTAAACGTATCTGCCGATAAGTAACGCTTACCAACTTTCCAACAAGTTTCGCGAACCTGCAATTATTACCAAATACAAGTCGACTCTACGATCTCCAAATGCATCAACTACCAATTATTTGCGTCATTAAATCGTCTTTATTGCCGCTTTCTTTCGGCTATCGCTTCCACTGTACTTTATTCTCCACGCTACCGCGGAATACTATCTTCATCTCTCTGATTATGAGACGACCATGAACGACACGCGAAAAGATCTCTTTCTTTCTTTTAGTTACCATTAAACAGTAGTGGCTCGCATGAGAACCACTCGTAGTCTCTCTAGCTGTTCGATGGCTGAAGTTCGTCGACGAGAAACCCAACTGTTCAGGGCGGGGTAAAAGGGGCAGCTGCATCCCTGCTACAAAAGCCGAGGCAACGAGGGGTCGATAATCACGCAACCCCACTCTACACGTTGTATTTCGTTGCACGGTTGTCTGCGATTCATGCACGAGCTGGACTTGTGCACCTACCTTCCTTCTCTCTCGATCTACCGATTCCTCTTTCGCGTTCCCTCTTTTGCTTCATCCCTTTCGCTCTATCATGTGTTCCGTTTGTCTATGAACGACACGCGTTAGCCGTCGAGGAAACCTACGTGGATATCTAACGTGTGACGAGCGCCGTGTAATGAACTTGTTCGCGCGTTATTGCTTGTTAAGACTTAATCGTAAACCGTGGTGAACATGGTAGTCCTTCGTTTTGTTCGCGAATATAGCGACTTTAATTAGCCAGAAAAATAACATCGTGCCTAATTATATAAATGAAACACGCGTATTATCATGGTAGAGCGAGTTGTTTCGAAGGGAAAGAAGGTTTGAATCGTGGAATATCGACGATTAAAGTGTCAGAGTACGTGTTGCCGTTGGATTGCACTCTGAGGTCACGTGTCCCGTGAACGTACACGCGATGGGCGACATCATATTTTCTCTGTTCGTAAATTTAGCAGATAAATCTGTGGATGTTGACGCCCATGTTAGAAACATGTACCTTTCTCGGAAGCAAGTTGCTCCATTACGGCAGAATAGCCAATATATCAAATTTTTCGATCATATCTACAATTTCAAAATGGATGTGTTACGAAATAGAGTAGAAGTTCTAGTTTGCTATCTTCGAGACTTCGAGGTGAACGAACCCGAATCGAATCGGGCGAAATGCATGTAAGATAGGAGAAATACGATTCAGATTATACCAGAACATTTATCACACGAACGTTTCTCCGGATTCGTTCTCCTCGTAGCTACGTCGGGGGGTAAGTAGAAGCAGTTTCGCTTAATATATCGTGTCTTTTGTCGAGGTGTCATGCGAGAGACGTGGCGCCCTCAAACAACAGAAAGTAGAACGTGTGGCTTTAGGCATGGTAGAAACCCTTTCTTAGCTGTATTCAAGCTACCTGGCGTGGAGAACAATGTCGTTCGAATCCCCTTTCACAAACGATTCTCTTTTACAAGATTCCTGCTGTTGGAAGAGGGATGATTTTATTTGTTTAACTTAACTAAACCAAAACTTCTGTCATATTCGCTCAAACGACCGATTAAACGATTTTACTGTGTCGAAGGATTATTTTCTTACAAATACAGAGTTTTTAATTTATCAAATAATTAAACAAGCTTCCCAGAAGTAGTCTAACTTTAATAGTAAACCTTGAACCATCAATTTGAAAATCAGCAATATTGTAAAAATTGATTCAACGTTCAAAATCCATGAACTTTGTGTCCTTAATCGAACACACGTTCAAACATGGTTGTGTGTACTTGCCGCTGTGTCCTCAGAGCGGCTTTTGAGCAGCCTATTTCACAATAATTAATTAGTTCGACCTTTACTCGCGAGCCAGTGCTGTTAGATTGGAACGCAACATGGTTTGTTTACGACTGTCTACTAATCCTCGGAATTTGCTGTTTAATCCAACGTGTCCGCGGTGTATTCTCCATCTTCGCTGGCGATTTTCATTGTAACCTTCCATATTCTCCTGTTACGTGCCAACTGACTTTGACACGCTATTTTCGGTTTTTGGACGTTCTACGTTTTACACGCAGAGTAAATAGCTTAATGTTTGAGACGAGTCACGAGACTTCATCACTGTCACTTAAAGCAGAAATCTACGTTCCGAAGAGCAGGGAAACAGAGGTATTTTGCACGCAAAGAGCAAAAAATAAAACGATGGATTACAATGACCGATATTGCTCGCTCGTGTCATCAGATTCCGTGGATCGCGACGAGACACCTTTCTTAAGGAATCGTCAGGTGTCGTAGAACAAACAAAGCTCTAGTTTATTCCACCGACGTAGAATTTCAATGACTGTTTGACGAATGGTTTCTCGAGGTGTTTTACGACTTTTTTAAAGTATAGAGCAGACAGTGCCTCGGGGCGCTAGTCTCGTACGCGATTAACAGCGTTCCTCGGGAGGAAAGAAAGGTGGAAAGAGGAGGCGGCGGCGAAAGAAGAAGAGCGAGAAGGAGGAGGTGAACTAACAAGAAAGCTCTCCGCTATGTCCGCATAAATGAGGCACGTTCTAACAGATTTTTCGCTTTCAGATCGTAGATGGCATTGTGTATCCAGTGGTATCGTGCGCGTGTGTTCACGCCCGAATGTATTATGCATATACGTCTTTCCAGTGACGTATGACGCGGCGCCGCGTCGTATTACGGAGACGTAGTTCAGACGTTTTGCTAGCCATGGCAGTGTGCCAGACCTCACAGCCCTACAGTCTCCATTCCACTGCCTATGTGTTTATCAACAGAGAATTATGCTAACGTCGACCGTCGACTATGCGAACCCATGGTCCCGCCTTTTGCCGACGCGTCGCGTTTCGAGCGTTCCCAGCGTATCCGTGGAAAGATTATTTTCAGATGCCCAGTTCTTTTCAATCGAGCTCCTTCCCTCCGTTCAGTTCCTCGTTTCTTTGTAGCGCAGACTACTTGCAGAACGTGTAACGCGATTGTGAGCTTGCAAATTTTTCAGAGGATTTTGTTGCGCGTAGAGAATGTTGTTTTAATTTATCGCTGAATTTTTTCTCAGGGGTTAACGAGTGGAATTTTTAACATAGTCGTGTCTGTTGGTAGAAGTGGTTTGAAAAATAAGACAAGAACTATTCTTGGGCTGTATAACTTTCTTTCTCAAGTATTTAAATGAATATAAGAGCTCGAAATATGATGTATGAGCGCGTATAACAGAGAGAGTTACTCGAGTTACTTTTTTGCCTAAGAACTTTACAATGCTGCGAACAAAACTCCTTCCATTCGATACCTCCGAAAGAAAGAAAGAGAGTTATTTTTCAAAGTTGCCAGTATGGAGTAACTTGTTCTTCGATAAATCTTCATTCGCGGAGGGAATTCGTGGGAGCTCTCGCGAGGCATTGAAATCTCGAAGGAAACCGTCTTGTAAAACGTAACAGCGCTCGTGGGTCCGCCATTTTCCTTACAAATACGATATATCCGGTGTTCGTTTATTTGGTCGTGCGCTGGATTATTTCGGGAAACTACGATGTTGCGAGGTTGGCGAGCATTCTACTTGGCGTGTTCTGTTCCAGCATTCCCTTTGTCCGTTTCGTGGCTCCAAGTTCTTCGAAAACTCATCACCAATGAATTCTCAAAAGCGCAGCTCTTCGCGCTCCACCATCGTAAACGTAAGCGCTTTTGTCCAGAACGCGCTGGATCTGGGTCGTTTGTCTCTTTCGACGAGATCGTCGCGAGAAATTTCACGGAATTTTGCCTCCTTGTCAATGGAAAGATTCGAGTGACAGATAGCGTCAACCTTCGGTTATTTAAAGAAACACATAACTGTACATCGCGACGCTATTCGAAGTTCCGTTTTAAAAGGCTTCCGAAATTCTGCTGTTCAAAAAATTTTCTGTACGTCTAGATAGCAGAGAACGATTTGAGTTTTAATTTTCATTCGACGGATTTTTGTCAACTACATTTTAGATTTTTCGGACGCTGAAAAGCTCATTCTCGATTGCTTATCGATTGCTTAGTCGAACATGCTTATCGATCACAGCAATCTTGAGAATCTGCGAGAGCGGCGCACTTGACACAAATCTCTTTCCTTTTCTCTATCTTTCTTCTCATCTTTTATTTTTCTTTCGCTCATTGTCATCCTCTATAACCTTCTCTCATTCCTCGTATGTCCGTTCCTTTCGTCCATGCGCTCTATTTTTACCCAACTTTTATTTTCTCATATTTGCACACATCATAATCATTGTTCGATGCGCAATACAGCGCACAATAGACGAAATTATATAACAGAAAAATTATGAGAACTCTTAGCTTCGAGTTCTATTCTAAGCTTGGAGACTCGATCTCTCTCGTACGATTATTGGTATTACTTCGAACACTTTTCTATAAATTTTGTTATTCGATTGCAGAAAATATTGTCTTTTATATAATCTAATAAAAATAATATTCCAGAGACATCGCCATGAACTTTCCAAGTATAAGAACGATTTACTCCTGAAAACGATAGATCGCTCTATAAAACGATCACGTTCTCGTAAATTTGCCAACAGCTGCCGGTTATGCTTTCTCGGTCTGTTCGTGTATCGGTATCATTCCGTGGATATATTTTTAAGTTTATCCTGGACGTGATAGACGCGGCTGCAACGGAACAAAAGCAGCCGCTGCCACGACAGTTGGCGTAATTCAGATATTAATACACGACCGTCTGCCTGGACACAGGCTGGGCTGTTTCTCCTCGAGAATTTGTGACGTATCCCCGAGAATAAATGTCAATTGACACGCCGAGCTCTCGGTGGAACGATCTTTCCCACAGCTATCTGCTTCGTGCAACGTCCAACCGCTCTTACGTCGTCGCTCGCTCCAAAGATTCATGAATGAAACAGCCTCTCGGTTCGCTTCGAATTTACAAACGAAATTGCCTGGAATCGTTTAATTTAATGTAGCTAATTTGCGTCAATAATGACACCGAGTGGATCTTTGTTGTTTCTGACTCTTAACTGAGTAGGAATTATTTATCGCGATTGAAGTTGATGTGGAGATAAATAAAGGAATAGCTAATTGTAATTAGAAGTTACCAAATTTGGTTTGCATGGATATGATGATCGAACAAATATAAATTAATGTGTTAAGTACTTGAGACGACACAGTGGCAGTAGCTAACAAATTAGCACGGTAAACATTTACGATATATTTTATTATAAATAGAAGTAAGTTTTCCTCTGTAAATATTTTCTTCGAATTTAATTTCAAGTTTGATAATTTACGAAAATATCATCGAATTCTCGTCACGGAATTCTCGCGGTGAAATATCCCACGTTTCAGACGTAACACAGTTGCAACGAACATAAAACGACGCACAACTGTACACACACTCAGTTGCACGACGTTACATTCATACTTGAGATATTTTCAAAGACCTGCGGGTCGAAGAGGATCGCAAACTTTAGACACGCGGTGTCCATTGATCCCTGACTTTTCAATTAATCGTTCTGCTCTTAACCACCCACGCAATCGCGGAAGGCGGCACGCTTTGAAGCCACATTTCCATCGATTTATTTCCAACGGGCAAACGAACATGGGAAACGCGAATGGTCTTCGTAGAAAACGTGCATATTTGCAACACGCGTCTTTGCGTTTCCAATCTGATGAACATGTTCAACCGTGAGTTAAACAGCCGTGTGAAGATAATCTACACGGATTATTTAGTCAGACTGGATTTTCAGAGCTTCATAAATTCGTTGCTTTTGCTTTGAAATATTGTCTCGAAGTTCATTAATTTCTACCTTGATGATTTCTGTTCATTAGTGGCATTTTAATGAAATAATTACGACAAATGAAAAAGGGGACATTTTCGATTCAACGTTACACGATCGTCGTCTCAAACATAAATAAAAAATTAATTAGAAATTAATCAAATCGCAACGAACGCCTAACGTGTAAATTTCTAAATTACCAGATAGTGAATTATAAATACGTACATCTACTTCTAATTATCGTCTCAAAGAAATCAGGAGATCCAAAAAATTTATTAAGATGTCAGTTAAGTTACTCTTGTTAAGCGAAAACTACGTTTATGAGACATTTATCTTCGTCGTGCTGTTCCACAATCGTCACAATGACAAGCATGGTTTCCGCGAAGGTTGCCCTCGACTGGATCACGAACATCGACGTTTGATGAAGATTTAAGCGTTCAGGGTTTATTATTTAGCGAGAAAATTTCTCGGGCTTGCGTAAGACAATTGGATCAGGACGATACGCGGTCGAGACGTGGATAGGCACGCGCATAAGCAACACCCAAGCGCTAACAATTATTTTATTATTGGCCCAATTACGCCGTTATTGTTTTCACACACACGCGACGTATCACTTAAAGCGGTTTGCAGCGGCTTCTGCAATCATCCGGGTGATTCAACCGGCTGGATTTTTGCGTTTCTTCGTCCGGTCGCCCGTTGTCGCGTGCAACGCGTTTGTTACATGCGTCGTCGCGAGAAAAAATTTCCACTGACGATTTGTTTTCGTACTCTCTTGAAGGATAGAGGGAGCTGTTTCAGAAAATTTGTTTACTCCGTTTAGGAAATTTCGGAGAGAGAGCCATTTTATTCATTCTTCGTGCTTTCCTGTTGGAGTTTTCAGGCTTTCAAAGTCCTAAACCGAACTCGATCGATAAGAGGTTTCGGATAAATTGGCTGTCTTATTTCGTTTCCTGCACTGTTTAGGAGATAACGAGAAACGTGGATCGTTTAACTTCGAAAGTAGCTGAGAATTCAACAAAGCAAATTTCATGGTCCTTGCGGTAAAACGGATCCCTGGAAATTGAGTTACGTTTAAAGCCTTTTATCCTCGTGTTTGAAGCTTTCCCTATAATCCGTCGCTTTATTGAGATATTCTGGCATTATACGTAAAGCAAACTTGAAAATTCTGATGGTGGTAGCAGTAAGTTCCGTGTGCCTACGATATTGCTTTCGTGTCCAAAAGCAATTTCGACTTTAGCCCCGGGAGGGTTCCCAGTTCCTTTTCCGCTGCACCAGACGAGAAACAGGACGCCAACTGTTGTCTCTCATTTTCCTGAGTAATATTATGCGCGAAAATATGCTTCCTATCTCGCGACGTCTTGACCGTATCCAAGACGGACGACGTACTGCATAGGGATATATCTTTTTAATAAAAATTCAATTTACACCTGGCGACGAAGAGACAGGTACAAAATCAAAGTATCGATATCGAAGATTAAATGAGTTTGATTAAACGAGCGAGGAAGAAGCTACACGGGCCCTCATCTTCGTAAGTGCACGTCAAGATTCGAGGGAAGAAAAAAGAAAACGTTGGCGACCCATTTTCTCTGTTTTAAATATCTGCTGGAGTTTGCTGGAAAACGTGCACACGTTTACGCCGCGGTTTCAATATTCATCAAAATCTGTCCAAGTTTCGTACGCTTTGCCAATGTTACACATTCCCTTGTACATCCCTTGATTCGCTTCCCCTTTATCCTCCGGCGAAATCTTGTCTCCCCCGTGACACCTGAATCTCAGAGAACCGAGGCACAATTCGATTACCGGCTTTCAGCAGCGTGTGTCGCGTCGCGTCGCCCTGATTCCGAAAGTTACGAACCTATTTTTCGCGATACAGGGGAACAGCAGCTTGTGACACGAGCGCAGATACCAATGACGAGAAATTTCTAGTCGCGTTTCTTTGTACGATGTCGTGCACAAGGAGGATGCGATATGACGTATCGTATCTGATATCGCTGTGAGAAACTCTTTCAAAGAGAATGGATGAAAATGTCTTTTTGCATTAGGACTTGAATTTCTTTTCTACGGTTTACCTTCTATTTCGATGCAGCACCGTTATTTCTTACTTGATCTGACAACGAGTAAAAGTAGGTTAATTCGAGTCTATTAATCAGCTACGTCCACTGAAAATTGAAACCGAATCACCAAAATGTCGTTGCTCGTTTCTCCAAATCCTCCGGGATTTCTAACCCCTAAGAATTCAATCCAAACTCCCCCTAGCGTATGCCGTTCCATTAACAAATTACTATAATACGATAAGCCAGTATAATACGTTGCTACATCGTGTAGCATTTTAACGTGCACCAATAATAATCGACCAGGCGAGGCAGTACGAAATGCGAAAAATTGTAGGTTCGAAAGATCGAGATAACGCACGCGGATGCAGTGTCACGTTCAGTGTCACTTTATCTTGCCGAGGAGGAAACGATGTCTGGGCTGATCTCCGTGGGCACCGAGTTCCGATGTCACGTTCCGGGGCTCGCTATCGCGAGCTGTTGATGAGCGTCAACAACGATCAGCAAACGAGCCTGTAATTTCGAGAATCAACGGGTGTCGCGTCGAATGTCGTTCCTCTTTATATTTTCTATCGTATCGCCTGCTCGTGTTATATCTTATCGAAACTATCGTCGTGATTGCACTCGCAAACATCGAAATAGGTGTCCATCCTTGGTCCATTTGTTCGCTAGCTTCTTCTTCTTCTTCTATTATAGTTCGTGTCTGCGTATATGACACACCTTGTAATCTTCGAGATCGAGTGTGACTTCTTGATGATCAAATGTAGGATACGTGACACTTCGTTTTCCTCTCTTCTTCTTTTACTTCCGCGACATGCTACGCTCGAGCAATATATCTTATAACTTACTACTTCTCATTTCAAAATTTCTTTTTATCGTTGCATTGCCTGTCACGTGTCACAGGTTTTCATGATTCACAGAAGTGTTTTTAAATTGATTCGATTCCCCCACACGCGGGGCATTAATGTTATTGCTTTTATCCGCTAATATCGCGGAGAGCTTTCGTCCAAGACAATGTTCCTCGCTCGATATCTTCGCTAAACTAATATTTTTCTGGCATCTAGATTTTCTTATGGAAAACCGTGTAGAGGAAGTTACGTTTTTAATTAAAAAATTAGCCAGCGAATAAATGGACGAAACATTAGTACGATGATTTAGATCAAAGGACTCATATCGAAATATACAAAACGTTTTAGAAGTAAATTTTCTAAATCGGAAGTTTCTTGACCGTACGATATTTCATAGAACACCAGTTGTGCCGGGGAGGCGTCTGTTTGGGTAGCGGTATCAAAAAATTGATAACGACGAGCTCTCATCTTACGTCAAGAATTATTCGGTCGCCTGTACGCGCCGTGTAAATCTTTGTGACACCATCTTCACCATCTCCAATGCACGCGCCGAACGCCAACGCCAGCAATTTCTCGTTTGATTTTAATACGAGCGGAAAGTATTCCGTGAGTTACCTCGGATGAAATTCACCGTGCTGCAAAATATTTTCGACCGCCTTATTTTTCAGTGTGCTTGAAATTCCAAGGATTTCGTATATGCGAATATAATTGGGAAAATATAATTTCTCGCGTGAAAATTTTGTTAGACCAACTTTCAAGCTGACAATGGAAAAAGATCGATTTAACGTCGCGTGAGTGAAACGACGAACTACGTAGTGGATTAAACGTTCATAGAAAATTCACAGAAACTTTTTAAGTAATAAATACTGAAACGTAAGGAACGTGTGTCCTTCTGTTACGCTATTAATACGCGTTTATATTTGTCGAGCAAAGAAGAAGAAGCTCAGAGGATTCTGGATGGTTTCAAGCGTATCAGAAGGAATCTGTACGCGTAACCGGGCGAAAATCATGTGAAAATCTTTGGCTGGTACGTGCCGGTTTAAAGGCTATCAGAGCTACGAGTGTCTGCACACGTTACGCGTTGCATAATATATTTTCAGGAGGGTCGTTTAAGATGGGTCGGGGGTGTACACGTCTCCGTTCTCCCTTCTGCACCCGCTCTGCCTCTCTGCCGGCAGGGTTTCATCGACCAATCGGTGTTGGGGTGGAGCTTAAACCGCACCACGGCGTCAGCAGCTCTTCTCTTTCGCGAAGGCCTTCCTCTGTTTCACCTACATTTACGCCTCTTGTGTCTCTACCCCTTTTACCTGGTCTATATACGGTTCAGAGGCTTTTCCAAGGCCCCTCGTCGATGCCAGTGCCGCTGCCGATCAAAATCAGCGATACGTGACTTCGATCGTCGACACCTTTTGGCTAATTTTTTTTTCTTTCCTTCCCCCCTCGTCATTACGTACGGTCCACTTCTCGCTACGTGTGTCTATACTCGAATAATTAAATTGACGTTGAACTGACGGAAGGTGAATTTTGCTTTCAGATCCGCCACTGAATGGAGCCCAATTGGAGCATCAACATCTCGTCCCTAAGTCTGCTAGCGAATGTAAGTCGATTAAAATTCCTTGTTGTTGGTTGCTTAATTGATAAACTAACATTTATTTCGTAAAAGATAGAGATTACCTCGAGTCTCGGAATCACGGTACGAACAAAGACAGATATAAACATAGACAGATAAGATAGATATCTAGTAAAATTTTCTAGATAGGATTAACGTTTGTATTTACTTTGTTCGGAAACTCGTAAAAAGAACAAACAAACGTTCATTCTGATTGCTGTAAAAGGTACTGTCTGCGTCTTCATTCGTCCCTTTATTCGTTTCAAACTTATCTGAGCCTCTTTTTCTCACCCTGGAACTCGTATTTTTCCGCACAAAGGGGAAACTAGGTAGACGTATATACGTAGTCAACATCTGATCTATACCCCGCTAGAGGATTTCCACGTGACTTTTCCATTCTACGGCGGCTGGATAGGCTCCGTGGAAGAGGCTTCGCCAACTTTCTCGTTTTCTCCCTTTTCTTTCGCGCCTCATTGTCGGGACGAGTTAAAAAGAAACTCCTCCGGCTGCATGAAGAGCAACGAGAGGCCGATCGATGAGAGAACAGAGGGATTCGTTATCATGCTATCCACCCTTCATGGTCGTAGCCTCCGAGGGGCTATCTTTCTTCGACTTATCCATTTATTCGATCTTCTGTGTGTGATGTCTAGGTCAACAATGATTTCTAGCGATTGCACTTTCATGCACCTTGATCGTCTATCGAACGTCGATATCGAAAAATATCTTTCATGATATTTTTGTAGTGCTGCAATTATTATTATCTTAGCAAAGCCTTGCCCTACCTTGGGCATCAACACGATGCACTAGCCCGAGGACGTATTTGTAAAAACAGGGAAATTAGCATTTATCTTCGAGCACGTATTTTTCAACACGTATTCCTCTAATAAATATAGAAGAGCCGCTACATTTTATCAACTCCCATTGATATTATAATTATCTCGTAAAAAGCCGCTTTCCACTGTTCTAAGCGCGTTGCTGACAAGCTGCACCGTCAGCTATCTCCAGCGTCACACGCAGTTCCAGCGTATCAAATTTAAACGGGATCCTTTTTCCAACATTCTTTTTCCGAAACATTTTTCACCGCATTCGACAGGGGACAGAAAAGAAAGAAAAAGATTATCGGACCAGCGATACAACGTTTCGCGTATTGTAGCTGTTATTTACAGTGACACTTTTTCGTGGCTGTTACAAAAGAAGGGAGTGGAAGGGGGTTAAGAACGAAAAGGAACCGCACGGCTTTCGGGTTGCAGGAACCGCTTCTGACCCGAATCGTCGATTGTTGCTCGGTCGCGAGCGATAAATTCGCGAGTTATATGGGGCACCGGCCGAGTTCACCAGGAGGTGTTTGTAGGAGGGCGAGGACCGGCTACAGGGAATGTCTCCTCGACCCAATTCCCAGCGGTCGCAGATTATACGCACCCAATGCGGCGTTTCGCATCCGCCACTCGTGTACCGTGTCCAGTGCCTAAATCGCGAGCTTTCGATTCCCTCGCTTACCTCTCGATGACCAACTGCTGCTCATCACGAAAATCCTTCCTTTGACTCGCTTTTTGACGAAGTCCTTTCGACCACGCTGGTTAGGCCAAGTTACAAAGCGATCAGCCTGGATTTGGAACGCGTTTGCCAAGTTTTCTGGGAGAACTCGAGCGCAATGCACACAGACAGCTTTAATTCATCAGATGTTTATATGCCAACGATTACAAGGATTAAAAAGTCTGACTTTTATTTCATACACAGCTTGGTAATATGGTTTGTTGTTAAGATCAAAGCTAAAATTTACTTCGAAGGAAATCTCTGGAGATTTTTAATGTTCGATGAAAGGTTAAACATTAGGGTAGCAATATAATTCGGACGCCTATGGAGAAATAAATAAAATAGGAGAAAATATGTGGAAAGTTATAATATAAAAGATATAGAAATATAAATACACGCAGAGTATGCAACTTTAAGGACGATTAGCGTCGTCGATTAAACTTTTCACTTTCTCTCTGATTGTTGCACCGTCAATTGATCGATCGAGTATTTTTACCTGGCTCTTCTCGAAGCCATGAATTTTGTTTTCCTGAAAGTTTCGCCGGAGAGTTTCGAGCTTGCAACTCGTTGCAGCTAAAGTACACCATAAATATCCATTGCCGGGGCAACTTTGATAATCCTGCTAACAAAGTTGCCAGCAATTAATCCTCAAATATCTGTCCAGTCACTTGCATCGTGTTCATCTGGAATCAATCTGCATTAAATACAACGGAGACCAGAGGCAAAGATATTTCTCTCTAATTTGTCATTTGAGCGAAGTTTGTCTAACAAATGCGTTCGGCGAACAATCTATCCTACCCACGTATCGTCCAATTACGTTGTATCGTGTCGCGTGTAATGAATTTGCGGGCTCGATATCGATGCTTTTGTTCGTCGCGTCGGATACCTTCGGTTTTCCTTGTTTGTTTCAAAGCCGCGCCGTTCAACGCGTAATTTATATAATTACGAGAATACTAATTCCCCCTATTACCGGTGGTAACGCCATTAAAATAGAAAGCAGGATGAATTATCGATTACCTAGACAGCGGGGGTACGTCTAGATTAGTTCTCGGATAACAGTGAAAACGTGGCTGTGATAACGTCACCGTACTGTGTACACAGATTCGATAATTCGCTGTAAATTATTTGTTCGTTAATTTCCTTTTCTCGATTATCTAATAATTAGCGTAGTTCTCTTTGTCAAACGACGTCGATTAATGTTCACCATGGCAGAAGAAACGAGGCGAACAGAGAAAATAGAAAGGAACAGTTCTATTCTGGCATCGTGTTTCTCGTGGTTTAATTATTCGTTAATTGGATAAACGTGGCGGCTAGAGAAACACCTTAATCCCATGATATTTCATAATCGCGTGAAACAACCGTTTACTCCTCGTGGAACGTGCGAAATAGGTGGAATAGGGGAAAGAGACGCTTTTGTACGTTGAACGTTTAAGCGAGCCATTCTCGAAATTTTTAGCAGGAAACGGGCATTACGTTAAAGCTTCCGGACTGCTTTTGATCCGAGCTTTAAAAGCCATTTCAGATAAGTGGCGAGATAGCTCTCGATCCGCCATAACTTTCAATTTTTTTAACTTAAAAGACCTTCGTTTTCATACTCGCAGGGTAACCGGTACCTAATTACGTCTGTAAGATTCAATCGAAGACTAATTACACTAATTTCACATGTGATTAGTGTCACACCTTTATCGACGCTGTGTTCATCGTATTTTTATCGCTCTTATTAGCAGAATCTGTCACTCGCAATAAATAATCACATCAAACTCTCGTTTTACAACATACATGATTTACAACATTTACAACATTTTTTTTTTATTTGGAAGAATTTTACAATCAATTCTCATTGAGAATTATAAGTAAATTATTTTGGCGTGGTACTATAACTTGAATAATAAGTGTTTACTGTATGTTTGATTCTAGTATACTCTACTGTTTAAATCTAAAAGGGTACGAAGAAAATGGTAGTGAAATTGTATCTTCTTCGAATCCTAGCAGAATCACTGCGACGCGTAATTTTCCATTTCTTCAAGCGCGTTCTACGTATTCATGATTGGTTATAAAGCCGCAATAATTTATATACGACGCCGGCTAGCTCATAGAATTTTAATAATGCCGCGGTCATAAATCGGGCCGAAGGACGCCGATAAATATAGCAACGCGTTAAAAAATTGACGTCTATCGTTCGATCGGGTCGAGAGAATAATTAATCGATGTTCCGGTATCGGAGCTGGTGAGACACGGGCCAAGACGCGAATCGCGCGACGTTGGTAGTCCCAATTGCCGGTTCGAATGTGCCGTTCGAAATTTGATTAGGTTAATTGAATAACGAGCTTATTTCGGTGGCCGAGCTACCAGTTGGACGAAGCCATCGTTTCGCTTCAGAATTAAACAGCCGGGACACGAATCTACGGCCCAGCGTACGCGATATAAACGACTTAGTTGAACGAGGAATGCGGAATGCATCGGTGCTATCCTATTGATTACTTTGGTTTCACTCGTCGTCGAGAACGCCTGTCGATTGAACCGAACCGGACGCTCTTGGAATCTCAATGATTTTTCATTCGACTTTCCGCTGGAATTCTCCAACAATGTCTCGAAAACAGTGAGATATATTTATCGTTTTAATAACATTCAAATACAATAATCGGATAAGATTCTGACAAAGTGTTTATACAAGAGTGAAATACATCTGCCTTTTCGATAACGTTTATAGAAAAGGAAATCTGATAATGAGATAAGATGCCTGTATATAGAACGCCTCCGAAACAGTGAAATATTCATATTTCCGATAACGTTGATAGTAAGAGCTGGAGAATAAGACTGACGATTGGACAAGATTCTTGAATAATGGATAAAATGTCAGCGACGAATAATAAAGAGGCGGTCTTAAATAGCAAGGTAGCGAAAAAACAGCCTGCAGCGTACATCTTTATATAGTTAAAAAGAAATGTGTTTTATGGCGTATAAAAGGAATTGCGTAGACAGGTATATCGACTGGGGTTTGCCAGTTAATCTTCACTCTGGCATTTTTACGGTTCTATAATTTGATAGCTTTATGACAGGCGATTTTTACGGGACAATGATTCGCCGGTCCAAGGTTCCTGTGGTTCGATAACTGTGCGATCGGGAAGTTGGTAAAGGCCAGTGGTCTTGTTTGATTCGCTGTTATTTCGATAAACTAATATTTCCACGCGCTGCCATAATTAAATTGTTGTCGAACTCCGTTGCCCCGCTTAACCGTGGCGTAATTAGATTCTACCTGGCCTCACTCCCCTCTTATTTATACGGATAGTTTCGGAGAACGATAGTTTCGAAGTGTTTGATCTCGTTCGCGTTCTCGGCTTCCGCTACGGTAAATTAACGAACCTACAGATATATACACGCGTACGTGTATAGACGATAGAATCGCTTGAGATTTCGATTGGTGATTAGATTTCCGTGTGTGATCCGCGATCCAACGTCGCGAACGATCGGTAGATCAAGCGAGCCGGGCTATTATCGATTCGTGGCAAGTCCCAAGGCCACTTTCCACAATCGTTTAGCATTACGCGGTCATGTGGGCGCATGGCCTCTGCTCCCAGCGTCTAATCGCCTACTTAGACGTACACGTCTCGTGTTTACGGATACTCGTCCATGCGAATAATAATAATAATAATCGCGCTGTAAGCAGTATTTTACATACGACGACGTGGATGAGATCGAATGACTGTAATTAAGTAACTTTCTAGCTGGGAATTTGCTTTTTTTTTTTAAAACAGGAAATTTTATCTTTTCTGCTATTCTTTCTTTATCTATCGAATCCTCTCAATCTTTTGTAACGTGCGCTGCGTTTAATAACTCAGTGTCACGTAATTTCTCGTCGCGTTATATTCATGGAAACGAAATAATCAGAAAAATATGTCGTTAAATAAATGATAGATGTCGATGTCTCGATCTTTCATCGATGCACAAGCTGAAAGACGAAATACGCGATGTTCTGTTCAGAGGAAACTCGGGTCGTATCAAAGTAGAGTAAACAAGAATCTTACGCGTTTCGGGAGTTGTCTGAAAATCATGAAAGTCTTCTTACACTCTTATTGCCAGCGTTCCCTGATAATACGCCGGAACAGAATCTCCCCTTTGTACTTACACACAACGTGCTCGATTCGAGGACATTTAATATGTTCCTATCTCGAGTAACATGCGAATATTTCATCTATCCATTATTTCGCTGAAACCTGGAAGAGAAGAAGGAAACAGAAGGGCAAAGGAGGAAGATACGAGTAGGTTCTCGAGTGGTTGGTATGGCAGCATTTATCTTCCGTATTTAGGAATTTCGATCGATTCTCATTTATGAAAAAGGAGCTCTCGATCCAGATGAAATTCCATCGACGATATCGATTTTATTTTCCTTCAATTTTTATATCCTAATAAGCTTCGCGATCCTCAATTTTCTTCTGTTTCTCTTTACTTTTGTTATCGCATTTTTATTCCGTTCCCGAATATGCAATAAGCATAAAAATATCGAATGTTCACTGATGAGAGAGAGTCGAATGCCGAGGTTGAGAAAATCGTCGATTAACGCGCAGAGAAATTCCTTGAAAAGGTAACTCGCTTCGTCGTTGGAACTAATTTTAGTAACCTGACGATAAATTCCCACCCCAGGAGTCGTTTATCTTTTGGAACTGCATTTTTTCTTCCGTGAAATTGGGAAAGTTCCCCTTGTGTCTAATTCTTGAATAATACCCGGCGAATTTAGCTTCTTCGTAATATGCGCGTGTCTTACATTTTGTATCTTACGTTTTGTCCATTTTTCTTCTCTTTACTGCTTTTTCACTCTTAAGAAAGAATTTTAAGAGTCAACGAGATGAAACATTCATTAGGAAATATCTAGAGAAGTAAAATGTTGCATGTTCTCGATGGTGTTCGAAGTAAAATACGTGCGTAAAATATTTAACGAGGCACAAACATTTACGTGCGTACAACGACGCCTGTAAAACTATACTTAAAGCAAAAATCGTAATGGAAAATTCCATTATCAGGCAGAATTTATCGAATGAAATTTTGTTTAATATAAAAACAGACTTTGAGAGTTTCCTAGTTCCAGAAATAGCAATCTATCAAATATTCGCGCCTTAATAAAATATATATATATGCTTTCTAAATTATTAGTTTACATCCGTTGTATCTGAGTTTCTACATTTAGTCGTACCGTCTCTTCGTGATCGATCAATTTTTCGATCTAATTCTGGAAATTTCGAAATTTCCCTAGTCGGTTCCACTAGTTTCCACGATAATCGACGCGCATTGTGTTATCGAATTTTCATCAAGAAACCACCGCGAAGGCCGACGAGATTAAAGTCGTTACTAGTCCGTTAATAGAGACATGGCAGGTTCATCTGGTCGAGATCTTCGCACGAAGACGTGCGGCCTTGAACCAAGCTTTTCTACCTTCACCCTCAATGCGCCGACCCTGATAACCTTATTTATAAACTCGGGCCACTATCTCGTTGCCTACAGGCTTTACTCTTCAATTTCATCCTTCTGCGAAACTAGAAGGTCAATTCGACACCAATCTCGAAGATTCTACAACCTTTATTTTCTCGCGCTTTCAAAGAAACTTCGTTATTTCGCGATTCACGATAACACAATCGACAATATTTCAGGCGTTCGAACGAAATTCAAAATGGAAATTCACCCTTTCAACGTGCATTTCCGGATATACTCGCAGGGAACGTCGCAAGAGAGAAACAGGAATTTTCTTAAGAAGCAAATGGCAAAAGATCACGCTTGGAATCTTCTTGATGAATTGCGCGCAAGTTTCATAACAATTTTCTACGTATTCGAGGTACGCCGCGTCGTCCAGCATTCCGCTAATTGCGCTTCTCTGTCCATCGAGTATGCGATTTCTAGAAAAAACGGACTTTGGCCGTAAATCTTCGTCGTGGTAACACGAAATGAAGTGTGTCGCTGCTGCATTCCCGATTTTCTGTTCTCGATTCCGGCTGATCGTTTCGTTACTGGAAATCGAAAGAGTTCCAACCTCCAAAATAACGATGGCGAAGTTCATTGGCTGCGACCTTATTCCAGCCATATTCTCCTGAACGCAGACCTCGATCGTTAACTGGGGCATGGCACGCAATTTCTATCCTAGACCTTCGTGCCCGACGTTTCCCTATCGAGCGATCCTTCGCCGCGATAATTGCCTGTATAACCGGTGATCTTGAGACGATATTATATATTCGTCGCTAATACGACGAAAGCCAAAACATCACGCTTCCTGCGGAATAGTTTCCGCCGGAATCGCTTTGTGTTTTCTGTTACGATCCGTTACGCTTCTCTGTCTCGTTACGATCGCAGGTGTACAGTATCGATCCAGTCGAGGGTTGTATCGTAGCCCAGTGCCGAGGTCGCGTATATCGTAGGCGAGTGTGAATTTTTCCCTGATTGCTTCAATTTTTGCGGGAAACGTCGATTTCCATATGGACTCCGGTATTTATAAGCTTTGTTTCGTATTATCTGCCACAGTGGATCGGTTTTCGCGTCTGAAATATCGATTCCAGCGCACTCTGCACGAAACATACGAGGCACATCTTCATATCATGTAACGCTGCGTGCCACAATTTCGATAGTACAATATCGTGCCGCGTTCTACCGCGTACATCTCGCGTCATCTGTGAATGTTACATTCACGCGTATACTGTGTTTCCAAGCTGTTCAATTTTTTCCGAAACCATTGTTCTTTTCGAATCGATCGAAGTAAATTTCCAGCCCGTTTCAAAACATGTGTATCATCGACCCTTGATCGAATTTACAACTACACGGCATACAGTTCGGTCAATTAAAGGCACGTCTGTAAACAGATTAAGGAGGAGAAGGTACCGTATTCGCGACAGGTCGAGGGTGTGGCAAAACCACCCTGACCGACAACGTCTTGACGTGACATCGCGCTGAGGCCCTGAACTGAATCGAGGTTCATTGTCTGTGACCTTACCTCGCCTGCTGTGCAGCCTTATTCATAAATGCAGGGTTCTCGATTGTTAACTGGCGCCAGGCATGCGATCTATCGCTCGTGCACCCTTCTCACCCTTCGAACTGTCGACAGGGGCTGCACGGATACGACAACAGTTACACAAGTGCTCGGTAGTATAGAGCGAAGCTGCTTGTGTTTCTTGGAGAAACTGCCGACCCGACCTTCCTGCCATGCAGTCTCTCGATCAATCGAATCGACCGATTCTTGGAATATTTCGCGGGATTTCGAGATGCATAGCTTGGAAGATTTGTGGTTTCGTTTTCGGCGCAATGTGAGTGGGAAAAAATTTGCCAATTTCGAAATCTTTTCACGTGAAACGTAAAATTCGTCTTTTCACGTGTTATCAGTTCTCTACGTATTGTTAGGAATTTATTTTTTATCATCCGAAAACAACGAGCCAAGTATTATCTTCGGTCGTGATAGTACAGAAGATATTTTAATCCCAATTTGTATACGTTGCAAAGTAGAGAATATCTTCGTCTCAATTTTATTGCGATATCTTAACGCGTATCTTAATTGAGTTTAAGATCAGTTCGAAAATGTATAGACGCGAATAGAATAAGAGAAAGAGATTAAAGCGAAAAGAAAATTTATTCGTCAGATGCTATCGCCGAATCTCGTCGTTGTTATCTATAAACCTGTGATTAGAGGATTTTAATTGGATGTTCGACGTCACGGAACGACTTTAGTCGCGCGGGTTTGAGTCGTAAAAATGACTCCCGCGGCACCACGAGTAAACTGTAACGGAGCTGGCAACACGGAGGGAGCGTAATTGTCCTAATTAAATTCACGACACCGGCGCTTTCGCAGAGAAGTTTTAATGAAACGTTAGCGGAACAGTACGGCCCCGAGGAAACGGTGAAACTAGCCGTCATCCACGTTTCCATCGTTCTATCGCATCCACGCTGCCTTTTTCCAATTTCATCCAATCCCTTTTCTGTAATTTACCGTTGTAGATTACCGTATATTACTCGAAACAGATAAGATATCGTCGTGTCACGATTCAGACGATATGCAAATCGTTACGAATATTAGTATCGATTCGTAAATCGTAAATAACGTTAACGGAAGACACGAAGGATCAGCGGAAGAAAATGCTAAAAGGTTTCTTCTGTACTAACAGAACAAATGGAAGATTGGTTGGCTTTTTCTTTTTTCTTTTTTTTTTTTATTATTTAATTTGTACTTTACAATTTGTCCAGCTGGACATTTGGTAAATTTTTCTAACTTAATTGCTAAATAACATGTGGATTGCTACCCCCAGCGAGATACGATCTTCGAGTTTGACTATTTTATTTCTTTAGTGAGGTCAGTGGGGTGCTTTCTTTTTAGTCTTCTTTCAATGAAAGTTTTACTCGCTTCAGCAGCCAGCTGGTTTGGATGTGTTGCCGTTCTTTCCTTGTATTTTTCTGCCGATTTCTTCTTTGATCGTTGGTATTTTTAAGTCTTTGCAGATTGGTTGGTTAGCCACATTTTAGAAATCAAACAGAAACGGACCATCCTTCTAATCCTCTTGGTTCGCAAACATTCAAAATGTCCTGTTCTCTCGCGATGAATTTTATAAGCAGAAAAGTCCAGTCTTTAAGAACCTTTGTATTTATTTATTTCACGAAATAGCCGCAGTTTACGCAGTCAACGTCTCTATATTAAAATTTCCAGGTTGTACTCTCTTCTTATTTCTTAGCCGATTTACCTTAGGATCTAAAATACCAATTCCTATATTTTACACGATATAGAGTCTCGCAGTTCCATGAATGATCTTTTACACAAGTCACCTTGTGTATTGCACGTTTTGAACGGGGAAATGTTGGCTGCAGCAGCTGGAGAACGCTGTCACTGTCGATCCAGGGGACAAAAAGGTGTCGAGCGTGCTTTCATTAGAAGGAGCAGCGGTCGTAAATTTAATTGGACCGAATTTAGTTCTTTAATTCTTAGCGGCGCATGCCGCGAAAAGGCGAGCCCCCATTGTGTCGCAGGCTCCTCTCCGTAAACCTTAATAACGAGAATAATAGACCCACCTAACACACCTGGTGCTCACGAAAAAACGGTTTTCCGATTTCGTTGCCAATCATCTTTATACGAAGCTACAATAATACGTAAGATATTCTGTTGAAGTGGATCTCACTTCAAGCAAAACTCCGCATCTTTTCTGATGTTTAGCTTTCTTAATTCTCGAAGCCATTGAATATTGTTTATCAGTAATCAATGTGAGAGGCCTCTCAGCCCCATAGCCTTTTCTAGGAACATGTCTTGCACAAATGATGCAGCCGGGTACAGATAGGCTAATTTTCGTAATTGTATAAATACCCATAGCCAGCGTGCGGATCTGCACTAGCATACACATTGTATTTATATTTAACACTAGAACTACCGATAATTAACATAAAGCTATTTCTACCAAAACCAGTGAAAATGACTGGTCTTTAAAAAATAAGTAATAATAGAATATTTTTAGCGATCGATCCGGAATTTTCCTGATAACTGATATAATTATATCGAATGATACGGAGTAAAAATTTTAAAAACGTATGGGGAGTTGTACAAAACGAGGAAACTGATTAATTGGGCTTCGATAAACACATTGCAGAACCCTTTTACACTTTGACAAGTACCAGCCATTTTGACTGGCATTGGTATAAGTAGCCTCGATACAAAATTATTTTTAGTTTGAATACATAAAAAACAAAATGAAATTCATTATATTATTCTTTTAGTTATCGTTACGAAAGTCATTACATCATTGCGAAAAAAAGATATAATATGAAGTAGGAATTTTATAATGAAATTGTAAAACCAGTCAATTGGAATGGTGTGATAGTTCTAATGTTATCTTACTTAAAATATATTTCTATTATACATTCTATTATTCTATACATTCTATACATTCTATTCTATTATACATTCGTCCACGCATCTCCTCTCTCTCTCTCTTTCTCTCTCTCTATTACGAGATAAAACCTTAACATATTCCACATACGATATTGTCATATTTTTGGGCTGACAACTATTCATTTATCTTATTGTTAAGATCCGTGTTACCACCTACGCGAGAAGGAGACATCTCCAAGTGTCAATTACTTGGGTTGAGGTCTAAAGTTGCTGATGGTTTTGATCTATGATCAACGGTATCTGGGATGGTCGACTCGTCTTGGAATTACCATGTTCTTTGGGGTTTCCCACGACTATCTCGCTTCGATCGCTGAGTGGTTAGCATAAACTTAGTTGCCATTATACAGGCTTGTACGTGATTTAACGTGTCTCGTTGCCTTTTAGCTCTATTGAATCTTCTTGCCATTACACCTTACTATCGCATTTTGCTATTGCATCGATCATTCTATCGAGAACGCGTTACTTCTCAGCAACGGAGATTAACCGACGAGGCAAGATCGTTTGTCATCTTTAATGCTCGTCTTCCGTGGTTACCGTGGATGTAGCATTGCAGGAGATAAATCTTGCTGCTTGCCATTTTTCATTATTCTCGGACTCGAGAAGGAAATTTCAGAAAAAACAGTTGCTTGTTATTCATCTGACGGTAATTCGGAATTTCGAGAAGACTTGGTATCGTTTTGCCTGTTCTCAAGAAGTAATTTCCAAGCATGATTCTAATATTTCATTATCAAAGATACAAGCTGTCAGAACCGATGTTTCTCGTGGATAATTTATCATTCTTGTTTAGAGTTGTTCGTCTTGGACACCTACGCTGGTCTCGTTGAATACGAAGCTGACAGCTACTCGAGTAAACGAAACTTGAACGTCATCTTACAGACTTCTTTGCTACCTTATATTTCACAATATTTCACGAATATCGAGATTAAAGTGAAAAGCGGAGCAGCTCGCAGTAGCTCCAGTTTGACAACATTCTTCCGTCCACTAATACTTCCGTAAAGAGGATTTCTTCGTGATAATGGCTTATCAAACTTGTCTGTCGTAGTTTTTGCGCCAACTCGTGGAAACTTTTTACGTCACGTTAGGGTAGACTTTAGAAGTCGCTCGAGATCGAAGTTGTCGGTGGCTACACGTTCCCGGAGATATTACAGTTTTATTCATTCGCGAGATTCGAGTGCTTTATGCGAAGGAAACAATAGAAAGCCGGCGATCGCGCGAAACGTCTGCTATGTTTACGTAACATTTGTTAACGTTTTCTAAAGTTCAGTCGAATTACTTTTTAAGAACCGCGAATTTGTCCGACAGTGATGCTTGACAAATATGTAGAAGTTTATGTGTAGAGGATGGTTGATCGGTGAGGTTTAATGGACGAGATTGCTCGTTGTTAAAACCGTGGAATATATTTAAAATGATAAATTAGTATACAGATAATGTAAAAACGCTCATACTAATCGATTCGCTAAGACAGTGTATAAGTCGTAAAATAGGATCGCTAATGACTCGTTAATTGGATCGCTGATAATTCGTTGATAACTGGTTGATAACTGATCGACAACTGACTGTAACTCATTTCCTTGTGATCGCGTCCGCTTATTTATACTGGTTGGGGGAGAGTCGAAAAATTTATTTATTCTTACATTACGTGTATCCTAACGATCTTGATACTCCGAGACAAAACAACAACATGATTTGAATTGTTCTTTAACTCACGTGCCGCTACAAATATTTCAACGCAAACATTGGTCATAATCTGCATTGGAATAACTGGTCGAACGATTCGCGAAATTCTCGATACACAGGGAACAATCAGAGGAAATACAAGACAGACTGGACTTGAAATCGGAAGATAAGGTAAACGAGAAGCTTTTGAGAATAAAAGGGCGAAATGGAGCATGTAGTGGTCCGGTTTCGAGGCTGTATTTCAGAATTGGAGTCCGTAAGAGGATTCTACGATAAAGGGATTCGCCGTCTGGCCGCGGGGAAATAAAAATAAATAGTTTCGTTTAACGACGAGTCGATCGGCTTTCGACCGTCTGCTCTCGCCTTTTCTCTAGCTTGTCTCGCTTTTTGTTCGGATATCGAAACGCTCGTAACAATAAAAGAGAGAAAAGAGGCAAGCCAGTCGTTTGTCGCTGCAACGTCGTTGAATTATCGCCGATGATAAATCGTAGGTGTATTTTTCAAACTCGATACAGTTGAATGTTAAATTTCCGCGAGGTATTGTGTGTGGTTAAGTTAAAAGCATAAAATTCGCCATGTAACCCGTTCGACCTGATCGATCATCTGGAGTTCGCGTTGAAACCAGTGCCGCCCTATCTGTTCTCGATTACACGATCGACCCTCGTTGAGCCTTCGTTGTACCGCGATGTCGATTCCAAACATCGTGAACGGCCTATGGCGTCTAATACGTAGCAAACTGAACCGTATAGCTATAGAAAGGAAAGAAAAATGGTTAATCGTTGAGAAAATCATTGGAGCCTGCAGGACATACTTGTAGAAAGATCGTTGGAACCAAACCTAGATATTTATTCGATCAGATAATACGTAGTTACTTCTACTAACTGAGACACAGCCACTCATTCTGCAAACTTTACCGCTATATAAACTTTCTGCTTCGCGTTAAACGACGTCAAGGAGTTAATCGAAAATACATCTTAGACTTTGAAATTTTCAACGACCTATACTAACCTATATTCCGCTAAGTTCTCCAACTTTTCTTGCCCAAGATTTGCTAGCACGAGTTTCTCGTACCATTCGTTCTCTCCAATGAGCGGTTATCTACACATAAAGAGGATCATAAAAAGGACCGTACGTTTATCCTTATTACCGCAGCCGATCCAAGAACTCTTTAGTACTACCTGTTAAACTCTAAACGAGTTTAACCAATCTCCGATCCAGTCTTGCCGCAAGATCCAACGAAATCGATTCTACGAGCCTACGATAAACGTCGGTTTAAGTCTAAAACAGAGGATTTCATTCCAAATGCGTGCGATTCGCTTCATCCATTGGACTTGGACAGAAGCACGTGTCGCGGACGAAAACACGTCCTAAGGACGTCCTTCGTTGCCATCAACGATAAAATCCATACACGTTGTTCGATCGTTCAATTACGAGCAAGAGAAATCATAGCGTCGTTCGTTTGCGCGCCACGTATACGATCGAGCTGAATCTTGTTTGTCGAGAGAACTGCTGTGCCATTACGACGTATTTCCAACGACTACTGCACACCGATCGCTTTGATTCACGAATCTTCTCCGAACAAACAACATTCTTCGTCTCGTTTCTTTGCCTCGACTTTCGTGGCCAGCATCTTTCCTTTCGAATGGAGATCTTTTTTCAGAAAAATTGATTTCTCAGGAAAATAGCTGTGGAAGATTGAGAAGCTAGCGACTCTGCGATTCGTTCACTTAAGGAATGCAAATATCAGAACTTGATGAAAGTTTTGGCTGGAAATTTGAAGACCCAGCCAATGGATGCGTCGAGGGATGGAAATGTTATAAACGAGAACGAGAAATGAAACGAGTTTCTACACAAGTTTCCCGTTTAAACTACACGCCAATGTATAAATGTGAAATCGAATTTAAAACGAAAGCCTCCTCATCCTCCGCTCGGGTTTGTAGCACTAATGATCGATTCTTCGTCGATCTATTCTTTATCCGCGATAATTTGTCGATGAAAGTGACCAATTAGACTTTGCCGATTCCAACTCGAACGTATCGTCTTTTTTTCCGATTTACGTTAATTACTCAGTCGAGGCTTGATCCGATATCGCTCGACCCGATATTACGATCGCCTCGTGCCAAGGCAATAAATCGCGGCCGCGTTTCGGCCCGCGTTTCACGAAGGGAACAGGGAATTTGACTTTTTTTTTTAGCTCAAAATGCATGAGATTTTCCCCTATTGGCCATGTTCCATTCACGTTGGACGTTTCGAGGATTAGATTCTCGAAGAGGAGAAAAAGCCGCATCGTTTAATCGCACGAGGCAAACGTTGGAAAAATGGATCGAGGTGTCAGCGAGTTGAAAATCAAAGTAGTGAAAATCAAATTATTTTGAGAACTTGGAGTTCTTCTCTTGAACGTATCGTTCCTTTAGTCTCGCAACTAATAAAGTTGAATTGCAACAGGGAAGGATACAACGAATCGTTTTAAATAGCAAACACAGGGCACATTTTCATGAAAAATAACGGTGGTTCTTTGTACTTTTCGTTAGATTTTTCATTTTAAAATCTCATAGAGACCCAGTGATCGCTCTCGTGATGGCTTGGTACCATCGCGTGAGAGAAACAAACTAGAGACAAAATTCGTACGTTGCCAAAGCACAAAGAGCGTACAAAGAGTGAGATGCATTGGAAATCACGCGGACCAACAAGGGCGCGGGTAATGTGTTTACTATTCGAAGTAGTCGTTGTATCCTGTGGTTATAGCGGGGACATTCGCGTTGTTCGAACGTTGCGGATGCTTGAAATCGTGCATGAGTCTGTCGTTTGTTCGAAACGCTCCAACTAGTCGCGAAATGTTTGTACACGTGGAACTCGACGGTTCTTCGAACGAGCAGTTTTCTAATTTAGCGGATATTTCTTTACGGCGACGTTCTCGATCGGAGTGATCATTTTTTAGCTCGATTCGACAACGCGAATCGGATGAGATTCTGTCAACAATCGTTTGCTATTTTGCGTCATGGTCGTGTACAACGAATGATACGCGAAATGCTTAATACCAATGCATTTGCTCGTGCTGGAAATACCAAACGACTGTAACAAAGATCGGTGATTTAGAAAATACCTTGAACGATATCCCAAAATCCATATTTCAGCCATTTATCGTCGTTTACCTTCGTCGAGGCCAATTTTCCCAAATCGATATTAACAAGCGTCTAAAACGAACGATTCGCGTCCGTAGGGCGCATCTTCGGTCGGACGCGTACCCATGAATCACGAAAGCGGAGAATCAGTGAGCGGAATCCGGTGAAACTTTAATCGTTTCGCAACCGCCCTATGACGGGTCTCTCATCAAACTTTCATCGACGTTCATCCCTATCAGGCCGCGCAGTTGCCATTTAAATAAAAAGTAGGACGTAACTATAGCCGTGGATAGACCGCACGTTCTCGGAATTATTGATAGAAATCGTACTCTTCGCTCTTCACCAATTAGAACGATTGGAAATTTCGAAAGTGCGGCGTCGAAACGTATCGACGTCGTCCCGAAGAGAAAGACGTGCACGACGAGGAGAAAAGTCACGCGATATCTGGCTTACGTACAGGTACCACCAAGCGACGAATTAGGGGAAATTTTATTAGCAACAAAGAGTGGAAACGGACGAAAAGTAACAAACTCGTTTGACAAAGAAAGCGAAAGGAGGAAATAGCCGCGAAGAGAAAGTTTACTGGAAATAGGCGGAACGTAAACGAAGTTACCTAAAGTAAAGCATCGAAGACACGTAGAGAACAGACTCGAACCGAGAGGACGTAGAAGTAATAAGCACACCGGTGGCAACAACGATAAGCAGCATGAAGCAAGTTCGCCGTGACAAAATGAGAAACTACAGCGTGGTTGGTGAAGAAGCAGAAGCATAGAAAGGTAACGAGGTTCGTGGTGGTGGAGAAAATCGTAGAAGAAAAGCGGCGCCGCGCCGGTGTAAACTGTCGACGGGAGTATAAACCGGGAGCGCGCGAAGCTCGGACAAAGATAGCCAAACGTTCGTTTAACGGGGTCGATAGAGACGGTGGAAACCAGTTCGAATGTCGAAGGAAGGAAGGGTAGAGACCGCGAAACCCGAAGAGAGACGGAGCGAGTGGCGCACGGTAAAGCCATAGGGAGGGAACGAGAAAGAAAAGGATAGAGGGAGAGAGGGAGTTCCTAACGTGGCGTTAGCGAGTGAAGCAGTGGGGTGGCCAGAGTGGGTGACGGGTTAGGTCGGGTGGGTGGCAGAGGTAGCTACCCAGTGGGTAGTAGTAGGTGCGCACCCTACGCGGATACCAGGTGAGTGGGGCAGAGAGAGCAACCAACCCCCGGGACAAAACGCGAAAAACCACTTGTGCGTCTCCATCCTGACGATCGGTGGCGTCCTACGATATCGCTCCACTCCTCCCGTCTGTCTATCGTCCTTCGGTCGTTTGCTTGCTCGTGGTTCGGTCAGTCGATTGGAGGTTGTCGTTTCGACGTCCACCACTGTCACTCGGGTCTAGCATTCAAAGACGATCCTTCGCCCGCGTTCAGTTGAAATTCGATCGCGAACCGCGGTAGTGCGACTAACTCGAGGGTTTAGTTCGTCCGCACGAGCAGTATCCGTCCTCTGGATTCGGATCGAGCAGTGGGAAGATCGGCGAACGAAATCGTGGAACTCGATTCACGGCGTCTCGAAAGGTGAAACTGTCGATATACGGGAGAGAGGAGACCCAGGCAGCGTGCGATGCGAGGAGCAGCCTTCATCGATCCAGCTTGAACCGGGGGTGAGCTGACACTGGCCGGGATCCTGAACCGCCGATCCAGCCACGTGATCCATCGGGGATCGAGAGCAGCAGCCTCGTGTGCGCGTTCGGTCTTTCGAATCTCCTTTCTTTTTACTCGTTTTCTGCCAGTTGGCTTGAAAGAGGCGGGCAGTAGTGTTGCGCGTCAAGGGGAAGCTGGCTTCTTCGGGATGATCTCAGGTGATTCCTTTTCTCTCCTCGTTGCTTTCCGAGGAAACATCTCTCCTTGTCTTTTTTATGGCAAGTTGGAGATGTTATACGTTACGAATCGATGAGTTCGAGGAGCGTCGAAGACAAGACCCGATGAAAATTTCACGAGCTTCCTCGTTCAGGATTTACTTCATCTTTTCGACGTGCATATAAATACGTGCCGGGTGGAAGAAATACGGAGATATAATCTTGCTCGGAACGTTAGATCCTTTGCCTCGGATCGATCGATGATTTATCTCTTTCCTATAACACACTCCTGTTTGTTTGTTCGCTTCTCACAATTTTCAACCGAATTTTACGTCAGCGCGATCTAATCCGAGCGACGTGTAATTGGTTAGGAAGATACGATGCGATTACTTGTTGCTCGATACGGCGCCCTTTGTTCCCTTGTAATATTCTAAAAACATTTTGCTCGTTTGAGGTTCGTTCGCTGGTTTAATTGCTCCACTTTGTTCGCGGTTCTCGTTAATAAAGCAGGCACGAATACAACGCACGAGATCGTCGCGAACAACGCATATCGTTGTCGTTAAAATTAATCGAATCTGGCTTTTCCAGGTCGAATAGGCGCAGGCACGATTCCAGATAGTCTGGCCGATATTTTCATCGAATTATGTTCAACAAGTGTTCGTTAAATTTCCCTATTATTGTATTAGAGTGTACTTTCTCTTTTATAATAACAAGTAAATCGTTATTATTATGTGTTGGTCGCGAAGAAGTTATAATTCGTATGAAAAGAAAAATACCGAGTTCCTTTCTCCTCTGGTAGATTTAGTCCATTGACGGAAACGGCGAGTAGCACGCGACAGGCTGTCTACGTTGTTTGGAAAAGTATCTGCGCTCGATATAGGTATTGTATGTGTAAAGCCTCACAGGCGAAATATCGTTTTGCCCGATAAAATCGTGTAACGTGTATGAAATTGATACTGCAGATGGTTGCAGCAGAAACAATATCGCTCCGTTCGTTTATATTGTTAAAAGTTATTGTATCACAGTTCTAAGTTCCTTAAGCTTTCCTTCGATATGGCGTAGATCGTAGATAGTTTTTTCGCCAACTTTTCTTCCTCGATAGTTTATAATATTTCTCGAGCCCTGATTGAAAGGCGAAATTGGAACGATACACAGAATGAAATTTATCCGAGCTCGACCAGTGAAAAAGGAAAAGCAATTCAGCGAGTTCGTTCGTTTCGGAGCAAATAGATTACCGTACAGAAGTTGCACTAGTTGTTATAAACGTTGGCTGTGGTGTATGCACATCCAAGTTTTACACGTCGATACAATATGACACAAACAGGGTGGGATCAACGTAACGCGTGATCGATCAGTGACGCGTTGATGAAATAACCAGCTAAAGTTGACCCTTTCCGCCGTATCGTATCAATGTCACCCGTTCAACAGATTGATTTTTCCGCCAAAATATTATCGAATACAACATAACATAAAAATATATCGAACATAAAAATATTTGAATTTTTGTTGCAAATCTTATTCTTTCTCCGTACGTTGTATTCGATGCGTTGCAATTTTATTTTCCGCCCTACTTTTCTGCTTTACTTCAACTATATCCACAGGGACCAAAATTATATCGCGTAATCGATCACACCCGGGTGTCATCGAATCAACCGAATGACACAGTTTCCTTGTACCTCGTACCGGGGATTAATTTTTCATCGGGAACACGTGTTCCGTGTATCATCCCGTTTTCATTATTAATTCTCCGCTTGTACCGAACTCAAACTCGGTTCCGTTTATCTAAAAAAATTCCCGGACTCGTTGAAATAAAATCGAACGAATCTATCGTTCGGTCGAACTTCCGAAAGTCTGTTTCAATTCCGTCCATGTGAACTGGACGTCCGTTTACCCTAAGTGGGTAGTTTTCATCGAAACCTGGTGCGCATAAATTAAAAGTTGGTCGAAACGATGGTAATACGAGAATCGAAAATATCCATGATACCGGAAGCGGCCGGTTGACCCGATTGACCCGGTTGCTTCGTTATACCGTGGCCACTGTTCAATTTTTCCTCAAAGTCGGTCTAAATGAAGATCGATGAGCGTCCCCAAGCGTTCTCGAAAACGGCCGGAAATCCATTCAGCTTGCTTGGGAACGCCCCTTCCGTGTCTCACCCTTGGACAGGTCGATCGAACAATTCCCAGGGAATATAAAAGCAGAAGTTTTCATTGTTTGAATCCCTGCTGCTCTATGCTACCCTCTGTTTGATCGTTTCGCTGGATTTCTTTCGCGAATACGATTATCAACGATCGACGATTAGAAGAAAGAATCGTAGTTGGTGTGTGCCTCGCTGATTCGTGTTGTTCGCGTTGCATTCCTGTGTACATCGAAAAGATTCGTACGGGGATCTTCCGCCTCTGCGAAACCCATGACGCTTTTATTGGAGTCGTTGTTGCGGCACTGTATCCCGAAGAAGCAAAGCTCGATCGAACGACCATCGTGAAACACACGAACAACAAACAAAGTTTTTCTTTGCATTTACGCTTCGTGCCCTCGATTTTATCCGAAGAGAGTTTCGAACAGAATACATAGAACCGCGTAGGAAACACACGATGGGCCAGCGAAACTTTTTCAGATAATACCGTCGAGCCTCCACCAACGATCGCGTGATCAGTCAACAAAGAAAAGCCATTGATCTCTACGGACAAAGTGACAAACAGGTAATTTATCTAATCATATATCGAGCCTGTTATCGTCGCGATGACCAAACAATTTCGTAATTAATTCTCGGTTCGACGTTTGTATCAGTCGATCGTGGAGAAGCCATCGTGAAAGAAGGAGCGGAGAGGATCGGCGAGTCGTCGCGTGGACACGGTGTTACAGCATCGAGCGCGAGAATAGCAACTGTCGTGGCGATAAATCGGCACAAGTGCGGGGTTGGATGTTATCGAGGTTGGTGTCGCGCGGGTGAAAAGCGAGGAACCGGTGAACGGAAGAGGACTCGATAAGCGAATCGGAGTAGGGGACTATGAGCAACTCCGGAGCTATTCCTCTGATCTTGGTGAAGAAGGAGCAGCTCGTCGAAGGCAAGTATCGCGTTTAGTCTTTTTCTCATTGTCGCCGGCTCGATTGTGCGATCAGGGCTACGGACCGACGTCCCATTGTCCCCTGGCGGATGTTCCGCTCTTCCAACAGAGGAAATGATATTAGGCCGATCGTTATCGACCGATCGATCGGCCTAGATCCGCGTCACCGAAGTTTCTGCGACTTTGCGCCTGTCTTTTGTTACGATCTTTCCTTTTATTTTTGGTTTGGGCGTGTAATAAAATGACACCACCGAAAAATTTAGATATTTTATTTCGATGAATTTTTGTTGGATTATCAAATTGTTGGAATTTTTAATTTCAAGATCGTTCCGAGCACTTTTGCTCTTTTTCGATATGTAGGATGACCGTGCGAACGCAAACGGTATGGTTATTTTAACCGATAACAGAAACGATACACGAATTTTAGAAGTTCCCTCTCCGCGTGGCTGCCAATTCGTGACGTTTATTTCGCGAAAGTTCGCGTTTGCTCGGAATATCGTGCTTTTCTATCTAAAGCGTTGCTTTGAAAACGAGAAGTTGCAACGTGTAGCTGGCATGGGAATCAGCGTTTTCCGCGGAATTTTCTGTCGTGAGCGCGTCGACGCGAGCCACTCGTGCCAGCGCGGCGCCAAAAAACTCTCGCCTATTCACGAGTAACGAAGAAAATCATACTGTTCCATTTTTATATCGAGAGTCTCGTTCATTCTACATTTTCCTACCGCCTTTTTAAAATTCGTCTTCGTTTTCGATCAAACATTTGTGTCTCGCGCTACCGACGTGTACGAACAGAGGCGCTGTTTCTTCATTTTTACCTTACAATCGCGACGTGAGTTTTATATTTCATTTACCCTGATCGAAAGAAATTTTCAGTCTGACCACGATTTTCTTACTCAACGTAACAATTCTAGGTCTGATAATTAATCGCTTATTCTACTGGCAAGCGCAACATCTCTCGCCGATACGTTCCACGGCGAAGTTAACGTCGTTCTGTTACTCGTAAATTTCCACCGTGAAAGCACCTCCTTTACGATTTCTCGCGTTGGACGTTCCCCGGGCAAAGCTGCCAGTTCGCCTGTATGAAAACGCTACAAGCCAACCGACCAATCCTCTACCGATAAGCTTAACGGATTGGTTTTCGAAGATTTATCCTCTGTTACGGTTGTGTGGGTGTTTTCGTATAAAAATTCGTATACAGTGAAATTGCTTGAAGCATCCCTTAGCTCCGTCGAATAGAAACGTTTACGAACCTATTTTCTCCTTTTGTTTCTGTCAACTTGCACACTCGAGCGTTCGCGTTCGTCATCGGATAAAAACAACGTAAATTTAACGAGGATTTCCACTGGGCGCTAATGAAATTCGGGATTATCCTCTTCTCGATAATCTCGCGCATTGTTTCTGCCATTGTACGGCCAGGAACAATGGCGAGCTGCTTTTACAGAAATCCTCCTTGGATTACTTGCGCCCAACGTGTCCATGATAATAACGGTAGCTCGTGAAACTCGTCTTGAAGCGAAAACGCGTCGCGTTTTCCTAGAAACCTCCAACAGAGAGAAAATAGACGTGGTAAAACGATGTTTTTGCCTGGACCAGTGACAGAAAGTCGGTGTAAGAAGGGTTGACACGAGATAATCGATACGCCAAATCGTCGTATATCCTGACGTTCGATTCACGGTTTCCAAGTTTGCCCAGGATTTAGACTACGAGATTTAAAATTACGAGGTCCGTGGAAAACTTGGGAAAATGATAAAGCTCGCGAATGTTTAAGCAGTTTCGTGAATATGGTAGGTTCTGGTTAGTTAACGAGGTTTCTTCCTGACATTTATGACTCTTGGAGTTCTCGGAAATGGTAGCTTAAAGTTTGAGGAAGTGGGTTATATCTTTTCTGAAAGATATGCTTCTATCTGGTATGCTATCGGTTTTAAGAAATAAAGATAGCAACGACGACTCTTTTAAGCTTTAGGACTTTCACCCACAGATTCCAATATCCGAACATCGAGAAGAAGGAAAAGTAGATGGAAAGAAATGAAATATTTGAAATTACACGTCACTAGAAGGCAATCGAGATTAAACGTATTGTATGTGGAGCGCTCAAATTTCGTTTTCCTTTAAACGATATCGTTTCGTTCGAAGCGGTTTCTCGAGTGTCCTGGTGATTTACACGCCAGCTGATATCTAGAGAGCGTAGAAAACGGCGTATTTTAAACCATCCAGTAGAAGAGAGATACGTTTTCCCGGCCGTAAGTAACCCGAGCTAAGTTAAATCGGTCGATCGTTAATCTTTAAAGCTTCGCCAACCACATTAATGACCGATAGACGAACACCTTTTACGAGCTATAGCGAAGTTTCATTCGAAGGACGAATCGATGAGATACGGAACTTGGCGGAAGTAATGGAGTGATCGTGCTGCTTTTCGTCACGACGGAGGAAATGGCCAGGAAAATTTGAATTACGCGCCCATGGGCTCTTGCAAAATCGGTAGGGTGTTCGAGGCAAGGACAATAGCAGATAAAAGTAGAAACCAGGGAACAGGAAACTAAAGTTATCTAGGAAGAAACGTAAAAAAAGAAGGAAACTTGAGAGAAGAAAATAGAGAAGACCTTCTAAATTACTGCCGATGTACATGGACTGGCAAGTAAAGTCGGTAGCTTATTTGCTACAGTGTTAATTCCTTTATCGTAGTCCTTCCATCGACACGAACTTCTTATTAATCCCCTCTTTTCTCGAGGAAATTATCCCCATTAAAAATTTCATTTCACGTTCGACCGCGCAACTGTCTCTTAAACTTCTGAAACTTCCTTAACGTCGACGCTCTCCGATCTCATTTCCCTGTTTCGAAATATTCCAATATTGGAACATCTTCATCAAACAGCCGATAATCGAAGAGCGAATTGCTCGCCAAAACACCACTTTATTCCAGTGTTTCAGTTTAAACGATGATCAGGGACAAAGACATCGTGATTTCTTTGAGCCGCGGATGTCGAGGGTGGCATTAATGCTTAAACGAGCCGCGATTGTCGTCGGATTTCGTTTCGACGATGCTCGGTGCCACGTGTTGCGCGTTTCTCGACCGAAACCGGTCGTACCTTATTGGTAATCTCAAACCCCCTCGTTCTCCGATGTCGCATACGCCGCTGTTCCGTGTTGTTCGACTTCTCGTTTCGAATGCACGCCGGAACAATAGATGTTACAGTTGCGGGACAGTTAATCTCTGACACTCGCCGCGTAACGTGCCGCAGCTGGCAATACACCCGTCAGTTGCTGATTTCCCGCACAACGATTTCCTTCTATTCCTGTCTCGATTCCACCTTCTATTCGTTCCCTTTACGTTTACTCCAAAAGTTTATCGTACAATAGAGAATATGTTAAAATCAAGGGCAATGAGAGTATACAGGTTTTGAAGATAATTCTAATATAATAAAAGTATTATTCTGTCTGTGAAAGCAAAAATATGAGATATTTACCACTCGATGGCGAAAACATTCGAGTCCGGCACTTCAGTCATCGATCCCCGATTCGTTTGCGCCCTCTTTTTTCCCACTGACTACACAGTCGATCGAGTGGAGATTCGCGAGATGTAAACATCAAATTCCACGCTGGAACGTTAAACCTCTGTAAAGACAGAGACCGTAATGACCGACGCTGCAGGATTTCTGGTCACTGGACTATTAATTCGACTCGTTTAAACGGCAAAATGTAGGAATATCCTGTAAACGACCGACGAGGGAACAACGAGAATATGACACGAGGGAACTACGATCCGTTGTCCCTCTTTCGTTCCGTGTTTCTCATATTTTCAACCCCTGTCCGTATCCCTGCGGACAATTTTTCTGTTATGTTCGTAACCCACTTTTTCCGCAACCGGAACAAAGCCACGCGTAAAGTGACGTCGATGGTGTATGCCAAGGGAAGCTTTTAATATCAAACGCAAGTTCCGACTTTGTAGCTTGTTGTGTCGAATGCTTCGACTGATACTATTCTTAAATGTTATTAAGTCTTCTAGAAGATTTAAAAATTGAAACATTCTCATCCGATATTAAATTCCACGTCTATTCTACGCTGTATCTATAAAAATATATTAACGATACAGTTAATGATACTGCCTTATTTTTCTTCCAGTATGTAAAACTGATTTTAATAGCTTAAATGTACGAATAGAACATCATTCGTGAACAAATAAAAATACGTAAGCTGTTGCCCGCGCGGGTATTCGTCATTTCGCTGTTTTGCACCCCCGTGACTGGTCTGTGGCTTACGACAACCTAGTTTTTAGACTGAGCCAACGAGGCACGTTGGTGAAGTGACGTTTGTGAAACCGCGATATAATGAGGCCGAGATTTCAAGTGTCACCGGCAGCCTTTTCGAAGCGGTTCGCTGAAATATACCCGATTCTGAGTGGGTCGTTCGTTAACGACTGAAACTTTCCCCTTTCCCCGCCTTCATTTCTCCCTTCATTCTGTTTGCCTTTTCTTCTTATCTCTCTCTCTCTCTCTCTCCCTCTCTTCCACTCTTCCTCTTATTCTCATTTTTCCTTATTTCACTCGCAAGAATCTCAAGATTCTATTAAGAAAACGCTTTCAAATTTGAATTCATTGATCGTCGATATTCCATTTTAGACAGAGTAGCACGATAATATATTTTAATTGTCTAATTATGAAAACGAAGGATGATATTATTTACCGGAACCAATTTACATGGAATATGACATCGAGCATGGACGAACAATCGGGAATAATTTGGTACAATCGATTCGTCGCGGCGATTCAATTCGAAATTCGATTTACTTAATCGCCTTTGCTGGACGTAAATTCCCGCGCAGGTATTTGCCTTTGAATTTTCAGTCCTCCATTAGCCTAACAAGTCCACGAGACGTTGCGCATTCCGCTGCGCCGTCGAGGCAGCTTCACCTCCTGCAAACACGAATCTACATCCCGTTGGATCGTTGGTTGCATTTCGCCAAACGTAAACGTCGACGACTGGCAATTGTATGGAAAGTTATTTACACGAGGATTCGCGAATGGGAATAATTAAAATAGAAAGATGTAAATTTTCTTCGTTTCTTCATAATGCAATTCTTTATTAATTAATTAATTCGTTGCTTTATATTATATTAGGCTTTATTTGTGTTGAAATAATTACTTCAAGAAAGACTCTACATCTTTATTTATGTATATCCGCAACCTGAAGACCGCTATTACGCAGAGAATAGAATTTGGTGAAACAAAAATATTCTAAATAAGGAGAGGTCCATATTATTGTGCCCCTGAATATAAATTATATTTTGGGTTACGAGGTCTAGGAACAAAGAAACTAATAAATAGATTTCTATTTATGTTCCATGTAGCTTTTAGCTACAGCTATAAGGTTAACTTTTTTGATAATGTCCTTTTGCTGTTAATATATGAACGTGCTCCCTATCGATTCTATTGTATTGTAACACTATCAGATCTGTAAGTATGAAACCGGAATTTGCCTATTGGCCCTAGCTCTTAATGTAGTTATCACTAAACTGCGCGGCATCCACCAATTGCCAGACAATTTTTAATCATTTTCATACAATAAACGTGTACTTTTTATACAAAAATTCCGGTTTCATATTTACATACCTGGTAAGAGAGTAAGGATCTGGCTCAGCATAAACTTATACTTATATACCTTTATCTATTTAAATATATTTTTCTATTACAAATTCATCCACTCGTTTTTCTATCAGTGAACCTCAACAATATGAAAAATTCTGATAAACGTGAAAGGTTGGAAAGTAATTCGTCAAATTTTGATTTCAAAGAGCACAGAAATCGAGAATAGACTACGATTTGCTTAAGATCGATTACTATTTGAGGTAACAACGGAGGCAATATTTTGAAACTTAAGTCGCAATGCGAACGTCGTTTTTTAAAAGCTGACCAGCCAAGTTTTTAGGGATAAAACGTGTTCCACGGTGGTCAACGTGGCGCGCTAGATTAATGAACAGTCATAAACGATCGACATCGCACGTGTATTTCGTCGATGTCGCGATAAGTGGCTGGCAAATTAATTAAATTCAACTGCAATCGATAGTTGCAGCTGACGTAGCGAGCGAATGATTCCTGTGTCGTGATTATATCGGCCCTCGAAACAGCTTGAAACGCATCGATATTCGATTCGGCCGTCAGAATATTTACGTTCTGCACGTTTGTCAAATTCTATTACAATATATAACGCCATTTATATAACTCGTAGTTTATTAATAGTTTAATTACAATCGAAGAAAGCATTATACAACGCCACTAATGGACGTTACAAATACCTTCTATTGATATTATCTCCGTTTCAGTTGGTAATATTTTTCCAAAGAAATTTCCATAATACCCTAATTCGATTTTCACCGTAACGCGAGCGAATAAACCAATCGGTCTTTTAAACCAATTAGTTCATTTTCAACGTTCTGGCGTTTCATTCGCTAAAATCACAGAACGTCACGCGGGTTAAATCGCTATCAAAACGCTGGAAACATTAATAATCTCAACAAAGAGCCAATTTTAATTGAATTTCTGACTCCGCGCAATTATTACATTACAAGCGGTACAACTCGTCCCCTGTATTTTCTATATTTAATCGGGCGAAGATCCTTTGTCGTCCGCGTTAATGCCCCCTTGAAACCCCGTGTGCCATTTTAAATAACAACCTGAACAGTTGGCAAATTGATTAGATTCAGCTTGCGACCTGTAATTACCTACGAGACGCGTTCACGGAAACGTGGCACAGGTAGCCCAGAGTTGGAAAGATCAAACAGAGAATTCAATTTGATCGGCGGTCGCTTTGATACCGGTCTCGTAGAAATCCAGCACGAGAGAGTATGGCAGGAAACGAGGTAATAAACATTGACGAGCGAGGCTCGAATTAATTAATCACAGTTACGACGGCCAGCTGCGATCGACGGTGAACCGCGAATGCGATCCTACCAATTATATAACGTGGAGCAGTCGAAACCTAACGCCGTGTGCGTGGACATTTGCGATCCAATAAACGGTCAGTATGATGTATTAGACTATTACGAGGCAATGTAAAACGAATCGAGTTTCGTTCGACGATGAACGAAACTAGAGATTTCTTGGAGATTCGTTCCAGGCAGAATATGAAGGAATAATTATTGACACTGAAATGGCGATCTGACTGAAGAAATTCTTCTTTTCCAATAATTCCTTGGAACGTCGCGCCAAAGAAGGACGATAATACTAAATTGTTCCGCAAAGACTTTCTCCGTGAGAAGGGAAAAGGAAGAATTACCTAGCAGCTTTGAAAGTTTCAAAGGAACTAGCGATTTCTATGGCGATCCGTCTTTAAACGAGCTCCTTGACATCCGTTGGCAGCAGTCTGTCGAGGAGATCAGGAATGCTGCAAGTATTTGGCAAATGGTCGGAATTTCACGGCAGAGTTGTCGCGATTCCGCTGTGCGAGAACACTTTCGCAGCCGTTTTACGCTGTCATCGAAACGGCCTGTTGTCATCGGGATAAAACGACGAAATTAAATTCCGTGAAAGTGAGCGGAGACGAACTCGTCCCGAGAAAACGGTTCGTCGCATATAACGAGATGACCGTGACCGTTCGTGGACAATTGGTTCGGAGACATTTGCAAATGGAGTTGGACTATCTTCGAGTGACTGAAATATTCAACTTTTCAAACAAGTACTGGAAAAGTTGAGCTTCAGATATAAAGGTATATTAATCATAAGAGACAGTTTCTCGTACTGTTTGTTTCACGAGCTAATCGTCGCGTGACCGATCTATTACTTCTCTCGCATTAACCTTTAAACAGCCAACGATAAGGAACGTCATCGATCAAGTTGCGCTGTCATTGCTCTAACAGACTCGTCTGTCGGTCTTTAGCTGATCTAAAATTTATTAAATTGTCTCGAGGAATTATTCATTCGCTCGTTCGTAGAATCGTCTCGTCGCATTTTTCGCTCGTTTACAAGTTCGTGGTTATCGCGTTTCTGCATTAAGTAAATATACAAAGGCAGAGAAAAGCTAATTAATCTTCGACAGTCGCACGAAGAACTTCATACAGTGACTTGTAAGTAAACTAAGAAGATCTAGAGGTTTTAGAGATCTTGCAAATTGAAACAGTTTCTCAAGTGACAATTAACGTTCGCTTTGTATTATTCGCTTGATATTTCATCGAGGTGTTCAACGCATCGACGAATATTTCCGGAGGAATTAGTTAACGAAATAAAATAGAGACTCGCAGAATACCACGGTTATCTCGCTATTAATTTGCCACTCGTCCCACGTAAACAAATTTCTACGTCGTCTGTCGAAATTGCTACGTAATCACTTCCATCCTTTCGCATCCAGGAACGTAATATTGGGTTGGCAACTAAGTGATTGCGGATTCTGTCAATACCACCTAATGACAAAATCCGCAATCACTTAGTTGCCAATCCAATATATCGCGATCCGAATTTATTTATTCGACACCTTGGCTCCCACTGTATTTGTCTTTGATACGCTTGTTCCTTATCCGGTAATACCTATGTACTGAAATTGGTCACATTACGAGACAATACACGTAGAAGTTTAATACTGTTCCGATTATGACAGATACGTGGATGACGTAGGTTGTATCGATCAAATTTTACGCGAATATCAGTGTGTACGTGGTTCGTACGCAAAACGGTATGAAACGGTGTAAAGAATATCTCGCACGATTCATCCACATTAAAGTATCTATTTCTCTTACGAATCGTTGCATCGAGATTGCTTTCACGAAGAGGGAAAAATATTGTTCGGATCGAGAGAAGAACGAGTCTCGTAAAACAGGCTCTATCGCGCCGCTGTTCCTTCTGCGATGAAATAAATGAGACAGAACAACGACCATTTACCGTAAAGAAAACAAAGAATATGAAGAAAGAAGAAATAACACATAGTCACGAAATATCTTACGTGTAACGTGAAGCGATGCAACGGAAGGATGCGCAAATAAATTGGGTCCATGAAAATCGGTTCGCGTGACATCTCGTCTTCTACTTGTACGAAAAGCTTTCGTTCCCCTTGATATCCTGGTATTCTCTACTTGATATTCGTTTTCTTGCAACAACGTGTTATTTCTCCAAAGTACGTCTCGTAAAAGTGGACGACTGACGGGATGGGAGTGGACGATTTATGCGAATCTCAAGGAAAAAGCTTTGCATCGTGGTAACAGGTACACGGCTCGTTTTGTCACTGACCTTACGGAACGCACGCGATAAGCCGCAAAATGGAATGTCGTGCCGCCATGCCACGGCCGCTATCAGACCGCGGCATCGTTACACCGTTGTTTGTGTTCTATTGATTTTCCTGACCTTGTGCCAGCACGAGGCCACGAATTAGCTCGATATACCCTTTAAAACGGCCTCTTCGATCTCTCGATCTGTCCGGAAACGGTTGCGAACGAACATCCTTGCAGGATATCGACGATTCGTAAATAGACTGTACGATTTTATCGTCTCGTACTTCGTGTTTCCTTCTTTGCAATCTATCGATTTATCTGGTCCTTCCATGCCAATGTAATCATTCGTTTTCGATAGTTGTACCGTTTTTTTATTTTTACCCTGAGGAAATTGGCTGTGAAGGTATGGAAACGATCGCGAAATCGTTGTTCATTTATCATTTAGTTTCAAGAACTATACGCAATAAACCATGTACCATTCGTACGAATTTATGAATCGATTCTCTGAACATGAAAAACAATTTTTCCCTACCGTAAATGGTATTCCCACGTCGCGTTCTTCTCTCGAGAAACTTTCTCGATAAATCATTCGTATTCGATGAAAAAGTATAAACGGTAAACGTTTCGTCACCTTAGTAATATCGCTTCAGTGATTAATAGCGTCCGAATAAAACATTATCGTAATCGTTATATTAACGAATAGGTGACTAGAAATCAATTCAGGGCCGTACGATTGGAGAACAGTTTGCAGACGTTTCACCGCGTATAAGTTGCTTCGAGGTAAAAGTAGTTCAAGGTTCTAAGTTTTCCATGAGAATTCGGCGAAGATCGGTTCCATTATCACGGCAATATCCGGGACAGCATTGACCAGGTTGCAAGGAATTGGTTATTTCGGTCTCGTCGGGCCAACAAATTGACAAATTGAACCAATCAGGTTCCAATATACGGCAATCGTGAAATATTCCAGTATTTTTCGCTCGTCGGATATTTTCCAGATACCTCGATTCTCCTTGTATTCTGCAGGTATATTCCAACGATAGCGTAATGCCTGCGTAGAATGGCGACGTTACGCCAGATAACGTGGTTCATTGAATTGTATAGTTAATCGTAAGAGCATAGATTCGCGTTGGAATTTTAGTAAATCCTGTTTACACGCGTTTGATGACGTTGCATAGTTTATAGGAGCCGAAGTTGCTTCTCTTTAGCACGCGCTCGAGTAATTTATGGCGGCCTCGTTGCGCTTGGCTCATTGTATCCAATGGCTCTAGAACTAATTTTCGGGCTAATTAATTTCCCCCGAACGCACGTTGTCCGCCACTGGTTTGCTCGATCTCCTGGTTCCAAGTAACGACGAATTATTTGCGCTTGAAACCCGATGTCACGCCATTACAACGCTTCTTTTTAAAAGCCAGTGTCCGATACGAAACTATAGAAAACATAGCCGAATCTTTGAAACTTGGTAGAATCTGTAGCAACCTACGTGTAATGGTACTCGGAAAATATCTGCCGCCAAGCGAAATTTCAAGTGATTTCGTAGAATGTACGCTTGTTCGTCGAAAACTCAGTCTCGAGATCGGAGTAATTTCGGTGGAGGATGGCGCGTACGAGGAAAATGCTTGCGAATCAAGCGGAAATTTCGATCAACCACGAGGCGAATAAGGGAAAATACGAGAAGAGGGTGAGAAGAGGAGGAAAAAAGAGAACAGGCAAAGAAATCTAGAAGGCAATCTCCAGCATCTCCTTTCGAATCCAATTTTTTCCTCGTTTTGCTACGTTATAGTCGCGAGTCTTGGCTGGAGTGCACTTTAGCGACACTTTCCACCCCTTGTCTCTCCAACTTTCCGCCAAACAGATTCATGGACAGAGTTTCCCGGGGTCAGCCGGATTTTTTTTCAATAATAACCGATTAACGGGGATCGTTGAACCGGAAGTTCGTTCGACGCTTCGGAATATTTTTTTCTCGATCCACGACACTGGCAGAACCTTTTCTCGATCGAGAGCGAATTTTCAAGAGTGTCGTAAAAAGCCTTCGATCGAAGGGCATATCGTGCGAAGTGGCTATCGAAGATGCTAACGGTGACAAGAATTTCTAACGAGGAGAAACGCTGTTTATGAAGATAAATTGGAGGATCTTTATTTATTCCATCTATAGATCTGTCACGTTTATATAAATACGCAAAAAGAGATTAAACAGATTAAGGAGAAGGATAAAGATAAAAGTTAAAGGAAAGAGGTTAGTAAAAAGATGATAAAGTAAGAACCACAGAAATAGCAAACAACAGAATACTTAGAAAGAAGTTTATTAAAAAGAACGATAAAAGATTCACGTGGGATTTCGCTTTCGTCGAAGCTAGATACGGTCCTTTCCATCGAAATACATTTTCCGATAATTGTTGCTTCAATTTCTCTTCGCGTGTCCGATTTATCCGGTCGATCTCGGGAAAAGAACGCGGTGAATTTTTTAAATTGCTCTCTAAAAATTTCCATTGTTGTTCTTCTCCATTGTACTCTTCCGGTGAATCATCTATCCTTCAAAGCACGACGAACCGTTTTTACAACGACGTGTGCGTAATCGTGATACCGGCTCGGTGCGGTAATAGCTCGCTTTTCTGTTAATGAGCTATTTATAAGCGTGCAGCTTTTCTTCGCGCGGACGAGCTCTTCGAGCGTCGACTTTCTCTTTGTTCACCTCCTTTTTCCTCCATCTTTCTCCGCGCATTTGCTTTCCCGTTTCCACATTTCCCGCGTCCTCGTGCTATTCTCCTCCATTGTCGGGCTATTCTTAACCAATTTTCCATTGCGCGTCTAATTGACGACCGTCGATCGATAGAGCTACGTACAGATCTTTGTCGGTCGCACCTGCTCTTTTTCTTTTTTTATTTCCATTTTTCTTTCTTCTCGGATTCGCTTTGTGCGTGTAATTTTGTCTATGGTAAATCATGATTCGTCTTAGAAAAATTTGGAAAATACTTTGATCGTTACCTCTAAATCTGTCAACCTCTAAATCTTTACTCTTAAACTGCGTTTTCGCGATTGGTACGCGTTTAGTAATTTATAGCTTGATCTGTTGGATCCTCAGCTATTATAAGCGTCGCTATAATTTCACTTTCATGTATCGCGTGATGCTATTGGGCTGGAAACTAAGTGATTACGGATTTTGTCATTACGTGGTATTGACAAAATCCGTAAACACTTAGTTGCCAACCCAATAGATATTTCAGTGATCTTCGGTCAGCCGGAGCTTCATAAGTATAATTTACAAGCTGAGATTTGAATTCGAAGCATGTTGGTAAATTAAAAAATACCGAAATTCCCCAGGCTTGATCGCTTTGTTGGGAAAATTTGCAAAATTCTCCTTTCCTCGATCCTCGATAATCGTAAATTAAAAGTTCGTCCGAAAGAAAACGCAACGTTCTCGTTTCACGTCTCGTTGCTCAAAAAGAATCCTCTTCGCCGAGATCTTTTTATTCTCATTCATATCGTGTCGCCTCTGTCACCAAAAGTTGTCACGTTGAAGGGATAACGAGTTAGCTCGGCCTCAAGAGCGCTACTCGTTAGCCTTACTGTTCTCGCAGGAATCAAAAGGGTGCGGAGAACAAGGGTGGTGCACGACGCGCTCTTAAAGACGCCGCGTTTCGCGATTGTCTCTGCACTCTACGCTCTCGTGCCTCGGAAGAATGCTCTGATTAGCTGAGCGAAACGACCTTGGGGAATACTTTAGCCGCGGTTGGAACATAGGTGGAAAATGAGTGAATACTCGACGAGAAAATGAGATGGAAAGTCGATGAAATGGAATTGGCAGAATATAGGAAACGTAGACTACAGAGAAATTTACATTTAAATCTGAGAGCAAATTTGAAATATAAATTTAAATGATAATATCGCTTCTTGTAACTCGTAGAAGAATTTTTTTCCATTTCATTTCAACATCAATTTTCATCTGCGTTGTTTGGCTCACAAAGCGCACCACGCTGTGATCAAATGACAGCGTGTAACAGGTATTTCATACCAGCAGACAGTGTCTAATAACTTCAAACATTAATATGTTCCTGAATGAACGCAGGTTTACCGATCTCTACGAGCATCTAACCACGAACCCTATGATTCGACGAGTTACGATTTAAATCCGTTTGACTCGCGATAATTCCATCTGTAAACGAGTAGCCACAGCTGGATTCTTTCTAAATTTTTCGATCACCTTTGCAGATAGCGTCCTGATGCTCTGCCATCTTATTCTACTCGAACGATATAAAATGATCTATGGTAGAACAGATTATACGAAATCTCCTTCGGCAAATCCTCTTCTTTCTGCGATTCACGTCGATCGCGACGACGTTCGAGTTCTGTGATAACTCGGCTAGAAACGGCACTTTTCGTTAGAATTCTAATTGACTCGGTTGTCTTCGATTGCAACAAGTATCGAGATGTCCAAACCTATTCTATACGCTTCTAGCTATTATCTAATCAAGTACCTGCCATGTATGGATCCATCTTGTAGTCATCCGCTGGTCAACCAGCAGTCACTTCCTCGAGAATCATTTCTGTCGACTGACTGATCGCCGAGGACGTGTGTGGCGTGCTCCTGATAGTTCTAGCTACTTTCGTGTCCACCGTGGATCCCGGTGCTGCGAAGTAATTTATCACTCGACACACGCTACTTCCCTTCGACCATACTTTTTCATGGTACACTATAATCGACGAAGCTGGATGTTCCGCAATTTGGAGAAGCGGTCATAGCCAGATACTTCGTAGTAACGAGGGACGCCAATCGTCCAAGAAAATGGAGGAATTCCGGCGATAAAAAGCAAAAGCAGGGAAAGAGCATTAAAAATGAAATTCCAGTAATAAGGAAGAAGGAAAGAAAGAAAGAGATGCAAGGGCGTGGAAAAATTCCAACGGCAAAAAAGAAAATGGCACTAGAACGGCAGAAAGAAATTTCAGCGATGAAAGCACACAGCTTTGGGATATTCACAAGGGATTTCAATTGTGGAAATAACTACGCAACGACCTTGAGAAATATTCCACCAATAAAACGAACAACAAATGACGTTATAGGAAAGCAAGAAAAGTGTTACAAGTATAGAAAGAAAACCACGATCGAGAATACAACGAAATATAATATGTATTTTGTAAATGTCCTGGAACGAAAGCGATCTTCAAATATCTGGAATATCGAACGATACCAAAGGGCGTATGCCAGATACGCAAGAATGGCAGCTTTAGGTGAGATGGAGTGGAAGTACAAAGTCTCCGACGCGGTATACGCGAACCGTGTCATTGCAGAATATGCCGTAAACGTAAATTCTCGATACAAAAGAAATTCCGTTGAAAGGTTCGACCGAGAACTTTAGCTTCGAAAGTTTTGCTGCGACGCAGGAAGAATAAAGGGAAACATCGGGGGAGCAAGTTAATAGACAGAGACAGAGTAAAGCAGGGGCTTAAACTGTCCCGAGCGTTTCTCGTTTACGTTTCCCAGTCAGAGAAGATTAAATTCGTAGCGATGGCAGATGTTTCGCGAATGCCAGTTCTCAGAGTACCACGATATATCGCGGTCGGTCGTTTTTGTTTCCGGAGAGGCGGATACGCGACCACAGGAGAATCATCGCCGCGGTTGCTCTCGGCGATTCTGCGACTTTGCAACCCAGTTTCATTCGGTCGCGACCCTGCCACCTCGGCAAATCAATGGAAGTTGAAGCAGCAGCCAATGAATTATGCATTAAGTACACAGCCTGCTAAGTTTCCCTTTTCATGGATCTACGATTCGTTTTCTATCATCGCCAAACGCGCACTTTCCACAACGAAAAGAAGCGCGCAAGGATTTGAAACGCTTTTTCTGTTCCACGAAGGAACATGATATTTCGATATTCCAACACTTTCGATAACTATGATTCGGTAACACTCACTATCATCTATGCAAACGATTCTAAAAACAAACAGTCGTAAATCCTTTGGGAAGGGTTCCTGTCGATTCGACGATGAGAGCTAGCGTGAATTGCGGCAATAATGAAATCATCGTTGGATTTACTCCGATCAACGTGGCGCGGATAGGGTGGAAATTTTTCGAAGGGCGAAGAGCGTTGATGTCGCGAGTTAGGACGTTTTCGCGGGGAATTGAGGGCCAATGGCCACCCCTTTCCAGCGTCGACCGAGTTTCAACGCCATCAGGAACGGGGAAGGTTAAGAAAAACAATTTAAGATTTACTGTCAAAGTCGAAACGAGCATTGTCTGTCGCATGGGACCCTTGATGAGGATTCGCGCTTCTTCATACGAGCGGTCGACGTGCTTGGGACACGTATTTTCTTCCAAGTTTCCAACTATTGTTTTTACTCGATTGGGAAAGTTTGAATCGCGTGGTGGATTCGAAGGTATTTTAAGCACTTTCGTAATCGACGATGGTATATTTACTTTTACTATTTTATCGGTAACCTTAAAATATCTAGTGAAATTTCAGGATTGGATATTTGTTTCCTCGTTTAAAACGGTTAAAATTGTCCGAGTGATAAACGCTCCTGCAATCTTCGTCTGCGATCGTAATTTCTCAACGCGACGTTCAATTCGAAGATCGAAGGGTAAATCAAGCGCCGGTTCATTGTCTCCGATTCAATGAAATCGGCGTCCTCATTGGAATGTGTCGAGTATTTGCGAACATCTCACGGCACGGGTGAGCTTCGTCGAATCAAACGTAGCTAGCGATCGGGCCCACGTGACGCACGTTTCGACCGGAAGTCCGTTGACGGAAGACGAATGAAGATTCGCGCATGACCAGGCTCGATAAACGAAAATCGATAATCAATTCGCCTTCCTACGAGACAACTTTGACGAAAAGTAAGCTTCGTTCGCGCGTCGTTCTCTCGATACACGTGGCTACTGTACAATTGAAAAGAACTAGGTCAAACGTTTCTAAGAAATCAACGTTCAACGATATCTCTTCTAATTTTAATGACATTTTACTTTCGTAACCGCTGCTTGTTTTAGACAGACCGACCATTCGGATATTTGTAGAAAATATTTTGTTAGGATCGTCAAAAATTTTGGCTGACCATCGAAATCACCTGCTATAAATTGTACTTTAACGTGGCAATAATTTGATGGTTCGCCTGGAGCCAAGTTTGCCTTACTTGTGAATGACCCTGTATATAGATATGCATATCCGAATCGTGAGAAAGCTGTACGTCTGGCCAGGTGAACTATCCGCTCTATATTCGTTTTCGTCCTGCATAGATACGTTTCGTATTAAAAATAGATCCGTATCCATCAAATGTTGACACGCGATAAATACGTGATACCGCGTGTCAACCTAATCGAGAAGTATAAAAATTGGTCGAACGTTGGAACGGTGGTTCTCAAACGAACGTCAACGCGCGTAATATGAACGTGTATCAACCTCTAAACAATCTTCTTATCTGTCCAGCTTATAGGTATCACTTTTTTCTTTTACAAATTACTTTCTAGAAAGGAAAGAGAAAGAGAAAGAACATTTTCTTTGAAAATTTCTTACAAGTTTCTGTGCAACTGTTGGAGCAGCTGCGACGTCGACGAACTACGAGGCCCTCGACCTTTCCAGCGATCCTCCCCGGCCTTAACGTCAACGGGAGGACAATGGAAGCGCGCCTTGAGTTCGATTCTCGTTAATAGGCCGGCAGGCGAAGCCGTTCGAGCGTTTAACTCGAATAGAAACGCGGTCGCGGAAGAAATAAAAAAGTTAATCGTCGGTAGACGAGCGGTGTCGATCGAGCGGCAACCAATTATCGATGATCGATTGGTCGTGCAAAATCGAGGAGACGCCATTATTAAGATGCAAGCCTGATATAAATTACTATGTCCCCTGCCCCTACCCACAGTCCTCTATCGATTAATCCTTCTAATTCTATCGACTTTGTCTCGCTCGATCGTTCGAACCTTAATTCCTTCTCTGTCAACTTCTTCCTCTCTATCCGTCGTCTTCCCCCTTTAACCAATCGCTTTCTCGTTCGATCATTTTGACAAGATCGATGACGAGTGCTACTGCAAAGACGTTTCGTAGCTGTGACGAGATATGTATGGAAAAAGCAGTAGAAGAATAACGCCGAGGAGAAGTAAGAATCACGAGAAAACTTGGCGACGATCGGTAAGCTGTGCAAGAGTCGATACTACGTTTATCGATACGATCGAGATCTTCTTGTGGAAGAACGAAGAAAGTCTTCGAGATAAAAGCGAAATTCCGATACAAAGACAGTGCTCTCTACGTACGATTGTAAAAATCTAATCGCTATACTCTCGATACAGAGTGACACGTAGCTAGAACTACTTCGATAACTTTACAAGTAATAACTTTGGAGAGAATTGGCGCGTTATATGGCCCTTTCATTCGACCGAACCAATTTCTCGACACAGTTATTGCCTGTGATGCTACAGAAGCGGTTCTAGTTACGTGCCTGTATTTCATTGCAATTAAGGAATATATAACATGGATTTTACTATCAAAATTCTGCGATCGAAATACGATTCTGTTTTTGATCGATTTTATTCCAGCGGTTTGAACGCTTCGTACGCCTTAGCAGAGTCGTTTGACTATATACAATGCTGATCGAATGGATCACTTGATTCCCGTGTCGAGTCGCCGTTCGAGGATATTTAATAGCATGTTTGACGCAAACAGCACGGCCAATCTCTAATTCGAATAATTGTGTCCCTGAATCACAAGCAGCATTGATCTCACAGCGTGTCTCTGGTGAACCGAATATTCGACTGCATCCCGCGATCTATACACAGGATCGATCGTCGTTAAAACGTGTTGGGTCAGCGTGCACGATGGCCTGTGTGCGCATATTGTGCCTCACTAGGAATCTATTCGCGCACGAATGCCCATACAGTTTCTCTGATTGCTCCTAGTATCCGTTGATTGATCGGACGAGATCTTGAGGAAATCAAGGAAGCTACGGAATGTAGGACGAATGTTATAGTTTGGTCAACATAATATAGAGCGTGACGTAATTGAAAATACGAAAGGCAGATAGTTGTACACGTATGAAACAGCGGTAGAGGAATATTAGATAACATCTTTCTGTCCAACCTTTTATTTTAACACTAGAACTACCGATAATTAACACGAAGCTATTTCTATCAAAACTAGTGAAAATGACTGGTCTTTAAAAAATACGTAATAATAGAATATTTTTATATTTATTGATTTATTAGTTTCTTACAGAAGGAATTCCATGTTATGTAGTACATTTTTGGTATTATTAATTCATCTGGGACCATCATCCCTAAACGAGGGTTGACACATTTATAAAATTGTAAAACCAGTCGTTTTGATTGGTGTGGTATTTCTAATGTTAGCATCTAGCGATCTAGCGATCGATCCGGATTTTTCCCGATAACTGATATCATCATATCGAATGATACGCAGTAAAAATTTAAAAAACGTGTGGGAAGTTGTACAAAACGAGGAAACTGGTTAATTGGAGTTCGATAAACAGATTTCAGGAACCTTTCACATTTTGACAAGTACCAAAATTGATACAAAATTATTTTCAGTTTGAATACATAGAAAATAAAATAAAATTCATTATATTATTCTTTCAGTTATCGTTGCGAAAGTCATTGCAGAAAAAAATATAACATGAAGTAGGAATGTTAAAATAAAATTGTAAAACCAATCAATTTGATTGACGTGGTAGTTTTAATGTTAAAGGTCACGGAGATTACAATCCACGAGACGTTTTGATTAGATCGCGAATTTTTATGAAACATTGCGTTTGATCGCGGGTATTGAAAATAAAAAAATGAACGCCAACGAGAAGAAAAGTTCAGGAATCGAGAAACTTTGAATTCGAGAGATTCGCGAGTTCGGTCCCCGTCCGATCGTAGTTGCCAAGCCGATCCATCAAATTGGATACGAGAAAATTATGTAAGTGAACCGGGGGAAACTTTCTTACACGGAATCACGCGTTCGCTACGCCCCCGTGAGACGAGGTTATTACTTCCGTGCGAGAGAATCGAAAACGGAGGTGGAATTACATCTGCAGAGCCTCTGGCCCCGATCAGACGATTTCACGCAGCTCTTTGGCCCTGTTTCGGTGGTGCGCGATCGCAATTAAGTTTTCGTCAGCCGACAAGTCCGAGACCGTGTAATTGGAATGTTGAATTGCCTCGATCCCCTCCGCGCAAAATCGATTTCCCAAGTCTCGCGTGAAATTTTTCAAGTATCGGAAGAATTTCAAAGGCTTTTCTATAAAAGATTACATGGAAGCGTAACGTTGCTAGAAAAAAGACGGAATGGCAAATGGAGATGTTGATAGCACATTTGTTAATTAGAGGTAAAATTGCACTGGTAATTAAAGTAGAACAAACTCAGGCTACTTTGGTCGAAATTGGCAAAGGAAATACCTGTATTTATCTAGTGTTTTGTACATTTAATACTGGTATTCACTGTGCTATTTAACTGTTGCTGCATCTTCTAGCGGAGATTGTCCCCTTCCTCGATTTTCGTTGCAGGCAAATTACCTAGTTAAACCGAACATGGTAATGCAATATTAATAATTTCACTGTAATAATTTTTCATTTTTAATCATCAATTTTACAATCAATCGCAATAAAATTTTTAGTACTTTCCGTCGATCCGTATAAAAAGAATTTTCCAAAAATAATTCTAAACATTCCAGGGTACAAAACGAACAGGGTACAGAAATTTCCTTAATTATCAAAATATCAAGATCGCTATAGCACGAGAGGAAAATTAATAATCAATCCCCCTCGGCCCAATTATCAACGAATCGAACATAATTAATTATAATCCAACGAGTGTAATGGTGAGACAGGCAGGTTACCCCGGTGCGCGGCGGTATCCTTCCGGTGACGCGGTGGTTTCCGGCAGGCTGGCCGACATGTTCTGTCAGAGGGGTTGTCGTTCCCGGCTGAAAAACGGGCGCGGTTCACATCGGGGTACCGTGTATCCGGGGAATATACCGGGTGCACCGCATGATAATAAAGTACACGGGTATATACGCGCGGATTGGAGACGCAGACTCCGCTCTATCGATCCGGCCTGGAACGAGACGAGAACGCCGGATGAAATCGCGATGAATCGAGAGAGACGAGAAACAGGGACAGAGAAGGGAAGCAGAGAAAGGGAGGCTCTGACTGATAGGGACGAGAAAGGGACAGCCTGTGGACGAGGATAAAAGAATCGCGTTGGCCGTACGTTGGCCGAAGATAAGAAAAAGGTGGGAGGAAGATGGAGAAAGAGGCGATAGAGTGAAGAATTGAGGGTCGGATCGAGGGTAGAGACGTCCCGAGCTGGACCACGATTAGGAGGATGACAAATTTGCGAAAGAAGCTCGGTGGAACGGGTAGAATTAGGGAAGAAAGAAACGGAAGAAGGAGGAAGATGAATGTGATGAAATATGAAAGTAGAAAGGAAAGGGAAGAAAAACAGCTAGTTGAAGTAGTAGTTTTAAAGCGGAGGCGAACATTCGAGAAAAATAATGGAGAGACAAGGGCTTGAAACACGCGAAATACGGAAGAGGCTGAGAGAGAGGGAGGGAGAACGTGTGTCTATCGGAATAGTCTTCCGGGGAAGTTTCTCATAACCGCACCCGCGACCGCGCTGATGTGGTTCTGATCCATCGAATAGGATCATCTCTAATTGAGGGCGTTTTATTACACTCTAATCTCGCTAAGTATCTCCCATCCGATGGCGCCGCGGCGACGCATGCTGCGACAAGGAAAAGGACGAATCTGCAAGATATTTTCTTTCATCGTACCTCTTGCTGTTAATCCTGTTGAAAAGATGTTAATAGAGAAGAGAAAGGCCTCTCAGTATCTGTAGGTTAAACCACGACGATAACCATAACGTGGCTGCCACCTAATTCCAGAGAGTCGCCTTAACGAAAAAATACGGCAATACAAATTAACGTAACGAGAAAACAATTCACAGAGTTCTTAAAGAAGATCTTCTCAAGGAAAAGACGTCGATCGTTCTTTCTTAGCACGTCAAGGATTAGACTCCGCATAGATCACCGTCTGATCCACAAATGCTTGTTCTATTTCGCAGCACACCCTCCTTTCCAAGCTGGAGAATTAACCTTGAGACTTCAATTTCCTCGCTCGTCATACCCCCTAACGAAATATGCATTTTTCATCGTTCAATATGTTACGATACACAATTGTGTCGCTAAATTCCACGCTAAACCACGAAAGTGGGTTGGCAAACAAAAGCGCGCACGCTTTTGAAAGAATTGGATTAAACGCGGGTTTATTCATCGAGTGGCGGCCCGCTAATGGAAGGTGGACGGAAACTACTATCTGCCCCCGTATCTCGTTACGCTGGATCATTCGTATTTCGCTGTCGTGACCCGTGAAACTCTACCTTTATGCTGGTCTACTCGAACAACGCGTACGTGAACTGAAAGGTAATTTTAATTCGAGGAAAAAGATATTTCTCCTCCGATGCAACGGCGAATTTTCGAAAAAATTCGTCAGTCCAATGGATCGTTCCTGCTCGCGATTTTTACGTCTCTCTCTCGAATAATCGTGTTAATGTCTCTCTTTGAGATCTCTCAGTGAGTTGTGAAATTTTTTACCGTTGCTTTTATGCTAGTAGCTACTTTATTTACGGACTCCTTGGAGGAGCGATAGAAGCGTAATAATAGAGTAGAACATAGGGACGAGGGTTTCAAGATCGGAGCTTTAAGCTCGCGTGTAAAAGATGGTGATCCTGGGATAGCGTTTTATCTCTGTGTTTATTGAATCTCGGAAGGATAAAATCGAGAGTCTAATTTAACAAATAGTATATTTTATTCATGGACTTAATATATTCTTATCCAGCGAGCTCTGAAAGACTCGCTAAATCATCGAAACTAAATCTCCGCAAATCGCGTCATACTCCATGGTTTTTATTTTCATTCGTTCGGTCCCTATTTCTTCTCCTAGTCCGCGATCTTCATTCTTCCTTGCATTTTCCAGCTAAGCCCTCCTAAGCCCAATATCCTTCGTCATCAAACACCGAATGATCCAAATCCTACGATGCTCCGTCGTAAGAACACGCAGTAAACCTGAAAATCTACGGTCGACGTCAAAACCGGAAACGTTGGGTAGGAAAAGCCTGGGAATCGAACTGAGTAAGACCGGCAGCGGGAAACCAAAGGCGGATACGCGGCTAACGAGACAACAGGCATCGGAACCGAGCCGCGATCGCGTCGACGAACTCTCGATCGACGTATCTCGCTGCGAAATCCTGACCTACTCTTGCGTCGAGTGGCGTTTATTGGCATTGTCGTCGCGTAGAGTGCGATGATAGATAGAAGCTACGACTTTTGGCAGACTTACAGACATCCGAGACTCGGCTGCGCGCTATATCAAAGCGACGTGATGGTTCGGCGAAATTTCACGCGCGCGATGAGGGTTAAGGTCACGGATCGACGGTTATTTCAGGTGGAGAATTGCTGGGACGTGGATTTCCGGCGCGCACGTATACCGCCAGATTAACTTTGATTATCGATTAACTTCGAACACCTTCGAATCGACGTGATTTCCTTTTCGTTAATTTGTCTAACATTTTCCACGTTGAGACGAAATTAGACGGAAATGGCCGAAATTGTGAGAAGATTTCGTCGTTCTATGTAAAGATTTAATTCTGCAAACCTTGGTCCGTTTGTGTATGTACGACCTTAAGTGTCGTAATTAGTTACGCAAAGCTTCCTGTAAAACTTTGTCGCTTTACGTAAACTCTTAATTCCTTCGTTGCATAAAGATCGAAGTCTCGCAAAGTTTAGAGCAGATTGGTGCGTTTTAATAGAAATATGTACATCCAGTTAACTCCGTTAATAATGATCACAGATGTCACAGCGCTAAATCTAGTCGAAGTCCTGATGGATTTATTCGTTCAAATTTGCTCTTCTACTCGAGTTGTTCGAAATACACTTGCAGTTTCTGTCAGACACGCTTCGAAAGTACAGCATCTTCCAAGACGAGAATATGACTTTTAGAAGTAAACCGAAATTTCAGAACATAAACATCAAGATTATTGGAACTGTTGGTAACTCGAAGACTCGCGATTTCAATCCGAAGCGATTTGAGCTGCCTCCATCCTCTTTGTATTTGCAACGCAAGCCACAACTCGAACGACGTTTAACTTGGAAGAATCGCTATGTTGGATCTATTCTTGAAGCATCTGCCGCGTTGAATTAATTCCTCGTCCACCGAACCGACGAATACAAATTGCATTTCAGCTAGCGTAGCTTTGAAAACTTTATGCAAATTTGATTCGACGGTTGAACGTTGCATCACAATGGACTCACATTTTCCAAAAGCGCGCTTATAACTGGCTTTCAACCGACGAAATTCCCTTCGATCGTCGTATAATCGCATTCTAAAGACCGAACGAACGTTATAATTACGTTGTGGCGAAAGGTCAGTTTGAAACTCTCGCGAGTCCGGCGACTGCTTTAAGGGACGTTCTCTCGAAGAAACTTTGTTGGAAGACAGGCCAGCTCGCGACAACTCGGTCGATTAAATTAGCTCCGTAAGGATAAATTCTTATTCTAATTTCGAAGCTACTTTCCACTGTCGAAAATTGCAGAAGAATATCGCAAACTCGATTCCTTAGCTTTCCAATTTGCTCCAGTTTCGTCTTGCTATTGGTCTACAGTCCCTGTAGAATTAAAATCGAATTAGAATCACCAAAGTTCTGCATTGTTTTAATAAAATAGACGGGCGTGAACGAATTCTAACAGCAAACGTTATTAATTCAATTATGTAATTAAATTATATAAAGATAGTATCCCTCCTATTTTCTCGTCTTAGCATCGTGGCGTGCGATCGAAAAATACAGATCGATTAACGATATCTTGGAGTAACGTGCAAATAACAGAAATGCCAAAAGCAAACAGAGTGGAAAGAGGAAAACGATGTCCACCTCGTCGGTGGCTGCGGCCAAGCAACAACTATCGAACCTCGTTCTCGTGAAATTATTTACCGGTTTCAGCTGCTATTAAATATTTACCATACATTAGCACGCTTCGGGTTAATGGGTCGCGAGACGAAACTGTTTACGGAATTAAACTGTACGCTTGAAATTGTGGGCGTAGCGGCGTCGGCGAACGGGAGGAAACGCGAAAATCGGCCGAGTTTATTTGCCCGAGCGGAAAACATCGATGAGCAAGTGCACCGCACTGAATTTCCGTACTGACAGACCGGAAATTTCCCAGAAGCAGCTTGGGATCATCGAGTCGCGACTATTTATTCGAGAACCGTTCCTTGTTCCGTACTTAATATCCTGAGAAAGAATTTGGATAGGCGAGCTAGGAACTTGCTTCACGTCGTAGCGAAAACGAAGCTGAAACTCGAGCCAAGAAATTTCTGGACTTTGCAAGCAAAATAAACGACAAATTTCGAGAGGCCTGTAAGATGATAAGACGGCGCAAGCTCGGATACTAGAGATGTTTGGATCTGAATGTGCAAATAATCAGATGGAAATTAAACAATCCGTGAGCTGTAGGCAGAAAGTGCTCGAAATAAAATAAACGTAAACGTTGCAAGTTCAGATTTTGAAGGTCCTGGGACTCAACCGTACGAGCGTTACGATCAAACGAAACGAAAATTCGAAATGCTCGGATCAGAGACTACGTGAGAATAAAACGAGACTACGTCGGGATAAAAGGAAATTGGAAACCTGCGAGTTGAGACCGACGAGTCATTGAAACTTGAGAATCCAGGTTCTACCCTACGCGGAATTCCACTAGAAAACCCATTGAACTAGAAACAATTGAGAATCCGCAAGTTTACATCAAGAAATCATCGTACCTCGCAAATTCACTTTCAACGAACTCAAAGTACGATGGTAAATGACTAAATTGCAGCAAAGCGACAAATGAAAATAGCAAACGGTTAATATCGTTGGCGTATGTCGTCTCTCGCGAATCAGTTGACGCTTTTGCAAATGGCTCGATCAGCGCATTATCGGAAACGAATGAACCGGCATGAAAAGTCTGCACGGATGATCCGTGTCAACGATGTTTATCGTGCAGGATGCACACCGTACGTGTATATAGATATACATATATACAGGCGATAGAGCACATATCTTTGACCCAGATAAGAGGAATTCGAGGGGGTTCTTATCCCGGGTCCATAGCCCGGGGCAACGGAGCTTCTGGTGTCAGGCTTAATGGAGCTTGAATACGCGAAGATGAGGGTTGCTTGCTAACCGCCACCTTCGGGCGTTGCTCCTGAGTTTTAGAGAATTTTTCAAATGCCTACGGACTTACATGTTCCCCTTCGCGTATGTTGAAATCTCGAGAAATCTGGCAACCCTTAGGATTGGATTTATCGCGTCACACATATCCCCTAAAACCATAACGTTCTATACTTTAAATTTCTTACTCGCACGAAGGATGATTACGATGACTAAGCTACACGTGGTACGTCATTTGCAGTGCAAGGTCGCGTTCTGAATGGCAAATTATAGGCCGCAAATTGTACGACAGATTATATCGTTCAGCCAGATTTTTAATAAAACGCCAATTGTTGTAATTTGTGCCGTAGTGTTAATACGCTGTAGGAACTATGTATATGGCAGATGTATCGCGTCTAGGAATTGTGCGATGGTTATCGACGTTAACCTTGCTATTCTAGTTTTCAAATTTTTACTTCTTCGCGGTTTTGGTCTGGTTTTATTTAAGAAATGGTCATTTAAGAAAGATTAACGTAAAATTGAAGGGCCAATAAATTACCCGCGTTAAAGGTAAATTACGTTTAGAGATGGAAGATCTTTCAACTACAGAGAAGATTTTGTAATAATAATACGTAAGAGCAAAGTGAATAGAAGTGAAAAACGAAGATCGCTAGAGAAGTAAAATAAACTTTCCGACCTCGATGAACGCGCGCGCGGAAGCACCGAACAAAGGGACGTTGTACGAGCCGCGTCCACGTTATTCGCAAGCGGACATCGAACGTATACGTATCGCTGTATTTTCCCTCTGTAATACCACGTCCACGATTCCATGTTCTAGCTAATGGCTCTCGCGGATTCCTTTCGCACGGCGGACCCTCGCGTTTTAACACCAGCCTCTCCTCTTTTCACTCTTTGCATAAGTACGAAGAAAAATCCGAACAAAATGCGAGAATTTTAAAGAGGAAGATTCTTAAAGATCGTGTCAACCTTCTGCTTGCAACAGTAATTACGTACGTACGTATATCGCTAGGTATTTTAAATCACGAATTTTAACCAAACATCACCGGAAGCCCAGAAAACATCGACGAGCTTCGCCAAGTATCAGAATATTTTGTACAAGTTTTGTACCAACGACGAAAAGATTTATTCGCGAATTAAAACCACGACCTGTTCCAATCAAAAACTATCGATCGCGCCTCGAAGAATCCATAATGAAAAGTGCACTCGAAGAACCGTAAGAGCGAACGACGATTCATTTTCGTCATCCTGTCGTCGTGTCGGCGTTCCTCGTGCGAAAAAACCTGCCACTCCCGTCGCGCTCATTTTTCAATTTCTCGCATAAGAATTCTGTGGGGAACCGTTGGACGGTAGGTTGGCTCCTCCGGGAGCAAAAGCAGGCATCGCTCGACTCGTGGCGCCATGCTCCAACCCCGTGTTTCCGGCGGACCAGGGTTGGTGAGGTGGTGCGTGGTGGTCGGCAGTGACGTCATTGGACTGTACGATGACGTAAAAGCCGGGAAACGTTACGTTACGCAAGCGTGGAGAGACTCAGGGTGGACCGATCACCCACTGGCCTACTTTCAGCCCTCTCCTACCTCGCGGCACACCCTCGCCGCGCCGGGTATTTTTTTCCTGCCTCTCCCGAGGAGTAAGTTGCGTCAATCCGTAGGCTCGGCCGAGTCAAAGCTTGTTGGCTTGTTTTCTAATCGAATTTAAAAGCGTCCAGCTTCTGCATTCTGTGACATCGACTTTCCGAGAACGAAGGAACGAAGTTTCCTCAGGGAGGAAGGTGGAACCGAACGTTCGATTGGAACGCAGAATCGAGGGATGTCGTTGTCAGGTTTCGCGTTTCCAAAGGGGTCGATGTCTTTTTCGGAACGTAGTTGAAGGGCTGATTAATTACGGGGCAGCAGGAGATTGTTCAGGGCATTTGGAAGAATCTTGATGATGCGGAAAGTCGAAGATTATTTCATCTCGCGCAAAGGGGGAGAGGTTCGTTCGATTTTGAATTACCACGAAGACGTACGTGACATAAAAATATTTGACGCAAACAAGTAACTGATTGTTGGGAGTGGTTAATGATAGTACGTTAAGAATCGACGATGAACAGACGCGCTTAAACGTGTTTCCAGATCGACAGACGTTCGAGTAGACCATCTACGTAGCTGCATACGCAACGAAAGGAGGTTGATTATAATTATCGAAGCTGTAAAGAGGTACTTAGTCTAGCGAAATTACTTCAAGATATTTAAAACTCTGTTGGCCGGTATAGTCCGAAGCGAATTCAACACGGAGCACAAAGGGGACAAGGCTAAGCATCGTCAAAGGCGATCGCGCGACGAAAAAGCCAGCGTGACGAGTGTCCGTGCAATTAAAATTAAAATGATCCGCCGAGAAAGCGAGCCGAGGTTCAGCGATACACCACTTTATTGCTATTCGACACTGTTGCACGTTTGACCTTTTCGAATTCGTTTTCTCTTTTCTCCCAACGCCTACGTTTGTATTTCGTTAGAAAAAGAGGACAGACGTTAAAAAGAAAGGAAGCAAGAGGAGAAGAAAAAACAAAGAAATTTGAAAAAGCAAGTTTGCACGACCGGGTTCGTCGAAGTTCCCATCGCAATTTGTCTGGCGAGGCGCCGAGCGTCCCGACGCGGCGTCGATTCGCGGGACTTGCGGAGATAAACGCAATGGTGGCGAACAGAAAAGCACGGGGTCGTTCTAATTACGGTCGAGCGATCCTGTAATTGAATCTAATTGCTCCACGAAAGAGGCGAGCGCAACTGGCTACCTGATCGTGCCGCTCCTTTGTACGCTCGCCGTTTTGCTAATAACCCCCGTCGAAACAGCCAGAACGCAATTAACCGAATCGCGAACCGGTTGCTCTGCCATTCTCTTCGTAGCTTTTGGAAAAAATTGTACGGCTCGGAGATCAGAAGGAAATTTATGTAATTTCCTAGGACGATTTTGTCGTTGGCTACGCTTTTAAGTCGAAACACTGGACTCCTTAAAGAGGATATTTTGCATAGGTTCGTTTGACTCATCAACAGAGAATTAGTTTTTAATATCTTACGCTTGGAGAATTATTTTACTGTTTGTGGAAACAATTGTTTCGTTACTTACGTTCTTGGTAAAAGAAAAGTTCGCGCGTGATGTCAATAGAAACAGAATCTTTCATTCTTGATAAAATATTTTCGATTGGAAACGCTGGACTACTTAAACAGGATAGTTTGCATAGGTTCGTTTGATTCATCAACAGAGAATTAGTTTTTAATATCTTACGCTTGGAGAATTATTTTACTGTTTGTGGAAACAATTATTTCGTTACTTACGTTCTTGGTAAAAGAAAAGTTCGCGCGTGATGTCAATAGAAACAGAATCTTTCATTCTTGATAAAATATTTTCGATTGGAAACGCTGGACTACTTGAACAGGATAGTTTGCATAGGTTCGTTTGACTCATCAACAGAGAATTAGTTTTTAATATCTTACACTCGAAGAATTAGTTTACTGTTTGCAAATATACTTTCGATTGGAAACAATGTATCCCTTTTTTCAATGTTTTCTGTATGCGGAGCAATAAATTTATCCAATTAAGCTTGTAGCATCGTGTACGAATCGTTTAAAGATTAGCGATTGTATTAGTAGCGGAGCTAAACCGCTGTTGCAAGTTGAAGACCCTCCGGGAGAACAACTTGACGAAGTTAATCAGTGCAAACTACTAGCACAGAAGGCTAGTATCGTGTTCGACGTTTACATTGGAGAAGCTGTACAATTTCACGCGGATCCATGCTTCACAATGATCTCGGTTCTCCATTTATTATCAATTTTCCGAGGGATTTGGCTGCGCCATTTGATTGCACCACCCATGCAGCTCGGTGATACGCCTTAATTACCGCCGTTTCTCCCTTCCAGTCGGATTAACGTCGCTGCCATTGTACGTACCGCTGCTTTCCATAATATATGGATTATAGTATATTCAGTTGACGAATTCTCGTTTATTCTCTGCTTTTTATACTTCGAATATCTCTTTACGATTTATACGCAACGAAGAAGAAGAATTTCGTCAAATATTTTCATCGTATTCGTCGTCGGCGACATACTTTTCAAAGTTTGTCGAACACCTACGTTCGATTTGTTGCGGAGGAGAAATAAAAATAAAATATAAAACGAACGAAATGAATCGAGGATAGAGAATGATTTCGATCCACTTACAGGCCTTTGTTTGAACGGAGAGATTGCTTTGGAAAATTGGCGAGAGACACGACGCGAGATTGCGTTACAGATTAAACGATCGTTGCACGAGCCTGAATTAATTATTGGCCCAGGGCCATTCCATTTGATTCGCGACGCATTGTACTTACGCGAGTTTATTCGAATAAACCATCGAACGAGAGAACGTTGCTCGCGATACTTTTGACTTTCTGCCAAACGCGAAACTTCTTGCGCACGCAAACCGCGTAAATTTTCGGTTCACCGCACCAAGCAAGCATTTCTCTCGCGACAGTTTTAATTTTCGTCACAGTTTCCCGATCGAGGAGATAGGTGCGATAACTTGGAGACGAAGCAAGCTAAGTTCGATGATTTTTCAACGAATCCAGTTGCGCTAAAGCAAAGTTCACCGACTGTAAACCGTGCTGTTGACCGAGCTTTGCCGAAAGTTTCTATCGTGAAGCGACTGGCAAGCGGGGTGCGACGTGAGTTATCAAGTGGAACGAACGAACCACGATCGAGGGTTTATTATCCTCTGCTTTTTGCATCGTTTACGATCATCGCTCGCCCCTCGTTATTGCCTGTTAGCCCGATACGATCGCGTTGGCAGCATTTCAAAATGGCCAGAGTATCGAGGAAACCCTATTTTTCACGATCCAATTTCAGAAACACAATGAAAGAGACGATTCGTCTCGCTGTGTGCGTTCGTTGAATCGAGAAATAATTCCTTCGGCCACGGAAAAGGATTTAGCTATTCGAATTTCGGTAACGTGGATCGAAAACGTGGATCGAAATGTGGAACAGAGGATCGTGGAAACTTGGCGGTGGTCGTGTCACGAGCGATCTTCGAGAAAGATTCGAGTCTTCTGCAGCAACCCCTAGAAACCAGTTCGATCTTTCCAATATCTAATCCTCAGGGCGGAACCAAAATTCCTCCTTCGACAATTCCATAACTTTACAAAATTTCGGATATATTTTTTCCTAGCGTTACTCGCCCGCTGAATGAAGATATTTCCCATTTCCACCTTTAATTGCAATCGCTGCAAAAAACAATTAATTACAAAAAAAAAAAATCAAAATTTAATTAAAAATTGTGCATTCGTTGTCATTCCTATCGTTCGTCTAACTTTATGTAAATTCTTAAATTAATAAAAATTAAGAAACTGATTAATCAGATAATATATGAATTTTAAAATTGGACGAATAGAGATAAATAACAAGGAACGTACAATTTTATACTAAATATTGAAACCGGTCGTTCGACCTAGCCTGGTAAGGCTAGTGTTAAGGAAGTCTCATTTCATGCAGATCGTTACGATTTCGGAACCGTAAAAAATGTCGCAAACGAGCGCCGAGGAAGCGTCGTTGAGGGAAAGAATTTGCGAGACTATCTCGGAGATAGTCCAGCGGGCCAAGGTGGAAGAACTTTTATCCGGAAACGAGTTGCAGTGCGGGCTGAATAAATCTGTCCGGTGTCGTTAGCGCGTGAAAAAACGGCCGGAATTTGTCGAATTTCCGGCGAATTGAAACGCCAATCCTTTTTGCTGGCGGAGAGCGGTGGGTCGAGGAAAAAGGAAAACGATCGGTGTCGCGATTTCGCGAGAAATTGTAGTTTAAGATACGAAAGATGAATCTTCAGCCTTGTAATATAAATCATCGTTTTTAAGAATGACAGTCAAATTAATGGCGGATATCGTCCCGCGATAACTTTAATGGCCAGAACTACCAATATTTAATCTCTATTTAAATATACATTTAATTTAAGTAATTAAATAAATTAAATATACAGACTATTCAACTGTCACTGTCCCTTGTGTCGTGGTTTAGAAATTGGAAGCAAAATATAAATTGGCGAGTATGGATAAAAAACCAGTAAAGGGAAAAATAAATATTGAAGCAGTCAAAAGGGAAAACCAATCGAAATACTAAATTTCTAGCATATTTTCGACGAGAGTTAAACGAGAACGAACGTTCGATCGAACGCCGTTTCATACGGAGCTTAAGCTGTCGGCTTTGGTTCGCGCATACACGCTTCGTGATATAAATATCGCGCTTTATGTAGGAAATAACGCGCAGTTTTTCCCCCTGGAGCCGCATTAAGCCGCGTCGCTCAAATGGTGTTGTAACAGGAGAAATCGCGCGGAATTTTGCGCGCTGCTCGCTCGCGTTCGATTCCCCTCGCGCGTTCCTCGTTTACCTAGAAAATCTCGAACACGAGACGCGATAACGCCGACCATTCCATCGTGCTGGAAGAACGATAAGACGAGAAACCAATGTGACGTGCTTATTTTAACGAGACAACTTTGCATCTCTTTTCATGGAACTTGAGGTGAAAAACATTCGAAATATTTAAAATAGAACATCGGTAATAACGAAGATAATTTTAGAAACGAACAGCTTTCTTTCTAAACTCGTCGTATTGCATTGTCAAAGTCGCAAATTTATCTTCCTCGTTACGCGAAAATGCAATTGCTGACTATTTTGGCCCGTTTCCTGGTTCTACTCACGGCCGTATTCAGATCATCTGATCTGAAAGTAACTAACATTCGACGTAATTCTCTATATTATAATATTGGAACGAAGACTGTCAGTATTAAATAAATCAAGTAGTGTTAAATAATTGAAGAAAGAAAGAAATAAATAAAGCTAAAAGAACAAAGGCAATTCGTACGAAGAACGATATTAATAAAGTAAAAGGAGAGCAACTGTGGCAATTTTCCGCGGCAGATCTGAACGAGAATTCCGCTTAAAGAGAAATTCTCGCTGCTTTCGAGCTGGCATCCAGCGACTCCGATTGTTTCGCCGAAATTACGAGAGACAAGTCGCGTTGTCCGATTTCGTGTCAACCGACAAAACGGTCTGCCGTTTGACGAATGAACAAGAAGAGGAGCCTAAGTGCGACAAAAAAGGATAAAGGAAAGACAAACGGTTGTAGGGGAAGCGGAAGCTCGAAAACTAGCAGTGACAAGAACTATATCCAACCTTTCACGCGTCATTTTCTCTGTAACAGCTTCCGTATACCCTCCACGATCGTTCATTCGTCAAAAAACCTCGTACACTCGTAAAGAAGAAAAGGAAAAGAGAACAAAAACTGAACCGAAAAAGCAACAATCGAAGGACGAATAACGGTTCGTAGAAATTTCAGCAAGAATTCGCTGTGGCGTAGATGGTTTCTTCTTTGCGGAACAGTCGAAATTGATCAACGGTTAAAATATTCAACGACGTCGGTGAATCGAACCGGAATATTGCTGCAGGCTGGCGGAAGACGATTCGCATGAGCTTCGAAGGTATATGTACACAGCGAAACGAAAAGATGGAAAACTTTTTAGCAGGGAGAGGGCAAACTGAAAATATGGAATAAATGGAAAAAAGAAGTCGATCGAAGCGAAGAGGGATTAGACAGGGAGAAGGAAAGTTAAGAAACGCTCGTAAGAAAGCAGAGAAGAACTTGCGCGTATATGGAAAAGAAAGAAGAGAAAAACGGTGATGGAAAGGGTAACGAGATATTCGATAGTAAAATTAGGAAGATTCGACGCGTAACGGGAAGAGGAAACGGGAATGGCAAACCGCGTAAAACGAATACAGAGAGGAGGAGAGAAACGAGCGGTGGATGGGAGCAACGCGAAGCCAAGAGAGAAAATAAGGTAAAACCAGTAGGTGAGTTTCGCGACCGGAAAATCAAGTCCCACGTACCTACATACGCGGTAAGTAAAATAAAAGTCAAAGGGACAGGTCGGGTCTATGGCTGGGACACACGACGCGCGTGTGAAAGTTGAAACACGGAGACGCCAATTGGCAACATCGGGAGAATAGCAGTGAAATATGCACGCGGACTGGAAAAAGTAAGCGAATTGAAAGTACGAAAAAGTTTTTTTAAGATAAAATAAAGAAAGAAACGCTGTAGGAACAAAAAGAAGGAGGAAAGAGAAGAAGCAATCAACACGCAACAAATATGTTGCACTCGCGTCTGAACATAGAGTTTCAAAAAAAAAGAGAAAATAAACTTATCGAAAGGCGAAAAGGTCGAAATATCGAGGAGAAAAAACAGGATCAACGGAAAGAGGAAGGAGGCGGAAGGAAAAAGGGGATGCAACCACCCTCTTACCTAGCCTCTTTGTCCAACGCTCGCTCGATCTCGTTCTATCTTTCGAAGCTGCAGGAGCGAAAAAGATAGAAAGAAATTCCCGCAGCGAGAGAAAGGAGGACATCCCCGGGGTTGCAGCAGCGCCTGCGCGCTTCGAGGGTGGAAAAGCTGAGAACGCCCGGGACGCGTCGCGTCGCGGCTGGCTCGCGCGAGTGCGAGCGAACTAACAAACGCTGGGAGAAGCGTAGACGCTACGCAGGGCGAGAGAAGATGCCAACGCGAGGGAGGGCAAGGGATTGGATATACATAGAGGGTCGGTTGGGAAAGAAGAAACGAAGGGGTAGCGGAGGGTGGCGAACCAAGAGGGAAGAGAGTCACGAGATAAAAGGAGAAGATCGAAAGGGTGGACGAGAGAGGTAGGAGAAGCGGAGGTAGGAAGAGCGAGGAAGAGGATCGGAGAGGGCGAGAGGGATGAGCGAAACAGAGGAGGGTAAAGGGTAGGGAAACGAGAGGGGAAGCAGGAACAGGGAGTCGGATGGAGCGTGCGCAACGAGGAGGTGAGGAGAGGAGGAGGCCTGGAAAAGCCGGGAGTGTTCGTTGGAGTAAACCCTCTCGGGCCACGTCCTCTCCTCAACCGCGTCTCAGTCGACGTTTTCCCGTTTTCCGCGAGGGAAACCTACCCTCGTTGTTGCCGTAGTCTTGTCGATGGTGTGGTCCGTGGTGGGTCGCGTAATGGTCGTGTAGTGGGTCGTGTGGTCGTGCGCGTCTATCGGCGGAAGCGAGAGTTCGGTCGCGTTCCACGCCCGAGACGAATCCAGCCGCGGTGGCTGACAGCGGAACCAGACACAACGACGGATCGACAGATCGACCGACCGACCGACCGACCGACCGACTGACGACGACCGGAGCGCCGTCAGTGGGTGGAACAGAAAAGGAGAGATAGAGGGAGCGGTGGAGCACGAGTGAGTCGCGGAGAGACACGGAGAGAGGGGGAACAGGCTAGAGGGTGGCGAAGGTGCTCCAGCACTCCGCAGCATCTAAGCCACGGGGAAGACGAGCGTCCAGGGGTGGTGACCTACAGTTAGCTGCTCGTCCATTCCCTCTTCGTCTTCGTTGCGTCGTAATTCTCTCCCGTTAGCCACCGCGAGAGCATCTCTCGAGCTTTTACTCGCTGGATATTTTCGAAAAACCGTATTCCACGATTTGACCAACCGAGGAAAACGTTTCTATCGAGGACCGACGGAGAAGGAGAAGGAAAGAAAGAAAGAAAGGAAGAGGAAGAAAGAGAAAGATAGAGAGAAATCCACCCGGTTCCTGGTGCACCTGTCGATGCGCTTCCGTGGCAATCGGAACGATCGATCCTCCCGAACACAGACGCGCACTTCCGGGGATCGTCGTTCCGGCGTGGTTTAATTAGAGGAGCGTGCGCGACCGAGCGACCAGCCGGCACTGGCTGCGTGCGTGCGGCTCCTCTCTTTCGATCTAGACCAGCCGATCCCGTCGCTGATCCCGTGACCTTGTGACACCGCGACACGATAAGCGTAACCCAAGCCCGTGTGCTACGGAAGGAGGGATGCGGAAGATGAGGCTGAAGCGTTGAGACAACACACCCTCCGCGAGACTCGTCCGGGCCCGGCGTGCGTGTACCCGTCACTCCTCTCGGCCTCGTCGTCCCCGGCTTGTGCATTCCATCGTTTTCCTCCGAATAAAATTACTCTTTCGAGAAGAAGTCAAATATTTCGAAAGTGGTCCGACTCGTTCTCCAGAGGGTTCGCAACAATTCGTCGACTAAAGTGACTAGTGGAGAGTTCGAGGAGAAACGATTCAAAGTGCCAAATACCTAGTTACCTACCTAAAAACCCCGAACAAGGGTGGAAAGGACAGTCGCGCGAAAGGAGACGGAGTGCCGTCGAAGAAAGTACGATCGAAGGATTCCAAGGGAAGGCGGGTTCTAAGTCGTAAACAAGGAGACGAGAAGACGTCTAGGTGGCGATTGCAAGAGGCGGTTTGCGTTAACTCAACTTCGAAGGATCAAAGACGCGGCAAAAGCATGAGCGAGAGTACGCCGAAGTCCCAGGGCAAAACTGTGCCCGATGGCTCGCCAGCTCGTATGGAAGCCGGTATGCTTGTATCCACTTTCGCTAAACTATTTCCAGTAAACTTTAAAGTCACCTAGTTTCTTGGTAGAACGATGTAAGTCTAGTTTTCTCGATTTGTAATTGACAAGGGACACAGATCGTTTATACCTTGCTTGGCATGATTTGTATGGTAGATAGTTTCTCTCCCCTGACTCACCCTGGGATTCATCCTTCAACTACGTTAACATTAATGTCACGTGTACCAAATACCATCGAAGTATTCCAATATTCTTCGAATACTTGAAGAATATTACTTTCATCGATATTATTTATCGATTTGTTGATATATCGATGACTGTAATAAATACTCGTTTCAAATGTTTCACGTTTCAAACCTAAACTATCTCTTTAAAAAGGCGATTTTCTCGAACCGATGAAAAATTCTCGTTCGTTCTTCTTCAATTTCTAGTCTCTTGCAACTCGTAAAAGCTATATGATGGCGAAATATTCGCGAACCGTCCGCGTTCTTTGACCAGTAAAACGTGAAACGCGAAACGTAGCCGAAGAACGACAATCAAAGGGTAAAGGTCCGCCGAGTGGACGTTTCAATTTCTATTCGAGGTTCCACTAAAATTCCTGAATTCAGATCTTTCTTTTCTTCTCTGTGGGACACGTTCAAACTTTTCGTTTCGATCCTTTGGGCAATCTTCTGTCCAGAGACCGGAAAAAACCAAAGAAAAGGGTGGCTTTGACGCTGACGACAACGTTAGGTTGGGACTCGTTGACCGATATCGCGATTTACGATTCTGTCAGCTTCTTGAGACCTTCTGAAAATTTATGATTGCTTATTTCAGCAATACTCGTTTTGTTCGATGTATGTTTTTTAAAGGTTGGAAAAGGTCTTAACAGATCTTTTCTTAAAATTGTTTCGAAAGTGTGGAAGTATCTTTTAAATAATATTGGACGTAGTGAAATAAGAAACACTGAACGTTTCGTAATAAAATAAGCAAAATGTCATTTGCCAGTCGAAACACTAAAATAGTATAAAGAACGTATTCGTAAAAATAGAAATAGCAAACTGTGAGAAGTAAATTTGCTTATGAAGGAAAGATGACGTTATTGCGCTACGAAGAAGATATTTTATTTGCAAAATTGGAAGAATACGAGTATAGGGCAAATTAAAACGAAAAGAGTTTCTTTCTGCGTTATAGGAACTATTTGCTTATTAATTTTAAATTATTAAAAATATCAAACCTGCGATGCAAAGGAGGCTGTCACTCGAACAATTAAAATATCTTTCTGCTGTATCAATACCAAGGCTCTAGGCCTGAAAAGAAAACGATGATAAAAGTAGCACTATACTAGAACCAAGAGTGTTCCATTTACCGCATTAAATATTTATCGCCGTTTCTAAGTATACCATTCTTCGAAAGCGTCAAAGTGTGTGTGCATCGCTCCGCTCCGTCCCGAAAGTCCATTCATAAATACCAAAAGCATCACTGCAATATGAAAGAACGTATTCCACCATGACACGGAATACCGTAGTACTTACCATAAGTATTTTACTCGCGACGAACATGAGTCTTGAAAGCACCTGGGCCCTATCACGAGGTAAAAATTCCACGATCCGTATAATTGGAAAACATTTGAAAGAATCGTTCTTCATCGTTGTGAAAAATTCGAAAGTTCCTTTCATAAATAATTTAATAAAACCTCGTACATAATAACGCATTCAGCGAACATGCTAGGGATGTCGTGTGGCTTCGTGAAAACGGACGAAACTGCGTGTCTAGAGAGAATTTTCGGGATTACAGCGAATCCGGGACAAGAATTTCATTTTCAAGAACGTTCCCGTATCTTCAGCCCTCGTATATGCGCGACGACCAAGTTTCTTCGAAGACACGAAGCCCGACAATATGGAATCGACGTTATAAAGAAAATTTCAGTTTTCCATTGCGATCGTGTACAGCCAGTGTAACGCGTCGAGTTTGAAGTACACAAAGAAATTTGGCGAGGAAAGTTTGAAAGTGGTAAGAAATTGGCTTTTGTACGCTAGTGGCTGTTCCACGGAACTGGGACAACGATTTCGGTTGAAGGAGCTGTGACCGGCTTTTTTTCCTTAATATCGCAAAAGTCTTCCGAGACCCGCAGGATCTCTCTGCTCGTTCCAACGAATTCCAACATTGAAACTCTTCGAGATGCGATGGCACTCTGGGTACAATTTCAGTCTTCACTTGTTATCTGAAAACTCGTCTCCCCGGATCATAGCAGGGCGTTCTCTAGATTACACTGAAAATTGGATGATATTCTTCTTCTTCTTCGAAAAGGTTCCATTCTACTGTATCTTCGCGCAACGTGGAGAATAAGTCGTTTCGGACGTGAGAGACAGGCGCGCTACCCTTTTATCATATAAAAATGTGGCACGAAGGTAAAGAGAGACATTTTTTCGGCTAAGTAGTGTGAAATGGCAATGTGATGGAAATGCTAAATTTAACGGTACCGTGGTACCCGATCTGGCGCAAAAGAAATATACCTCTTGGTGGAAAAGATATACCTCTGATGGCGTGGAGGGTGGAACGTATTATTCTGCAGTGTAAAAGGTCCTTTTTCTTTCAAATATATGGGAAATTCTATATCAACGTATAAATATAAAATATGACGATAGGAGTACCTTTTTTTACAAAATTGATCCAATAGCAGCACCTTTCCCCAAAAGCACGATATTACTTAATTCGATTTTCTTCGAAGAACATTTCGACACTCAGGAAAATTCTCCTTTCGCACGGAATAAAGTTCCATCTTAACGCTGAGAGTAACGTAACTGCCGCAAAAGTTTCGCATCGCGGTGCAGGTAGTGGAAGTTCGAGAGCAACCCAGAAAGTGAACTTGCGAACCGAACTCGATGATGCTAAATGACCCCTTCCTTCTATCTCGAACCGCTGTCCTAATTCTACCAGTCCCGAGATCCTTGAAAATTGGCCAATCTCGTTGCTTCTTTCTCTCTGTTCACCTTCTATTCACTTAACACTTTGGATCGGAATTAGCGTCACTTCTGATCCACGCTAGTTTTACAAATGGCATCGCTTCCTCTTCGACGAACATTTTAGGCAACTTTCAATATAAAGCCGTATTTTTAACGTTCTAAGATTTAACATTGCTCTCGTAAAAAGTCTTAAAGCACGAAGCTCTGAACTCTTATGTACTTGAGTCTTATTATATTTTAACGTTTAACTTAGACTCGACGTTATTCTAAAAGATATCGGAAAATCTGGTGGATCTTAAAAAAATGGAATATTCAAGGAATATTCTAAAAATGCAGGGAACGCCTTCGGTATTCTCGCGATCGCGTGCTGAAATTTCGGGTCAGTTGTTCCGCTAGCCCGCTGCGTCGCCTAAACTCGCATTAACATATTACGTGTACGGAAACCAGGATGCGGCCATGCAGTATAAATACGCGCAAGAAAGTATCCGGTTGTTTGCGCTAATGCAGTTGCATATATCTCAGCGTCTACGTGAATGGCAACGCAATGATCACGTTTAAGATGCCAGTGAGATCCTCGAGTTATGTTACCGTCATGAATTACACCTACAATTTGTGTCGGTTTCTTGACGAACGAATTGCATTGCGCTTAAAGTTTCATCGCTGCTTGCATAAGAACGTGATTATTCCTTGAAAACCCGCAATGAAAAGAACTTTCGAAAACGTTCAATGATTTGAACTCTATTCATCTCTCTCTTCTACTTGCCAAACTTCAACAGAGAGAGAAAGAGAGAGAGAAAGAGAGTGAATGAGTATAACATGAAGTTAGCAAATATTTTTTTTAATATTTTTTTACGATAATATTTCGTTCTTTCCAAAATTGCTTCACGCTCGAAAATATTCTGATATTTCAAATGTAGAAGGCGTGATCGACTGGGTTTCGAAAATTCCAAACGGTACGAAAGGTAACGACGTGCTGCGCCGGAAACCGATCAAGCGATTCGGTGACGCGAGCGAAATCGTATCGCGGCGACAACCACAAATGGCTGCAGGTATTTGCGGCTTCCGTTTTGCACGAGCGTCCATTAATTTAACGAGGTTGCGTCCCGTGCGAATTTCTTGTTCGCCCGATCAATTGTGTATTTCAAGCGAAAAAATTATAGCGCCGCGCGTACGTGATGGCTCTTTCGAATTAGCAGAAATGAAACTTGCTAACGAATAGACTCGATTGACCTTACAATCGCTGTTTCGATCCGAGATCTGCGTTAGACAATCTTCTCGAATAAATTAATTAGAAATAATAGCCACGTAATTTCTCGTAATTAATGCCGTTACGTAGATATAGAGAGAAGGAACAAGTATTGTTGCGACTAAAGAATTACCATACGAAGAGAAGATAAAGAAGCTTGAAAGGAAACAGGAAGAGAAGGTTTAAGTGAAAGCAGCTCGTATGTGGTCAGACATTCTACTTCCCTATGATTAGACAATAGATTTATATTTATAGGAATTTGTATACTATTTAAACGTTGATATCTTTTAACAACGTTTCACTTGTAACAAAATTCACGTTTGCAAGCGTTTATTCACATCCTTAAATGATCAAGAAAGAGTATAATTAATCAGAAAAAACGTAACTAATGTTTTATTCAAGCGTTATTACTCTCGACTGTATAAAAAATTTGCGAGAACCGTGTATCGCATTCGACACGTTTCTCGCGTACAATCTTTTATTCGAAAAATTGCTAAAGGTAAAAAAAGGTTCACCTATTTTCGCAACACGCTATGCCTCTCTTTCAAAAATCGTACCATATCCTCGAACAAACAAAACGTTAAAAAGCTGTATTCTCGGGGGCGAATAGAAATCGTTTAACAATACCCGTGACGAAGCTGGACGTTCAATGAAATATTCGTCCTTGCTGAGGGAAAACCGATGCGAATTGAATGCCACGAAACGGAATAACACGAGAAAGAGAGACAATATATATATATATATCGCGAGGTAATTCGTTCGGGAGTAGAGGAAACAAAAGCTAACCGGAAATGTGTTGGTGTTTCGCGATATAAGAAGGAGGAACATTATCGGATGCTGCGACAGAGAGAGAAAGAGAGGGCAGAGCAGAGAGCTGTCTGGAAACTGGATGAAATTTAAATAATCGACAATTAGGAACGAACAGAGCGTGAATTTCCTCGGAGATACGGTCTGTCGCGTTGACGTGTAAAAATACGACGTCTGAAATCGAAATTGTCAAAGGTTGTTTTTTCGGCGGTCGTCGACGCGCGAATAATCACACGACAACTTGATTTCACCGAACTGATTATGGTCGACATTTGGAAGACGAATTATAGAATTTCTTAAATGACATTTCCTATCGGCAATTTAATTTCGAAGACTATCCTTTCTACCTATCTATCGATAATTCGATGAAATAAAAAGGCTTGTGACAAAGGTAGACCGGTTGGAACTATTGCTTTCCATCAACTAGGTCGTGGTTCGAGTCCCGCAGAGTCGGTCCAATCTTTCGGAATATTTTTCAACGCATTTTTCGGGTCCATCGATTAACGGACGTGCCACGCAACTAAAAATATCAAATAAAAAATGTAAAAACGTTCCGTCACAAAGAAAGTATATATGACGTATAAAATTAGAATTACTCTCCATTCTGAAACAAGAGAAAGCCTCGACTGTTACTCCCTGAACGAAGAAGACAGGAAGAAAAAGGGAAGAAAGAGGATGGTTGGCTACCAGCTCGGCAATACACATGGGAATGTTACATAATTCAGGAGAAAATACAATTTATCAGAAAGGATCGCGGTATGTCTTTAACAAGAGGAGGAAAATTCATGAAAGTCAAGAAGAAAGAAGGAGGAACGTCGTGAAAAATCTGTGTATCGCAAATGGACTGGAAACTGTGCCAGAAAATGAAACAATAGAAGGGAATTCCAAGTCTACAGGAAATATAACATAAAAATGGCAAGGAAAATGTGTTGAAAATAATATGAAAAAAATGTAACTCGGAAAATAATAGAATCTTCCAAATATCTTCCATCGCGTATCTTCGAATAAAAGGCGCTATAAAAAAAACGCGATATAGCAAGCGTAATAAAAAATAGAATCGGCTACTTTCGGAAGAAACGTCGTGTTCGCTGGCGCGGAAACACGTCGAGAAAGGGTGTCGAATATTCATAGTGGGATATGCAAATTTCGGGGACGCTCGAATGTTCCACGCTGTTGAAGATCTACCACTTGGTTGGCCTACAATTCGAAAGTGGAGCATCGTCGGTGTTGGACCCCCCGAAGGGCTGTGCTCTCCGCGCAAATATCGCGACGTCCATGGCGAAATTTACGAGCAGAGTCGTCGGGAACCGAGCAGATTCGCGAGACGTCCACCGCTCGTGAAATTTACGCGCGCGATCCTATGGACCTCGGTAAATCGTCGAAATTGCGGATGGAAAAACATCCCAGCCGGAAGAGTTTATTTCACGGTGAATTTATGCGACGCGAATATGGAACGCGCGCTCTCTCGCGTCGTCCAATTCATTTATGTGCTACACATTGATCTTCTTCGTTGGTTTTAACGATCTAAAACTATTCCACGCTACATAACGCGAGATATGAATTCGTTAGAGGATAACCAACGATATTCGCTGGAAGAAGGAGATTTCGTGACGTTACGTTTAAAGTATAGGCATCGAAATTCAAATTCAACTTGGAAACAAATTCTCAGCTGATAAATATTTAGCAGGTACAGAGGCGAGCTAAAAGCAGAGATGATCAAAACGCAGACACAACTGGAAGCAAAGCAATCCGCAGATGTTGTTTAAAAGACTGGATTAAGTAAGTGGTCTGTAGAGGGAAAAATGCAGGTTGCTTCTATCTCATAGAATTCATATCTGTTATTTTGTATGATTTATAGCCTGGCCGAGATGGCAGGCAAGATGAACAGTATTAGCCTTAATCTATGGTCGGTTTGCTGCGGCCAGAAGGAAGCCCGAACGAGTTAAGGAAGGATAAAAAGACGAATGACAAAGTTTCAGGAACAAAGAACGTTTAAACTCGCCGTAGCTGTGTATCGAGTAACTTGCAAGGAAGATTCTCGGATCTGAAAATCTCTATTTCCCGAGAGTTCAGCAAGAAGATAAGGAAAAATAATCCTCTTTCTCTTTCCTCCAACAAAATTCCCTTTAACAAGGTAAAGTTATTCCTCGAATTCCTTTGGTTTCCTCGAATTTATCATTTCTCTCAAAATGAACATATATAGAAATATATTTTCGACTTTTCATCCGAGCGAAATCGTATCGAATCGGGAAGCTCCACAATGCAAACAACGATAATATTAATCGTTCGAGTGAGTAGGTAAAGTCACTTAGAGTCTCGCGTAGTTGGTTTATCCGAGCTTTCCTTCCAGCGGAACAGTTCGTCGTAACAACATCTCGCAAGCTTCGTGTGAACTCACCGTAAGAACAAACAAAAGGTACAGGCAAGCAAACCGACTTTTTCCATCCGATTCTCTGCTGTTGCCAGTAAATTACGGTACACGATATTTCTATCTCGCACATAAAACATTTCCAACTTGGCTCCAAACAACGAGTCAAGTTCGTAACATCCATCGAATAGTTTCCAAAACGTTACCAATTGTATTTGCTTCGAGAAACACGAGAAATCTAAGGAAATCTTGAAATTTGTTAACTGATTCCGAATCTCGACACAAACGAGCTTCACGAACAAGTCACGCTACCAGTCCACGCGTAATGAAATTTTCTCCGTTGAACAGGTTCTCGGGGAAGTTCGCCAGAGAGATCAGAAATTAATTTGATCAGCGGCAGAGGCAACGGTTGGCCATTTGTCGTCGTTTCATCGAAGCTAACGAAATTAGAAACGACGCGAGACAAGCGTGCTCTTACTCGAGCTGTTCGTCCGCGCCCTGGTGAATTCGCGTTGACAAATTAATTCGTTTACCCGTCAGGCAAACGTGCTCAGTCTGTTCGGGTCGGGGGCCACGCCGCTTCAATTGCCTTTTAACGTTTAAATCGCGAATTTCTGCCTCGATTAATCGCAACGAAGCAGGTTCACTTTGGCAGTTTGTTTTTCTGAAACATTTATTAACCAAGCCTTGAAGCTGCGATGAAACGAGCTCGTTTGGGGGTTGTGGCCAACCAGCACTTTGTTGATCCAATCGAATTTGCCTAGCGCTCGAGTGGCTGATCGATCCCAGTTAAAAGGATATCGCGGACTTTGCAGAATTCTTGGACAAGGACGAGTACAGTTTCGGTAGACTGGAAGATTTTTCAGTCTATCGAATATTCGCATCTTTTTTCTCGTTTTCATCGGTTAGTCGACGAATTCGATTTTTTCGAAACGCTAATACGATAATATAAAAATTACTATATGTAAATAAGAAAGTAAATTTACATCGAAGGTACTTGGACATTCTACTCCAATGGTAATTGTTATTATTTATTACAATATAATACAGAACGAACTGTGGTATGATATAGTTGTGTTCTCATTTGCAACGAAACCGTGCAAGACGGAAGAAGATAGATTAGCATAGCTTAGCCGTTTCGACGAGTAGTCGATGCAAGCCAACGCTTTGTTGATTCAACTGAATCTCCTCTCGGTCGAGTAGCCGGTCGATCCACGACGAAAACGTGTGCTGGGCCTCGTGCGCGTTTAAACGAGATTAGGACAAGGGCAAGCGGAGGGTTAAGTAGTTTCCATTGTAAGGATGCTCACGACGTGACGACGTTTCTTGCTATCTCGAGCTTACCACACTTCTGCACACATCCAGACAGCTCACGGCCACGCTTTACGTTTAACTCAACGGGATCCCGACGCGGTAAACGTTATTTCCTCGAGAAATATAATAACGTTGCTTTAGACCATAGAATCTGAAACGACTAGAAAAGATCAAATTTGAAATATTTTTTTGATACGTCTGATTCGACATATTTATCAAGTGGAAATTTCTAGGTCGCTGTTGCTTCCTTCTAAACGAATTAGGGACCTTCGTCGACACTATATTTCTCGCTTTTAATTTAAGATTTTTAACGCTCCTATTGTTTCGATAATCCACTTCAACTTCACATTTCTTCGTCCATGTGTAAACTGTTTAACGAAATACTAAGTTGCGAACAATTTTTAAATTACTTTAGATTACCTTTAGATAAAAAATTCTTCATTCAATTGGTAGTCACGTTTTCCTCAACAAAAAAGAAAGAATCACACAATGACACAAAGTTTTCATGAAAGTTAGAAATTTCGAACATTGGACGAGTTTTGTCGAAACGTGGACCAAAGTTTCCACGAGATCAAACCACCATTCTGGCCACCATTGCGTTCAGTAACACCGTCGATCATGATCACGCAGGATAGCATAAATCAGCCCAGTGCCAATAACCGGCACCTGACTGCCGTCGTAATAAAATCGAATGCCGAATACTATCGTCGCGACGCCGTGCCGCCTCGGTCCCACGCCGCCGCGCCGCCGCGCGATTTATCGTGATTCAGCGAGCAGAGAAATTGGGACACCGACCAACCGGGACACGCCCGACATTGTTACCATTTGCTTTTATGCTCGTACGCACACAGCTTGGTTATCAAGCCCGCGATCATCAACCATTCTCCATTATTGCCTGCTGATTTTTCCTACATTTCCCTCTTCGACTAGCTTTCAAAGCGTTTGAAAACGTTGCAAAGCGTTTTCCAGCTTTGTCAAATATTCATTTGAGCTCGAATTGTCACAAGAAATTAGCATAGATATAGAAAGAATAATTAGCACGAATATAGAGAATTTGAAGAAAAAGATGGTGAGATCTATTTGACAGATTTATGGATGCTACACTTTTTATTCTATCTTGTTACGAGCGAATCAAAATCGCGTAAAAATTCATCGAATCGTACATCACTGTGCCAATTAAGAAGATAACGTAAGAATGCACGGAGAAGAGAGGCGAAACGATCGTTCGTTAGTCCCAGCTTTCAGACCTCATTCGGGTCACGGAGTATCCGGTTCGAGCCGATTCGATTTAACCGGGCATACGTAAGTAAGTAATTACGCGGCGGATTCCACGCGCGTTCGTAGAACCACAGGATACCAATTAAATGGTACGGCTCATATAAATCCGACCAATTGCCTGCCATCGAATATTCAAAATTTATTTCCAAAAGTGTCACATCGCGAAAAGTTAGATCTTCCATCATCGCCGGGTTTAAGCCAAAATATTCGACGAATGAATGTAAAATGTGAGTTTAATTGCTCACAATTCAGCCAATAATTCTTCAAGTTGGCCGAAAAGGACGCGGTGCTTAATTCTCGTGGCGAATTCACTACGAAAATTGTGAGCGAACGATCTGGCCGACAAACGTTGGCAAATGTTCTCGAAATTCTCGAATTCCAACCCTTGCTGCACTTTTCCTCCTTATCGTTCGCGTTCCAATTGCGCGATCTCGTATCTGGCTCGAATCTTTCGAAGAATCGTTTCCGTCCCCTGACCCCATGTTCCGGTTTAGTTGAATCTCCGCCGTTTTTCCTCGGCTATACCGCTTTTGTTCTACGACGAATATTCTACTGTGGTTACCGAATGGAATTCGAATCTTCCGTAACTTTACGATTATTAGACGAGCGTAATCTTGAACGTAGAATGGATGGTAGTTGTTCCAGAACTGGAAATTGATAATCACGTGGAAATTTACCCGCGCAAGTTGCCAGTGGTCCAGATCGAGGAAGTTTGAAACTATTCCAGCCGAAAATCCGCGTTTGAATAGTCACATACTTTGTTCTCGCTGGTCGCAGTGCACGCGTGAAGTTCTACGAGTTTATGATCGTTCGTGGAACAGGTCGTAAATGTAGCTGGCAGTATCCACGGCAGAGAAGGTTACTGCATACTTCTGAGGCTTTGTAACTCCCTGTCCCAGAGTAACTACGCTCAGATATTTATCTGAAACACGATCAAACATAAAAATATACCATTGCCACAAACGTACAGTATATGGTTATATGTGCTTGGTAATTTTGTTTATTAAATCCCTGTATCGTAAGAAGGATCATCTTTGTCTTTCCAAACTTTCTTCCTTAATTTCAACGATATAAGAAACACGTTTGAGCAGGTGTAGATATGGGGAAATCTTCGTCGTCTCGAGCAAAATCGATTAAGAGTTCGGGAGGTAAGACGTGCCGGTGAATTAATCGCGTTTGAAACCCACCTGCACGAGTTCAGCCACTTAGGGTAACTCATCCGCACGTATCCGAACGTTTACGTGTACACCAACGTTGTTCCCTGTTACGCGGTTACGTAAGCCGCTACGAGAAACGTCAGTCAATGAATCTTCGAAGAAACGATTTCGACGTCTCAATTTATACGGCAGAAATTTCTTAAATTTCGAGTCAACCGATAAATCAGATTCGAGGCCGTTAATTTCATCAGATATCCCAATGAAAGAAACGTTAACATCAATCATCGGGTAATTTCGCGTGTTCTCGTCCAATTCCAAATTAAATACCCAATCCAAATAGCCCGATAATAAAATCCAACGGTTGCGATATATATCAGCGTATATTTATCGCGCGAATGTAATTAGCGTTTACGATGATTGAAGCGAGGGAATTTCGAGTGAAACGGCGCCGAACCAACGAGAACTTGTATATTTTACTGACGCGTTAAATAATCGGCCGACCGTTCCACGTAAATTGACCAGGATTGATATTAAACATAGACCGCAACAATTGCGCAACCGATACCCTATTCCCATCGAATCTACGTTCTAATTAATTCACTCTGTCCCTTGGTTTCGTTAGGGTATTCTCGTATTTACCTGTTCTCGCTGTCGATATTGGCATGCATCGCAATTACCCTGGCCTCCCACGCTTTGCGAAACTGCTATCGGCCGCGCGCGTTGCTTTTAACGGTGTTTCCGGTCGCCACCGCTACCACCACCGCCACCAAGGAACGCATAATGGAAGGAGCAAACACGATTAAAATAATTAGGGATGCATGGAACTCGATGATAGTTTGTCGGCTGGAAACTCGACTAAACGCGAGCCTCGATTAAACAGCTGCCGCGATTCCTCCTCGATGAGAATCGAAAGTATCTTTGGATGTTATTACGATACGTTATTAATTTGCTTACACAGTTACGCACGATTTTAATTGTTCTTTTAATTGTTCGTGCCTGTTGCGAATTCTCGACTAAAGAGCAACCGGTCAGGTCGAACCGATCGCTCGATATCGCGTATCTCGAATGACTTAACGCTCAAGGTGGAGCAGGTTTAATAGATCGAGTGTTATAAACGTAAAGTGTGATGTTATGAGCACGGCGGTAGTAGGATCTTGATGGGAGTGAAGTGTCCGATGCTTCCATGCTGACCATCGACTCGATCAATTTCGATTCAAACTTTGTATTTATATATATCTGTCGTATCGATCAATCGGGAAACTAAAGAACAAGTAGTAAGAACAAGAAAAGTAAGAAAAGGAATGAGTGGCGATTCTCAGAAAAGAGATCGGAGAATTCGAAAACACGAGTTAGAAAATTGGAACGTCGAGAAGAGACGTTGGAGATGTTGAAAAGAATCAGGGAACGGAATCTAAGGGAGGAAGAACATTCAATGAAGAAACACGAAAGCCAAATGACAAAGCGAAGAATTGGAAAAGCAAATCGACTTGTGCTTGAAGCGACGTACAAAGAGCTTTTCTAGAAAGTCGACCGTAACCGCACTCTTCGATGTACTTTGTCACGTGTCCCTGTGTCCTGTTTTGGCCGGCGAAACTGCTCCTCCCACACAAAGAAGCGCGCGGATTAAAGTAGCCGAATCAGCATTGGCCTTTCCCACCGACGTTCCCTTCCAATCTGCCTCCAATTCCTTCGATTTCTTTTATTCCCTTGTTATTCGGCCAAAAATATCTCTGCGGAGAATCGTCGCTTTTTCGTATAAAATAATAAAGCAACAGAGCAGCCATCGCTCCGATATGGAAGAAGCTACTAAATCAGCGAAATATCGATGAACTATTGGCAGGATCGAGTAATTCTTCGCTTGACAATTCATTTAAACTTTCAATTAAACGAATTTCATCGACCATCTCAATGCAATTACCGATTTCTAGATATAGACGGAGGCAGAACGCGGTTTCACAAAGGAACAGAGAGACAAATCAGCAAGTTAATATCGACTGGCCTAGTTTTTAGATTGTTCGGACGCAACCTGTCCGTTACTTTGGGAAGCTTGTTTCGAATATCGAGCCTTTCCTAATTGCTCTATGCTCGTCGACCTCGAGATTTCCTCGCCAATCCCATTATCATATCGATCGAAGGGTCCTCGTTGAAATTTTTCTCTCTCCACGACTTACGTTTTGTCGAAAAATACGAACCTAAGTATACAACGACGATCATCTCGACGAAAAACGAGGGAGCAATTCTTTTTTGTAGCTTCCTTTGGATACTCGACGCTTCGATGGCCGTACGCGACCTCAACTTATCCTGTTTTCTCATAACATTTCCCCCAGGCAACGAGAAGGAGGAGAAAATACGCGGCGGAAATAGGGATGTACGGTCTGTTTCCCTTCGGTAGCTTCTGTTCGCGCAAAGGAAGTTTCGAGTTCACTTTGCGTCGTAAATCGATATCGTTCCGGTCGATCACACGTCACCGAATAAAAATTCTTTAAGAGAGAGAATTCTAGTTCGGCGACTTCTTTTCCAAGCGACACAGTTTCCATAGAATAGCCGCCGTTGTTTTCCGTTCCGGTTTCGAAATAACGATCAAAGAAATTTTGCAGTTTTATAGGAGAAATACAATTGGCAACAAGTAAATTGCCTAGATTTGCCGGGACAACTAACAATCTCCACGTATCTAGTCCTCTGTCCGAGATTTCTCTCGATGAACTCAACTCTATGACTCCACGTAAAACCGTAGAAAATTCTCTAAATCGTAAATTTCCGTATGCAATCTCCTAGGTAGAGCTTTTGTCTTAGGAATACGATATTCCAGAAGTATGAAACTTGCCCACTGTATACCGTTTCTATCTTAAAACTATCGCCAGCCAACGCAAATATTTTACGTAAGGCTACGGTCCATGGAGACGAAGAGATCGTGCGAGAAGATCGAAATCAGTGCACGATAGGCTTTTCACGGTTTCCCGTGTTTTAGTTCTTCGTGAAACGATACAGCCAAGACCTAAGGTAAATAAATCGAGAGCAAGACGTCCGTTGAAACGTTGGATGAACGAAACGAACGTTCGCGGAATTCACGACCAGAGGCCAGATTGAAACGTGAGAGTAATTCGTTATTGCGGGTAGAAATACGTTTCCGCGGAAGTGGAGGACGTCGATTCGACGTGGAAGCACGTCGTGACGCCTCCGCAGACTCTGCTTGCCTCTACCGCATCCGATCGATCCACGTATCAATCCGTACACGATGAGACAATTTTTCCATATAAATTTATAAGTATATACGTATGTGTCTCTTGGAATAAGACGAACTTCTTTCGTTCTCTTCTTCCTTTCATTCTTAGGAGGAAATTAATTTATGAAACACACAGAGATGGTTCGGAGTGACGAAAGAAATTTTAAATTGAAAGTTTACGAGATAGCGATCGATAGGTTGACTCGTACCACTAGCACGTACCACTGGCAGACTTATATTCTGCACGTACGTTTCAACCATAACGTGGATCCACGACGACTGAACGATATTTCCCGGGTATCTTGCGTGTTCGTGTATTCCTTTTCCGTTATCGTACGATTTTCTGTCTGCGACACGGTAACACGAGAAACGTTTTATAGTTTCTTGTAAAGATAAAGCGACTCTCTGTTACTTGGGATTTTCTAGAAATGGCTGTTACACCGCAGAGATACGAATGTTTAACGCAGCTTATGATCGTGCAGCTTCAGGGAACTCGTATTTCTGCTCCGTTTATGTTTCTTATCTTTATATGATAATACAAGTATAATTGACTTTCTTATTTATTTCAGAAAACGACAAACAGACAAACTCGACGATAATTCAACGTGGCATCGAGTATTATGTGAAATATAAATATTTTACTGATTTTTATAGTTTTATATCGTTCGGTGGGAAAAGCTGAAATTGCATCCAAGTTTCGAGTTTCGTAGATTTTCCGGCTTACACGGCCAGCCAGAAACAAATGGAAGTTTGTTTTCTATTCGTTTGCTATTAATCGTCGCGCGGTAGAAAGGAAAAGCTTGGATTTCGATCGAAATTCAATTTGTGATTGCGGTGGCGCGTTCGAGAGGAACAAACAGAAAAAATAACGGGGGAAAAAAACATATAGCAGTGAAAAAGTCAATCTCCAGATACAGACTAACTGGGAATCTGTCAGTTTGCTTCCCTCTCGACGCCTATTAAAACTTTTTAACTGAAGCGTTCGCGCTTTCACTCTCCTATTTCTATTAAAACTTTCTCCACTTTCTATTGCACAGATATTCAGATCAACGGGCAAACAAGCTTCGAGACGATTTAACTACTAACTTTACTTTATCGCTATTGTTTCCTCCATAATACGTTTGTTGCAGTACGAGAGATCGTTCGCGCGAACTATCACTCCACTAGCACGAACTGTATACAGACGAGTTTGACACGGTTGAGCGTTTCTGAAATATAAAAACGGTTCGGAGAAAGTCAGAATAGGCGCACGGACGACTTGGAGAAGAAATACCTGTTTATTTGGCAAAATTCCATTACAGACTGACCGATAGAAAAATGGCTCGAGTTAGGTATGTTGTTGGTATGGGTAAACGTTCGAATTTCCTGACTTGGTATTTTCTCGAAATAAAGAGGGTGGAGAAAATAAGTAATCGATGAAGGTATGTTCCGAGGAAGCAGAAAGTCTAACCCCTGAAGCGACCGTGCGCGTGTCCGTCTAACAGCCCGCAGATAATAAATTAATAAAGCGTGGCGAGTTCGAGGAAAGGTAGAAAAGGCACGCTAATTCCAAAAAACCGCTTTGTTAGATTTTCCTCGGTTACACGCGGCCGTCGATCACTTAAGCTATTTCTAAAGATACGGTAGGTTTATCATCTTATCGTTACGCTGCAACGTCGTTTATATTCCGGGCAAATCTTTTTTAAATCGTCTGTCGCCTTTTCTTCTTCCATACAAATCGTCAAATAAACTAGCAAACTAGGAAATTTATCACTATACCTTTAATATTTAAACGTGTCTTATATTCTGAGATCAAGTAACGTAGGTCGACTATCGGACATTTCTTTCAGACTTCGCCGTGATAAAGCACGGGAGAATCACAGAATGTTTTTCTGTTTTCAGGTGATGGCGGCGGCACCGGCGGAGATGGCGACTCCATGGTGGGCGGTGGTAATTCCGAGAAGAAGACGGAATATGAGACGAATCTCTTCCTCTATAGCGTAAGTAAATATATTTCACTTGGATCCAGTAGCGCTTCGATCAGCGACGACGTTAAGCTTCTACATTAAAATCGCGACGACATAAACCGATGCTTGAAATTCGATTGAAATTGCTTTACAAGGCACGATCTAAGAAATGCTTGCACAGTTTTAAGTCCGAAGTGATAGCGGAAATGGCAAAACGCGAAGTATCGAGAGTTGAATTTGTAATTGAAATTGGTTACGCGAACAATGGCGATGGTAGTTGAACAGATAAGAAAACTGGGACGACGAAGGTTCCGACTATCTTCTCTCGAAAGAAGGGTCCTTCGTTAAAACGCAAAGGAAGGAGGAAGAGAGAGATAGAGCGGGAGGGTTGGAATCACTGGAGTGTGCAATTCGCTTAATTGTCGTTCAACGACCAAGCAACCCACGAATGAATTCCTCCGCGGTGGCGCATCTTGTTTTATTCTTCGAAACATTGTCCTTCGTCGGCGGTTTTTCTTTTTCTTTTGTTCGTTCCTCCTCTGACGAGCCCCTTTCCTACCTGAGTGTCTCGAGCTTCTTTTTCTTACCGTAATCTCTATTCCCGCGAGCGGTGTCACGCTCACTTTAGTTTCCTTGCTAAATTCTCGCTTCTGTCGAATTATCTTCTTGCCTTTTACCGGGCGAAGGGACGATGCTGAATTTTCCCATAAGAAAGCGGCAAAGATCGTTAATTTTCAGTTCTGAAGTTCTCGATACTTCGTATTTCCAGCAGACTCTTCGTCGCTTTTTCGTTTCGCTTCTTCGACGAAGCAGAGGTAGAGGAAGGGGGCAGAGACGAGAAGCAGCAACGAGAGAAAGATACAGAGGAAATCAGCGACGATAAGGCTGGTCTGGTCGCAGATAATTTCGACCGACAAGGAGAGAGAGAGAGAGAGAGAGAGAGAACTATTGCAGCAAGAAGAGAAACGGATAATTGGATATTCAGGAATCGAGGTCGAAGCCAAACCGCGCGCGAGTTTCAGTCTATGAGAAAACTACGATACGGCCAAAGGGAACACGTTAATTAACCGACTATAGACGACGAGTGCCACGCGTTTCCATCCTCCGCTGCGTCATTCCGGATCTACCTTTTCTCCCTTCCGTTTTCTTGCTGCATCTCCGCTTGTCAGAATGCGCTCGTTACGTAACATTGCACCTGGATTCTTGGTCGGTTCAAGGATTGCGCTTGAAAGCGATCCAACCGCGTTGCCGTTTAAACGAAAGGCTCGTCGAGCGCATTCTTTCGGCCTTCCGAATGCTTCAGCGATTGCGACTATTATTGCGATTTAATGGTTTTCATCGATCCTTTTGAATTTGTAAAAAAATGATAATAAAACGCTTCGAGAGGGTGAATCTTTGATTATTTATAATTGGAAATGAAGAAATCTCTCGTTAATTCTGTTGACTTGGAAATTTATATCGTTCGACATTATGCCGCAAAAGATCTCATACATAAATTCAAAAGGTCGATACGTCGTTAATTCGGAGAGAAATCCTCCGTTTTGCTTCCTACAAATGTGTGCTATTAATCTTCCATCCATCGATCTATTTAGATTTGTCGCCCATCTTATCGACTATCGATTCCTCGCGGGCTAACAATTAATTAATGGTATCGCTTAGATAGGATGCTAATTGGATTAGAAACAGGTGAGAAACTTGGTCGAAACTCGCTAGACTTTGACGCAAACATAAATCGAATCCTACAGCGCCTTATCGCGTTCCCGCTCGATGAGCATCTCTGGTTAGACTGGTAACACCGTGTCGATGCTGAAAACGACTTTTCGTCGTAAAGCAGCTCGTTGAAATTCGCCAAACGGACCGGGAGAACCGCGTGGAAATTAGAAGCAACATTTTGCAAAACTTTCCCGAGAGAAACAATTTTCGTCCGAGAAGTTTCTTCCGAGCGAATGCTTACTTTGAAGTTGTTCGTTGAAGAAACACGTCAATTTTTCATTGTTTATACTCGCTTTAGCAAGAGCTTTTTGTTCCCCGAGAACTAATTATTCTTTGCTGAAAATTCAGCTGAATTGCCGAGGAATTTCAATGAAAGTTCCTCTGTGATTACAGAGCGTTTAACGACAAGATTCCTGCGAAATAAAAATTCGTGTAATACTGAGTGAATTGCATTTTGTAGGAAATATCTTCCGACGGTCGACCTAGCGGATTTTTCCTTTTGCCAATGAATTAAGTCTCGTTGATCAATTAATTGAACACGTCGAGCGATTAATCCACAAACAGTATCATCGCCTGTCCAATTAAAACGACCGTTCGGTATATTTATCGATTTTTTTCCGTCTGGACGGGATGAAATTTCCTTCCAGTATCGTCTTTCCTCTGTCGCACTGAATATTTATAATCCGGCATCTTCTTTTAACCGCTCCTCGACCTGTTTTCCTGTTAATGAAGACAAACCAGACGACGTGATAACGAATGTTGCAGACTTTCACTCTTTCGAAACCTTAATAACTTCGAAAGTTTTCAAACTGTACGACTTCATAAGGTTTCTTCAAAAGCTTTCTTTTCTAGTTACGGACATCTTTAGAAACGTAAAAGCCAATGTATTACAATTTACCAATTTATAGAATTATATAACGCTTATAATGAATAAACTTAACGTCATAAGTAGAATAGATAGTACGAGCTCAGCCAATTGCCTGAAAGCAAACTGTTCGATTCTTCAAATTACCATTGTAAAGTACGAACCTTTATGAAACAAAGTAGTAGAAAAGTAAGCGCCTGATCAGACCGACTCAAATATATCAGCCAGCTTTCTCTTCTCGTTTCTTAATATCTTTTTAACTCCAAATTGGAGTCACAGATCTAGACTGAATCGTTATTTATTTTTGAAATAGAAGCTACGCTTTAATTAACGTTTTATATTTTATATGGCAGGGGTCGTAAATGAATTTATCACGTAAAATATTGTGGAGTATAAATTAAAATGGGCTCACCTTCGTGTTGGAAATATTGGGGATAATGTTCTGTCTGAATCTCATAGCCTGTTACGGCCAGCTTATGTTTCCAAGAAATTGGGCTGCCTGTGTATCAGGTGGAAACAGTTTCAAAGCGATCCAATTAACCAGATGTTTCACGCTAGCCTGGCCATCATCGGGGCTTTTAATATGCTTGAACTTAAGCTGTTCAAATTGTGCATTCTCCCCTAGATATTATAGCGTACTCTGAATATCTGACCATTTTTATATCATTTTCCTAGATTTCGCGTCGATAAGGAACAAGATACTATAAACCGATTTTCTTCCTTTCAGGAAGAGATGGAAGTCCGCCCTCGAATCTCTACGCTCCTCACCCGCCTGTCGGATTACAGCAACACGATTCCAGCTGCAACCGATCCGGACGCCAAGCCTTCGCCTGTTCAAAGTGGAGCACGAATGGGTACCTTGATCGGTGTCTTTCTGCCCTGCATCCAAAATATCTTCGGTGTTATTCTCTTCATTCGTTTGACTTGGGTCGTTGGGACGGCTGGCGCCATTCAAGGTTTCTTCATCGTGCTATGTTGTTGCTGCGTGGTAGGTATCGATAAAACGGCGACGAAGCTTCGTTTAATTATATACCACGTTTATATTTCTCTGTCCACGTAGACAATGCTGACGGCCATCAGCATGAGTGCCATCGCGACCAATGGTGTGGTACCAGCCGGAGGCTCCTACTTCATGATATCCAGAAGTTTAGGTCCAGAATTTGGTGGTGCTGTGGGAATGCTCTTCTACACGGGTACCACCTTAGCTGCTGCCATGTACATTATCGGCGCTGTTGAAATTGTCTTGGTAAATTTATAATTCTTCCCTTTGGGATTCAGAAACTTTCACCACGAAAGAGTGCTAATCGATCGTCCCAGGAATTTACCGAAATGCAAAGGATTAAAACTTCCCTCTAGCAACCACAAAATAAGATTCCGTTTCATCTTTAGCCAAAAATCTCTCTACCAACTGAAAGTAAACGCTTCGTCTGTCGTAGACTTACATGGCGCCGTCGCTCAGTATATTCGGTGATTTCACCAAAGACCCAAGCATCATGTATAATAACTTCCGAGTATATGGGACGTGTCTACTTATGGTAATGGGCACCATCGTGTTCATCGGCGTCAAGTTCGTCAACAAGTTCGCCACGGTCGCCCTAGCCTGCGTTATCCTCTCCATCGTGGCCGTCTATGTCGGCTTATTCTACAACATCTACGGCAACGAGTCCCTCAAGTACATAGACATACAATTAATCCTCGTTACACCAAATTCCCTTTCAAACAACTTCACCAATGTTCTTGTTTGCTCTCCAGGATGTGTATTCTTGGCAAGAGGTTGTTAAAGGATATCAATGTACTGACCGACTGCAATAAAAACGTCAGCGGAGTTCTTCATCAAATTTACTGTGGAAACAGCACTACCAAGTGTGATCCCTACTACGTGGAAAATAATGTGACTATCGTGAATGGGATTCGCGGACTGGCCAGTGGTGTATTCTTAGGTAGGCACCTTCGAACATGATCTTCCAGTGACCTGCAAATGGTGGATTATATTAAGCACATTGGTTTTACGGCGTTTAGAGAACATCTGGAACAGTTTCCAAGACGAAGGCCAACTGATCGCCTATGGAAAAGATCCCAAGGACATGGACCAAATGGCTACGTCTTCGTACAACCAGATCCAGGTCGATCTTACCACTACCTTCACCATTCTCATCGGTATCTTCTTCCCTTCGGTCACAGGCAAGTTGTAACGAAGTTTCCTATCGTTTCTAGGAATCTTGCAATATCGAAGATTGAACACCAACGTGACTAAAGCGTTTAGTCACTGTTATATATTGTTCACAGGCATCATGGCTGGTTCCAATAGATCGGGTGACCTCGCAGACGCTCAGAAATCTATTCCCATCGGCACTATTTGCGCCATTTTGACAACCTCGACAGTGTACCTGTCCAGTGTCTTGCTCTTCGCTGGTACAGTGGATAACCTTCTACTTCGAGACAAGTTTGGTCAAAGTATCGGTGGCAAACTGGTGGTAGCGAACATGGCCTGGCCCAATCAGTGGGTCATCTTGATCGGCTCCTTCTTATCCACCCTCGGTGCTGGTCTCCAATCTTTAACAGGCGCTCCGAGATTGCTTCAAGCCATCGCCAAGGACAGTATCATTCCTTTCTTGACTCCCTTCGCCACCAGCTCGAGTCGCGGAGAACCTACGAGAGCTCTGCTATTGACGATCATCATCTGTCAGTGTGGCATTCTCCTTGGCAACGTCGACTACTTGGCTCCCTTGCTATCCATGTTCTTCTTGATGTGTTACGGCTTCGTGAACCTGGCCTGCGCCCTACAGACCCTTCTCAGAACACCGAACTGGAGACCAAGATTTAAATACTACCACTGGAGTCTTTCATTCCTCGGTCTGTCCCTCTGTATCGCCATCATGTTCATGACCAGCTGGTACTATGCTTTATTGGCCATGGGAATGGCTGGGTGCATTTACAAATATATCGAATACTGTGGTGCTGAAAAGGAATGGGGTGACGGGATCCGTGGTTTGGCTCTATCCGCCGCTCGTTATTCTCTTTTAAGATTAGAAGAAGGACCACCTCATACGAAGAACTGGCGACCACAGATTCTCATCTTGGCCAAACTGACGGACGACCTGGTGCCCAAGTATCGCAAGTTATTCGCGTTTGCCAGTCAACTGAAGGCTGGTAAAGGTCTCACGATCTGCGTCAGCTGCATTGGCGGAGATTACATTCAAAACACTGGCAGGATTCTGGCTGCAAAGGTGAATCTACGCAAAACGATGGGAGAGGAAAAGGTGAAAGGATTCGTAGACGTATTGGTTGTCAGGGACGTTGTCGATGGACTTAGTTCTTTGATCCAAACGACTGGATTGGGTGGAATGAAGCCTAATACCGTGATTCTTGGCTGGCCCTATCGCTGGAAGCAGTCGCAGGAGGAAAGGAATTGGAGGGGATTCTTGCAGACCGTCAGGGCAGTCGCGGCAGCCAGGATGGCTCTTTTGGTGCCTAAAGGAATTAACTTCTTCCCTGACTCGACGGAGAAAGTGGTGGGAAATATCGATGTGTGGTGGATCGTTCACGATGGTGGTCTTCTGATGTTGTTACCGTTCCTGCTGAAGCAACATCGCACATGGAAGAATTGCAAAATGAGGATTTTCACCGTAGCACAGATGGAAGATAATTCTATTCAGATGAAGAAAGACTTGAAGAAGTTCCTATATGACTTGAGGATCGAAGCTGAGGTGGAGATCGTTGAAATGGTGAGTTGTGTTACCTCTTCTTACCTCTTCTTAATACTTTTTTGATTAGTCGTCGATAGAAAGTTCGATGGAACAAAGTTGTCTAAGTCCATCGTTCGAAAGAACCAAATACGGATGCGAATATGGCGATTCTAATTCATTATACGCGACTAATTGCTTTTATTATTCATTTAATGGTAATATTCATAGATGGATTCCGACATATCCGCGTACACGTACGAGCGAACCTTGATGATGGAGCAGAGGAACCAGATGCTGCGGGAGTTGCGGCTGAACAAGAAGGAGTCTCTAGGAGTGGTAAGTGACGAGATCGCGAAACCGATGAACAGCCATAAGCAAAAAAAAGCAATATGTATATGTAGTATAAGATCTGCCTATATGTGTATATATATTACGATTACTGATCGGTATGTGTCTGTTTGTTGCGTGCTCGTCACGGATAAGGTGCAGACATTGGTGGACTTCAACGAGGTACCCGCTGAAGAAAATTTACCTCTGGTTTGTCAGAAAATTCCCGGAGTTCCTTCGTCTGTTTATCCCCTTTATATTTGTGTCTACTATGACCAAGACACACACGAGTGTCATCCACGAATCCTCGTTCTTTCCAACTCTCGTAACAAAAAAGAAAATCACATTTCACTTTTGATCGATTTCATTCGCATTGACCAACTTACACATGTACATATGCCATACATACAAAAGCGATAATATAACGTTCGACTCGAATTAACTCACTTCCATATCGAGAAAATGAACTCTTGGAGGTGACGTAGGAATCGACGCTTCAGAATATACACGATTCCTCGCCGGTTAATCGATCGAATTATAATATTATATCTGCCTGTCTATCTCTTTTTCTCTGACTCGCAACGTTTTGATTTGGAATACTGCTGCAATGGATCCCTCCACCAGTTTGCTTTCTTGCTTCTCATGACTACGTTTTACAACCGTCTCCGGGCCTCCTGAGAACCTCCAAATGTTTCAGCTTTTGATTGGCACGTTCATAGCCCAGAATGCTTCCATTTAGCGATCGTTCATTTAGTCAGATCATTATAGAGTGCTTTGATGCTAGAGTTAGTCGTCTTTTCCGACACACTTTGACTGTCTCCTGCTACTCGGGACATGGTAGTTGGTCGCAGATTCGTTGATACTTGACTAACGTGATACAGGTACAGGCGATCGTGGACCATCACCACAATGTTGATGTGAAGATCGCCACCAAGGTGAGATTCCAGGAGCCTGGAAGCCAAAATCCGAACGCGGTGGACGAGGCGCAGGAGAAACTGGTGCAAGAGACGGAGGCGAGTAAAGAGGGAGAGCCAGGAGAAGTTAACGAAACCGGAGAGGAAGCCAAGGAGGTCAACGAGGAGGAAGCGAAATTAATTGGTGGATCACCGAAACAGGAGAACAAGGATAACACGGAAAACACGGAGAAAGAAGCAAAAGAAAACGAGGAAAAGAAAACTGATAGCCCGGAGTCTAAGAAACCTGCAATTACACCGTGAGTAATCACGATATAACGATTCGTTAAATCTAATTGATAGAGATCCTCTGTTGAAAACATGGTTGATGATGACTTCAGGGACGAGGGCAACGTAAGACGTATGCACACTTCCATCAAACTGAACGAGGTGATCGTAAAGAAGAGCAAAAACGCTCAGTTAGTCATCCTGAATCTTCCTGGACCACCAAGGGACACCTCAGTGGAACGTGAATCAAACTGTATCCTTTCTATATTTGACACTGGAATAACAGATGCTTCTTGCCTCTGTTCCTGCTCTTCCTTTTTTTTCTTTTAATTTCCTTAATGAACGCACCATAGACATGGAATTCCTAGAGGTTCTTACCGAAGGTCTGGAGAGGGTGCTGATGGTGCGTGGTGGCGGACGAGAGGTGATCACCATCTACTCGTGAACTAGACCGGCTGCAATCGAAGTAATCGCCTCGCGACAGCGGAAATCTAGTTTACTTCTGAAAGACCTAAACGACTTCATCCTACGGAACACGTTGCTCTTGTGCCATTGTCTGAGCAGTCACTTGCGTTGCGCGTTGTGAACACACATTCATACACACACACACAGTAATAACCCGGCTAACAGATCAACGACGCTGTTTCCGCGGATACGAAACCGGGCACCAACGTACCCGCTCCGAGAACGTTAGTTGTTATACGGTAAAGAAAAGAAAAGAAACTGACCCTCGACGAGAAGGCCAAAAGTGACATGCCAAAGGATAAGATAATTTCCTTCGAATGAATTTCACGCGTAAACTAGGAAACGTAGGATCTATCTTATTTTACACTCGTCCCTTTTCTCGATGAGGCTAGAGACTTTAAAATACAAAAAGTGGTTTTTATCCGTGTCACACGTGTTACACGTGCGACCACACAACAGACAGTTAGCACAGAGGGCTGCACACAGAGCATACTTCGACCTTGTCATTATACAATCGGATTCTCAAAACAGTGTTTCAAAGAGGAAAGATAGAAAAACAAAGCGGAGCGTATTTTTACGTCGCTAAGACAACGTTTCAATCTTCAATCGACGAAAACCAAGGAAATCGAAAGGGAAATACGGAAGGTCGAATCAAAGAAGAGACCGATACGTCTCGAGAATAAAGAAACAAAAGTATAATTCAGTACGATACGACTCCGACGATTATATTCCCATTTGAAACTGAAATCAAAATTTTTGGTCCGAGGCTAAGATCGAAGCATCTACGAAAACCACTGCCAGAATACTTTCTAAATGCTTCGCGTTTAACCAAAGACGCGAGAGGCTCATTTTTCTACACGCATTGTCGTTATAGAGAGTATAATAGGTATGTATAATTCTACTGCTTATAGATGAACTTAGGGTAGCCTAGGATAGCGCGGTGAAGTACGCCGACGAGCAGTAGCGCCTGCGTTTGCGCGAATATCCGCGCGCGTTTTGCGCCTACGTGGCGAAAGTTAGGACGAACGTTGCCAGCGTTGAACGATTTTATGCGGACGCAGAACTGAAAATGTATCTGAAAATGTGACACAGAGAATGTGGCAAGTCCATATCTTAATTCATGAAATAAATATTATTGAAATTATTGCCAAAAAAGTAGTAGACAATTTTTGACGTATAAAGAAAAGTACGTCACTGCCAGAAAAAAAGGAATATTCTCCAAACTGTTATTTAAGATTGTGTACAAGGATCAATGGTAACGAGATCGATGCAGAAAAAGAAGTTCAGACTTTCGGTGTGTTAGAAACAAAGTATAGTGCTAAGGTATTCTTGAAATTACTAATTTATATCACTTAACATCGATACGACGTCAGGATTCTAATAGCAATACGAGTTCACAGTTTACTTAAAATTACGAATCCGTATCACTACATCGCTATGAAACATAGATCTACTTACGATTAAAGAATTCTAACGCTAAATGTCCTAAGGAAAGTATATATATACATATATATACATTATATATATCTATATATAATATATATATATCGCGAAATCTTTTTCGAGTTATTAATTCGCATTCTTCGTATCGATATTAACACGAGGAATTAGCAATAGTAGAACTATCCATAGAGTTGAAGTTTCTTAATATACTACAAAAAAAAAAAAAAAAATATACCGCGAAAGTCTTAAGACATACTAATCTATCATAGATGATCGATGTAACATCAGTGATTGATCGATAGGACTAGAATCTAAACTTTAAATGATAAAACGGATCTATTAAATGCATCGGTAAACCTAAAACGTTAGCAATAAATTGCTAGCACAAGTACGCACAGAGCATCAATGTGAAGAAAAAATCTCTCTTTTCATTCATCGTTTTATATATAATCCATATATATATATACATATATATGTATGTATATATATGTATATATATGTATATATTTCACTGTACCAAATCTGAAAACTATTCGGCACCTCGACATTGCGTCCCCATAAAAGTTCAAACCGTAGCGTTTACTTCCAACTAGCGCCGCGAACGACAAACGGAGGAAACACGGCGAGTATTCACGCATCTCCTACCTACAGGACTGAAATTCGTTCTTTCCATTGTACTTCTCAAGCTCCTGCGCGTTGAAATCTTCGTCTAGGTTCGCGTTTACACTGTCCAAGGCCTACCGGTTCGATTCACGGCTCTAGTACGTCTATGTAAGTAAGTAAAGGGAGTGCATTCGTGCGTGCGCGTCTTACGCGTGTAACCATCACGGTGATAACCTTAAAAAGAAGAACGCGTTCACGGTATCGCCTGCATAGAGTCACAGAATGAACGAACGGTGAATGCCAAAAATAAATGAGTCACATTTTTCGCGAGGATCTTTAACCGACTTTCATCAAAGAATAGCGTGTAGCGTTGTAATCTGTCGCATTTAAGTGTCGTGTGCATGTCACATTTCATACGCGGCGCGAAATTCTGCCGTATCTCATCTTTTTAGATAGGCACTATCTATGTATATGTATATATATACATATATATATATACACATGAATATAAATATACTTATATGTACATGACGTATAGTTTATCTATAAAATAAAAGAAAGAAAAAGTTGACGAACAAATATCTTTTAAAAAAGGAGTGAAATAATCACGTTTGAGCGTGCAACTTTTACTATGCTCGTCAATACACACTATGTCTACTTAATTGAAAACCGCAGACAAATCGCGGTTCCGGATGATGTTTATCGAAACAAGAGAGTCGAGCACTCGACGAACCTTCATAATCACTTACAGTCGGCTAGGACACAATGCATGGATGTTATACGGTTCTTTTCTTCGTTCGTTACGTTTGACGCTGTACAAGTATTTTAAAGAATGAACTGAAGATTTTCGTAATCACGTAATCGGATAATGAGGAATATGATAGCGTCCTACGAGTTTTTATTTCATTAATATGAACGACATACATAATCTCACTGGTTGAATGTTGCAGCCTACTGCATCGATCTGATAATCCATAAAATCGTATTCACCAGCGAATGAATTTATTGTTAGAATGGGACCGAAATGACCGAGATTTTTTTATTGTCCATTCTTAAGCCTGAAGTAGTTTTTGAAACATTTTGTATACAGACTCAAACATAAAATCGTCAAAAGAAACATAAAAATTTAAGAAAAAATGGAACAAGCGAAATTACCAGGCCTATATCTAATGTGTAAAAGATTTAGAGAACCAAATTAGATACGTTAATTGTACGAGAGCGTCACGTATAAAAATGAAATACGTTTCTTTATCTACCTCATCGTCAACATGCGTTGGATCAAGTGAGAAAGAAAAGAAGAAGCAGTTCCAAGAACCAATAGGACTGTTTCCAATTGCGATGAAGAGAAGAAAGAAAAAGTGGATAGTCCATAGCCGATGGACGAGAAAAGACGGCGAAGGTTCGTGAGACGCTCCCTCTGTCTCTATGTATCGTCCACAATGTTGCGACATGTACTTTCTAATTTTAATACGTTACTCACTTGTCGATTACCATATATTTTATGTGTACTTGCCTATCTGATAGGCATCGGCACTGCATAGTTTATACGAAAAGTGTTGACTATGAGAAAAGTTTATCGCGAGAGTAGAGAATGGAAGTCAAAGAAGGATAATAAAAATGAAAGAGAAGGAGAATTATAAGAGAGAAAAAGGGAGATAAACGGTAAACGTGTTGTACATAGGGGTACATAGGGGTAGAGTTAAGGAGAAAGAGAAAGCGAAAGATGAAAAAGTGATTGGTATGGATCTAAGAGACATGGTTCAAATAGAAATTGAAAGAAAACAAGAGAGGAGAGAAACATCTTTTTCATAGATCAAACAGTATTGCAGTGTATTCTGCTGTCGCTTTAATATTTTACTATGTTGTATTTACTGGAAAATGCACAACTGACCATATGGACACGGACATACATATGTACACGTTACGTAAGCATAAGAAGAGAAAGAAAATATTAAGGAAGGAAGAATATATATATTATATATATGGAAAAGAAGTATATGGATATATATATAAACCTGCGAGCTTGGCATTTGTCGGAGATTTATCGTGTGTCGTTGTAGCGATGCGGTTCGTTGTGAACGGGCCCCGCGTCTGGTTTAAATCACCTCTAGGCTGTGAGATGCGAGCTAAGCAGCAGAGAAACTTGCTCGAGACCTCAATCATATGTGTCAAATCAAGCGTCAGATACTATATACATACGTATATACTTTTAAATCTTAATATCTCGTTTAAAAAAAAAGGAGAAAAAAGAAAAAAAATACACCGAATCTAGCCCTCTTAAAAAAAAAGAAACCAAAATCTACTCTCGCTCGTGGCGACACCACTTAGTTTTTTCTCCTCACATACACAACATACACACACATGCGTATACACATACATACACAAATTTAGAGTTCGAGTTACAAGAAGCGAAGAAAACAAACATTAAGAAAAAGAGAAAAAGAAGAAAAAATGTATAAAAGCGTAAGAGAGGAACTGCGTGCTTCTGGTTAACACGAAGCGGAAGTTACACGTTAGCCGTTGAAGAGCAAATGACGAAGGAAAGAAAGAATATGGAAGAGGGAAAGAGAATGCGAGATGGTGCATTATAAAATGAATATATGTATATATAGATATGCACATATACAGATTCTATACGTATGTGTATATATGTATATATGTATATAGGAAAGAAATATAAGATATATTTGTAGATACAAACACTTTAGCCATCTGATTAGCATATGTAATAGAGTCAATACTGTGAAAAAAATTACCTATAACTTTACCCCCTATACCCTTTTAGATTATAGACGACGATGAGTACTTGTAATTAACTTATGGAAGATGAAATATAATGAATGAAGAAACTATATCTGCGATCAGATCGATTCAATAAATAAACGACATACACCTATTCAGTGTTTACTATCTTTCTTGCATAAATCATTTTCCGAATCATTCCTTTCTTTCTTTTTGAAAACTTAAATTCTCTATGAGATAAAATATGTCTATTATTATCTGTTCTTGGTTTCTGAAAAATGTAAATCCCTTAATTTTTAAATACCAGCTACAAACTAAAGCTTTCGATACAATAAAATATTGTGCAACGTGTTTCTTGTTTCAAATCCTTAAAATATTCTTAAACGGTGAACTTTTTTACGTATAGTTGAGTAAAGTTTTTCAACATATTTATTTTTCTTTTCTTATCTTTCTTAACTAGTAACTTTGTACGCTTCTGTCACTATATCGCATTTAGTGAGTTTCCAAATTCTTTACCTATCTAGTGACATTTCACGTTGTAGCGATCATTACCCTAGTGACATTGAATTTACGCATTGGAGATTGTGCTTTAGCAAAGGTATATGAACGATCGATATGTCTATCTATCTTTGAACTATGTAATCGTACAGGCCATACGTGTTTATAGATGTTTCAATGGTTGACAGCTGTCAATTGCACATAGGTTGGTAGTGAGTCACGACATTGGCAGTGGAACTAGGTGAAGACTACTCACCTCGACAGGTGACTAATACCTTAAGAATTACTCTTTGTTTCCTATTGAAGTTGTGTTATCATCTTATTGCGCACGCACTTGCTCGTAGTTAATAGCGGTTCATGCCTTGTGACTTTCCCTTAGACAAACTTAATCAAGCACTCGCTTTTTGGCCTCCAAATATCGTGCTGGTCCAACATAGGTATCGCACATCATCACCTACTCTTTTGTTCAAATGTCCAGGTATTTTTTGTAAGAGCCCTTTTTTAATTCTGTTTGCGCAGTTTTTTTATAATCGCTTATCATCATCAAGTCAAGTTCAATTTTGCTACTTCATTTTCCAGCGATATAACCGGCATGGCGTCCAGCTCCGTCAGCCAGGAGGATTTTGACAATGACTTCGAGTTAACATCCAGGAGGTCTAGGATCAGAACTGCAAGGGCACGGGTTGTTCCACCCAGGGCAGGAGACTCATCTTCCATAAACTTTCAAAGTAACGTATATGTTCATTGTTTTGTTACTTTGTGCCCTACGATGCTTTATATTCAATTGGCTTTGTTTGTAGAGGGTGCACAGAATGTAGAAGAATCTCAAGGTGTATGTGACACGAGTTCGAACAGTGTGCTTCCACCTGAACATGAGAATCAACAGAATAAACCAATAATGAGGAAACAGGACAAACGAGTGACTGGTCGGTGAGTAAATAAAAGCGTGGTCGTTTAAATAAGGTATTCGTGGGAAGAAGTTTGTGCTGAGCACAAGTGTCTTCTAAATACGACTAGGTAGCTCCAGTATAGAGTTTGCGCGGTTTGTTAACAGTTTCTGGATCTGGTTCTAGTATCTTTAGTGTTGTATCCTGTTTGCATAGGCCAACGCACATAAACAAGGGAAAGCAGCAACGCGATCGACGGAAGCTTCGAGAGAAGAGACGAAGTACCGGAGTAGTACATTTGCCATCAACGGAGGTTTGTCACTGTTTCCAGTCACGTTAAGGACCCAAAATCTTAATGACTTCTCGCGGCAATATCCCGGATTTTAAAATAAGGATTTCTCTTGCACCTATACTCATTTGATAAAAATCTTCTAGTCATTTCTGTATCTTGCATGACAAATTTAGAGCTGTTTTACTTATATTCGTTACAAAGGATCCTTTGATCAATTATTCTGAATCGATACCTCAGATGAATATTTTGGTTCGTCTGCAAAAGAATTTGTTTTCCAAACGTATATTTGATGTTCTCGGTTTCTGTGGGAAATGTCTTGCGCGAATGTATCTTTCTAGAAGATCATATTAGACACACACGGAATGTATGACAAAGTAGTATTGCACTTAGAAACTGCTTACCGCGTTCTTCTAGCGTTAATTGCGTTTGGCCGCGAGCGTTAACGGATATTGGTAAAAGTTTTGTGTGCAAACCCGTTCATACTCCGCAATGTAATTTCGTTAGCCACTTAATTCTACAGAGTACAGGAGGTAGTACAGGAGAAGATGAAGAAGATCTTAGTGGCACTTGTCTTGAAACTAAACACAACACACACCACAATGAGTTCCTAGATCATGAACTCATAGAAGTAAGTGCGTGTGATTTTCATTTCTTAAAAAAGATATTTCGTTACTTATTTCGAACACGGTCAAAAGTCGATCGTTGCAAACGAGACTACCTATGTATGTCAAACTACGCATGTTTCAGGAACGGACAGCAAAAATGTTTACTCAAAGGCGAAACAAAAGGTATAAAACATTGAGATATCTTATTACGGTAGTAAACTATATATAGTGCTTTAGTGAAATTTAGTAGTCATTTGTAATAAACTGCTACTGCTTTTTAGGCATTACCGTACTTCCTACAGGTCATGTATAAATAGGCACAGTTGGTAAGTGCTACTGTACGTGACTATGTACAATTAGGCACGACCTGTACGAAGTACGGTAGAGCTAGTAGATTCTTTTAAAAACGAGCCTGCGTATTGTAACGAGTACCGTAAGTCCTTTGTATACCTTTTTTACAACGATCTAGAAATAATAAGAATCGCGTAATGTCTCATTGATCTCATACTAATCGTATTTCATGTTACACTAAAGCGTCAACTAATTAACTCGAAAACAGTGCAAATATAGGGTAAACGAGATATATAATTGCCATCAAACATTACGATATTAAGGGTCGTGCCTAATATAATATCATAGACAGTCCGATACCGTGTATAACCATGTACGTTCACTAATATATCAAAATTACCCATTTAATTTTAGCCACTCCGATTTAGAGGCAGATGACGAGGAATTCGATTCCTTGAATCAGTCTGATAGTGTCAATCAATCAGATCATGGAAATCACGAGCCACAAGCATCCGTAAACACCATCAATCAACCAAGACTGTCTACGCCAACAGGAGATAATCCACACGAAGTATTCTTTTTTTTTTTATTGGAATATTTCATCTAACAAATAAAACGAAACAATTCACAAACTCGTACAATATTCTGTTTAAAACTTTCAGTTGATAGAACGAGCGCAAGAAGAAAATAGAAGGTTGCTGTCCCTCCTGGAGGATCGGGATCATAAGATAATGGCCCTTGAAGCTCGGCTGCTTCAACAGCAACACGAAATGACCATAGAAAGGGAACGGCTTCGTGAGGAGAATGCCGCGTTAATTCGTGCTATGGCAGCCCTGGCGAGTAATTAACTCTGCTATTCGCGAAACAGTCCGATCTATCAATTCTATAGCCGATTCTCAAGAACTTGCGGATCACCAATTAAGAAAAGCTATATATATATATGTATATATGTATATATACACACATATACATATACATATATGCCGATAGCTTGTAAGTAATTGTGAATTTACTTGTTAATAATAGCTGAGAAGATTGCGAAGCGATTTTAAAAAGAGAAACGATTATCTGTTACTGATTTACGCTGTTAAAAAATCAGGGTAAGTTACGCAGTATAAACATAAAATCGCAGTATCAACTATAATCATTCTTGCAACAAGCAATAGATCGTCGAGTACGAACAAGTAATTATATTTATCCGCTTCACTGGTAATGCTTCATTTACGGGAATTTTTCTTTCGTAGCAGAAAGAGACAAGCTATTATTTTGTGCGTTCGCATAGAATCGATATCTAATCTTGAACGATAAGTTCGAGCAAATATGTTTTTTCGCGATGTAACAACCCAACGGAATAAAAGGTGCTCCGATCTGTTATGTCGTTGGTTTTAAAGCAGAGAATGTGCAAAGTAAATATTGGAAAGTTTATGTCTGAAAATACCTAAGACTCTTAGAGTATCGTTTTTGCGTAGTATTTATTATAACTTGAATTATACGTTGTCTGTTTTATACTCGAATGGATCTATTGGTAACGTAGTTACTCCACGTAAGACTTTTTACCTATGAAAAATGTTTGCTTCGTCGCGCAATTATATTGGCGTAACGGTAGTACAAGGGCGTAATACAAACCTCTATAAAATTAGGCGCGATCTGTGCAGAACGTGTAAATAAAACAGCACAAAGCTGGCAATTCCTTATCGATTACCTATGCATTTAATTCGAAGAAACGATAGGTTTTTCGCATTTCCAGCTATCAATAGAACGAAACATAACGAACAGGGGTATGAGAAAACGAAGAAGCAGCAAACAAGTTCAGTATGACCCCTAAAAATTGCTATTGCTATTGCTATTATTACTAGCTATACCGTTACAACCTAATATTTACATACCTACAGCGAAACGTAACTATATAATATTTAGAAAGCAGGAGACTGAGAATGCGAGTACATTGTGCATGTGAGCGAACAGAATCGAGAGAAAGTAATAAGATCGAATTTGTATTTACGCACTTCATCGTGTGCACAATCATATTTTTCTCTGTCAAGACGCCGTACCGAATAACAAGGAAAAAGAAAACAACACGAAGAGAACGTGTTTGCTTATTAAGTTTATCGTGCATATTTTCCAATTTGTTTCGGTAGTCGATTGGAATATTATTTTGATTCCTTCTTGAAAATGCATGTAGAGAAGAATACTCGGTCTAAGAAGATTAACCGATTCCATCGCGAGAATTTGGAAACTTTATTATATTCGAAATTCGATATTTTCTGTCTAAATAAACATTTTCTTAATAACTGTATCTTTTATATCACATCTGTCCACTATAGATAGAATCCTGCTGCTCTTCCATTCTTTTGTTATTCAATTGTTTTATGTACTAAAAGAACACCTCGATAAAGCGTGCGGTTTATACTTTTATTCATAAAATAACTAAATTTTGATATGATACAATAGTTGTCCTCGCGTATCCACAATTACTTTACGCTATATTTATATAACTGTACATTGAAAAACAAAAAAGGTATCCGATCGTACAGCGACGTTTCCGCAAAAAAATTGTCAACTCGGTGCAGCATCTACTAAACCATCCCAAGAAATGTGTGTACGCGAACCTCAACACGTTTATACTGATGCAGAAGGACACGAGTAATAAAAGAGTAAATCGATCTACGATAAATCGTTATTGTTAAGGACTCGGTTCTCGCGCAAAATAGAACTGGATAAGCAAAGGTCCAAATTATGAGCGGCAAGATGGTGTTAGGAACTTGTTCGACCGCCTGACATTAGTTACTACTAGTAGTTCTATCTTTCAAGCTATCTTAATTGCAATAGAGTGGTGTAATGTGACAAGGCCGCCTAGCAACCTTACGACTCTCTGCTTTTACCAGTTCCAGTACAAAATTGCACCGAGCATTATTTTTATCATCACACGACAACTATGGCTATTTATCGTAAATCGACATACATTTTATTGTCAAAGTTCTTCCACAATCTAGTAAACATTACATATGTATCGTACATTCTCATGACGCAACAGGTACTACGGCCGTAGCTTTCTGCTTCTCTCTTTCTACCGAATAGAACTCTCTTTTTATTTATTACATGACGTTGATCGGTCTCTCTCTCTCCTTTCTATGCGAATCCCTTCGTGATCGCTCGTGTGTCTTTGCTCGGTGAATATTTACAATATTATTCGCTAATGCTTTTTACAAGTTCTACATGAAGCCTAACGGCGCCCAACTATTATAAGAGATGCGAACAGAAATTGTTCCCTTCGAATGTGACATCGTTCTTCGCGATCTACAAGAAACGGAAAAAAAAGGAAAAGAAAAAAGGAAAAAATACAAGGCGACATTTCTTTGATATGTACCGTTTCCTCGAGAGAACTTGAAGGAACTTGCTCTGCCTCGTTATGCTATACATACACACACACATATACATATATAATATATCGATATAACGTGAACATATATGTATGACGCGAACCTATATATTTTACTTTTCACGCACAGCAGGTCTCTATTTCTCTTGTCGAGCTTTTATTGTCAACAGTTTGAGTCTCTCTAACGTAGAAAGGCATATCGGTTAAGCGACTTTTTTTTTGAACAGCTGCTCGGTTTGATTTAACAGCGGCGATTGTCGTGTCGTACAGTTATTTTGTACACGTTTCGTATATTTTACTTCTTTACGTTTAATCAACGTCCTATGTAGGCCGTTGCTCGAGGTATTTCGACGATTAAAGCGAACTGCGCGCACGATTGTTTTAGTTTCCCGGTGATTACGCCGAATGATCGATATTGACTGTCGTCGATTCTTGAGAAGGAAATGAGAATCGCCCGTTGCGATTTAAGACAGAAGCGATTAGAGGTTAAGATACACACGCGTCTCGGACGACGCGTGCCACGCGAGGAAATACGCTTTTCCTTTCTCATAATACTTTTACCGCTAACACAGACCAAGTTCTTAGTCGAGAAATTTCACTTCGTGCGGCACAATTCGCCTGGGACTGCACGCACATCGATATCAAATAATCTTCGAATACAACGATCCTATCCGATTAAAATGAAATACGATCGCTTGAACCGCCAACAACATCCGTTTAATCCATTTCTAACTTCTGTCGTTATTTAGATTAGCGATTCGTTGGAAATGTTCGTGTCGCGCAACAAGTAATTCGACGAATCTCGACGAAAGAGCAAAATGGAGGAATTTTCGAGCGATACATATTATTTGAATTCGATGTTTGTTCAGCGAGCAGAACCGTCTAAAGTATCTTCGATCCGCGCGTCGTCGTGCGTTAACGTTTACTTGTTATGTACAAAATCGAGAAATGCTAATAATTTTGGTTACTACGTAAAACTTCAACTGGAAGGTTGAAACTCGTCGAATCCGAACTAAAAATCCGTGTGTGGCATCTTAATTACGCTTTTAAAATCGCATGTTTGTCTCTCGAGTTGTCGACGTCGTTCTTATATTATCTTAATTAGTTGGCGGGGGATATTTGAACTTTCTCCCTCTCTCTCGCTCTCTCTTTCGCACCTTACATATCATCAACATCATCATTATCATAATTATCATCAGTTACATCCCAACAAACGACTAGATCACGATGGTTGGATCTCAACCAGATCCTTAAATGCTACGGAGCTCGTGGTTAAGCTAATTTCGATTAACGATATATTATTTTATCAAATATAAACCACTTCGCTATCGAATAAAGTAATATTACGAATACAGAGATACAAATAGGCAAAAGGCAAAAACGCAAACATAGTTATTATTGATCTCAATTGACGTACATTCATCCCACCTTTTTAACTGTTCCTTTACGCACGCGCGTCTGTCTCTCCATGGCAAAGAGATAATTCCGCAAGATAGCCCGGACGCAATTGCTCGATGCTTCTTCGATAGAATTGAACGCAACACACCCGAAAAGAGAAGGATCGCGGCCAATTAAATTAAACGAGAAGACTTCACATTTAAAAAGAAAAAAGAAAAAAAAAGGAAAAAGAAACAAAAAGATAAAATCAAGTTTCATAAATTACAAACGCGTAGATCTTTCCAAGAAAAGTGGAATATCGTGTATCATCGTGTTAAAATCAAATGTACATACTCTAGCTACTGCAATCGACTACGCAAGAAACAAAAAAAAAAAAAAAAAAATATTCGCGACGATTTCCTCCGACGAACGCGCTTCTTACCACGTATATATTTTGTACCAATAAAAACTACGGAACACTGTCGCGTAAGTACACCGTCTCTTTTCTCACGACGCGACGATTGCACAAAGCTTCCTCTATATTTTTCTCTTCTTTCACGCATAAATAACTCGTAACGCGGACGAGCTCGCGTCGTTGACAAACGTATACGGTAAGAAACTCGTTCATTAGGCGTACACAAAGTTGGTCCTCCGGTTTCAGAATAGAGGGCGACGCGTACACGACGCCGCCAATCTTTTTACTTTCGTTTCGCATCTTCCTTCGCCATTCGAAAGTCAACAACGCGTTCTCTCTTTCTTTCTCTATCTCTCTCTCTCTCTCTCTCTCTGTTTTAGAACCACTTCATTTTTCAGCAAATAAGTTACTCGATAATAGACATAAAGTGTCTCTCTGTAAATCAGCCTTTCCCGTTTCTAGGGCCGATCGCCAAGGCACGTGTAGCAAGGTATGCTATCCGAGTTCTTCGCACGTGTGTGTGAAACAGGAAGAACGATGACTCCGGTTCGTTTAACGGATATACGTGTACGATATGTGTAGAGTGTGTCTTTCGACCGCGTCCTTGGGTGCGAAACGTAAAGCAGCCTCGCAATCCGCGCGTGGGCTCTTTTCTTCTTTCTCCGCAGGAACCCGATCGTTACACCAGAGAATCTCGGGTGATGCTCGCCTGATGATTTCGCTCAGCTCAGACGCTGCAACCGGAAGTAACTTCCTCGCTGTTCTGTTGGTGAGACCAACGACACTGGTGACAACTCTTCGGTTCTTCCGGGGCTGCAGCCACCCCACCGGACGCCCTTAAACCCTGTTCGAGCTCCAACAATTGTCCCATAAAGTTCAGATTAGGGCTAATGATAGGTCGCGCATTCTTCACAAGCTTGTACGCCTCCACCATAGACAAACCCTTGTGCCGCATTATGTACGCGATGGCGATCGTAGCACTGCGCGACACTCCCGCTTGACAGTGCACTAACACGCTGCTTCCGGCTTTCCGTGCTTCCTCTGTAAGGGAGAAATAAAGGTACGGTTATTCTCAAGTATTTTTCCAGGGTCTCAAGGTCGTTCGTAATAATTAGATCGGATAAGCAAGTATTAAAATGTAATTCGAATTGGCTGCTACGTTGTTGTCAAACGTACAGCGTCGTCTCGACGAAAATGCTCTCGAGTTACTTTTCACGTGTCTTCGTAAATCGTGAAACACACCATGTGTAAGCAATTTTATTTCTTTTCGTACGTAATGAACAACATTTAGATGTTGGAAAGCTGTTAAAATTCTCTGCTAGTTAGTCTTCCTCTCTACTTTTGCTAAATCAACGAATTTATACGACTAGTGAAACGATTCAACGAAAGATGAAGTGGTGACATCCAACGACAATAGGGCGATTCTATTCTGACCCTACTTGTTTCGAGAAAGAGAAACGGGCCCAGAATCCGAGGGTCATCGACGCGCGCCAGTCTACGTCGTTCGGAATTTCTAGGAAGCGGTTTACGAGCGGAGAGCAATGGTCCATCGGAGGCCGCGTCGAACGACTCGGGGATCGCATCGTTGTAAAACATCCGAACAAAACCAGCCGTGTAACCCAAACAGGCGATTCGGTTACGTAATGCGGGCAACGCTATCGTATCGCCAATGAGTCATGGCGACGCGCGCCCGTATCTTACGTGACGTACTAGTCGACGTTGCTGCCATCGGTTGGAGGGAAGAAGAGAGAGCATGAGAGTTGCCACAAGTGCACGTGCGCAGGCACGAGGATTTCGCGACATCTATACGGAAGAACGGTCTCGTGGCATTTAATCTTTTTCCTTTTCGAAGAATTCTTCGCAGATTTCCATTTAGCGGACAGATGTTTTACACGTAGAAACTCGACCAGAGTTAAAGGGCTACGCGAAACGTAATCAGATCGATTCTAACCAAATAGTAAGCAAGTAGAATATGAAGTAAACGATCGTTGAGAATTATTGCGTTCCAAATATCATCGTTCCGAGCTAACGGGTTCGTGACACGAATGGGGCTAACTGTTAGTACCGATATTCTATCCGAATAGAGTGTTCGTGAAACGAGTAAGACAGATTCTGTGCAGAATCGCCACGATCGTTCTCGTGGCCAAACCAACAATTCGTAGATTAAAAAAATAAAATTCCACCTATCGTTGGAACAAATTACCGGAGACAAACGACATGATGTATCAGCAAGTAGGTGTCGTTTTGAGAAACAGCCGAAAAACATTCCCCAAGGCCGCGGTTAATCGCTAATCCAGACCTCTAAACGGCGATAAGCAGCGCGACTAATCTTATCTGGATACGCATGGAGGGTCGCGTAACAGAAGTAGTTTAGGCAAGCGTTAGTGGAGACACGGGGGTGCATCGGCCCCTAAACGTTACGGATGTGCGCTCGTGTGCGCCTGCAGCGTGTAGACCGTAGACTCGCGGCTGGCATCTGCTATGAGTCACGGCTGACGAATGGCCGGACAGAGACGGAGAAAGCGGCAGAAAATCGGTGTGGCAAAGTGGGGGATTGCGAGAAGGGAGAGTTATAGATAAAGGGAGAAAAACGAGAGTGCGGAAGGAAGGAAAAAGGAGGGAGGAGACCGAAAAATGGAAGATCTCGGGGACGTACAGATCTCAAAGAAAAAACAAAAGGGCTAAAGTCGTCGAAGGGAGTTTAGGTAAAAAAAATAGGGTGAAAATTAGTTGGAAAACGGAGAGGGAACCGTATTTTGGTAACAGAAGGCGCGTGTGTACATAGTGACGGAAAGCCACGACACCTGCCGCGATGTCGAGAATGATACCAGGTTCCGGGAAATCCGGCGTTCTTGTTGCCTTTGCTCTATTTGCTTTCTCCCCTAAAACGACCCGGCTATAATTAACGGCGGAGGTATCGCGTTCCGCGAACAGCTAAATTGTGCGTGTTTTCTGCGCAATCCTAAGCGATCAAATGTTAGGAAATTCTACTGAAACGTACGCAGCGAATTTCAACCGTAATTTTAATGCTTTTCGTTACACCGGTAACCTTATTTGATTGTTGATCGTCAATTTTTCTTGTTTAAAAGATCTACAGTTCGCTTGTAATCGATTGGTCCGCGCAACAACACCGTCCCCGCCATAATTCGCTTCTATCTACTTTTCTATGCTGCGCACTTAAAAACCATGAAATGACAAACGAATTTCGAAGAACAAGAGAACAAGACCAAAGAGAACAAACCAATCACGTCATTGGATGTCGAATTAATTAAAAAGCATCTGTAATGAACGTAAGCTCTTAAAGTGTCCGTAGATTCACGTAGGCCAAAGAACACGCCTGTGCAAGTCACGAAGGTAAAATTTCCAACGGAGCACGTCATCGTGTCACGCTCGTTTTTCCCTCGTCAGAACGGCGCAGTTTGGTGTAACGGAAACAGGGTGTAACCAGCCGTTTCCGGTGGACCATTCACCGTGTGCGAAGACTAGAAGACGAAAGGCTTCCATTCATGAAACCATGAGTCACTGGCGCGCGCGCGTGTGCAAACGCTCCAACGAATGCACACCCGTGAATCCCCTTCATGGTGCCCCAGTGTCGGCCTTTCGTCTCCCGTGTGTTTATTGCACCACATTCTGCTCCATGCGCGTGAACGTGATGAGGAGCGCGCGCGTTTGTGTATGTACGTACGTGTATGTGTGTCAGCGCGCGCGCGACAGGGCTCGCAAAGAGGGTCCTACCGAATGCGCAACTGGTGGAATGCTGTACCTGGCCAACCGACCAACACCGTAGGGACTGTTGCGTGAAACGAAGGGCACTTTGGTGCGTTGACCGTTAAGCCGCCTCTTCGACGATGGAGGACAAACAAAGTTGCGTTGATTCGAACCCTTACTAGAATCGATTTCGATTCATTTCCAATGTTTGGCAATTTGTCACACGTTAACGAATCGTCGATGGATAGCTAACGTCGATTAGAGTTTTGGAGAGAAGCAGAGGTGGTACCGATGTTGTCGAATATGAAGTTAAATCCGAGTTAAATTAGGATTTTCGATACAGCGAATAATTAATAAGCTTGAACAGTAAGCGTGTAATTGCAGGCAACGGGCAGGACAATGCTCAATTTTATGGCTTCTTGCGCGTTCTAACTACGTTATTGCGACTATAATCTTAATTTATTCTTTGGTTTGAGTAGGAGCTGCAGGGCAAGCGGCGTTATACGATATTTCCTTCGGTTGGGTTTGCTCTACGATTCGAAATACGCAGCCAGGTTAGATGGAAAGTTTAACTGGTGCCCGTTCACAAAGGATCGCAGCCCTTGGTTCACACTGGCCATGAGGGGAAATAAAATCCGGACCGGTAGAAGGTTCTTCTCTTCGTTTGCCACGGTCCAAGAAGGTCGCTCTATCGTTCAACTTTTTGTCATCTGAACCATCGATTTCTATATCCCTGTTTTAAGCGCATTTGCTCTATACCCTGTAGTCTCACGATCTGCTTGAACAACGAAGAATACGTACTAACTATCGCCTCTTTCAAATTACTATATCTTTCGAAGCTACTTCTACTGATAGATCCAGACTGAATTGGCGCAGATACAAATGGTAACGACGATCATTGCCCGAGGACACACCCAGTCAGCCGAAAGAATTACTCATCGACAGAGTCCAACATCTCCTCTTTGTGAACGCCCTGCTCGTCGTCGCTCTGTTCGACTCTCACGGTGAATTAAACGCAGCTTCCTCGAATGTTACGTTCCAACGAGCCGACATATCGCATCGCCGATGCAATTAGACCAATTTACCCTAACCGGTGATCCTCGTATTTTCGTTGAATCACACGCAACAGGTTCGAGAGCGTCAATGGAGCTGCCACGTTCATTCGTCCAATGTCAACACGCAGTTGCAAACTACTTGTGCGTCACCTATACGAATGGTGCTCCGGTTTAATGAATAGAGGCTCGTTTCATTGATCGCGTAGCTGAATCAACAAACTTTTTTTCCATCCATATATCGTGAACGTAAAGGAAACATTCCAGCAGCTCGCAGATTTTCAAAAGATCGTCGTACCATCGTTGTCGGTAAACCGACTTACTACGAGCAGCAATACTCGTCACACGGTTCGTGAGTGCTCCAAGAATGTTGATTCCATGGAGGCGGGGTACACCGTTACTCGAGGAGTCCACTCGGAACGTTTTCTCTAATAGGCATCCCCGAGCCATTAGAAAGCAATAGGACTCGATCAAACGAGAAACGTTCTCAGAATTATCTAGAATCTGTTCGTTCGTACACCCGTTCCATCGTTGTTATCTAAAGTCCAGCGCGCCGCTATTATCGACGGTAGGTAAATTCCGGCTGTTTCCTTCGTATCGTATCGTATCGAGAGTGGACACTCACCGATGAAGTCGAACGCCTCTTCGAAGTACTGTTTAAGGTTCTGATGGCCAGAATCCGAGGCAGGGATTTGTCTGTACGTGATACCCCTCTCCTCGTGATATCCAGGTAGCTGTGAAGTGACATTGAGCACCCTGGTGGCGCCTAATGCGCGAAGGAGTTGTAAATCGGCCGCATCCCGGCCATTTCCAAGATAGAGGAACGGGAGAACCCTGGAGGCTGGATGACTATCGATATCCGCCGGTTGGGGAGTCGGTGGCCCGGATAGACTTAATACCGGACAACCTGGTCCTGGACTGGAACAACCGGCGACCGTTGATGGGCCAGCTGCGACAGTTGGTAGAAGCGTGTCCTCGCAGAGATCCCTGTGCCGCCTATGGAACTCCTTGTGTCCACCTGAAAGTAATCAAAAGGGGTCCGTGTTAGAATGCAGCAGCTTTTGATTTTTAGGCGTGCAGAGCTGGCTGGAAACCTAACGAGACATCAGGGGCGTGGGAACTGGTCTCGAGGGAAGCATCGAGTTACTTTGAAAATACCGATACAGGGACCAGGAGCAGATGGTGCTCGTTCGATCCAGTGATCTTTGTCTATAGTTTAGCCACGTATCCTATTTATGGTATTTAACTCTCTGTGGGGAAGCATACTTTTTCGCGCTCTACAAACCCTCCTCGTTTACGTCCAAGTCCCATACTTTTAACGTTATTCAGAAAATCCTGGGAAACATCGGAGATGTTACGTGTCCTATAACCGCGTTTTTTTCTCTCATTTGGCCGTCGGTACAACGCAGTGATTCAGTCGTGCCGAATCGTATCCTAGAACTGTGTACACAGCAATTTCTCGAGAAACGCGACGAGCTAATAAACGGTTCTCGTAGCAAGTTCGCCATACTTCCGTGTACTGTATCTAAACCTGTACCCTGGTTCGCCGCTAACGACGAGAACATCTCTCGGGTGCCTCGAGGGCATTTCTCGATAAATTTAGCACGTTTTCAAAAGCCTAAGAAAGAATCTAGTATCTCTTAATCCGGTATGGTTCGTGTGGTTCTGGAAGCCCTATCGAAGTTGCATTATGAATCTCGGATCTTGAGAGTCTTCCAGTCTTAAGAAACGCGGGCTCGAACGATGCACCGGGGTGCTAAAGAGATTCCGAATACCTAATATACCCCCGGAAATTATTAAACGCGACAAATTTCTTTGGAATTTTCTTCGAAATGCCTTTACGCAAGATTCCCGTCATATTTATCATTTACCGATTTACTGTAGGAAACTTCAAGGATCCGTAGAATCTAGCAGACCCTGAGTCGATTAACGCGAAATATCCTGCTGAGCGACGCGTCTGGAAAGCGGAGTAGACGGACGTTGAAATGCAGAGGAGGAAATGAGATAGGAAAGAGGAACCGCGAATAAACGGCTGAGGTAAAAATAAAGGAACGTCAGACGCAGAACATCGAAGGGGGAGAAGGAAGAAATGTGGGCTAAAAGTGTCTTCCTCTCCTGACCTGCAGCTCGCAAGGCCTGGCCTGGCTCAACGATGAGTCACTCTTTTCGCCCCCTGCCGTCGCGCCGCCACGGCCGCCAACCCCGTGTGGCGGCTACTGTTGTCGCGGCCGATGATTATTCCGCAGTCGCCGCAACGAAACTTCCTTCTGCGAAGGGGAAGGACAGGGACAGGAGTTCGTGCAACGAGGAGGTCCCTCCCGCTTCCGGATTTAATTCAATTTATCACGTTAATTCCTACTTTCTCTTTGCATTTATTACTTTAGACTTTGCACGATATTCGTGCGAGCGTTGTTCGACGTTGACCGATCGAATTCGGCGGTGACTCGCATCGCTGCAAGATCGTTCGATCGACAACGACGCGCGTTACAAGCGCGAAATTCCATTTGACATTAAAATGAGAGGATTAAGGTTCAGAGATGCGAACGATGCGTTATCGACACGGCTGGCGTATAAGCAGTCGTAATGCAATTCCGTGACCTAGTCTTAAGGCTGTCTGCCGGAAATCGTAAATATAGCGTTGGACACGTCCGACGAACACGTATCGACGACACGAGTGTATAACATGTGTGTTTATTCACGAATGGAACGATATCGTTTTATCGTTGATTTTTCAACGATTTCCCTGCGACGATTCGAAACACGCGTAACGGTTTTCGGTTCTACATAGACGGCTATGTAAACGCGGCGAAACTTGTTATACGATCCACATATTCTTAACAAAGTGGCACAACCGCGCCGCCTATCAATACCCACAGGGATATCCTACGCCGAGGACTGGTTTTCAAAGGAAATCGCAACTTTGAGCACGATCTATCGCGACGCGGTCACGTTATATGGTTAAAACATACGCCGTGCTACGTGACAGAGCGCGTGACGTCACAGGTTCGTGTTTTACCATCGCGATATCCGATTACCGCGCGCTCCTGCCAAACACCGAACAGTAATTACCCTTAATAGGTCGCGATTATTAAGAAAAGGAGTACGCGTATTTCTTCGCAGGGCATTGGCCTGATTTCCAAGCGTTGGCTGGCGTACGCGTGATCTTAAGCGCTGACGCGTGTTTCTCGTTTTAGTTTAAGATACACCAGCGTCTCGTTAAATGGCCAGGGGCGGCATCCTATCTGGCCAATTGTCAGGGGTGGTGTATTTCTAGGAAATCTCCTTTTTTTACGTCGAGCATCGGCCAGATAGCGATACCCGACGTACTTGTTGATTTTAGATTTGCTACACCGGAGCTGTATCGCTGCACGAAATCAGTCCCAGAAATTGCCGCAAGTAACAGTTGGCGATTTTAGTCTAAACTTACTTCGAGAACAAAATCTAACGCGTTGATTATAACTGTGGTCATTTGATATTCTGCGGAGCGAAATGGATAGCGATAATGTCTAAAAAAAAAAAAGTTGGATGACTAATAGGATATCAAGCAACTGTCAGGAAATGGTGGTAACGAAGAAATCGATGGCAATTTTCGACGAGTTCGAAAGATAAGGCTAATGGTAAAGGTCAATATAGTAATAGGGGAGTGATATTTTTGTGCCACCTGCGAAACGAGAGCATTGAACCTCGAGTACAAGTTGATTGTTATAATGACCTAAATGAGGTGACCCACATTCCATCGCGACGATGCCGTGCACTCCACTGTCCACCATGTACGTACATTCTATGGGACACCGATCTTTTCCTTCTTACATCCTGTTTTCCTCTCCGATCGTTCGTATTCAACGATACAATTAATTCAGAAACTTTAACTTATTTGTATCGCTGTTTCTTATATCTGTGTAGTCCGCGAGATATCGCGTACTGCACAAAACGGAGCAGATTTTTACAACGTATCGACGATATACTTTATCATTTTGTCCCGTCGTATAGAATTAGTAAGGAATTTTGTCACGCCGAGCAAACGTGTATCTACGATGTGATTCGACTTGAAAACGTAAATACGTACGTTCAATTTAAAAACGCGTGGAAACGTTTCAATGCGACGCCTCGGAGGAATCTGTAAATTCCATCGTGCCAAAGATTAACACGAAACGAGTCATCGAGCACGCATTACGCCTAAATCTAAGATACCAAGGCCTGAGTCATCCGCGTAAGAGATTGTATTTACCCGCGTGCCACGTTCGACTTTGTATTCTCCCGCCGCTGTGGACGTTTCAGAAATACCTTCGACTATAGTGGTCGGATGACGTTGAGAACTAAATGTCTAAACGAAACATGGATAACAAATAAAATATGAGCGTGATTAATCATCCTACCAGTAGCATTAATTCGATTAATCAGCGGTGATTCCGACAATCTGACCATAAATATCGTTTGCTTTCATCTTTGAAAAATTTTCGTAACGAACGAGACGCTCGATCGTCAGACGTGCTATTTGTTTTTCCTCCTTACCCTGTAAATAAAAAATACGCTCCTTTACGCCAGAGATTTTTCGAATTATCTCGATGTACCATGCGCAAGGATCGTGTTATTCTTTCAACAGAATCGAAAGCGTGCAACAAGAACGGAATAAACCATGAGTCAAATTTGTTAGACTGGTTAGAAGGGAAACGAATCAACCGACAGATACATCGGAATGGTCCAGTCAAATAACGAGACACATCGGTCTAGTCTCCAGGGCATAGATCGAGAAACATAGTCCGTGAGCTTACGCTTAGGGAGCCTGGAATGACTCGCATTAACAAAAACCTTGGAAAGACAAACGCAAAAAGGTAGATTCTTATTCTCTTACCCCATGGTTCGAGATTCTCCAGAGGAACTAGCCTCAAAACGAGACACGGCGCTTCCTTCTTCATTCTTATTCTTGTATTACGTGAGATTTCCTCCACGATTCTCGGGACGATTCTCACCTCCTCACCATTTGACACATACGCGTACAGCAAGAAAGAACAAGAGTCCCGGTATTCGATCACGCTCGAAATCTTCGGCGTTGCGTTACACAAAACAACGATTACGAGAGAGTGTCCCTCTCGTTTGACGATCGTCAACCGTCTAATCCGTGTTATTACGATGGTACCAAGCTTCAACTACTTGAATATTCCTCACTGGTAGCACGACACCACGAGAAAAGCGTGTTTACGTGTTCGCGATGAAATAGGGAAAGATACGTGGCAAAAGCGGCGATTGCCCTTTTGCTTGTTGGCGGGAGACTGCTTTGGCTAAGCGGCACGAGAGAGTTTACATGAGGCTCGACTGGATGAGTCATCCGGCACGGCGCTGATTGGCCGGCCGCTTCGTGACGTACACGATTCGCGGACGAAGGCACACGAACGTAGTCGAGTGCGAACCGCTGTCTGTGTACCATACGGTCGTCCTTGTTCACCACGCGGTGAACGGATCGCCGCGTCCTTTTCCACGTTCTTCCTAGTTTCTCGCAGGGCTTCGTGCATTTTGTAGCGGCACGCAACTCCGCGGCGTCCTATGACGACCTTGTCGCGCGACTTGCTCGTAAATACATAACGTAACGCGACTTAATTGCCGAAGCGTCGATAAATCGGCGCCGTTGCACTCTACGGATGGAAAGAAGATTCAAAGTACCAAAGATCGGGATAAGAATCTCCGTGGATTTCCATCGGTCCTACCTGGCGGTCACATTCTAGCATCTTTTTATCGATATCGAGTCTAAGAGCGTCGGCGCTGTTCGTGCTTTAGAATAAGAGGCGACGGCAGAGATGTAATTCAAAAATAAAACCCGATTTGAATAGAATTGAATAGAATTGAATTTTCACGACGCTCGTCAAGATCGGACGTCGCGATTCCGACGGATTTGCCTTTACAATCGCCCTCCTTTCTTTCCATGGTAAAAAAACCAAACCTCCTCCTTCCGTGGCCTAACCCGTATAATTAGAATTCGTAGACGCTTTATGAAAATCAAATTTCTAGCTTATGTCCAAGGTTATTTATAAGGAGCACGGGTCGCCAGCGAATATTGGACGGTCGAAGAAAGTCGAACGCCACGAGGAGGGCCCCTCGAACAAAAGATCAAAGGTTGACTTATGCCGCGGAGCAAAAATAAATCGAGGCATTATGCGTCTTTCGAACACTATGATTCACGGGATCTGCACTCGCTGGTACACACATCGACGAATACTCTTACGCAATTTTCACCCAGCAAAAGCTCTCTCGTCTAATTTTATCGCTTATCGCGATCCCTTGTTTAGTATGCACTTATGAAATTCTCTCGCTCGTGTCTTACCCGCCGTCGATCGCGACCGACTCGCGCCAGAAAATCGAAAACGCAAATTATAAATACCCTGTCGAACGCCGATCTTCGACTTTTCGCACCCCGAAACCTATCTACGTGTCATCGAACGAACATAGAACTTGTTAATGGACCTGCTTTTTAAAATTTGTCTAGACAAGATTTCATTTCGGAAGAATGCGTTATCGAGGAAGGAATAACATTTGCTCTGTCTGTGGTTTTCTTCTTATGTTCGCGAGAACACGATAACAGGATTTTCCTGTTTCTCGGAATGATCGCACCATCGCATTGTCTGATTTTGGAAAATCCGCCTTCGTAAATGAGAAGAGACTATTACGAGGCTGCTTGATTTATCGAGATGTCTCGACTGCTGCAGTCATATTACGAAGAAACGTTCGACACGCGTAATGATTTCCCCGTATCAAAAGCGTAGCTTCGATATAACGTCATTGTTTCATTATTATTGTTAAATATCGTACAAGGAAACGTGAGGAAGTTTTAAGCGCAAGCAATGTTTCTGTTAAGCCACATACGCTTATCGATCTTTCAAGAATGGTCGAGCATGGTTGAAGTTGCAAATGTAATTGTATCGTCTCTCTGTCCTCTCTTTAACCTCTATCCTTCGTCGAACCCAAAAAAGACCACAAACATATCCTAAAATCGCAAATTCCAAGCTGACTCGTCACAATACCAGCATGTTTTTCTTTAATCAAAAACCGCGAGGCCGTCGATCTTAGAACGCCTTGCGAGTGATTCAATTGATCACGCGAGATGGAAATCCCTTCATGGCCAATGACTAACGTTTGCAGCGAAACGCTCGCGATCCGTCGTAGTCATCTCCGCGAAAGCCATAAACGGTGCAACGATTCTCATTGTGACGGCACTTTCCACCAGAGGATGTGGCGATGAGAGTCATCGTGTCCAACAGGTGCTTACCTCTAAATCCAGACTGTGATGTCAGTTGCTCGGTGACGACGAAAAATTCCGGCGAACAATGCTCAACCGCGATCGAGATACGCGTCGTTCCATCACGATGCTTCCGTTTAAGATTCCTCCAGTGAATTAGTCAGTTCGACCGAATCGAATTAATCACAAGCAGAGTTGGAGATCATCCTCCAGAAAAATATTCCGGATAATCTGGGAGGGGATTGTGAACGTGATCCATGGTTTTAAATGATTCCAACGTAGACGTAAGACGAGGCGTCAGAATGACGTATCTCGATGATATGGGGATGGGTAGAGGATATCTGGACGATTTGATCTAAGAAGGATCATGTTTGACCTTCTTACGTCATTTAGTAGTTTACATTATAGAAGATACAGGATATATGTTGGGTGTGTATGTTTGTTCTATCTTTGGCATCTCAATTTCTTTATGATAGATACGCGACCTTCACGGCAGATCTAATCAAAACTATATTAGGTGAGTCATCGCTTCTTGATGTATATTGGCCATAATTTCTTGCACCAACGCATTGCACGGTACGTTTTGACTTCCTCAGCTTTAGAAGTTTAGCAAACTTTACAAGTCTGACTTCGTCGATCCAGATTAAAATAAGATTGGATGTTTTCGACGATCAAAGACAATGTTTTATTATTTCGTTTCAGTCGAGATTAATTTGAAGAGAATAATTACGTAGCAGATATCGCAAGAGGCATCACAGCTGCGACATATGCAAATCGATAATCGCAACCGATGACAACGAATACGAACGAATACGTCCTGTGAATTTTTAACGCCGGATTAATCACCATAGGCGTGTTTATTGCGCGCATTCCAGCTGGATTTGATCGCGATCGGGACCACGAGCGAACAAGATCGAGGCATTCGCCCCAACGCGACACGACGTGAATCAAATGGTAAACAGACGCGAGATACATCGTTCGCAATAGTCTGCTTGGTGGTACGCGATCCGCCATGATTCACCGTGGCGCTCGGTCTATTGGGAATAAAGTTCATCGATATAATACTCTCGCGATCCGGCTAAATAGGGATAATGCATCCTCCGATAAATATCGATGGAAACTTTTCGCCAGTAGCATCGTAAATACTTTGCATGTCGATTTAAAGTAGCTTGTGGTGATTTAAATAATTTTTCTTCGCAGTCAGACTTTTCAGATAATTCTGTATCTAATACAAGATTAATGGACCATACGTCGTTACGACGAATCTAATTAAAGTGGAAACATTGGGAAACTTAAAAACGAATCACTCAGAAAGACTCGAAGATTTCAGAATGAAGAATCTCGATGATCGAAAAATTGGATACTTGTTAGACAAAGATTTGAGATTTTAAAGGAAAAGATATAATACGTCATCTTGTTACCAAAATCGGTAAAATGCGAAGGCTTAGTCCACGGTACGGCGTAAAACCGTTCCTGCTATCGAGACGCAAAAGTTGATATCGATGCTCGATGTGGTTAGCTATGAGTCACGCGGCCAGAGCGCCTAGGCAGTTCTCAACGACCCTGAATTACGTCGGCGATCCACGCGCGCTTTTGTTTACCGGCTTTCAAGCTAGCTAACTTCTTTGTGATTCAGATAAGAGAACTTACGAGAGATTCGCATAAGTCAGAGCGAGTTGTCGCGCCGTCCAATTCACGGAAACTCCGTTGGTTGCTCGCTGCGTTTCGCAAAAACATCCCACACATCTCACGCATGATACAAAGTAGCAGAAAATGTTAATTGAGACAACATGTAAACATGTTTACTGTTCGTTGTTCATCGGCACTTGCGAATAAATAATTCTAGTCCCTAGTTTTTTGAAGATGATCGATGACAATCGTTTTCTTATTCTCGGTGGTTACACGATTAGGATTGCAAAGTCATAGAATGACTGATTGATGGAGCCAAGATGATCTTAATTCGCAATTTATCGACGACGTTTGCGTGTCTCGAGAATAACACAGAATAAAACAGCAGATAGATCTGCAAGGATGCATCTTGATGTGTCTGCTATTGAGATTCCAAATTAACGTGTCGCGTCACGAGGAGACGTTGTGGTTCACATCATTCGTTGTCTTACGTATTCGTATACATAGAAGAGACTCTCTTCGATCTTGTTAAACGCTCGAAGGAGCAAAGGGAAGCGTGCCAGAAGGCAGATCCCGGACACTCTATGTCGACAGTTTTTCGCAGGCGATTAACAGTTTCATTTACATGCGGCCACTATGTAAATCTGTCTAGTTACGACGCTTTATGGCACGCGCGACGATAATTCGAAACTGGTTGGCACCGTGGCTGTGCCGTTTCCTGTCAAACTGTTATTTTCAATCGGACTTTATGTCCCGTGCACGGACAACAACTTTGCTATTTCTGACCGAGCCAATTGTAACCGTTGGCTGGCTATTAATAAAATATTCGTCAAACGGCAAGAACGCAGGAAAATGCAAATCGAGCACAATATTTCGATATATCCTACTTTTTCCTCTCTACCGATACGACTTTATTGCATCGTGTTCGAACTATCGCAAAGCCGATAGGAATTTTATAAAATATCGATATCAATAGCTAGACTAGGCGCCGATATTTCTTCGTTTATCTGTGTCATTAGTCACGACCGAGTTTTTCATTTTTTCCTCTCCCTTTCTTTTTTTCTTTTTTTCTTTTTTGTTTCTTTACCATTAGCTGAAGCAGTGAAGTTGTCCCATGAAAGAACAGTTTATTATTCCACGATAATATTGTTTATACATGATACCCGTGATAATACGGATCGTCTATTAATCTTCGATTAATCTTCGTTCAATATTATGACTCACTAAGTGTAAGCGAGAAAAATGGGAAATGAACGACTCGGTCGTCTGACTCACGCATCTTCGCGGATTGCTCTATTTCACTTTGATCTATCATCAAACGGTTACATTCGTCCAGCTAAAAGCTTTCTTCTAATTAAGAAAACAAACGCTCGGACGAATATCTGTTCCGAAGCAAGACTGGAAAATACCATTTTCGTGGTGTTGCGCCAACAAATCGCTAATTCATAATTAGACTGCGGACGTTTCTACTCTATCAATTCCCATAAACATCCGCCATCTATTCATGGAATACTCCGAAATGAACTATTTCGCTCTCTTTCGGACTCGTAACTTAATAGAGCGCATTATACGTGTTCAATCATCACGGAAGAGCGTTACGAAGCATTGGAGCAAATCACAATCATCGCACAGCCCCTAAAACAAATCACGACACCCTTCGAGTTGTCGCTGGAAGCGACGCAACACCAACCCGAGGGTGGATCTCCCGCCAGCCACAGGTGTCGTGTACACCGTGTCCTCGACAGATATTCTACATTAATTCCGGCGAATCGAAGGGGTTGCGAATCGTATCGGGCGAATACCATAAACCCTGTGCTGGGTTCGTTTGGTCGTTCTGGCCCGAGGCCACAGTTTACAGAGCGGCAAAACACAGACAACGGTACACGCGTAATGCCGCGGTTAACGCATTGCCGCTTCCCAATGGATGAGAAGCGGGATCCAGCCACCTGCCACAAGGCTGGTGGATCGTACGTCCTGGGAATTCGCGTAGCTGGAACATGCACGCACGGAACGCGTCACGAAGGATTCTGGTGTGAATGAATCACTTAACGAGAAACACGTGCCGAGCATACGTAATGTTTCTCTTCGCGGCGCTTGCGATGTTTGCCGGAAAGATGACGGGTTGATGGATGGACGGTGGCAAGACACTTAGTGGCTTTTTCTTTCTCCAAGGAATTTCTGATTGCGAACCGAGTTTAGAGAGTCAGCGGAAAAGAAGTTTTACCTTTCCGCTATCGCACTCTAGGGACTAAAGATCTTTTCGGTATAATCGTAGTTTTCGTTGATAAGAAAAAGAAGCAGAGTGGTTTCCTCGCTATTTCAGTCGATCTATTCGAAAAATGTAGAATTTTTTCAAGATATCTAAACACAAAGATAAGTGTTTCAACTGACAGACAGTTCCATTAAACAATTTGCAAGACACGCTATAGAACCGTGTTACTGCATCGTGAACGTAAACGTGAGTCATCCAGCTGATCGCTTAACACAGAGAATGTTTCTATCGAACAACGATCCCTCTGTAACGAAACGAAACGAAACGGATCCCCTCGAGAAACGACATCGATGCCATCGGCAAATTAAAAAACACCTCCGAAGAATCAAACATCGATCGCTCGTCGTAGCCCATCGATCATTCGGAAGAATTGCCTAAAATTAAATATCGTGAGTTTGTCGATTCGCAACGGATCCACTCTGTCAGCCATCACGTTCACGGAATTCCTCACGAAACCTTTCTTCGAAGGAAACTACTTTTCCAACTGTCTTTTAACAAGTTTGACATACGTCACGAAACGAGATATCACTTTAATCTCGATCATCTTTGGAATTACATCGAACTAGAGGAGGGTGAAATATGTGCTGGATATTAAGTTCACCCCTCTCTCTGCTTACTTTTTCTTCGTTCTTTCGTTCGGACGAACATTTAATTCGTTTCAGAGCGACGATGGCCGGATAAAGGACTCGAGGTGGGGTGAAAATGACGAGGGATAACGAGGGAGACGCAGAAGAGAATGGAACGGTATGAGCTGGCAGTGAGCATCGGTTGTGAGTCAGTCCAACATTTTCTCAACGACGCTTGGCTCCCCTATGAACGTTTTTTTGGGAAACCCTTTTCTCCTCCGATGCACTGATTTTCGTCCACCGACGTGCACGCGTTGCATTCGTTCTATAATACCTAGCCGTTTGAACATCGATAAAGAACTACGAGTAGAAATTGTCAAGATGATTTCATGCACTTCAGACATTTATTCCTTTTATCGAATAGAAGCATCTATAGCTTGATCCACCTTCTATTGTTCTAAATTTAACTACTGCACTATAGTTTAATCCGATGTAACTTCTATGACAGCAAGCAAAAATCGTGTCGCGCTATTGTTACGTACAACTATCTAGAGACCAAGTTCTTTTTGTCAATAAACATTATCGATCAGCAGTAAAAGCGCTAATTATGACGTGGTACGTGTCAGTTTTGATACTTTTCTTCGGCCTTCATCGTGCTTCCATTTTCCAGGTACATTTGATACAGAACACGAGGAAGGTAAAGTATAAAACAAGAAAGAAAAAAAAGAACGTACGAGTAAATAAAAATAGAGCACAGGACATCTGCTCTCTTTCTATAAAAAACCAACGATCCAAGAAACGATTTGTAGTCGTTAGGGAATTATCGGGGAATGAGTGTGACTGACGTCCGGTCAGACAGGTGTGTGACAAAAAACAATCATTATTCACCCGGTTTTTGGCTATTTCCTAGTTAGAATACCTAGACGAATCGTCGATTTATCGGGGATTTTATCGCCACGCTTATCATTCTGGTGGCCAGTCCGATATGAGGCTGTTTAGTCACTCCGTGTGAAAAGAAGGAGAAACTCGTGGCTCGATAAGGATAGATCGAGGGTATCGACGATAAAAAGGAAAGATAACGTCCGATACGAGGCATTTTACTTCGAGAAAATCTTGTTCAATTTCCAAGAATCGAATTGAACGTAAGACTCGATAATCGGTCGATCGCCGTTCATCGAAGAAAAAGCGCTATCGGGATGAGGAATGAGATTGTAGATGAAATTTGCGTAAAAGATCGATGGATGATCGACGTTGCTGATAAAAGGCTAGTAAATAATCATAATCACGCGCTAATAAACGGATATATACGTCAAAATTGTCTCGATCGACTTATAAAGAAAAAATTTCCTCTTTCCCATGCTTCCCGAAAATAACAAAGGTAAACTATTCGAATAAAAAGCTCGATGTCTAAAAATATGTCACCATGCTCGATGTCGCCAAATATCTAATCCGATAATCCGGGAAAAAATGTAGAAGAAAAGTACATTAGATGCATGAACCGTGCTTTGGACGATACATACGTATTTGGACGCATAATCGTATGCGGATCAATGACAGGATTCAGAAGCAGTGAACGCTTAGGGGGACGGACGGCGGATTCGGTGATTTATTCGAGTGGTCCATGCTGTCTGAGCTCGTGCCACGAATAGCCCAGAGAATCATACCGGGCGGTGTGAGTCAGCGGCGGATCGTAGTAGGAAACGGCTACGTTTTCGAAGGACGTTTTAAGACCGACGTTCCCGCATTCTTTCCGCGTGCACGCACAGGCTCTGATTCATTTCGCGCTAACAACCCCGCGACCCTGATTTCATTAGCGTCTGCAAGCTCTAGCGATATCTGCCAATCCTTCCTTCTCGAGAACATCTACGCAAGGATCTTCGCGCTGTTGGGATTGTTGATTTTTGGGCTGAACGCGTCGTAAATATATTTATAGACCGCGATGATTTTTCATACGGCACTTTGATCTAGTCGTAAAGAATATTGGCCTTGTGATTTTATCGCGATGATTTTGTACCGAGTTCGTGCTCGTCGCATTCTTGAGATTGCGTTGCATGAATATTTATTTGTTGTATGGATGCTCGTTTATTTAGTTGGTCGTTCTATTCGCGTCGAGCGGAGTCATTGCTCGTGAGCGAAATATTATTGGCTAGGAAACGTAGAAAAACGCGCAGTACTAATTCCTGTTCTTCTTTCCTCGTCTGGTCGTTTTAATTTAACATTCGCGACCGAGAATGATACTCGCGAAACTTACAATACAGATTACTAAATGAGTCAGGTATTCGTTTGATTTTTGAAACTTTGTCGGGAAGTTGCGTTGTTCCTGCCACCGTCTGTATTTGTTTTTCGCGAGAACGATGAAGCAATGTTCGTAACAAATGACTAATGGGTACGCAATCGTCGAAACTAGAGATTTTACATTAACTGCGTTGTTCTAATTAAAAATAGGCCATGAGCGACTTTGTGGTGCGCGTTCTTCGAGAAGGTCTCTCGAGTAACTGCCGAGGAACGTCTCTAGGAAATGAAACACTAACGCTATTCTTCGGAATTTGCATGAAACGGCTGCTTTTGCATTCTTTCAAGCGACGCAACGTCGTAACGAGAAACACGCGTGACTCTCAATTACGCTACGCTGTTTATGGTGGTATTTGAGTCACTAATGTGACTTCGACTGAATCTCGATTGCATAATTGATCTGGCTTTTGTTTCAACGCCAACGGGAACGAACGAATGCAAACAGGAAACCTGCAGCACGGCTCATGAATAAAAATTTGTATTTTTCGTTTTATTGGTTGGCATCGTCGCTCCCTCGTCGGCGATTCTAAAGATGAAACTTCCATCTTTTAGAATAGCTGGCCTGCCATAGAATTTAATGAAACTGGCGCAACGTTATGCACCGTATGCCATAAAGCAGGAAATCATGGATCGTTACGAAGGAAAAGAATGCGTTTCGATTGACAATTCCGAGTTCACGGTGCGCTCTTTTATTTAACTCGCTCGTTTGTCAAACAGCCTTCCGTGGAGAGTACCCGTATGGAACGACGACACAGCGAGAAGCAATCGATATTTCCAAACGACTTACGAGCAAACTAATTGCGTCAATTTACATTAATTTCAGCCACGCTCCCGTCGAACGTCATCCCGCAGCGAATTACTTGTACTTTCAATTAGCTTTCGGCCGAGTACGAACAGTGACTCACGATTTTATTGCGAAGTCTACACCTTGGCATCGATAATGACACCATTCTCGACCAGCGATACCTCGAGATACGCTAAGATGAGAAAGGAATCCCACAAATTCCTTTTTCCTGTCCATTTTCCCTCCTAAAGCGTTATCTTTTTCACAATTGTTAACGCTTACTCGCCCCCATGGCAGAGGTTCCTAAGGTTCCGAGAAGGCTATCTACAGCGATTCGAAGAATTCCTCGTTATCCTGTCCTCGATAGCCCGTAAAACGACCTTTAAAAGTTTATCTCGCCTTCAAATTCTTATTAATACCGCAGCTGCTGCTACCAGAGTGGTTGGCTGGTGCTTATCGTTCGAAGACGGTCCCAATTACGCCTGAAATTCCCCACAGGGGAAGAAAAAGGGACACGGTACAAGCGGGCCGTTGTCGCGAGACGACTTCACGGAAGTCCCCTTTGCCATGCTTGATTTATGTGCGCTTGCACCCGTGCGCAACTGATTGCTACCTGCGCGCTTGCTTATTTGCAGATCGGCTCGGTCGTGTACCCGTATGCACCGGTGCAATCGATATCGGCCGTCTGAATACGAAGCTACTATTCTTACCGACGTGTACGACTTTTCCTAGAAATGCGATTTAGTCGAAGTCGTACAGTTGTAAAAATGTTTTCCAACATTGTATATATTGTCCTTTGTCCGAACATCAATTCATTTTATTGCTACACAGAATTTACGATCATCTACCATTTCCCTATTGGAGTACTGTGTCCCTAATGGTCTATGGTTAATTTCTTTATAGTCCAACAATCGCACGAGTCGATTAACGCGACTTACAGTTAGATGGTACTACGGTATTTGGCATACCTCACTCTTCAACGTCACGCAACGATATAGCATTGCTCGCTTTTGATCGAACCTCTTTGTCCACTTTGACCGGCAGTTTTATTGGAAATCTTAAGAGTAACAGCAATTTCACAATGATTTCAGGTTTGCTTCTGCCTGAGACCGATTCATACGTAGAATCAGACTCGGATTATTAGCTTTCAACGTGTATTGTGCAGCTCTTATTGGCTGCCACTCGTTTGCGAGACTAAGAAACGATAATTACATTTACGTTAGGCACGCGTAAGCAACAAGTCAACTAGCTAATGTTACTAAACTTACTACTTTCGAAATAGTTGATTAAATAGTGTGCGATAATTTATCACGTAAAATCGTAGAAAATTCACGAGTTTCCCGCCACGACGAACGTAAATCTGCAGAGGCTGTACCACGATTAATTTCGAGACGCGTTTCGAAGGGGGCGTCATTATGTCTCGCATATATTATTCACGCACTGAACGGTTTACCGGCACAATGCGTCGTAAAACAGCGTGACTAAGTACGATCTATGGGGACTGCATGGCGTGCACCTTGTGGAAATTCTAAACAGAAAGTCTACCTACATTTTTCCCGTGATTCAAGATCGAAGTAAACTTCGATGACAGACGAGTTAATCGAAACGGGATAAAATTAGAATTCGGAATTCGCGAACGGTGTGCTATAATTTTATAGAGGTCAAAGTACGCGTTTATATAGTTTCAGATCTGGAAGTGTTCGATTTATCAGGTCGTCCGAGAAGTTTCTTTCGTTTTAGAAGCAAATAATGGATGCACGACATTTTACGTTTTATATTACTTTATCGAATTACGTATGATCCATTTTGTTCCATCAAGATAAAGATCACAACGTTTGACAGATTAGGTTTCATGTTTGTATAAAGATGCATCGTTGTAAAGGACGTGTCTGTGAAGGAAAGACACTTTTCGGACAACCCGATACATTCGTATCGCATATTAAACGTATACGTCGTTAAATTTATACGTAGGTTCGTTTCACACTGTTGGCAGGATCGTTGTTTAAGGCCGGAGACGAGTTGAAAGAAGATGGGTTCGATGTCAAGCGAGGGACTGGCGAGAAAATCGAATCGATCGTAAAATCTCTGCCTACGTGTAAGGACATGACGCGTTGCATCGCCGGTGTGGCAATCCCGATGATTTCTAAGCAACGCGCATCAAGCTGCTTTTTTCAATATCGCTGGATAATTTCACTTTCTCACAGTTGTAAATTTCTACAAAAATTCCAGTTCTGTCATAAGTGTCATAATCCTTTCTCTTTTAATTCGTTTTTCAGCGGGTATTTTAAAACTGTACTTTGATGCGAATACAGTTTGTTTTCGTTGCGATTGAGCCTTAAACCATGCGACGAGCGTAATACATCGTTACGAAACAACAGGTCAATCTATCTGCACAAGGAAAAATCTAAATGACATCGTATTGGATAGGTCAATTTCATCGGCGACGTTCGGTTCGAAGCGTGGCGCGTTCTCTCCGTGGTAAATGAGAGTTTTAGAAATCGTTAAGCGATATAAACGATACGATCGGACGACGAACACACGCTATTTATCCGCGAATGAAATGGAAGCAGTCGTTAAACGGGGAAATAGAACGGGGTATTAAAGCGAGACATAAAGTAACGCCCAAAGTGAGAAGCAAAGTAATTTACGCCTGATGGTTAAGTAACCTTCGGGCTCGTAAGATCTGATTGTCTGAACGAGAATCAACGATCGTCGGGCATCTCGATACCGTCGTAAAATCTCTGCCCACGGTTCTAGAGGTCAGCCTCGTTATGCCTGCTCATGTGAAAATCTAAACGAGACTTCTGTTACACAACCGATTGCGGTTACGATACGATCCTTTCCTTCTTCCGCCCATTTAAATTTATTAGCGCCTCTTCTGTCTCAATTATTCAGGTTACTTTCTTCATCGACCGTTCATCGAGCTCGGACGAGTGGGATCGACCGCGATTCCACGGCAATTTAGACAGCAGATTTCGTTTCAGCTTTTTACATTTCCTCAGAGTTCTAGCGGATCAAGTTGTACCGTGGCTATTCCTCCCAATCGTCTAATTATATTCCGCTTAAATTCTTCAACATCGACACCTCCAATTACGTTGGAAATCTTACAAGTCGTGGTGGCCACCGACCGAGACCAGGAAGAAGCCAAACACGGTGTTGCTCGAGCCTGAGGGCAAGGATCCACGATCCTGGATACCATAACAGAGAAGCCGCGCCGCGTAGACAAGCCTGTAACGTATTACACACGATGTGGAAATCGGGTAGGTACGCGGTGGAGCGGCGTGGCCGAGCGAGAGGTGAGGCGAGGCGAAGGTGTGAAGGCCATGCGAGGAAAGCAACCCGCATTGTGACCGCCCTTTCCCTCCTCCGGACCCCTTTGCTCGTTTCTCGTGCAGGTCTGCCAATGAACGGCATTCCAACGGCATCTCGACTCGTTCATTGTCGATCTCCCCCTTCTCAGACACTTTCGATCAATCCGGTCTTCTCCTAAACGCGGCACAACTCCAGCTCGCTACCTGTCGTCACCTTGCACCTGGACAATCGGAATCAACTTCCCTCCAACCTTGTGATTTCCATTCTTTTTTTCTTATTCCCCTTACATTTACTTGGTTCGCTTCGTCTTATTCTTTTAGTCTTTTCACCGTAACAACTGTGTTTTCTTTCGTCCATTTCTCCCCTGTCGTATTCCATGCAACTCGTAATTTCCTAGGTTTCTTCGACTATGACCTACCTTAAATTTATTTTTCTATTGTACTACGCGTCGCGCGCATTGTTTCCCTGCGATCGTTTACAATTACACGGCCAGCAAGGATCTTTCCACGGTTCTATCTTCCTTTCCGTATTTCTCGATCACGGATCCGCACTTACTCGAGCTGTTCTCCATCTCTCAGGCAATTTCACGGCACTTTGCCTCCTTTACCCGCGGCAATGACTCACAATGCTCGTTTTTAACAATGAAAGGATTAACTGCATCAGCAATATACAATGCTTATTGAAACCGAGCGTTCATAACGCTATCGTTACTACTCGATCTTTCGCGACTCTATTCTTTAAATTTCATCAATTTGCCAACCTATCGTTCGCGGATCTCCGCATTGTACGCGACGTAAAAGTGGTTCCAGAGTTTTCATCGTATCTTGCGCAAAATATCATCGGTCCGATCGACGCAGATCTTTTACAATCTTCTCGTTTGTATCTTTTTTCTGTCTTTCTTTTTATTAAAGCTGCGCGACAAAGTGCGAGCAATTAACTTCTTTCGTCGAACACTTTTTGTTTTCAGCGGTTTTATCACGACAAACCTGATATTCCTAGCACGATACCGGCAGTCGGAGGTTGTCATTAAACGGGTTAAGAGGCGAGTACCGCTTTTTGGCGTCCGAAGTCATCGCAGCGCTGATTGTTCACGGTTCACGATCGAGTGAAATTGTTCGTTCGAGCATGGATGACTTCACAAAGAAAGAACGAAGTGGACGACAGTGAGTCACCTCGAATGTACTCATTTATTGACACGGAGGACGATTGAACGTAGGTACGCTGTCTGCTATTACTAAAAAAAGACCCATCGAAGAGAATATTATTCCTGTCGATACTCGCGCCTTTTCAATGATATCATCTTTCCAAAATCGTCGACAACCGTATGATAAAGAGCTCCTTTCGATTCTCGTCGCATAACAATCGTCTGCCTGATACTAACACGGACTGAACTACTAGTTGACTCATGGATCGATTTCAAAACGCTTTTGTGCATTTAACGTCGTTCTTCCATTTAAATCTTTGACTTAATAGGTTGTCAGAAACACGCGGCCATTGCAACAATTCCGTGTAAGCAACTTTGAAAATGAAGATACATTTACCCTGTTTCCTGGAAAACCCGTTAAACGGACTTCGCGATACCCTCGGCTCACGCGATTAATGAGAATATTGACCTTCTGCAATAGCATGTAATTTAGTAGCGATATTTTTAGTTTCTATATAGAGACAAGAAAACGCGATCGATCATAATCCCGTTCCGTATAAAATAATTGTAATAAAATAATGTGGTGGTGTAATGAAAGCACCGTTAAGTAACACGAACATGCTTGCAACTTAGTCAAATTATCATTTTCCAATAAAAGGCGTCCGTCCTCGAGAAAGAAAAAGAAAAGGAAAAGAAAAATTCTCAAGATCGCGAGAGACAAAGATGCGGTAGAGTCTCGAGTCTGGAGGATACCGAACGGATGGTCGCGAAATAAAACGCGGTTCGTCGACCCTGTGTACCAGCTGACGACGTTCGAGCGTCGGCAACGGTCCGTTGTTCGTGCCGGCTCCTTTCATCCGCTTGATCTCAGCACCGATGATTCATTCCCCATTCCCAAAGCGGCCGAATAGGAGACGAAGGACGACCGCGACGAGGACGCGTGTGCAACTTGTTCGCCATGCTTCTTTTTGTCTTGGTGTCTCCTTTCCCCCTTTTTCAGCCCCTGTTGGCCACGTTTCTCACGTCCTTTCATTCTTTCGAACGGAGACAACGCGTGAAAGAACGAAAGTGGAAGCCAGCATCCCGGGGGCTCGTTTAATCCACGGAAACGATACACTCGAAGGGAAGGTCGAAGAAGAGACGAGACAGTCTTTGGGGAACGGTGTCTGACCGGCTTTTATTTGGCAGCACCGAGACGATGACCTCACTGCTCATTAATGCTCGCCAAGCTGGCTAAATCGGGCGTCGCTGACGAATCTGGCACGGTGTCCGTAACGTTCCGACACCTTGTGAAAAATGTGCCTCGTTTCTCGCGGGACGCTTTCGGAGTTTCGCCTCTGCCGGTCACCGGCTCCTGACCGAATTAGTATCACGTTTGTTTCCCTGAACGGGAAATCGTTGCCATCCATCGAGCGCAGTTTTCCTATTATATATATATACATATAAATACGCTTGGCTTTTACAACGAATAAATATCTTATCCATTCATCTACCGACTCGATTAACTCCGTTCCACATGCTCGTCTATCTTTTATTTCTACCTATGTAGATCGTCGCTTCCTTTAACGAATACGATCTATCCTTAAACCTGATTCATGCTGGCGTTCATCGATCCATGTAGCTCAGCAGCCAGTGCCAAATCGTTATCAATTAGAGAGACGACGAGACGAGAGGAGAACACGTGTGGCGAGTACAATAAGCTGGCAGAATTCAGCGACGAGTACTCACGAGTGCCAGCTTCTCTAGGAAGATGCACGATTTGACACGTGACGCTGACAGCCGTGCTGTTCGCTAGTGACAGCGCGTTGGAAAGCGTCCTGCGTGTACAGCTAGGTTCTCCTCTTTCTCTTTCTTAGCCGAGCGATTTTCGTGAAACAGCAGGTCGATCGAAGGCGACCGCCACTTCGCTTCTCGACGTTTTCGTTCTGCTCTAGTTCCCTTACTTTCACCTAGGCATCAATTAAAAAGCTGCACGCCGATTCCTGTCGTCGTCGCTGCGCCGGTGTCTAGCGCGAAATCGATGCGACGATTTATCGGTGACAACGATCCAACCATTGAAACCTAAACTCGAAGAGTCGAAAGAGACTAGATGTTTCGAGGAATCGCTTCGATCGGGGAAACGTTGACGGAGAAAAAGCGAAAGTCCAAATTTCCAATCTGTCGCTTAAAGAGAGTTCGAAGATTCCAATTTCTGTGTCTTAGGAATCGAAGGTTTGGAGAGCGATGATCGAAACGTCGTACAAGTAATGAGTTTTCCAAAGATTACAGTACGATGAATTTAACGATTCCCGAGGGAATCTGTTCTCGTTGGACACGAATGGTCCCGGACCAGGAATCGAAGTGGTCGATCGTTCGAGGGAGAAGCAAGTGGATCGAGCCGCGACGACGAGGTTGGGTGAGTCAGAGAGAAAGTAAGAGTCGAGGCAACTTCGTGATTCGATGGTTTGACTTGACGGGCTTGGGAGAACAGGCCACGGATTAGAAACGCGATTCCACGCGGGGCCATCGCCCGCTGGCTGCGACTGCCAATCATTGTTTCGCGCAAGTCTCGCGCCATAAATTCGAGGAAACTCCGTGACACGCGATCGAGTTTTCGTAATCGCGTTCAACGCATTCCTCTCGCTTTGCAAACTCCAACAAATAATTCTAGCTTTGTTAGATATTGCTTTAGATTTGTACCTGGCAATCTCAATATTTTCAAATTTCTGCTATACGCGATCGTAGAGCTTTATCGAACGTCAGATCGGCGATCGTTGTAACGTGATTGGAACTTTCTCGATCCACTTTGCAAGGACTAACATTCCTCGCGAGGTTTTATCATATCGGAAAAATCCAGTTCGATCAATGCGGAAACGAAACTTTTAGCGAACACCTCTGGCAGAGTGAAAGGATGCGAAAAACTGCGCAGAAAAGGTGGGATTCGTCACACAGTAAGGGAAAGGAAATGAATGAGAGATGCATAGTAATTTCGTAGTGAGAAAGCGTGGCTGTCTCTCCTTTTTCACCGCGAACAATGTAATTTCGACATCGTCGCTTTGAGACATTCTGAAAGAAAGAAAAAAAAGAAAAAAAAGGGAAGAAGCTATCTTTTCTCAAAACAATATGGAACATTCGATGTGGTCAAGAGTTAAACAGCGTACAGTCGGCTGAAGCGTAATTGCGTATCGCATCGTATCACGCACGAATATCGAACGGTGCGTCACGCTCTGCTATATTTTTTTCTAGATATATCGCGAGGGAACGGGGGGGATCGGTCCGGAAAAATAATCGGACGCACCCGTTTCACCAAGATGTTTGCTAATCTGAGCGATTCTGTCAACGCGAAAATAAACGCGATCAACGCTAACCCACTAATAATCGTATCCTTATCAACGTGACTGATGAGAAAAATGCAATAATAACGGAGGAGGCTGGCTATTAATCAAATTCATAAGACGCGGAATGCTTAACCAGGAAGGTTCTAACGAGAAACGTAAAGAGAAGCTTCTTGAACTTAACCCTCGATAGTCGATAATATTAGCACAATTTTGAAATGGCAGCGGTGGCTTGCACGCGAAGATCAAAGAAAACAGCCTAATCTTCGGCTGCTTATACCCAAACGACGCATACTTCAAAAATACTCTGTTAACAGGCTACATCCCCCCCCGAAGCCTTTCTATACCTAGACAAAAGAAACTATCTCCAAGACCAAACCAACATACCCATAATTTATCATATGCAAAGGAAAATAGGAATGAAATCTATTCAATACGAGGAAAACCTAGATGGCCGTACGGCAGACACTAGGTGGAGATACAACATGGCCCTCCCCCAAAAGGATACAGAAGACAAACACAGAAAAAATACAAAAAAATATTGGTGGATACGGAATCCACAACAAAAAACAACAAGATAAAGAGCCACAGAACGGCAACGCTCACCGAATAAAAGTGTAAATATGTAAATATGTAAATATATAAATAGATAAACAAATATTATACTAATCCCACAGAACACCCCTCCCCACCCTTCCCAGTCCATCCCCTCCCAGCCCCTCCCTAATAGGCTAGCGAACTGTCCTGTTTTTACGTCCAGGCTTTCAGGACATAAATTAAAATATCGTACATAAGCACAGCGCAACAGCGGCTTAATTTTATTTTATTTAACATTAATAATCTCAAAAAAAAAAAAAAAAAGAAAAAGAGAAAAGAATGTAATAATGCATGGCTACGTCGTACCGTCGCGTATCGGTACTCTTGCCTGTACCACCCTACAATTAGAATCCAGCGTTTATTCTGGAAAAAAATGATGTAAAAAAATATGTAAAAAACCTGGAATTAATAAACAAAGATAAAAAAAAAAAAAAAAAAAAAAGCGGTGGCTTGCACGAACGATTCTAAAATATAGCAGCACAATTTTCAGGTGACGTTGTCGAGGATGAAAGCGATCGAACAGAATAGGATTCGAGACAAAATTTTTCCATCGAAGGGTTTCGAGAATTTTTCGACCCACGACGCAGGCACGTAACGAAACACGCGCATCATCCGCGTCCTCCTCGACACCGGAGCCAGGGAACGATCCGATGGCGCCACGCGTTCGCATCTCCACACGCCACGAATTACCGAACGATGCGTCACACGAGCTTCTGCTTTTCTCGACGATGCGATGCCTCGAAACAAGACGTGACGAGAGACGACAACGAAAGATCGAGAATTGTACGTTTTAATCGACGTCTGGATAGAATTGATTAATCGAAACGAGAAGAAGAAGAAATAGAATCAAAGGAAGCGTCGAATAACGTACGAAGACAATGAAAGAACAGAGACAATGAAAATTCTTTCCGTTTTGAGAAATGCTTCTTGTTGAATCTGTTATCGGAATTATCGTCGAAATGGTTGAGAACCATTGTTGCCACCAGGTGGAAGAGGATGCAGCTGAAATCCGCGACGATGAATAAACACGCCGCTTTCGAAAGCTGCCTCTATACCGAGGATGTTGAAGATTTCGTAGCTCGATAAAGCCTCGAACGAACAACGACCGTGAAGGAAAGAAAAGCGATGCGACCATGGCGTAATTCATAATTGAAAGGGAGATTGGTCCAAGATTCAACAGAACGCAACATTGCAAGCGATAGTTACGAAATATTGGAAGAAGAATGATTTAAGAGAAAGAAGAATACGTTTTATCCCTGTCACTGATTTCTCATCGATCTATGCTCTTATCTTATTTTAGTTTCGAACATCCATTTTAGTTTAAAAGAAATTTTATCGATGACAATCGCGTCATCGTAAGTAACCTGGAATTTCTGTTCATACCATGACAAACGCTCGAATCCACTTGAAGCCTAGCGCCATCGACGGCGATATTTTTGTCAGACATCGCGTCATACGTTCAGTGATGAACAATATTTTGTTTAAACGCCGCGGCGTCAGATTAACGCCTGTTTATCTGCGGATCGTGATAACGAATTCCGTGAATAGCGAACCAACGATGGAGTGCGTCATTTTAGTTCGCACGTTGGTTCGCGGAACCAAGAAAAAGCGACGAAATCCAGTCATCGATAAGTGGAATCTAAGTATTGCACCATCGATGGATGATTTTAGCGAACAATTATTCCAAATACCGTCATCGTGTGTACTTTTCTCGAAAAGATTCGAGGTTCATGAGTCAACAATAGGACAAAGTCCCGAAACCTGATCCTACTGAGATTCACGAGATTCTTCGACAAAATTATCTTTCGAAATACTATCTATTTCTATAATAAATTAGATTTCTCTCGAAATATATTTCATCGTCGATGCGGAAATTTGTATCGTACAGGTAATACCGCACCCCCGTGAAGTTCCACGAAAAGCCGTCCTCTAATCCTATTTCTCGTCGTCCTTCATAAATTAAAGACCTCCACCTACGCAGATATGCCTGCAGGCTCGCCCCTGAGGATTAAGGCTCCGATATAAAAACCTGCGTGTCCCGTTGATGAAGATTCCTCGAGATCGTCCAACCGGATACCGTCGAGAAAGAAACCGGCAGGACAAACGGTGTTTAGTAGGGACTATGCATCATCCAGGGACCATATGCGCCTGACGATGGTTCGGTTTCACGCGTGAATAGCGCATCAGAGTCGTAGAGCAGTTTATGTTTGCCGGGGCACCCTCGACAACGAGGAAACTGCGGTCACGATCGTAATGTCTTTCGTGGATGGTAAACAGAAGCACAGGATGAAGGAAAGAGGGAGACAGATACGCTGGACAGAGCTCGGGAAGGCTGTTACGAGCTGAGTGGACGTAGAAACGGTGTAAGAAAATATCGAAGGCAATAGATATGGTTGAAGCTACGTGGCCAGCGTGTGGCTGCTGTTGACGGGAAATACGAAAGAAATACGAGAAATAGCGTCGATCGAAGCGAACTTTGCAACTTGAACGTAATTACGTTCGATTTGTAAAATAATGATTGTCCATATACTTGCTTAAAAATGTTACGGTATCGTATAGGAAAATTATCAACCAAGTCTCGACGTTCGCGTACCAGCTGATAAGAAATTTTAATTAAAAAATTTGTTATCGCTACGGAAACTGGATCTGCCGGAACAGGCAACGACCCACTTACACAACCGGAAAAAGTGACTCAACCAGATCCGAAATTCCATCCCAAACGGTCGCCATCCGCGATTGCTGGCAGGAGGGGCTGGATAGCAAAGGGGTGGATGAAGAGAAACAATGCGTACACGTCATACGCATTCGATGAATAAGCCCGTGAATTAGGTACAAGAGGCGAGGAGGGGAGGGTTTGACAAGGCCGGGAGAAGGTGGTAGAAGTATCAAAGGGAACAGGCCGGTTGCGTACAAGGGGTGGACGCGGTGAAAAAATGGGGCGGGGGGCAAGGCGCGTGTGCACTGGACACGTTAGTCATTGATACACTTTAAACCGAGCTTCTAGCGGGTGACTCACATATAATAATCGTCATCGACAGCTGATCCAGATGCGTCGAGTCCTGTGTTTCTCCCTCGATTGGACGCCGCTTAGCATCGAGGGGTAACCACCCTCCCCCCTCCCGAGTCTCTCAGGATGCTGAGCGAGGGATCGAGCAAAGCGCACAAAAGCAAAATATAGCCATTCTGAAGCTCTCCCCCTCCCCGTTCCCTTCCGCTCCCCACTGCCGGATGGCCCGTTCAAAAAGCGATGACTAATTCATTAAAGGCCTGCGTTGCCCAAAAGCGGCGCAGCCTTCACGCTTCCACGCTTTTCCGATTTTCAATTTGGCCCTGCAGCTCCTCGTGGTCGAGTCAGGGCGGGGGGTGAATCCCACGGGCACTGATCGAGCTAATAAGAGCTCTCCCCTTGCCTACCGTCTTTGCTCGTCCTTTTTTTCTTCTCTCTCCTTTCCCTCTCCCCCATCCCCATTCTCGTTCGTTACGTACTGCATGATGATTCAACCGGTTGCCGACCGTTTGATGCGACGCTTCTTTGTGACGAACTATCGAGAGTGTATATTTGGACCGCTTTGTTGCACGGCTTGACGAATGATTCGACGAATGGTGAAATTCTGGGGGCGCGTCGAAGTGGGATTTTTTATCGGACTGAAAACCAAAGTCGACGAAGGGTGTTTCGATGATTTATTTGATTCAATGACCGGTTTACGTACTTCAATCTACGATCCATTACTTTCATTACGATCCATTATTTTAAAAAGAAACCGATATAAGAAAGCATCGATATTTGCGTAATATCAGAAAGAGGAATGGCAGCTGAAAGATGAGGCTGTTTTCCACAGGACGGACGATTCATCACGAGTGTCAAACCGCTGAATGGTAGCACGGTGAATGAAAGGTTTCGATGAACCGTCGCGTCGGTCAGACCAGCTCTCGCTGGACGTAATGCAATTTGCATGAATTACAGCGGCGGCGGTTCTCTTCGGTATGTTACATGGCCGCGGAACACATACGTGCAAACTCGCCAGTCACACTCTGTTATTCCCTTTGTTCTCGCGCAGAACGAGATCGTGAGAATTAGCAGGATCGTGTACACCACTGTAATGGCCGACTCTCCGCGTATTCATTACCTCCATTCCTCGTTTCTGCACGTGGAACGTACACCTCCCATTTTTTGATCGTTTCTATACGCGGATCAATGTACGTAATAAATCGCTCGGTGCTCGCAAAATTGTCGTGACACGCGGTGCAACGCATAGGTAAAAAGAGCTACTGGAACGCGTTTAGCGATGGCAAATTGGGAATGCTGAGTGCTCAGGGCTTCGTGTATTTTTCTTTTACGATCTGCCCCTAATTTTATGAGTACCGCGCGAGATAGTGCTCGTAAAATGCTTTAAAAGCTCGTTGGAACTTTTGAAATTGCAAGTTTAAGAGAGATTGAATTTAAGAGCTGCCATTTCTTACGAGAATCCTATCATCGACTGGTCTAAATTAGATTCGAATTGCGTTTGTATCGCATTTTTACGTATCACAGAAGGAAGACATATTCCTATCGTAGTTTAAAGATTTCGATAGACCTTAACGTTCAATTCCACTTTAGCAAACATAATCGATACTGTGTCATACGTAGAATCTTTTCGTATTGAAAGTAGCGTGTTTAATAATTTTTTAAAAAGCTGGAATTTAAAGAGGAAACTCCGAACGTACGTCCGAATGATTGTCAGAAGAAACGTCAGTATGCGCGCGTGCCATACGTAGAATCTTTTCGTATTGTAAGTAGCGTGTTTAATAATTTTTTAAAAAGCTGGAATTTAAAGAGGAAACTCCGAACGTACGTCCGAATGATTGTCAGAAGAAACGTCAGTATGCGCGCGTACGTCGTCTCGCGGTATTTCGCTGAATCTGCAAGCCGATTTCGCCAATACAATTTCCATAAATTATTATCGACATCGGCCGATGCATATTTATGCGTGACGTACACATCGTCCTTCCTCTTATCGCGACAGAAGGACGAGCGTATCGCAAATAAAACACTCGATGTTAGAGAGCCCATCGTTCAATCGATTCACGATGATTCATGCGCAACCGCTATCGATAAAATTATTTGCCTCGCGATCGTTTGTTATTCGCGGGTCCCGTGATAACGCAATCGGGAATGTACCTCTTTGCACCGCTTCCGTTTTGAAAAATATTTTTCCATTCACGTTCTTTTCATCCACATTATTTTCTCTCTTCGAGAGAATCTTTTGTCTCTACGAGAATGAGGTAACGAAAAACCAACGACGTTTCGACTGGGATTATATGTAAATCGAGGATTACGATAATCGAGCGATTAATCAGCCAAAATGTCCCGGTAAACGAAATTTTCTTCTTGCTGTTGTTTCATTAAACCTATGCTGGATATGAATATTTATTATCACGGTTTGAACACGGTATCCTTGAATTTGAAATTCCTCGTTTTCGTTTCTAAACAACTTCTTGTTAATATCGTAAACGGAAGATTATAGATTATGATATTTATAGGATCTAAGAAATTTCGAGACCAACGAACAATATTTCTAAGATTGGCACCATCGTTTGCCGATGCGTTGGATAAAACGACGATAAGATCGAGCCGATGATCGTGAAAGGAGGGTGGCGACGATCGAGAATCGTCAGGCAAAGATCGAATCTCGGCGACTCGCTTCCGTGGGTGGCTCTCCACGAGGACGTAATTCAACGTTAACGTAGCGGAAGTGGCGATAAAACGGCCGAGCGATAGATAGCACGCGCTCTCGCAAGAATGAACACGATTACGAAGTCTCAATGAACGGCCACCTCGGTTACGATTGTGTTGCCGCCGGAAACGCAGGAGATAGCGCGAAAACGTCCATTGCTTCCCTGGAAATTGATTTATTTTCGCGGTGAGTGCCACGATCCGAGCAGAGCTACCATTGTGAAACGTAAAAATCTGCTTTCGCGATCAGTTGACAGAAGATTAACGAGCTTCTGCGCGCGAGATAATTGATTAGGACTTATTTCGCGAATAAAGGTCAATCTCCAGAGTTAACTGAATATTTAAGCGTGTGATCTAAAAGTTTATCGCGAGAATTTGTCAAAGCGATTATCCCTGTCAATCGTACGAGCGACTATATTTTTCCAATGCGACAGTACGTTCCATCGAAGGTAAAATTTATTTCCGACTCTCCTACTATTCGTTGAACTAATCGGCGCTCGAGTGTACAACGGAAAACAGTTTCGTTCGATTGATAAAGCCGATCAAAAATCAGCCATTACGAAACTCTCGCTGGCAAACATCATCATCGGAGCGTGTTATCTCTTCGCCAGCGACTTTCCTCTTTTCTCTGCATCCATCTTCCTCGCATATTCGCGCGATTAGCATATTCGGCGAAACGAGGGAACTTGGCGGATTGCAGGAGCAGCAAGAAAGGGCCGGTTATCGTTGTTTTGGCAAAAGACTCGATAACGTACAACGTCCTCGTCGCGTCGGTCCAATCGCGCTTTCCACTGACGAAAGCATGACTCATCGTGTATATTAACCCCGCGGCATGTTTACGCTGGCTGAAGTGCGCTCGTATGGCCGTATGTCAAAATCACGGTTGCATAACGAGCGCCGCCTCCCCTTCGACCAGCTTCCACCTCCATCCCTCCATCTCGAGTTCCCTTACGGATATTTAGAGGTGATTCAGGCGTGCATTACGAGACTTGGCTGCCACTTTGACCTTAATGTTTAGACCACAGCTACTCGCCATGGGACACGCTCCAGCTAGTCGAAATAGACCGAAAAGCGAGAGCTTCGCCGAGGATAGGTGGCGTGCGCTTTTCTTAGCGGATGTCGTCGTGGCATTGTGCACGAGTAACAATTAAAAATAAGTCGTAATTGGAAATTCGAGTGGGAAAGTTTCGCAATGGTTGCAGACGGAGGTAGACGGTTGGACGAATGTTTGGGAAGAAAATTTGTTCGCGGCGGAAACGCGAGATCTACGAAGATGATAGATACGCAGATCGTATTAATGTATTTCGTTGTGAGAGATAAATACATTGGTGATTCGACTGGCTGGGTACAACTATTTCAGGATCGCGAGAAAGTTCAAGAGTCACGGTGAAACGATCGCAAACTGTAATACAATTTTAAAATACAGTGATTTTTAAAACGGAATATGTAAAAATGTTGAACCGTGTAACGTTCGACGAGCATCCAGGCTTGAAAACCTTCGAGATCAGATACTTCTTATCTTATCATCGAACAACTGACACGAGGGAAAAGGAATATCCATAATGTATCGTTTAACCTTTAACCGATTGAAGTAACGGAACGTTGCTAGAAATTCGTAAATTCGAGCAAAAGAATTCGAATTTTATTTACTTGTTCGTTCTAGAAACAAAGATGATCGTCGTGATAGAAAAGGAGGATAGATGGTAATAGGCAAGCTAATCGCATTCACGACGCCGCGTGTAATACACAAGCTGCTTGCATAATTTACGACGAAGACGCACATGCAGCCGCGCGTGCACCGCGTGAACGAGATTCGAATCGCTACGTCCTTATCTGTGGAAGCGATATCGCGCGCGCCTTGCCGCATCGTTCGAGCTTGGTGGCGCTTAGTTCATCGGTGAATTTAGCCGATATTGGTCTCCCCGTCGCGTCTCGTCACCGCGACGTGTCGCTTTTGCGCGACCACGGGACGCGTTTTTTTAAGACCAGACTAGAGACCAGCTGTCCAAGCGGTTCTACGACTACCATTTTGCGCCACGCTGACAGTATTTAGGTTTTAGATGCCATTTCCTCTTGAGTAATCGTTTTTGGGGACATCGAAATTCAATACATATATCGCATTTGCTAATTTGTTATGCAGTACAGATCGAAAGAAGTAGAGGATCGCTCGTTATTGATACAAGCGACATAAAATTCTACCAATTTCTCAAACTTCCTATGCGAAAAGGTTTCAAAATGTTTAAAACTCGAACACAATTGGTTCACAAGCAGCTCTAATCAGCTGTATTCATAGCCTGGCGTGTGCGTGGAATCGGTACGCCAATCAGAGAAACATGGAACCTCTGAATTCGAAATTACAAATCTTTTCTTCAATCGTCGACTTTTCCATACGAGAAAATCTCGTTCTTTAACCTGATTTCGCAAAACGCGTTTACCACTCTTGTGATAAAATTATTTTAATGGAAAAAATGAAGAAGATGGAAAGAACGTAAAAAACGTAATTTTGTTTCGCGAAACTCTTCGTAGATTGTTCAAAGCAAAGAGTACACGAACGAAGAAGATCCCAATTTTCTCTTCGACTAGGAATTTCTCGGTAAAATAGACAAACGGTTCGTAGAACGCGGAAGGAGTCCGAGCGTGCGCGTCTCTCTGTTTGTTGTGCTTTCCACTGCGCGGACGCTTACTTCATCGCTAATTTAACCGGTCACCCTGCTTTCGTCATCCGGCGAAAAAGTCGTAATATCCTTCGCGCTTGAAATTACAGTCGATAACCTTTCCTCGTGGCTCGGTTGCCACGAGCAGATTCGTCGTTTGAATATTTATAATCGCGTCGTATCTGGAGCCTCGTCCGGGACGAAAAATCGGAAAAATCGGAAGAGGTAAGGTTGGAGGAAGGAAACGTTGGTGAAACAACAATCGTGGCGCGTACAAGGGAACTTCGGTCCGCGGTACGACCGGACGCTCAAACGCTTTTACTGGCAATAAACCGAAAGTGTGACGCAAATCGGAGATAAATTTAAACGACTCCCTGTGACGCGAGCTGCGAATTATTCCCCGGACCGAGAGACGAGACACCGGCGAGCACGTGGATTAGGGGCATTTTAGAAAGGTGCCTTCTATTTTTTGCCCCAGCCATTAGGCGTCTTCGCGAGTTTCGTCGGATTTCAGGGAACTCGGCGAGTCTCTTTTTTTTTGGAACATCTCACATCGCTTTCGATGCGACGAGATTTCGATTTTAAAGTCGATAGAATTTTTTATTTCACTCTCTTACGTCGTTGATATATTACAGACAAGTCGAGTGCCTAGGTTTCCAAGATTCGTAGATTCATTGAACGTGAAATTCCGGCGATCGAGAACTGCGTACGAAATTGTCAAATTAAGAGTCACGAGTATTGGGTTATCAGCCATTGATAGCGAATAATACTATTATTAATCCGCAATCAAGGTCACTGCCAATCGCAACAATAGATAGCCGTATTCGTAAGCATGCTATCAAACGAGAGTCGCGCTACGTGTTGTATTTTCCAAGCGGATGCTCCATGTATTCGGTGATCGGCCAGGTAAAACGACAATAAAAATATAATAGCTGAACGTCTAATAAATTCTATAGTAAATTCTAGCACACCAATGATCGGGGACATCGTAGAATAAAAGGAAAGCAAAGGTGGAAAAATGATGCACTTTTTAAAATAATCAAAGCGCGATAACACTAAAAAATTGCACATTTTAAGGTACGATGAAGTACTTTAAAGTAAACTTTCGAGCTCTAAAAATGCTGAAATCGAGAAGGTACTTGGTCAAAGTACGAATGTTCCAAGCCAATCGTTCTCTTTAAATTCTATCGAGTCTATTATCATTTCGGTGGGAAAAATTTGCGACGATTGAATAAAAGAGATAGGCAATTCGCGTTTGTCCCGTACGTATGACCCACTCCGATCACCGATAGATAACAATTAATTAATAACCGTACGATATCTACTAACATTCGGCAATGTTCACCTTGCGAGCAATCGGTTATCGCGTACCTGTTCTCGCTCATCGATCGATCAAAATAAGAATAACCGAGCACAATCAAGTTCGAATCTTGCTTTTCATTAACCGCGAGACAGCGCGAATCGTGAAATTTCGTATAAAACCGCGATCCTACGACTTGTTTGGCGGCGATACGTATCAACTGACGTTCATCGACCATCCTTTCTCTTTTACGATCTAATCTTATCGGTGGATAAATCTCGCGGGTCCAAGTAGTCAACGAGAATTCTTATCAAAGCACGTATTACATATTCAAAAAAGTGAGATTTTTGTATTTTATTTCGAGCGGACATCGTAACGAGTTTCCAAAGAAATTTCTCTGACACGGCACATTTCCCAAGATCGTCCGTTTCTGGAGTAGCGAGGCTCGTTGATATTCCCTCGAGCAGAGAACGAGTCTCGTGATCGACTTCTACGCAAAGAAGTCGAAAGCAGAAGGCCGCGCAAGCGCGTGAGTCACGCGGTTTTTCATAATTCTAAGGCTACGCGTTTTTTCTCATCCAACATTCCGCGTATGCATTCCCGTCTAATGCGCAAATATTCTTTTCGTAGGAGCCGGGCGCGCTTACCTACGCGCGATCGCCACGGCCTTTCGGCTTTTCCAAGACGATTGATAAACCACATCGATAAACTGATGTTCTCTAATCACTGGAACCATCCTTCCGTCATGGGAAATCGTAGATAACCAACGATCGTCCCATTCGTCCGATTTCCTCTCTTCCTCTCTTTTTTAAATGGATTTTTGAAAATTCCGCTCGTGGGTGGAAAAAAACGTCCTCGAGGATGACGAGTAAAAAACAACACTCCGAAAATATCGGCGGTGACTAAGTGAGGCTTTCGAAAAGATCGCTCGGTGTCGAAGGAGCGTATTAAATTCGGTTTTACCAGGATAGAAGATAGCTGGCGAGAAAAAGAAGACGCTTGACGAAGAACGATTGACAGCTGCGATTCAGGGTCACGCAATATTTTGTACGCTCGTAATTTTTTACACTCCGCGTTAATCTTAATTTTCATTTTCTCCAAAAAAAAATAAAAAAAAAAAAAGGAGAAGAAAAAGAAAAGCAGAAAAAAAGAGACGGAGACTCGAAAAGAATCTGTTCGAGCCTTGAAAACTCTGTGAATACGCTTCGACATAAAATCCTGAAAAAAAGTGACAAAAAGATGCGAGCGACAGCGTCGAAGGTGAGAAACTTGTTAAGCCTACTGGTGAGCGAGCAGCAAAGAGGAAAAGAGAGAGAAAGAGAAGGCGACGAACAGACAGAATACGCACGACATACGGCGATACACACGAGCCGCGGCAAAAGGTGGGGATCTATTCATAGGAATGACTCATGTCGGAGATGACGCCGCGAATAGTTGGCCAGAATTTGCGCACTACACTATGCCACCGGGCTCCCGTCCCTGATTCCGTTTGCCAAACGCCGAACATCGCGCCATACCAGAGGCGCAGCTCGTGCACGCGTCGTCACACTTTCCTCAACTTTGTTACCGCCACAACGAGGAATAGCGCGTTCCCTACCACTCGCCATCAACTTCATCGCAATCCCCACTTGTACGAGTTACATCGATGAAGTTGCAAAATTTTGCCGCAACAGTTGGTCCGCTAGCTTTCACACGGCTTCGCGATGTCGTTCCCCTTTTTTCGCAAAATATTTCCAACTCTCGAATTTTCCACCTACTGCATACAGTTTGGTGAATTTATTTCATTGTTCTTGGAAAGTAAAATATTCGATATTAAAATATCCAAGCGTTTGTCTATAAAAAGTATAGTAAAGTAGGTGGAGTAATAAAAATTTGATCGTCTGATCGCGTTGAATTTCTTTTTCGCGAACCTAGCGAATCTTTATCGCTGATTTAAAATTTGCAGATATTTTTATAGTTGTTCGTTCTAACGATTTAGACACTTGCTGCATTCGTTCGTACAATCGTTTCAATCGCCACGTTTTATGTATCTCGGTTTTAAAGAAGAAAACTCATTGAAGAAATTTCATTCATTCTTCCTTGAAACTGAATGAATTTGCCAGTAGCCTTCGTACCACTTTCGTGTATTAAATCCCCCTCTATTTTCGCATTTTCCACGCAATCTTCCTCAACCCATCGGACGACCTTCCTGCAGAACTTCGAACCGCGTGCACTGTAATCCAATGCAGCCACGTGCATCGTAATGCACGCGAATAGGAATTAAGTTAACAACGGAATATTCGCCGGCATCTCGAAGCTTCATTTATGACGCGTGTCACTGACGCACGATCCATCCCAATGCAATTACTAGAATCATGTTTATCGCGTTTCGCCACAACCATCTCGTGCGATTCTGCGTCGTTTCTGCAGCCTTTATCGGGATGGTTAGATTCACGATGCGAGAGCACAAGAGATGGAAAAATACGCGCGTTATCGATATCAGATGATCGACTAATTCTTGGCGACAGTTTGCCTCGTTCGCAGATCCAGCGATACGATTGTTTCGTGCGAAACGCTCGAATTTATTGCGGATGATTCGATCGAACGCGAACGATTCTATTCAATTTAGTTGATAGGCAGATCTAAGAATAAGGAGAATTTCATGGCATAATAAAACTGCAGAATGCAGCTTGGCGATTGGAGAATGGTTGACCCTGAAGACGCAACCTTTTCGTCAAGTGGATGTGTGACGTAGAGAAGAAAAATAGTTCTAAAAATAGAGATAAGTTTCCAATGGTTCTTCGAGTATCTAATCGCTATTTTCAAAGTCTTCGGCAGAATTCTGTATTGAAAAAAATTTGTAAAAAGAAATATAAAATAAAGATATGATTTTTGAAAGCACGATGTTGGTAAATTTAAAAGAGAGAGATGAGCAGAAGAAATGGTGCGTACTGGACGAAGAAGGGAGGTTGAACGGCAGAGTCGACGTATACATCGGTAGCCGCACTCCGTAAAACGAGCACGTATCGGCGTATCTGGCCGGAACGAGGCGAGAAAACGCGTTTAGTGGAGTACAGAGTACTGTTACTCGAGCCTCGACACAGAGGAGCACGAGCCATCGTTGATACGCCATCTTCCCACCCACGTTTCCATCATATTTTCCATTCAGTTTCCCGGTTGATTCACATGTTGCTCTTAATGAAACCAACGAGGCAATTTCAGTTGCCGTCTCTAATTTTTCATTTACGACAACATCTGAATCATTCTGCCTGGGAAAAGGAGTTTGGAATTTTGCTAGATTAAATTGGAGATTTATATCTCGTCTCGTTTATAATGAAATATGCAAACGTCTAAAATTTTCCACAATGAAAATAAGAATTTAGTGTGAAATAGTGTGCCGATAAACGTACAAGTTGCGCAACGAATTCTTACGTATTACGTAACGATGGTAATTGATAAAACACGAACGATTCGTAAGAAAATACATATCTGGCGGGGTAACGAAACTCGTAAATTTTTGGCTCGTGGTTAGCGCAAATAAAGCATCGCGATGATTCGGCGTTTCGAGTGAAATATACAAAGGCAAAGGCGCGCAGAATCGACTTTCGCGACGGTCGCATCATCGTTATTTCCGAAAGTCAGACGCTTCCACGTTATCTTATATAAACAACAAACAACGCATATAACGAGAATTGTCACGTATTATTTTTTAACTTAACTAAAATGAAATATATTACGAGAAGTTTAAATTCGCTTCGCTTAGTCGATCGCATACAAAACCGACTCCTTTCTTCGACGAATTAAGAAAGATTCTCCTATGCAGACCGAGTACGCGCGGTTAAGATAATAAAAAATAAGAATCACTCACCCAAAAGAAGAGCGGGCTCCCTGTTATCGTCCAGCAACGCAACGAGCACGAGGAACAGCGGATGCTGAACGGGTAGTCGATCCACATCGTCGGTACAATCGTCGTACACGATCACCTCCCTGTAGTGCCTTCTACGCAACAGTTCTTTGCCTTCTCTAGTGTTGGCCAAATCGGCCAGACTCGCTTTACCCAATTGCAACCTTCTCCGATTGAATCGATCCGAGCAATTCACATTGATGGCGCCCCTTACGTGGTTCACATTGTACAAAATAAACGGTCGGCAATCGAGCAACACGGAACCACTGGGATCCCGTCCGAGGAGACGATCCGCTAGTTCATCGGCGGTGATGGTCTTAGTCCTCTGGAGTACCAGCTGTCTTTGCAGCGTGTTGTTTTCGGAGCACGGACTCGCTGGGAGGCTGACGGTCTCCACTTTGCAGCGTTTCGACGCGGACAGCTGGTGCTGATGAAAGTGATGATGATGATGAAGATGGTAGTGACGATGAACGTCGGATAACGGAAGGTCGCAGTCGGTACCGCTGCTTGAGCTGCTACAGGCGCTGATGCTACTTCCGCTGGCGTTCAAACTACACTCGGTGCCGTCGCTGGCTATGCAACTGTCGACACCGCTGCTGGTCGACGAGCTAGGCGATACCGTAGACGTCGGCGAGGACAGGAACGTAGACGCGCTCGCTGGTGGTCCTGGCTCGCTCAAACTGCGATTCAGAACCAGCTTCAGGTTGTCCCGGGAACGTCCGGCCGAGACCGGCTCGCAGCACACCAGAGTCGACATCGGTGACAGCGACGTTGCCTGCCGATGCTGCTGTTGTTGTTGGAGCGTGTACGTGCTCCTGACGTCAGTCGTGGTTATATCGAGACACGAGCTGGACGCTGCGGATCAGAAGGGTGCTCTCGTCAGATGTTATGCGCTTTCTGACGCGCATTCGATGCTCAGGGAGGTTTATGAAGTTTCGGGAACAAGGTGGGAGTGGAAAATAGGAAATAGCGGTAATTCGGGTTTGTAGATTGGCGGTTTTCTAGAAAATCGTAGACTACAGAGAGGATCTTCGTCCAAGTTAATCTTACGAATGATGTTTCAGAACACCGATAGAGCCCACTAGGCTTCATTAAACAAACATAAATGTTTTTGTTGCGTCTAAGACAGAGGAAGCATTTGTCTCTAATCGCATGTTCCATAATAATCTAACTAATTCGCTCGAATTTGAATCGTTTCCAAAACTCTTGCTTGCGTATGAGACACGATGAATCAAAGACACAAGCACAATGATATAAATTCGTAGTCTAGTTTCAAGTAACGACTTAGGAGTCTCGTGTTCGCTAGAATTATCGCCTGCAGCCAGGACAGATCTAACGCGTGGGTCAACGATATTCCACGGGACGCGACGCGACTCCGCTCGACTCAGAGAGAACGAGGATGGCGAGAATGCCAGCGACCTTTAATCTTTCATGGAAAAGCGACAGCCCTCGATCGCGGTCCATGCCACGAATCTCTCGATAGTCGCGTAAGCCATCGTCCAATCAGTGAGTCACTTGTTTCGTTCTATGGCTTATGAAATCTCGTGCTTCCTTATTGCTACGTTTCCATGAAACGAGATAAAGCGTACACACGCCGTGCGCTTGGCATTATATCTGCTCGTTAACTCTGTCAATTTACGAGTGAAACGTTACGAGGGAAGTTTCACGAGATAGGACGGATTAACGAACCGAGTACCGAGCTCCTTCTGTATAGTTTTCCGTTCTGGTCTTGCGTACGATGCATTTCACGCGTGGACGTAAAGGTTAAAGCGACTTCGATCGAGAAACTAGTTTGTTAAACGAAAACAAGCCGAGGTAGCGTGAAGTGACACTTTAAACGACTCTATAGTCTAAGATAAATTTGGTCTTTAGCAATTTTCTTAAATATCAACGTCAAGAGTAGCAATACGATCGCAACGTTGTACAGACGCGATGATTCTTTTTGGAAGAAGGTAGAAGTAACTGTGACAGAAGACATTTCGACACGATATTTAATGATACTGATCGTGAAAGCGAGTCTTGGCAGCGTGAAACAGTTTAAATTGTTCGTAGAATTATCGGGAGGCTAAGGTAAATACTGGGTTCGATACATCGGTCCGCGACGTTCGACGGTTTTAAATAGCGTTACAGAGCCGATGAGTCAAGCCACCGAAATACCCGTATTTGCGGTCGCTTTACGCAGATCACGTCGACAAAAATATTCCACGGCTTGCACAGGTGCTAAGACACTTATTATGTGATGTAAATGGGAGAACGCGACGCGTCTAGGTGATATATGGTGACGCCGAGCACTCGTATTATGCACCGATTCTCCTCTCTCTTCCTTCGTCTTGTCTAATCTCTCTGGTTTTCGCGATAGTTTCGATCAAATATTTAATTAAGCGCGAAGAAATTCTACTTTAAAATATGACTGCTTCTGTTCTGATCGAATTTGCGCGTAATTTCTTTTATAATTTTTAAGCCTCGTTCGAATTAGCCAAGTTACCAGCATCAAAGTCTGTTTGAGAGTTTGAGTAACGTGACTTAAAGTGCATACAGGTAACGCAACGTTTAAATATTTTCTTGATACACTCCTTTGTCATCACGTCTTCCAGCAACGTGCCTATAAACGAACGGTAGCTGAAACAACGTCTGTCGTGACACGTGCTTCGCATCAGCGCAACAACCGTAACCGTGTTCTCGAGTCCGCTTAAGCGACACTTAATCCTTTATCAAGCGCGAGTAACTGGCATCGAGGCGAACGATTGACTCGATTAACCTTGGAGGATGTCGTTCATAAGCGAACCTGAAATAATGGCCGCGACTCCGGTTGCATAATAATCGACGCCGCGGCGTGGTTCGTTCGAGAGTGAAAGCACGTTCTCGCCGATGCGAGTCGGCCCGCATTAGAATCGTTGCCGGTTGCTGGTGAGCGCGACACCGTTACAAACCGCTCCGTAATCTACGTACGGTGCAGATAACGCGACGAAATGCAACCACCGGTCTACATTGGTTTTCCTCGCTGCCACGTTGCTCGCTCGTTTCTCGTGTACAACGATAAATCGGGTGAATAAACTCTGCTGGAATGTCAAACAACATTTTTATGTCCGCAGGACGAATTTTTCAAATTCGTAGCTAATTAACTTTCATGCCAGAATCGAGACAGATATTTTTTAAGCGATACTTTACTTTAGTTTCAATTGCTCGGGTTATTAAAAATTATGGTTAGGTAAATGTGTAATATATTTATTATAATGTACGTAATAAGGTGTTATATAACAAGATATCTTTCTATGCGTTATTAAATTCTACGCGAGACACCATTGACAAATTTACCGAACTTATCGTGCCATTGTCGCGAGAGTGACAGATCGAGCTGTTCTAATTTGGAAGTTGGACGTCGACCAATGGTCCCGAAACGTTACGAAAGACACGCTGCAAGCACCACGCTGGCCCAACTTAGACGTTACGTGATGCCTCCACGATCCTGCAACGCCCTTTTTCGTTTTATCTGCCGCGAAATCGCGAGATCTGTCGGAGTCGCGATTCCGACAAACCGAGGACGTTCTCGACGATCGACGAGCGATGCATCGATATATTTAGAGTCCCGTTGACGTGGATCGAGCGAAAAGCAGCAACGTTTTCGACGTCTGTTTATCGAGCTGTCTTGGCGCGAACGAGAAACGCGTGAAAATCGTTGACGAGCCTCGTTGACTTTGGTCGTTCTTAGCGCGATACCGAGGGAGCTAGGTGAAATATGGATCTTTATTTTCTGATTTTACGAGAGCAATCGTCGTCTCTGTTATCGCTGTTTTGCAACTTTCCGCCGAGTCTGGTTTGAAATGCGATCAAACTGAATTGCCAGCTTATGTCGGAGATCGACCACTGCAGTTCAAAGCTGCTATTAAATCTCCCTGCCAACAATCGAAACTCCAAGCCACGAATTACCAACATACGTCTCAACCACGAACATTCTTTCCAAATTCATTTCTCTCTCTCTCTCTCTCTCTCTCTCTATTTATCAATCTAAAAATTCTCTGTGAGTTTTTGAGCCAAAACCACCGCTATTAAACGCCTCTATCCAATGTCCGATGACGGAATCGTCAATTTTCGTTCAACGAACGTCGTCAAACACAGCGAAACTCGGTGAAATTGGGCTGGAAAATCCGTGGACTTCCGCACGAACTCGGCCAGGCATAAGGTTTCGTGTCAATGCCGTGGCAACGGACTCGAACGACACCGTCCGTCGAGGCGACGCACGCCGCGCCGTGCAGGAACGAATCGTAGTGAGTCATCCGACTAATATTAGAAGGTGAGGAAGCTGCTTTGGCCCAGTCCCTCTCGCTCTTTCATTCTTTCTTCTTCCGTTCCGGCGGCTAGCAGCGCCGCCACCGAGTTTCACTCGTCCCGGCCCCGGCGAGTCTTCGGGTTCGTTGTTTGGAATGAGTAAACGCCGTGGAATTCGACGCTTCGAGCGGCGAGCGGCGCGCACAACCTGGGCCCGGGTTCTCTCAGCCTGCGGACAGGTGTAGCGCCAGCACCTGCTGCCTCTGTTCCGCGACTCCTCTCGCTTTGGTCCGCTTACACGCGATAGACCAACTGTCCGAGATTGTTTTCACCGGATGATAAAGGTGAAAGAGATTTTCAAACACGATGGTTGAGCAGGTTTTCGAGGAAGTGGGTTACTGATTTCAAATTCTTCCATCGAGTCATCTTGTCTAAGAATGTTGAGACGCTTGCTTCATATTACTTTGGTTTTCTTGTTGCGTTTAGAGCATAGCATAACGACGGAAATGGTTTCTAGAGACTGTACGCGGTCGTTAATTACGTAGATTTAAAGGAAGCGGAGAAAACTTGAAATTCTCAGGTGCCAGTTTAAAAATGATGGAAACGTTTGTCGATATTCTCGATAAATAGATAATAACCGGCTATGACTTAGGAACCAATCGTTTGCAAATGAGTAGGTTTACGGGTTAGATGGTCATTACGGATGTCGGGTGTAAGTATTTTGATAGTTGCTCGGTATTTAAAGAGAGAAAGAGAGAGAGAGAGAGGCGATTTTTCAGTCACAGGGTCGATTGAGCAGTCACGAAGTTAACGATCATTGGGAAGGTTTGCCTGCCTGATAATTCAAGTTCGTTATGTCTAATGATGTAATAGTAACGATCGTGTGATTTCGTTCAGGGTTCAACGTGGTTAGCATACTCGGCAATAAAAACTCTTTTCGTCTTGTTAATCATCAACTATATTGATCGATTTAATATATAAAAGACAGTCATATATATATATATATATATATATATATATATATATATATATATATACACATACACACATACATACATACATACATACACACGTATGTAATAGAAAACTTTAAGGGAGGATAAAAAAGAAGGTGTTAATAAGCATTGGAATTCACATGATTTCGATTGTTTAACAAAGTTATTATTACCCAAGTGAAATCAATTTTCACCGTGTGTAATCCCTGCGTGCATTCCACTCTCGTCATCTATTCCCTTGAAAAGCAGTTTTCAAATTTCTCTAGTCACTCTCTGCTATACGTTTCTTTCACCGTCAGGGAAACGCACGGAAAGAAAATAAACAGAAGAACCGAAGCGTTTCGTAATAGCGAACGCGCGAGCGTGTCCTCCTAAGATGTTCCACGGAAGAACAACGGGTCCAAAAGCGTTCGAGGTAACGTAACGCTCCAGAATGATCTCAGCCCAGTCGAGAATGATCTCACTTATCCACGTTCCCGATTACGCTTGCAATTACACCGATCTCCCATCCAGATAAGTATCAGCAACCCCATCCAGTTCAATTAAAGGAAAGACCAGTCGCCGTTCAAGATTCACCAGTCTTTCAGCGAATCGTAACGTCGGCCACGATCGTTTCAACGACTACCAAACACGCTTGTCGATCAGACGACCAAGAATCAATAGCGGTCAATGATAATAAACAGATGTGCCGGGAACACGATAAAACGGCACATAGTTGGTTAAAGAAGGGAGGAAAAAATAGGACCGAACGAAACGTTCCTGCTGGGTTCGTCAGACGCACCTACCTTTCCCGATCGATCGAACCGGTTCGCCTTTACGACGAAACCAACAGCCGCCTCACGAACCGTGCCGGTGACGCACCGTTGTCGTCGTTCGAGGCCTGTTCACCAACCCGTCGTGCACTCCGTATCCCGATAACAGTCGACGATAATCCACGTGCGACAGCATGGAACCACCACTGTCCTCACCGGCGGATTTCGAGGCACAACGTCCTCGAGGACGCGACCGGTAACGAGAGGAAAGACTAGGCTGGTACACGGAGAAACAGGACCGAAAAAGGATGAAAAAAAGGTTAAGGGGAATTAGAAGAGAGAAAATTAATAAAAGGGAAGAATGAAGTGACGAGGAAGGAAGGTAGAGTAAGGTGGTAATAGAGGGGGAAAAGAATGGAAACGAGAAAAGAAAAGAAAAAGGAGGAAAGGGAGGAGAAAAGAAGAAATAGGTTATTCTCGGTTACGAGAACGAGGTGTTCAGGAGAGCGTTGGCACGCGGGTGCGACGTCCCCCGTGCCTGGCTCGTTTCGTCAACATTTCCGGTTGCGCTGTGCTACCACGATAGGGGGCCGGAAGTAAACACGATGCTGACCGTGTGATCGACCGAGCGTGCTCGATAGATCCGTTCACGGCGGCCGACGAGCTGAGACTGAACGGCTCGTCCCCACGGAACGCCCGATCGCGATCTACGAGTACTACCAACGCGAGGCCACGGCCCGGCTTGGCCATCGTGTGAGTGCCTTTCTATACGAACTTACTCGTGTGAGTGAGTGAGTGTACGGACCATCGCATCGGGAGGACTTGCCGAGGTACTCGGAGGCGCGCGCGCGCGCCATCAACATCGAGCAGGTACGTACACTAATGTTCAGCGCAATCGTTCGATCGGATTTTCCAAACAATTCGACATTTTTTTTCAATTTCTTGGTATTCGCCCCATTTTTTAATTTATTCGGTTAAGAAAGACGACCGATTGTTTGTATTTCCGAGCTGGTTTAGTCCTAGTGTTTTGTGCTGCGCAACGAGCTCTAATCTCAGAATTAATTTTCGGATAATTCTTTGAAATATACTTGTCACGTTCCTTCACACATGACATGTTCAATAAATTTTCGAAGACGAATGTCGACAGATTCCATTTGGCCAGGAGGAAACAATAACTTGGTATTTCGGTAACACGCGCTTGTTAAGTTTCCTGCAACGAAAATGCTCGACGGGGTCAAAGAACCGTCGTTAATCATTTTCCTAACGTTCAAAGCTCGAAGATCGGAAGCTCGACTAATTCCGTCGACGAATCACAGAAAATTGATCATTACTATGACAGTCTGATCATCAATCCTCGTTTTCGTTGCACGAAAAAAAAAAAAAAAAAAAAAGAAAATTACCGACAACTTTTGTCCATCCTCCCACGTCGTCCCGATTATATCAGTCTCGTTATAATGCGTGCTGATGTATTTGTTTTGCACACGTGTAACAGAAATTAGTAACTACTTAGCGAGTCTGCTCCGCGAACGTATTAATAGATTCATGTATACTTGGTTTCAGATAAAATAAACACTCGTACAGAACGGACACCTTGTCTGTCGGTTAATTCTGTCCAGTCCACTATCGCACGCTTCAACTTTTTTAAACACGACATTCCCGTAAATTTCTTTTATCTACATCACGTTTCACCTTAAATTTATCACTTCGAACCCACCTTAAAATTATACCTAAATTCCATGTTTGTAAAACTTTCGATTCTGTACAATTATTTAAAATAAAAGAATGCATCCCCGGTATTTTGAGTACAATAATTTCTTTCCGATGTCCGACGATCGAACCAGCAAAAGTTCTATCGACGGCTATCGACTCGAAAGCAAAAGTGATTCACCTCGACTAGCGCACTATAAGTGAAATCTCCGATTCGCGTTATGTCAGATCAGTAAACGATAAGCATTCGCGATTTTTCCAAACGAACCACGATGCTTGTACGGCACTGTAAGGCGAGGCATCCGTGTGTGCATCGAGCGTACGTACAAATGCAGTCACGTACACGTGGAGACACGTACACGTGACTGAGAGCCAGCCAATGAGTCACCTCTCGTTGGTAACACGCGCGCGCGAGTTCGCTGTCGCGAAGCTTCCTTTTTTTCTTTTTCTTTTTTTTTTTGAAGGATCAATGGCGAATTTTCCATTGATAAGAACGATATCGCGACAATAAACAATAAGTTGATTGATCGTACGATCGTGTCGATTCCACGAGATATTAACCCCGTCACGTGAAACGTCGGATGTCGACCTGGAATTGGTAAGAATGTCATTCAAAGTGTTCCATATCGCACCGATCGTCTATAATTTTCCAAAATTTCCGAAATTATGTTTGTGAGATGAACATGATTAAAATAATTTGCGAATGAGTACAGGTTCCAACGTGAAAATCGCCAAAGTTCGCACCAAACGAACTCCGCGTAAGTCGACTCGGTGTTTGCGAAAAATCTTCGTGTAAAATCGCGAGTCAATACTCGGATTCGCGGAATACGAGACGATCGAGTTTACAAAAATTCGCTGAGCACGCGTCGACGCTACCCGACAAAAATTATTGCGAGATCGATGTTGTCACCTGCGTTCCTGTCTCGTGCGACGCGGTGAAAGTTCACGCGACGTCCATCCATTCGGACGACTCGAAATCGTCGCGTCCCGAACCAAGCGCCTCTCTCCATTTACTCAACGTGGCGCCGGCCAATACGCTATTATTATCGTCCGTGCTGTTTTCTTTTCTGCCTCGTTTCTGCCAATGGCGATTTTCCCGATCGTGGCCATGAATTATTCATCCAACGATCAACCAACGATACTTTTTGTCGGTTTGATGATTCTTAAACCGTGACACTTACAATTAGAGTTTATTAGCTCGAGTTAGATGTTGGTGTAATTGGCGCTATTTAAAAGACGCAGCAATATATATAGCGTTTCTATCTTTAGTTTCTTTTTCGATTGTTTGTATTCCGTTTTTGGAATCATAAGCGAGACTTGTAATGCGACTGTTTAGAAAGAAACTTTTTCTCCTTCCACGTACAAGGTTGTCTTTGTTTTACGATCGTTTTACGGTTCGCGTGAAAAGCGATTTTTCACGGATCGTACGAGATTGTTCCGATGAATCGAGTCACGGTAATGCGCTAACGCGAATTGTTTTTGTTCAGATGAAATTGAGAATCGTTGTCTTGACTCATCGATAACTGGGTTGCCTCAATTTTACAAGAATGTTCTATAACTTCGATTAAAAATAACTTCCTTATCTTGCTTTATATATTAATCGTTCTATAATTAGATTAACTAGAAGACTGGTGTAAGTTGAAAAGAACCAGATAATTTCCAAACGAAATCTCGATTTACATTAAGATTCTTTCTTACGGCGCTCTAAATCAGGTTTTGTCGATCTGTTATCGATCGGTGCAAACTTCTTTTCTCGAACCGGTATCGGACAGGAAAAGAAGGAAAAATCAGAAAACGGAAATTTCGTCAGACATTCGTCGCATGGTTCTAATATATTCGAACAGTGGCGGATCGCTACTGTATTTTTTGTTTAAATTTGTTGAATTATCCTTATCGAATTATCGAGTTGTCAAGTTTAATCGATGCGCTTATAAATTCTTGATCAAACCATTCGTTTAGATAAGATTGTCCGTATCGGTGTACTTGTACATAAAATCCTCGTTTATCGAACGAAAGAATCGTTGTACGTGAAAGATAAAAATTTTCGAAATCACATCACGAATTTAGGAAGAGAAAGAAGTAATCTTAGATTGCGTAGTCGGTTGCGCGAAATGTGCACGTTTGCACGATTGCGTGGAATATCTGTGAAACGAAAAACACGCCACAGATGAGGAAAAGCAGAAGTAAACGCGAATGACGCGATGCGTCTCTGTCATTTTCACGGTATGACGTTCCTTGGTAACAAATATTCTCCGGAATATAACGATATATAATGTAATCATTTTCCTATGTACTTGCGCCATTAAAACAATAAAAGTAACCTATACACATATAGAGATACATGTGTCTCCATAGATCCAATCAACTATTCGAACGGAAGTATCGATTTTGATCGTAATCGCAATGCTATATTTTTATCTTGAAATTTTATTTCACGAATTCTTGCATCTATCTTTACACGTTTCCTGCCTCGAAATCATCGAAAGCGTTTTGCCCATTTATCAAATTCATTGACAAACCTTCACCTGATCTTAAATCGTCTAATCAAATTGGCGTTAGGCGAATTTCATCGAGATATCCGCGTGTATGCGCAGATGTGCAACCCGGTTTCAGCGTGGTCATCTACTCCGCGCCAAAGATAGAGTCTGACATCATACACAGAAGCATCACTCGGGTCGAACGAGCGATAAACATACTTGCACACACGATACCTCTGTACGCGGAAGGTTTACGTTGTCTGTTAGAACTGTCTCAATTGACATCTTCCAATGCACTCTGATGTTTCGTGAGAAATTGTCGAAATAACGAAAATTGGCACTTCACGGGCAAAGATGGTTGAGAATCGCGGAGAAAAAGGGTTGGAAAGCAACAAATTTCCATTTTTAAGTAGGATGTCATGTCGAAAACCGAGCTATAAGATGGTGAAAATTCTAAATGCATTTCGAAACGAAAGGTATTCGATGAAAGAGGTTTGAAATTTTAATGGATTTTAATGGATTTTGATGGATTGAAACAGAACGATCGATGGATTGTGTGATGGATCGTTGGATCATGTTTCTTCGTTCATCTTCGTTTCACGAATTTCACTTTCCATCGTTGAAATCTTATCGAACCGAAACGGAATCGAAGTCGGTAAATTTAGAAAGACAGTATCTTTGCCACGATTTCGTTTTATTATTTGTCGCCTGCTTAAGCCGTATAGTAGCTCGTAACACTTGCCGCTACTCCGATAACGCACAGAGTATACAGCCTCGATCGCGTGTAAACATGCGTCTTTGTGCTATCAACCTGACGTCACCTAGCGTACAGTGTACAGATAATAAAAGAATGGATTTGATGGATGCCTTCACGGCATTACGTTGAATTCTTTTTTTCGTAGATCATCAAACAAAGTGGCTTATGAATTATTTATGCGCTCCACTAAATCAAACAACGTTGACAAATACTGTAACAACGAGGATCCTAAATGCAGTCGACGAATTACAAGATACGTCCCACGCAACTTCCTCATTCACACTTTGCTTTCCAACCAATTTATCGAATGAGCCAAGCTCGATTATATCAAACTTCATCGTCTGTTTCTAAAAAAGAAAAAAAAAAAAAATAAACGCTAATCGTCCACTGTGATACTATAAAGTTAAGAAAATTTTCAAGAATGCAGTTAGTCGGTTTAGCTTTTCATTTGGCTTAACGTTCATATCGCAATGGTTCGTCGAGTCGCTTAAAATTCGCTCTAGGAATTCGTTCGAATGGCTGAATCGACGGAAAAAGAAAGAAGTAAAGACGTAAAGAATACGAGTTCCAGAAACGCTGATGAAGATCGATGGTCAAGCAACGCGATCGATATGATGAAACGACGAATCGCATCGTTCTTTCTCTTTCTTTCTTTTTCTTTTTTTTTTCGACTAAAGAACGTTTACAGCCGAGTCATCGATAGTCGAACGACAAGCGGAATGCCGCGAGCGCGAACGTGGTCGATAGAAAGTGGTTCTCGAAGCGGCGCGGCGGAGTGGCGTCACACACAACTTGACTCACCGATTCTGCGTGTCGTAGCTCGACTCGCTTGCCCAACGGCCGACCGCGGTATTTATATTTATGCCGTTGACCAGCCGGCCCGTATACTATTTCCGCGGTAATTACGTATTCGAACCGCGTCCGAGTTTCATTACGCGACAGTCTGATCGACAATTCGCGAATATAGGCTGCGGATATCGATCGATACGGATCGATATGGGTGCAGTGTGGTTACTTAGGACTCCATCGAGGATCGATCACTTTGTTCTTCTTCGTGCTTGATCTCGTGCATTTCAAAAAGCTCAGTCACTTTACGCTTACATGAATGAAGTTGATATTCAGATAAGATTCGAACGGCAACACTCATTCGGTTCTTTGAATACTATCGATAAGCTGATAATCCTTGGGCAATTGCAACACACAATGTAACCATTAAGTGTCACACAAGAAGGAAAAATGCAACATCCGACGATTATGAATCACAAGCTGAATTTCGCACGACGATGTCACGCTTCTAATTAACTCGAGACTGACGTTGTCTATTAAAAATCACGCACAGGTTAGGTTGGGATTAGGTTGGGTTTAGGTTGGGGTTAGGTTTCCGTAACGATCTTCCTTGTAACTAAATACGAGTTCATCATCTTTCTACGTAATCTTTAAGGTCATATATATTATAATATTAAGGCTATATGTTTAATTCTAAGGCTATATAGTTGACCTATCTGGTAATAATAACTGTCCATTAATACAAAAGAAATTGAAAATAATTTACGTTCCAATAAATTATACGTTTGATAAAAGAAAAAAATTCTAGGGAAGCATTTTATCGAATATCCACGAAAGAATCCTATTAATATCAAAATCAGATGCTACGATTTAGCCTCAGATCGAATAAATCTTAAATCCTGAGCAACTGATTTAAAGTATTTTATCGTAGAATAAATAATATTAAGACGGAAATCCAACTTGATAAAATATCGAAGGAGGAGAAAAAAATGTGAAAGTAACTCGACTCACCGAAGGAACCGAATTTGAATCTCTTGATCCTCGGCAGCGTCACAGTAGTGCAACCGCGCGTCAAGGTTGGCATGGTGCTCTCTCTCTTCAACAGCGTATTCGGACGTGATAAACTGGACGATCCTTCCACTTTTGGGGCAGCGGCTCGTTTGACGACTCTTTCCTCGGTGCCAGTCACCTCTACGGCTAATGAACGCATCCTTAGTTCACTCGTATAAACTCGTGACGTGTACGGTGCGTGTCGTTAAGCCGTACGAATCGTGCGTCATTTCGCAAAATTTCCCCGCTCCACCGTAACAGGTGGCCACGCGAACCAATTCAGGAACTAATTGTTTCGAAGTACTTTTGCTACGGTTATTTTTCTCCATTTTATGACCTACTGGAGCACGATGGAATTTTAATTGAATAAGTACTAAATACATAATCGTATAAAAATGTTTGTTTGCCTGTTTCGTTGTGTCGAAATTTTTATTTTAAAAGAGAAAGGATAGATATCTGGTTGTGCGGAGAATAACGTTATTGCGAACGTTTGCTCGTTCGAAGAATCTTACAGAGAACTAGGTATTTTTTAACTTCTAAATTTCTTACTTCAAATGACTTGGTCGGATTAATCCTTAAAACACGAGCATCAAAATCTTTCAATTTAAACGCTGCTCGTCTGCCTTCGCTAAAATCACTGAAAAATCGATTACTTATGGCAACATTACACGCGTCTGCCACCAGAGGGGCTATTGTTCGCGCAAGTTCTTGCTCTACCATCGATTCTTTCGTATATAACTTTCCTTAGCCATAGCCAGACTCGTCCGAGTCAATACTTTGACGTATTTCTGGACTACTTAGTCAAGTTTAACTTCACCAACGTTGGAATTTTCTCGAATCGCAGACCCCACCGCTTCAGTTACGTTATTAATAAATTTATCAACAGGTCTACGAGGAAGTAAATCGCCTACATTCGACGTTTTCTTTCTGCTCACGAAATGCTGATGCTCGCATTGCGAAATGTATCGCGACGAAAGAATTTGTTGATCTAAGGATTTCCACGTGAAAGCAAGTTCGATTGGACGTTTGCTTATTCGACGATGACACGCTCGATCGTCGGACGCGAACGAAAACGAAAGCACTGTAGCGTATTTTCGGCAAGGGAACGACCTCGAAATGAAATTTACTCGACTTCGAGGTTGGATCGTCATTGAAGAGGCACGTGAGACGCAGATGTTGCAGCTGAACTTGTTATAGAAATGCATACGCATGGAAGTCACTTCGATCAATTCTGATTTATCGTCATCCAAACATTTCCATCCATTTGAAATTTCTACTCAGGTATCGTGACACGTATATTTTAGTTACGCGTATAAAATGTCAATCGATTATTCATCGAGTTATGACTGAACGTTAGTCGCGATCTAAAGAATGACTGTGCGATGCCCAGTACGACACTTGCTTTAGATAATACGTCCTATTTTCTAAATATGACCAATCGTTTTGTTTTCGAAACGTTGAAACTACTACGTCAATCTGCAACGTCATCCGCTGTAAACGATAACTGGATTCTTCGTTTGTTTTAAAGAATTCTCATCTATTTGACGCATTTTTAGACGATGACGGGGAGAATCAAGCGCGAGGCAATCAATGTAAAAACAAGAGCGAAAAATATACGTACTTACGTAATATCGCGTTATCTATGGTAACGGAAGCGGTAAACATTATCGAGTGCACAGATACAAATATTCTAATAGATTTTAACAAAACATTCCAACAAAGACTCACGCTCTTTCATTTTTTATATAAAAATATATAAAAATTCAAGATACTCTGAGTTAACTAACGCTGACGATATTTTGTATATTTCCGAAAAGCTCTTTATCGATAAATAAAGATCCGTAATCCCTAACAAACCAGAAACTATTCTTTATAAACATGAAATACACGTTTTCTACTATCTAAAATGTTATAAATGTAAAGTTACGATTCCAAACAGATCGAAAACTACTCACCACGGATTTTGATCGTATTCTGAACTAATAAAATTTCTACAGAAATCATGCTCAAATAATCGAAACGATAGTCGCGACAATTTGTCAAACACGTTCGAATTCGCGGCTTAACGACGCACACGGCACATCGCGGTCCACGTGGACCGCTATAGTACTCGCAGGACTTACTCATCGACGACGGCCTCTTGACAGACTTTCCGGCGAGCAACAGCCCCGACGATGCTTTGCCACGATGGTTGACCGGCGACTGCGCCGCTCCACGGCTTGCGAGGGATATCTTTGCACTCATCCTAGCGGAGGCTACCGTTTCCTGCGATCCTGACTCACGTACCGGGAAGTGGTGCTCGGAGGTCGCGCTGGCATGCCACCTCGTTAAATCAAGCTAGACCTTCTGGTCGCTGTTGTTGTTCGATCCGGCCACTGATATGTTTTTCTTGATCCTCCGTTGTTCTCCTCGGCGCTGCTTGAGGATCTACAAATGAACAGCAGAAGACTCTGCCTTGAAATGATACGATTTTGGCGAGGTTAGAGATTCGAACGTCGTAGCATGACAAATGAATCGTGTGTACCGTTGTCCGAGTTCACTTATTCGAACGTATTATTTGGACGACAAATCACCGAGGTTCCTAACTACTACGCGTAATTAGTAATTCATTAGTAATTCGAACTTTGTTCTTTGAGACCAACGATCTCGAGCAAATGAAGTTCTATCGTAACGATAGAAACAACAATCGTAGAATTTAAAGAGGAAACGTTTGTTAAATCGTTTTGCCAATCTTCCAAAACAGCAATTGCAAACGTCGTAATCTCCTCGGCAAATCTGACAGCCCCGATTCTAAACAAATGCACGTAACCACGAAGCTCATGAAAATCACGCTGACACGTTTCTTGAGAAGTCTAGGGTCAGCTTCAAACGCGGTTTATTTAACCAGGGATCATTCGATGTTAACACCTACCAGGAAGACGAGATCAAACGATTGCCAGACATGTTTCGACGTTGTCCAAACGAAAGTTGTTCGAAAAGGCACGCAGGTCTTGGTCGATCTGAAACTAACACGCATTCTGGTTATTAGAATCACCATCTATCGCTCGAAAATCGAGATGCAAGAGTTTGACGGATGGTAATAGACTTTTTCATCGATATTTACCGATTTGTAAATTACTGAGTTGCGACTACGGAATCACGTACAGGGAAGTCGGAAATTGGAGGTCAAGCGGCTTGAAATCACGACGGGCCTTCCGTTAACGATCTTTTAGCTGATCTCTGTTCAGGAATTACCATATTTGACGTATTAACCCTGGACCAGACTTCCTGTCTACCAGCATTCTCTTACCTCGTTCGCTTATCTGAAAGAATTGGACACGTGGTCTTCTTTCACACAGTTCCAAGAACTTATCTATGATCTACGATCGATTTACATGTTATTGACGCTTTAGTTGGCGTTTTCCTGGCACCGACCTAATTCTTTAACGAGTTGAAGATGTTTTTTTAATGATTATTATATCGAGAAGTCTGCGGCTTCTTTGGAACTCGTTTTTTGGAAATATTCTTCGTGTTTTCACCGAGAGAAAGACCAGATAAATTATAGAGTGAAAGCTATCTATTAATAACATAACATTGATTTAACAAACAACTACAGCTATTTATACGTGATGCAAATTTGCGTGTGGTCAGTGGAACACTTTCGGACACGAATTTCTAGTCGTAATGATTCATCGATCACAAACAATGTGTGGATAAACACAACTTACTCTGACTCATACTCTTTGAATAGATTGATCAAACAAAATACCCATCGCTTGTTATTGAGTAATCACTTTTTTCTTTGGACTCTCGACAAATAAATGGATAGCTCATTCACATCAGTCTCGTTTTGCGTCATTGTTTATTAACCAATATCAGTGAATCGATCGACAATAAGTTGTAGTTTTTACGGCTGTATGTAAATATTATTCACAGTTCTATCTCGAAAAATGACGAATCGTAAAATTTTTCCTCCGATAAGATTACGTAAGAGGGGCCAGATGCCAAATATGAAATGAAACAGAGTCTCTGTATTTTTACGAACAGGTGTGAAGCAAAACAGGAAGAATGTTTCATTCTTTCATCCGGTTTACGACCAAATAAGGAAAGATCAGTTGATTCTCTGGATGGTCGAGTTCCACCCGGCCATGAGAACGCGTCAGGTCACCGGGAACAATGTCCGCGGGTGATCCGTGCAAGAATAACATCGACAACGGAAAAACACGACGAGGGACAGCAGCCGGGAGCGCGTTGACTCGCTTGACTCAGACGTCGGCCACCGGCGGACCTTGAAGAGGGAACAGGAACTTGACAGGCTCCGCGCCAAGGCGAGCCAGAATCCCGCGCGTCTCTTTGTCCCAACTTTCTGTAGCATTAACGCAGCGTCCGCGAGTTTATCTCCATTATTTTTGTTAAGTGCCGCAGACACGAACTGATCGAAAGAACCTGATTAACAGCGTGTTCGGAAAAAGATACAACTCGTATTGGAGGTCCTTCTTTTGCTGGCCAATGGAAGGCAGCAGGAAGTGGAAGTTTCAAAGGTAGCCTTATGCGCGAAGATTTATGCCCTTCCGTGTATTCTACGGTATATTTGTGATGGTTCGGCAAGATGGTTTTCTAAGGAGAATTTGGTACGTCTTTGGAGATGTTAATTTGGTTAAGTTCGGAGAAAGGCCAGATTTCACAATCACGAGAACGTGCGTCGGTGAGGAGCCAAGTTAGATCTGCATCGGGCAACGAGTTATCTTTTCAATTACATGTTCAAACTAATTTGATCTAATCAATAAACGAAGGCGATTATATTCAATCAATTAATTTCCATTTAATCTTCCTGGTTCGATGTTCGTACAAATTGTTTAAATTCCAATATAAATTATAATTCCAAACGACAAACTATCTTTTCAAACGAATCAACGACGAAACCACTCGACGGCGAAGAATTGGGAAGATCGATCGTTTAATAAGCCACATCGTCGACTATTTTAGCGTAGAAAGATGAAAATATCGGCGGAAATCGCGGACAACGCGGAGAAGTCGAGTGAAAGAGGCGGTCAGGGAACAAAAGGACAGCGTGGAGCGCAGAAAGAGCGAGTAGAAATGCCGCCAGTTCTACAAGCCCCCCACCCAAGGGTCGCGCGCTCTGTGCCGCGTATTTAAATAGAATTCAAGCCTCAAGGAGAAAACGCAAGGCTGTGGCAAGGACTCCGACTGTTTTATGCTTCGCGCCGGATCACTGCCACCGGTGAAACGGGCTTAAACGCGGCCATCTAAACGCGCGAAAGTAACTCATACATAATTAATCCCGCTGGCCGACAACCGGCCGAGAGATCGAGATCACGCGGCGACGTTCGGCCGCCTCCCGTATTCCTGTCTCCCGGTTCGATTTACGCTCCTCGTTGAATAATTATCGATACCAACGTGTATGTGATATTTTACAAGATAAACAGCCGTATTAACGATAAGTGGGAAACAAAATGAGACAGTAATTTCGAGTGTTGGAAAATTTGCGATAATTTTCAGATAGAGTTTCGCAAGATTTTTTCGAAAGAAACGATCGAATTTCGTATAATCGGGATGGATGAAGTGTTTTCGATCTTTAAGCTACCATAATCGTATGGAAATCGAGCATGATACAATAATTTCTTGGCTAAATTGCGGCACGACGAATTCATTAGCGTCTGGTTCCCACAATTAACGCGTTCGCAGTAGCATTTTAGCGCGTCGTGATTAACATGTCCATTGTGACGGCGATTAACATCGAGATGCATATTCTCGCGATTGCACAACGATATCGAACGGTGTGCAACATAACTTCGGACGAATCAATACCGAAGACAAAACTGCCAGCCGCGACGATATCGAGCGGCAACGGTTTCGCGTAACTGGACACTGAGTGCACACCTTAAGGCCACTTTATAACGCAACAGAACCCTGCCACTACCGCATTACTAGGTATGCAGAGCGCCGCAGCCAGTTCACCAGGCTATTACTTACCGATACTGTTATTACCGCGCAACCAAAGCGAAACCCCCGTCATCCGCTTAATGATTTACCACCTTAACGAACGATAACCGGAATCCCGAGCGGCCATCGCGAATCGCCATTTAGAATTCCACCGGATCTTCTTGTTCCGGTAATTTTTATGATTTGCTATATTTTTGGAAATACGATCGATCAACTTTGTATAGAAATTCATTTGCAGTTGATACGTAACTCTGTTACTGTATTGTAAATGTCATCGGATAGGGTAGAACGAAGTTACTCGGAGGAGACTATTTTAAGTTGAATGTCGCATGGTATACTTCGTGGGTAAAACAGGTAAAGGCGAGGTCACAGACCTTTGACACGAAGCAGTGTTTAAGGTCACGCGCGGAACGTCGCAGCGGCCTTGGAGGTGCACCTAATGTCGACAGCGGTCGGGATGTTTGCTTAGACTTTCGAGCTTCAGCTTTTCGATAAGATACCCTTTGAAGATCTTTCGTTAACGATCGTTCATCTGCTTCATCAAGACAATCGATTATTCGATGATGGCAATAAATGAAACGAAGAATAAAAATTGCACGATAAAATCATTGTTTCGTCGAAGATGACAATACAGGTAACGAGATCGATTAAGATATAGAAGTCACTAATATGAAAGATATTGCTATCGAAATGTTGCGCAACTTTTGTCTTTCGTGAGTTAATTGGGGCTCGATTATGTTAATCTCCTCGTAAAGTTCGCCTCTCGTGGAAGGATCAGCAACGACACCAATTATTCTGCCTAATAAATACAGCCGTAATAAATCCGGCAGTTTACAAGCGGTGCAAGCTCCACCGTCGAGGGTGGAATTCCACGATTAATGGGTTAACGTGGCGCGCGTATCTCTGGCCCGCATCTGCGTCCACGACACGCATTGCGAACACGCATTGCACAGAAGACGCGATTCGCGTAGCGAACCATCTGTCTCGAAAAATCTCGAGCGTATCGGAGACGCAGATCTTTTTTCCGGTGAACGCATGCTAATTTCAGTTCACAAATCAACCCCCTCCGATTGTAGATCACAGCCGGTTGATCGTATCCCGACCAAACGTTTTCCTCGTGTGCGAACTCGATTAAGGTAACCAATTTTCGCGATAGAGATCGTGAGGCGAATTGGGGACAATTTTGAAGTGTTTATGAGACGTTGGTTTGGGTTTCCGTCGACTTCTTTCTTCTCTAAACGAGTGCACGGTTCCACGTTTCATTAATTTTTGATAACAGATTTAGCGAGCCATTTCTTTTAACGATCTATACTTCGCGAGTACGATACATCTTTTTTAGTAAAATTACATCTTAACGGTGTATAAAGAATGGTTGGAGATGGCCTGTGTGAAAAGCTGAGAGCCACTGAGAATCTATATTTGCATTTCACATCCCTATGCGGCGTGGCAGCTCTATAATTCGTTGAACTAAATAATTGAGCTCGAAACCGAGGCGACAAATTTAATTCGCCAACATCGTTAGCTAGCATGCACGTCGCTTATCGATTGTAGATCGAAACAGATACGAGTCGAACGATCGTTTAAATCGCTGTTTAAGTGATTCAGTTTCTAAGTGGAACAGCGGAGAAATTTTCTGGAACATCGAGAAGGCTAAATATATTAACGAGCAACCAAAGACCTTCGCTATGTTATCGCCCGATCTCTGATATTTCTAACGATCATCCTGACGTCATGAAACGAGATTGCATGCGAATCTTCTAATTGTAACGCTGGTTAAACGCCGTCATGACGCCAATAATAATTCTGACATCATCGTTCGCTTTTTATCTCTAGCAAGGTGGCGCAACAATTAATTTAGTTTCAACTAGCGTACGCGATAATATCGATCATTGCTTGGACTGCGGACAATTGTGCAATCTCTGCAGGTGAAATGCAGTTGGAACACGTTTTTGTAAAGAAACAATGATTTATCGAGGCGGGGGTAAGGTGGAGGATAGCGGAAACGACAGCCTTAAGGAGGTTCGTCTGGATCGATACATCGAAGCTTTCGACGACCACTTTCGACCTTCCCGAGTTAGGGACGGTTGACGATGCTTCTTGTGCGAGTTAAGTTGTTAGACTTTGTGAGTTGCGCTCGTAAAATATTATATATCGCGGAATATTCCTAAAAATAGTCGTATAGTTCATTATCGACATGATCCTGTTTACGTAAATTAAAGTTCGTGAAAGCTTCGCTCGAAGAAGTTAACCGAGCTAGCCTCGATCTTTTCTTTTACGGAAAAATAAAATAAAATAATAAAAGACGGAGAATTATTGATTAATTTATAAAAGAAAGAAATATCTTCATTGTTACATAGTCGAGCAATTAATAAGTTAATACATCGAGCTTCCTAATTCGAAACGATTTTCCGAAAAAGTCCCTTTTTCTAGCTGCGTCGCTCTTCCAGCAACGATTTTACGATAGAATAAAATTGGTCGTTTCCAAGAGGAAAAATAAACAAGTTACCCTCGAACGAGCTACCGTAAAGTCTTTCAGCGAATCGGATTCCTGCGCGATCGCCGCGCAAGTATCGCGTCGTGGGGGGCTGGCCGCAGCAATTAGGGTGGCATACGGAGCGTATTACCAACATAATCAAATCACATGGACCCTTGCAGCTCCGTTATGCCCGTTGACAGGCTACAAAAGGGGGATGGCCACCCTCTCGAGCCCCCGAACCGGGTCCTGGCCGCCTCCGCCTATTGGCCTTGAATGCCGGTTGATTCATCTGTTTGCTTTTTATTATCTCGCCGACCACCGGAAAGCACCAGCTATCTAGCCGAGGGTGGCATTAATCAATTGATGGGATCAGCCACGGTGATGACGAATGCGAGTGCATAAACGATGATCGCGTCCCGAAACGATTTTCGATCGACCGGAAAGAATTATCGAGCAGAAACCGACGATTCGTTCGTTTGGACAGATTTCCTACGCATCGATCGTTTCTCTCTCTCTCGTTTTTCTTCTCAGAATTGATTTTTTGAAGATATAATTAAATTTCTTACAAAAAGAATTATGGGATAATCGAAATCCCTTCAGGATCCAAATTTGCAGTTAGAGTTCATGATGAGGAAACGAAACGCAAAGCTGATCCTTACAAACGAAGACTATCTTAATTACGTTCGTCTTTGAGATCGAATTTTTCGAATATTTCCTTCCACTATCTATCTTCGTAACTTGTCTTTCGATACAAAACCAACGCGACAGCGTAGGATCAAAACGTTCTACTTGTGCCTCGATCACATAAAAAATATGTTTTACCAGTTAAAAATAATTCAATTTCATCGATGCATTGGGAGATAACAACCAAAATAAATTTCGTTACCTTTCTAAATTTCGAACGACACTACGTTTCAATTTTCTACTTTTAAATCGTCATTTGTTCCAAGATTTCTAATGTCTACACACGCGCGCTGAGAGATTTCTCGTACCTTTCTCGTGCGAGTATCGAAGCGTGACGGAGCGCGGTTCACCGCACGACTTTCGACGTGGCCTGCTCCGCGAGCACTGTTTTCTAAGACATCACGATAGGCCGAGGGTTGCGCGGCATTCCACCCCCATCGCGTCCCGTGACGTCGTAACGCGAACGTGGTGTCCATGTGGTGTCCTAGGCAACCCGGCATTCGTGTGTATATCCATTCTACCATCTTTTTTCCACTTCTTCTGCTCTCTTTGTCTTGCATTAACCCTCTTTCACCCCATCGCGAAGTCTGTATCTTCTGTCTTCGTTTGCTGCCGTACGTCTCATCTAGACAATTCAATTTTGTCTTTTATTCTCCTTTTCCTTTTTCTGTCTCTTTATCGTATCTTCTTAATTTTTCACGTTTCATCCTTTTCACATTCGTAGCGATGCTTATTTTCGTACTCTTTCAGTTTCACTTCTTTTCTTGCCACGTGTTCTTCGTCGTTTAATACTTTTTTGGATTCCTAAGATGGAATTTTGTAGTATTTCGTTTTTCGCTGGTTTTTTTCTTTTTATATCTTTTTAAATAGCTTTGTCGAGGCGAAGCACGCGATCTCGCGTGGATTCGCGTCTGCGTCACTGCTGCAACCATTCGAACACAGGCGCGCGCCAGATAGAGAAATCGATCCAGTCACCTGCCTTCGCACCCCTCGCGATTACGTCCCCTTTATCGCGAAGTTGCAGTCCTACACTGGTCCCTTCTTCTCCTCCAAACATACCAGAAACTTTTATCAGGTAAAATACGTTTCTACTATCATTATATCGACCGCCACACGCGTTTGTTTAATTTCAATCGCACCGCCACCCTAAAGCAATTTTGTGACTTAATTGGGTACACGGATTTTTTCGTAACGATTCGATCGTTTCGTCCTTCGTCCCTGCGAATATTCGAAAATTACCGATCGAGATATCGTTTCCTCTATAATGCAACAGTTTCTTTCTTCAATCTCGCAACGATTCTTTTGGCTATCGATATATTAAATTTTTATTTCCATTCTTCTACATCATCGGAAAATAAAAATTCTCGAAATAATACGTGTTAGTCACGTTTCCACGTAAACGACGTGGCGACGTCACAATGAACAGATTGCTTTGATTCGATTGTTATGACACGTTGACGGGTTGAAAGCAGGTGTCGACGAGATCGATCGGCCTAGCGCGTATTACAGGACACGGAAGGTATATTTAAAGGTGGGCTCCGGTGTCGTCGTAGATATATTTCGATTAACAAGCGGCGCGGCGTAGCGATCGAACATCCGCGCGCAAAGTGCACGTATTCCGGAGAATGACTTCACCGTTCGCAAGTGTGCATCGTATTTAGATGATATCGATTGCGAGTCGTACGTCATAGGTCGGCCTAGAATCGACCCCTCGTGACACAGTTACAGCCTGGTTCACGGTGCTTTAGCACGAAAGTCACTACGAAATCCGTGGGATTGTTTAGCTCGACAACTGTTGCGGATGATCAAGGAACGATTTTTTTACAGCTACGAATCCAACAGAGTAATTTCCTTCTTCCCTCCCTCTCAAATTTCCTTTCCCCTGATCCCGTCCTTTCTATCTTCCCTCCCTCAGTTCCGGAAAAATGGGTTCCATTAGCCTGGCTCTTTAAATAGATATAGTGACGTAATACACGAAGATCATACGAGAAAAATAGGGCAGGTACACTTTTCTTTGTTTTCTGACTTTGCTTCATTCACTCGTTTTTATTATTCAATCGCTTTATGATCAGAGAATCTTAATATGGCATAATCGTAGAATAAAAACAGCCGGTTAGGTTGAAAGATGTAAAGTAAGAAAATTATAGAATCTGGAATCACCGATTCAGAGTCGGATATCTAAAATTTAGAGTAAACCACTTAATCACCAGTGTAGACACGTGACTATCTTATCAACGTTTCGAAACGTTTTCCGAAACGAAGTAACGATAACAGGTAACGATCTGAGAGGCTCGTTTACTAATGCAGCTCTGTCGTAAATTCCACGGTACCTGGTAATCTCTTAAAGACCGTAATTGCAGCTCATTGGATCAAGGATAATGGTATTACGGAATAATTGTCAAACCTCATGCGATCGAAGTTACGTGATCGCACGGAAGCTTCTTACATAACGCGTCTTCAGACGGCTTTCCGTCATTAGACGATGATATATATCACGTTTAACGAGCATCGGTCGACGGATTCCATTTCTCGTTGGTCGGAACGGATTCCCAAACGCGCCAACATCGCTCGATCGAAACAATGATGTCAGCGATTTAAAAAATGATAAAGAATAAAATGATTATATAATTTCCATCGTAAAAAGATTACTCAACGAACATTGGTAGCATCGTGTTCGATTTCATTTAAGGTAGATCCGTCGCTACCTCTGATTAATTATTACAAATCGAATCTACGTTAGAACATCGATATCAGCTATGAAGATTTTTCAGTAGTTTTCAAATTTGTTCGTGTCTCTTGGATTTTCCCGGGAACTGAGCACTGCCCCGGAAGGGGATGAAAAGATGAGAGGGCGCCGCTCTCCCAAACAGGTCGATACGACCTGCGCGCTCATTCTCCATCGACGACTGTGCTGGAATGGACCCGTGCTGATTCTGCAGTTGCAAAACATATCACGAACAGAGGTCTCGCGTTTTATGTCGTTCATCCTAGGAAACGAGGAAAAATCGACAAATAAAACGAGGAAATGCAGGTGGTTGACAATGGAGTAACGTGAAATTCGTGGTGTTTTGATTATCATCTGTGTACCGTGGCCTTGTCATTTTGGTAACTAAAATCGAGTAAAGTACAAAAGGAGTAAAAAATACAGAAAATGGGGACCAGATTCGCAGCATGTGAGTACTAGAAAAGTGACGCAATGTTTTATATATTTATTTACGTATAACTGCTCTTTTTCAGATTCACTGAAGTTAACTAATCTGCACGACTACTATCAGAGACTTCTTCACGGTAGTCAACCTGTACCTTCTGGTCTCGACATGGCAAACACAGTGAAATTCTTTTCTCAAATGCTGCTGTGTAATAATCTCAATATCGTGTTATTGTCGTGTCTGTTAAAAATCGTTCGATAATTTATGCTTTGTTTCGTAGCTCTGTTAAAGGAAGTTCGCGAAGCACCTTTCGAAATGATCAAGTCTCAGAAGTACGACGCGGAACGTATGGCTCTTTACCCGAATTTGGATTACAAACAGCTGTACAACGCGCTCACTCAGCTGATCGATGTTGTTTCCTCTATTCACACCGGTTTGCAAGGTCTGTCCTATATTTTGTTTTTATTCGATGGTTTGCTATTCAAGATCCATGTTTCAGTGTTTGGACAGGCATTGCTTCAGTGTCTCGCGTGTCTCTTGCCTTTTTTGGACCACGATATGATCGACAATGTACCTTATCTCACGGCCAGCTCGATCTCGGTACTTCCAGTGGAACTTCATCAAGATATCGTTAACTATCTCTGTTTCTACATTCTACCATTCACCATCAGTACGTGTCTTCGTTTCGTGCAATAGATGCAGAGACTAAAACATGTTTTTATTATTTCAAATATGTTCCTTTAATTATAGCGAGGAAAACAGAGGATGGAACGGAGAACGCAGCTAGTCAATCGATAGCAGCTGTTATCATGATGATCTTTCAATACTCCACTAACCCAGGTTCTAATTGTCATCGTTATATTTTTATAAGATACAGAGATGTATTCGTAATTAAAGATTACAAAAAACATTGTCTAAACGTCTATGATTGTTTAGCTCACCATTGTCAACTATTGGAATGTCTAATGGCATTGAAACCAGGCGTGGTAAAAGACATTCTTTGCGTGGTAGCTTACGGCACGGCACCGGCAAGAGCTTCAGCAGCTAAATTACTGTTCTACTACTGGCCATCGTTCAATCCGAATCTCTTCGATCGCAGGGCGGTTCTAATGAAATTCGCAAGTGCGTTTCCCCACTGGGTTTTGATAATACCGCTGAAACCTTCGTTCGATAAAATACAAAATATGAATTTAACATACGCAGATGATTTGGCACCATTCGTCTGTCAAAGAGATTCTTGTCCAAACGCGGGCAACGCCGAAGCTGGCAAAGTTTGTTACGATCATCGAATATCTATCACATTCGCTACAGAAACACCACCACCTATGTACCTGTGTATCGAATGCGCGAATGAAATACACAGGGCGCATCCTAATCAAATGTTCTACGACATTTTGCATCCCATGCAACAGGTGTCGATGATATGCGAAAATAAGGTGAGTCGAATGGTTTTTAGTTGGAAATTAATCTAAAATAAATTCAGACACGAGAATAGGTGTTTCTAGCGAGAATTTAATCCCGTTTGACACCTCTTAACATTTCTAAATTACGTCAGAACTGTAAAGCCACAGACAAGTCGGCGATCAGCGTCTGTTTCTCCACCGAATGCGCCAGCTACAACGGAAACCATCCGATTCGCTATTGCCAGAAATGTCACACTAATCGACACGATAAAGGCCGAGGTGAGGACCACGTGTATCACACGGCGTTGCCTCACATATCGAAATTGGATCCTCAGACGCAGACCTATATGGTACAAGCGATCGTCAGGTGAGACACCTAAATTCCAACCCATTTTCTATTTGCTAAAAGATCCTGTATCGCTTAACGTTCGAAAGATATCGGAACAAGGATGGGGACTATGGTTGGGACAAGGGACACTAACAGTCGTTGTAATTTGCACGAGTTTAATGAGACGTTGTCGCGACTAGAGACGAGAGATTCGCTCACACGGATCTCTGATACGTTTAAACATTGAGAATTTCCATCGATTAAATATCCTAAATTTTGAGCGTATGCTTATCTAAATATAGTAAGAAAGATACAGAGTCTCTTGTCTCTAGCGTATCGTCGATGTCAAAGTCCTTTCTGCGACAGAAGCGTTTTTTGATGACGTGAACGTATGCGACGCACGTTGATACAGTTCGATTGGTTTCATTCGTGTTTACCAACCCGCAGATCGCGACCATGATGTATTAATTATGTGTTAATTTCTGATAACGTGTGTAACTCTACGATATTAAAAAATTTCCATTGAAAAGAAGAAAAATTTATCGTTAAAAATTGTAGTTAACGGGACAGTTAATTATTTATTTAGCGGTAACAGGTCGCATCCAAACGATGGTTGTTAATCACTATCCACGATGTCCAATCTTCGATGTGTTCGAAAGTAACACGATGACGCGTACTAACGAATGATCGCAGGATCATTGTTGCTTTGCGTGTTTGTTCGTGCTGGTCCATCCTGCTTGGTAAGACATTATGCTGTAACCACGTTCAATGGAAACTTAGGATACATCGAAGCAACTGTTCTGCTATATCTTCGTGTAGCATAAATTGTCGATATTCGATTACAGTAATGTCCATTAAACGTGGTTAATCGATGCTCCATATTATTGTGTTTGAATATTCACAGAAACGATCGAGATGTCGCATGTCACCCTATTCCGATCAAGAATGTATCTTCCACGTTCCTTTTTATCACATAAATAAATTGTTTCGCGTACATCTCGATCCGTCATAGACGCTAAAGCCTCCAGACTTCGAAAATCTCTATGGATTCATCGGGGATATAATCTCAAAATAAGAAATTTGTCTTTGCAAAGATGTCAAAATTCTAGAGATTTTAGAGCCAGCGTTAACGTGATTCACCGACTCGCGAATTAAAGGAGTCGAGATGCGATAACCAACGTGAACAAACTTTCACTAAATCGCTTCTATCGACTATTGAAAACGTTGAATGAAAAGCGCAGCATCGAAGTCGCCTCGAAAATCGTGGAGAGCGTTCGAAACCGGATGGCGGCTAGCGTGGACAAGTTTTTCTTCGAGTTATCCACAAGCGAAAGACACGTGACTCCGAAGCATTCAGCCTCACAGTAGAGAGCATAGGAAAAGTGCACCTTAAAGTTGCAATGCGAGGACACCACGCCGTATCACGTCCTGGATACGACGCACCAGCAGCTTGGTACCGTTTCTACAAATAAAAACGGACCCACTGGTGCAGGCTTGAATAGATACCCATTACCCGAGACACACTGGTATGCTGCACGAACAGAGACACTCTTTTAACGGGATATCCGGGGATCTGTTGTTTCTCTGTTTTTTTTTTTTTTTTCTTCAATTGTTATTTTCATAATAGAATCGCGGACTCTATGAAACACTGAGATCTTTTTTTCTGACATTCTTGATATCTTCTATTCACTGATATTTCTTTCTTTCTTTTTTTTTATAGTCTAGAATGTTATTTCTCGAATGTCGACACATCAATACTGCATGTAGTTTTGATATCTTGAAACTAGCATGAGTCCCCGTAGTTAGAATTATAGAACACGGAACAGTGAATTACATTTGCTGTCATTTGAGATAGGAATTCTTTCAAGATTTCTCTCGACGATCTAATTGTCTATATACTATTATAAATGGATATAATTTCTTATGGTGAGCACGATCTAAAGTCGCGTCTGATCGAACAGACGTTGTGGTCGACGTAGATTAATCGGATTTCTATTTTGGAACATTTGTAACACAGAATGTCCGAATAGTAGATCGACATTGTCGTTGTTTAATATAGAATTTTATGAACTGTTTCACGATCGATACCGTCACGCGATTCTTTATTATCTTTTGTGATACAAAAGGGTGTGATATTCAGTCAAGTATAAGTAAGAAAAGGATCGTGAAGGAATTCAAATCACCATTGAACGTGGAAGCTTCGATTCTTCGACGTTCGGTGCTCTTTCATTTTCTCGCTCGCCTGAAATCGTTAGTGGAAGCTTCGAATCGCGGCACAATCAAAATTAGAAACAACATAGAAAGTAATAATTGTACTGAAATTTGTTCCTTTATTTGCATTTGCAAATAAATCTCACTTCCGATCAAATTCGCTCTTATTATTGGATAATATTTCAATGTAAAACAACGAGAACCTTCGTCTATCGATTCCAAGTGATAGATTTAACCGAGAGAGTGTCGATCTCAGTTAAAAATCATATTTAACGATCTGTTGAAAAAATTATCGCGTGAAAAATTGCCGGTGTTTAGCCGACCACAACCAGACGTGGCCGTAGATCGCGTTTCACATCCCACTGACCAGGTTTCCTCTCTACTTGCAGCCTGCTTAAGGAAGCTGAACCGCTAAGTATGGATAGTAACCGAGACATCTTGGAAATAAATACTAATAAGGGAAGCGCAGGATTCCCAGGGAGCGGCGGTGGGAGCAGCGGGGGTGGTTCTGGTAGCGGGAGCGGTGGGCAATTCGATTCGGCTACGTTGGAGGAGAGACAGCTACTTGGAAGATACGGTGTCTGGCTGCTGGTCGGGCTTTGCACGCCGAATCAAGAAACCTCGATCGAAATACTCGGCCGTTTATTGTCAATGCTATTTCATTGGTTTCATGTTACTGCCTACTCTTTCGATGGTACTAAAAAAAGCCTTATGCACCTTATCTTTTCTGTTGGTAATTTAACACTTCGCATATTTATACACTTAATGAACGTAGAACGTAGATGAGCAGTGAATGGGCGGCGGAAGGTCTTGGATAATGTCGAGTAACGACGATGATGTCACGATGTTGCTTCGAATCTTTTAAAGGTCGACAAATTTCAAATAATTGCAAAACGATATGAATTCCTTTCTTTGACATTTTGAAGGCTTTTTAGTTTTTTTAAAACTTCTCTTTTTTTTATTAAACCGTGGTTATGGTAAATACATGTTGCGACGAATTGTCCTTCTGACAAACACGTCCAATGTAGATTCTTACGAGTGTGTGCATTCCGGTGTTCAGATGTTGTTCATCCGTAAGAACAACAGCTCGTTCACTGTAACCATAGCCTGAGTCGAGGCAACACGAGACACGAGCGTCGTACTCGACGAGATTCGAAGCATCTCGAGCCCATCACTAGACCGTAGGTAGTGTTTGGCCGCGATCGTAGGCACATTCGAGCGGATCGCCGATTTTTCCATTGGTTTTCGTTCTTTTTCTTTCGCTTTGTCTTCAGATGCTTTCGACACAATTACTACTCCATGTTTTACACTCTATACGATATTTAACGTTAGACAAAGTGGTGACTAGAAAAGAACGAAACAGAGAAAATGAATAATCCTCATGGTTAGGTAAAAAGACATTCACATGTTACACATTTGTTAGTGTTTTGACAAGAGCTTGATCGTGAACACTATCGCCGTTCGTCATATTCCAATCGAATAGCTTTCAATGTTGTCTTCCTGTTTCTCTCTCTAAATTCTCCCTATATTTATTTTTGTGTGTGTGTCTATAAATTGTATCAGTAAATCAATGTATTCGATGTTACCTGTGTTGAACTCGTTGTCGTAGAGGCGTCAGCTTTGCAGCTGTTCCAGCTTGTTCCTGCGATATTTCTATATTTTATTTCTTATCGTTTCAGAGTTTATTCCTTTACTTCGTCACTGTGTAGTTTGAAGTACACCAATAGAATTTTCTTCTCTCATAGATAGAATTGATATTTGATGTTACGTGAATACACAGCCCTCGGCTATCGAGTTTCGACCATCCGAGCTTTGAATAACGAGTTGAACAGCATAAAGAAAAGAGTATAATTTGCTGCTTGTAACATAGTACTGTTGCCTGGAAGAATGACATCTTCTACATTCGATGGTCAGGGACTGTAGAAAATTCTTGATATTCGACGACGATCTGCTAGGTTGACGCCTATGCGTTAAGTTGCCTTTACGTGTGCATGTCACACATACACACACACACACACACACATACGAAGAGCTTCCACTCAGAAATCTCAGAAATAAGGAACAAGAGTGCGTCTGCGTCGCGGCTGATCGAGTCTCTCAAAGATCGATGCATAGAATGACGACGCTGAAAGAATATCGTGCGAAGTTTCTATGCATCGAAGTAGTGATTCTTTCTCGAGAATAGCCATGTTAAAACTCGCGAAGAATTTCCCAAATAAGAATACAATTGGATCGATCGGTTTCTCAAAATTCCTTCGGTGATCGATTCAGAGATTCAATGATACTTTCTGCATGCTGTCGAAGTAACACTGCTAATACAGATTCAATAGCTTTGTACCTTCCCCGTGTTTGCTGTGTGATCCAAAATTCCGCTTTTGTATCGTTTCCATTCGAAAACACACGAACTGATAAAGTACCCGGTTTCTACGGTAAATTCGACCAGTGATATTCTCAAACGTACTTTAAGAGGTGTTTCCTTAAGGACCACGTCTGATCTATCGCGATGTTTTACCGTAGGGCAAGCAGAGAGTGCATTGGAGAAATTGAAGACCGAATACGTCTGTGGATGGCTGTCGGAAGTGATGAAAACTCATTACGAAGTTTTCATTTCCTGTCTTCTTCCACATCCGGCGGACTACGTTCGAGTCGGAGGACACTGGTGCGAATGTTGAAAATTCTTGTTAGGAATTCGAGGAGTAATAAAATTAATTTAGCCATAGAAATTAATTTTACAAAGAAAGATACCTAAATAAAGCTGATTTTGACAAACGAATGATTGCAATTAAGGGAAACATTGGCCTCGAGGACGTCGCACTTAAAAGATGGCCTAAATCGCTTGTTCTGCTTAGTCCCCTACGAAGTAATTACCCCAGACGTTTGGGACTACGTGATGCCACACTGGATGGAGGCCATGGTGAACGACGTACCGGAGTACGAGCTGCACGAATTAAAGATGATTTTATGGTACGAAATACCTCGCTCAATAACGATTCTTGCCTGGAAAATTCTTGGTGAAAATGTTGAAAACTATCCGATTATCGTCTCCAGTAAAATTTTGGATCGGGACATGAGTCCTCTAGGATTCGATGCTAAGAAGATGTACAATTTCGTGGCGAAACGATTTGTCAACACTTGCGCAAAGGTTCAAGAACAAGCTCTGAATTGGCTGCAAACGCTAACTATGTTGGAGATCAGCATTCCTCTGTGCCAACTGTTTTCCATGTTCAGCGATGGCGTGGCTGTTATGGGTACCATGAACATTGCCGAGTCTGAGCAGAAGCCTAGTAAAGGAAAGAAGAAGAAGGACGAGGAAGGAAATACTATTTGTACGTCGAAATGACAATTACCGATTCGTAAAGGAAGTGAATGTTCACGTTTTCATGATAGTGAAGGGTTTACTAATGTGTAATATGTACAGGTTCTGTGGTCGAAAACGAATCAGGAAAATCGACGCCATTGTCCGACGATGTTGTCCCAACACCGAGACACATGGAATTCACTACCAATTCGGAGTTGAATTTATCCTGTTGCATTCTTATGCTCGATATATTATTAAAACAGGTGCATCCATTTTTGCGGATACAAATCCAAGAGTAGGATATGATTACGAAGGAATGAACGAGGAATCTAATGAAATGTATCAAATATTACAGATGGAATTGCAGAACATAGATAAGCACACAGGGATTAACACGTGGGTTTGCAAGGACGCGTGTCGATTGATGAAATCGATCGTTGCCTCGAATTGGAACAACTGTCACGTGTGCAACGCGGTCGCTGAGTGTACTTACTGTGAATCTAGCGTGATCTGGCATCAATTATGCCTGCAATTAGTCACTTACATGGCACCGGAAAATCCAGCTTATCCGCCTGACGTGAGTCCCTTATGCTAACATTCGGTGATGATCAGATAACCAGATCGCTTAAAGTCTTTTTGTAATTTTCTGTTTAAATTCAACTGTCTTCTAACGTTCAGAAAATCGTCGACGAAAGTGCGGAGGATCATGGACGTAAAAGTCCAGAGACAGCGCGAAAAGGAGACTCAAAATCCGACGTGGTAATTAGTATGCCAGTGCCGGAAATGCACTCGGTCGGTGGCGTTCTTGCACACATGCCTCAGGTATACTGCCATAATAAACTTCACTCGTTGACAAATTTGAGATGTTCTATTATCTTGTTACACGATCTTGTTACACTGCCTAAGAGACACAGCGTCTTTCTTTCTATCTCTCTGTGCGAAACACTTTCTGCAACAACAAAATACGCAGCATGCTGTTCGTCTAACAAAAACAAAAACAAAAAAAATACAAAACTGTGTGTGCCTCTCTCTGTCTCTCTTCTTCTACTGCAAAATGGCGTTGTGTGAACCATTAACACGGTAGGCTAATCTATGTGACCGGAGGTAGCTACTTTGATCGTTTATATCAGTTCTTCGAACAGATCATGACAGCCACAGTAGAGACAGTTTCGGAGCAGCTGGATCTCGCAGCTATCATGCCAACGGAAAAGGTCATGTCAGCTGTAGCTCGAGCAGTTACCCTTTCTGAGACTGACGTGGGTAAGAAACAAATTCGCCTGGTTCTACCTTTCGTATTTTTGAAATAGTTCGAACGTGGTTAATCGAAAAATAATTATCAAATTTCGAATACCGTGTTCGACGTGGAATTTTAAAATTACTAAAAATCATGTAAAATTGCAGTGAACGTAGTATTAACTTAAATTATTTGAAGGCGAATTTTCTGAATTACGTCGATACCTTCGATCAACGCAACTTCGAATTTATCGACCGAGGGAAATCGTGCGTTTGATGCCTGACCAAGCATGGGTCTATTCTACTTCGGATCGCGAAATATTCGAATCCCATAAATCCACAGATTTAATATTTGCCTAGCTATCCTACCAATCTCTCCATAGACATCAAGGTCCTTTCGTAAGGATCAGGAATCTCTGTTGCAGCCACAGCCACCGTGAGCGTAGCCAAACCTCGATTGATAGGAGAAAATGATCAACCTTTGAATCTAAGTCCAGAAAATGAGGCGGACGACTTCTGGCACACCTCCGTTGGAAAGTTTCGATTTAATATCGAGGATCTTCCTGAACAACTACAGTACATACACAAGCTTTTGAAGGTACAGTACTTGTAAAAATTGATAATATTTTAGGAGATGAAACTGTTTTCTATTTCTCCGATTCATAGGAGATAATGACGATTGACAAGCCTGACATACTCTACTATATGCTTCAATGTCTAAACGTGATGTGCCTTTACGGAGATGCCTTCAACATGGCGGTGAAGGATCATCAAGGATTCTTCATATGGTGCCAAGAAAATTTATTGATAAAAAAGTAAGTAAGATTATTCCTTATGAATTTTAATATGTGAATATAACATCTTCCATGGAAGATGATATTTATCTATTCCTTATCAACAACATCTTTATACTTTCAGATGAATAGAAACATCAGGTATTCGTTGCACCTCAGTAACAATATTTCTCCGTTTTAGTGACTTTAAACGATTTTCTCCAACTAAATTGTGCTTCTTTCCTTCGACAGTCTATGGGAACTCCTAAACGCCGAACACTCTCACATAGCCCAGGTCACCGTGCCGTTGTTACTCCACTGCGTGACTTTACCGTGTGGAACGGACACTTTCTGGCGTCTGATTCAGGAAGAATTCCATAATTTGGATTGGCGCGTTCGATTCGTGGCAGGTATAACGATTAAACACTATAGGACGAAGGAGGCTAACTGAAAAATTGCTCAATTTATTAACGCTCAACAGTCGAAAGAGTCACACTAATAGCTAGATTCATGGACTCCACTCCTCTGAGAAATGTTATGAGTCTGCAAGCTGCTCTAGCAAACGCGTTCTGTTATCTGGTCGCGAGCATGGACGACAGCAACGTATATGTTGCTCAGAGAGCCACCTTGTACCTTGGTACCATCCATGATACAGCTATGAGAGTAAGATCTGCATACATAACTAGTCTATTAATTTATTCTGACACAATATTTATTTGTTTAATTTAAATATCTCTAGTCTCTGATTCTCTGCTTGGAAACTCAGTTCGATACAGTGATAGTCGATCGTCCAATGGTACTCCAATCACTGTATCAGTTACACAATAGTCTCAGCGACAGACATGTTTTAACTTGGGAGTTT